>NC_064305.1:13883774-14540524 GCF_023373825.1 Bactrocera dorsalis
GGAAATCTCTAACCAAATGCTAGAATGAAAGCAGACATGACTAAAATATGACAAGACGAGAGTTAAGGACTTATCAAATAGCTCGAAGAAAAGTATTTACAGACTTACAGCTATCATTGGAAAAGATTCGTTGAAAAGGAAAAAGCCTTCTAACAGTACTTGCTGCAGCTGCTAACTTGAAGGCAGTAAGGTAACGGTTCCACGCTTCCTCCGTGAGTGTTCAGCATATCACAAACCCGACTCTTGGCATCCATCAGCTACCAAAACTTGAATTTCTAGCTTCGATAACCATAACAGAGATAAGTAACTAATTTAATTGAGGGAGATACATGGTTAGAACACCTAATGGAACCGTTACCACGATAGTTGTGTCTAAATAACAGGAACGGATCCGACTTTTTAGCTGTCCAAAAGCTGTAAACCCGGCACCGTGCCTCAAAATTATTTTAGGAGGTTTTTCTGCCACTACAACAACAACAACACCTTAAAAAAACCAAAAGGCTTAAGGAAGCCCGAAAGATCTGTTCTGCTACCTTATTGCCTAACTGACTACCTAAAACTCTAACTTCATATTTTTCTTTCTCAAAATTGCTAGCGAATTACTAACTGGTTTACTAACTGGTATAGGAACTCCTTTAGTATAATTAAACACAGAAATTCTGAGGAGCCTTAAAAAGCAGACGACGTCGAACTCACGTCCACAGTAAAAGGAATAAAGAAGATGAAGATGCAATATAAACATGGGGACTAAATAGAAAATGACAGGAAGAAGCAGCATGGTGCAAAGCGCTGCATTCAGCTCACTTGAAATGAAAATTCATTGAAATTGTTAAGCGCTGCCAGACTGAATGCGGACAAAAGGGTGTTAGGAAGGGGGTGCAGTCGGACAATATTGCACAGCAAGCGAGAAAAATAATGAATGGAATCGAAAAATTAAGAAAATTGGCAGGAAAACTGAAGACAAAGAAAAATGGCAAATCATTGACGCTGCCATTGAAGCGGCGAATTGGAGCGCAGCGAGTAAATGCAGCAGGCACAAAACCGTTAACGAAATACCTCTAATGAATGCAGCAGAAGAGAAGAGAAGAGAACGTTGAGAGGAAGCCGAATAAAAGCGAATTCAAAAGTAATTTCCATAAATTGCAAAGCGAAGGTGCGAACAAGCTGCTGAACCGGCTGAAAGGGCAACTGCAAGGAGCAGATAAACGCACAATGCAAGACAGTGGTGTTGCAAATAAATTGCTGCATGTGGCATGCAACATGCAACCCGAAAGCGACGAAACAAGCGACACACAGCAATGCCTTGAAATAAAACACAGGAAGTGACAGATTGAAAAGCAACCGAAAAGAAAAACGAGGCGGACGGACGACAGCAAAAACGTTGTATAAAGGATGAGTCATTGGAGCACAGTGAACGCGTGTATTTATGTATGTGTGTGTGTGATTTTCGACGACATTCAGCTTTTACTCTAAAGCCGGTGACACAAAGAGTGCCGACAAAATTGGCTTTTGTGTCCACAGACAGCCACGGCATGTGTCTCGGGTCTGGCGCCCGTAAGCCACACATGATAGCCGCTTGTCCATCCAGAGGTGAATGAAATCGATGTGAAATTGAATATCACGTGCTGTCAACAAACATCAATAGAGTGCGTGGCGCAGGTGGGCAGGGCGCTGTGTGGGAAAGTAGCTGCATAATGGTTACTCAGAAACGGTCCGTGGCTATGAATGCTCTTTGTGTGCATGAAAAGCTGGCGTATGAGTATGAAGATAGCTGGACTTTGTATAGCGATAAGATATTGCGTGCAACAACGTCAAGTTTTCTGAGAGACAGGCAGGTAATAATAAAGCGGAAGCGGTAAGCGACAAACGCAACACACTGTCGCTTGTTTGTAATAAAGACAGCAATCATTCCTTGGAGGTAGCTAAACAGGTTATTGCTTGTTTGAGACACAGGGATAACTGATTTATTACCCGAAAGGCAGACATGTTGTGTGTAATTGAGTAATATGGCATAAACTTTCGTTTCTTTTGGCAAAAAAATGGCATTGCCGATTTTCTCAGGACTTTTTAGAGCCGCAGTTTTCATCAACAAAATCACGAGCCAGAGACTGATATAGGTAGCCACCACTTGTTGACAGATCCGGACTGTAAGGTTGATGTAAAAGAATCTCTCACTCAAGCTCGTGCAGCTTTTGGCTAACTAGAGCATTCTGAAACTCTCTCCTTCCATCCCTGAAAATTTAGATCACTGTGGCGTGTAGTCTATTTCTGATAGCTTTTTCACTGGTCAGATACCCACGAGGGATATGTGGACGGGTTGAAATCGCTGGAGAAGGGGCACAGTGAGCTTTTGCACGGCTGGGTTGAAGCATACACGAAAGTTTGAAAGCCTAGTTTTCGGAATCCAGCTCTCTCTCAAGCATAGTTTTAGGCTACCAGATGACAGAAGCGTTTGTTTCTAGAACAGATGGAAGAAGTGCAGCCCCATTCCGGCAGGTGATCATTCACGCAGCAAAGCTACAGTATTAGCTTTGGGCTCGGTTACTGTGTGCTCAAAGTTAAGCAATGTCGGTTTGTCTATCCTAACGATATCATTAAGCTACTTCATTATCAGACACTTTCGAGAGCCTAGTCATAGCCTGGTGACTAGAAATAACAAATTGATGAGCTCGTCAGACAATGCACCCGTGTTCCGTTTATATCGGATTGGAAAGGAGCTGGGTCTCCATTGTCCTCTTGGCTCTAGCGCTAGATCACGAAACCTCGCTTGAGCTTAGCGGGAACTCACCAGCGACTAGCTACTGTGCGACTACGAGATCCTGGCCTAAGTGGTTGCCGCAATCGTAGGAACATTGTTCGATGGGAGTACATGCTATAAGGCTCACAATTTCTTCGGATCCTAGTTGTAAAAGTTGTATGGTGAGGTGAGGTTCAAACTTCCATGTACTATGTATGAAGGAGCATTGTGAGTTGAGATTGACCAGATTTTGGAACTTTGAGGTTAAAATGTTCCGACAGTCATATAGTATAGTATATTCAAAGGACTTAGTGTAATAAGCCAAAGATCCCAAAAAGTACCTCTCGAGATATTTGTGGCTGGATGAAAGTGCTTTGCCCTATTTTTGACCAATTGAGTATTTACGATCAAGACTTGGAAGTATTTAAGCAGCACAATTAACCAGGGTTCTCATCAGTTTAAGTGGCATCGATTTTTAGGTCGACCTTTTAACTAAACCTAAGCTTTTGTCAAAGGTACATACAACAAACGAAAAATGTCTGAAGACTAAATACTTTACCATAAGAACTAGTAAAGACCTTAACATAGGTGAAAAGACCAACATGACGTGATTTCTTCTACACTGTTTTGAAAAGTACTTACGAACTCTAGAAGAGCTTGTCTTTTTTTCTGTACCGATTAAGCTCAAACTTTAGAGACGGAAGCTCAATTAGCGTTGGTCTTTTTTTTTTGATCAAACTGCCGGGAAGGCTGCTGCAAAAGCGAGTTATGTCAATGTTCCAAAAGACAATAAGAAGCTATTCTTTCGTAACATAGTTATAGATGGATGCCTGAATACTTGGGAGAATTTGACGGCTGTAACTCAAAAGGATCCTAGGCTTGCAGTTCGGCGATCAGAAGTAATAGGCTTGATATATGCTTAGTGAGGTCGCCAGCAATTAAAAAAAAATCTTTGCAATGTCCTTTTCTCTATTAAAAGTTGCTTAAGTTTGGAAATCCCCGATATCGGACCACTATACCATATAGCTCCCATAACAATCGAACAATCGCTTGTATGGAAAGCTTTTTCACTTGACGAGATATCTCCACGAAATCTAGCACTAAATATGGCTTAAAGCAGAGCAACAATATTTGACGAATTTGCTGAGATCGAACTGCTATACCTCTTAGCTGCCATACAAACAGATTAATTAAACTCAAGTCCTTGTATGGAGAACTCTTTTATTTGTCAAGATATCTTACTGAAATTTGGTACAAATTATTATGTAGAGCATTGCTATAATCTCTGGATATAGTGGTCAGATCGGGTCACTATAGCTTATAGCTGCCATATAAACTGAGCGATCAAACTCAAGTCCTTGTATGAAAAACTTTTTTATTTGTCAAGATATCTTCCCGAAATTTGACAGAAATTATTATACAAGCCATATTTATAATCTCTAAACATATTGTTCAAATCGGGTAACTATAGCTTATAGCTGCCATACAAACTGAGCGATCAAATTCAAGTCCTTGTATGAAAAACTTTTTTAGTTTAGAAGCTATCCTCACGAAATTTGATAGAGATTATTACCCAAAGCATCTCTATAATCAGTGAATATATTGTTCAGATCGTGTCACTATAGCTTATAGCTGCCATACAAACTGAGCGATCAAACTCAAGTCCTTGTATGAAAAACTTTTTTAGTTTAGAAGCTATCCTCATGAAATTTGACAGAGATTATTAGCCAATGCATCTCTATAATCTCTGAATATATTGGTCAGATCGGGTCACTATAGCTTGTAGCTTCCATACAAACAAAGCGAACAAATTCAAGTCCTTGTATGGAAAACTCTTTTATTTGTCAAGATATCTTCTTCAAATTTGGCATAAATTATTATCTGAAGTATTACTATAATCTCTGAAAATATTGTTCAGATCGGATAACTATAGCTTATAGCTGCCATACAAACTGAGAGATCAAAATTTGAGTAAATATCATTTTTTTGCTATAAAAAAAGATGTGATGTGTATTTTAGCTTCGGTGCTGTGAAAGTTATCGTTTTTCCTTTTTTTTTGTTTTTTTGTGTCTTTCTTTTTCACAACGTTTTCATATTTTTCCTACAGGGCCGCCTGCAATCGACCCACAACTACTTTCATACTGAAATTATAGGCAGATAAGCGCTTGCCACATATTCATTAGTGACAGCGTTGCCAACTGATAAGCTTTGAACAGTATAGAGGTGGAGAGAGTATATATACATATATATATTTGATTCTACAAACACATCTGCATATAAATATACATTTCGCGCTCTTATTCACAAACCGCTGTCATAATTATATTTGCAGAGTTAACGTGTAACGGTGAAATTTTATTCAACCAATGAAGCTGAATAATGAGGATTTCCTCCAAATTCATTTTGCATTAATTTGTATCGCCGTGTGTGTATGTGTGTGCACTTTTTATAAATCTTAATTGCGCCAAACGAATTCATTAAAACTTTATCGGATTATATACTACAAACACACGCACGCACATACACACACATATGTGCAGCGTTATCCACCTGCATTTGCGGCTCATCGTGTAATTTCAACGGGCGACAAGTACGCAATTAAGCGGCTTTGTGGGCGGGCGTGGCGCATTTACTCACACGAGAGCGCAAAAGAGGAAAGATGATTGAATAACGGCAAACATATTCGTAATTATTTTGAAGTGTGCTTAACGTGAGTGATTTCTGGCGCAGTTGATATGCGTTCGCTGACTATAATTGTGTAATTGTATGATTTACTTACTTGATTAATTGAGGTAATGCGGAATAATATTCACAATAATTCTTCGATAGGGTGGGCTGGACTTTTTATAGAGGGTAAATTTTGTGTTGCCAAGTTGGAATACGAGTGGGGACCTAATTGTATTATTTTTTACGAATAAAACCATATTTTTCATTCACCAGTCTTATAGCGGTAATAACAATACAAAGAGGGTTATTTTTGTTATGGTATGGCAGCCATAAGCTATCTTGGTCCGATCTTAACAATATGCTTGGAACTACGCAAAATTTCATGAAGATATATTTACATAGAAAAAAGTTTTCCATACAAGGACTTGAGTTCGATCAGTCAGTTTGTACGACAGCTATATGCTATAGTTGTCCGATATGAAAAATATTTATGGAAACTGTAGCGATGGCTTGTATAAAAATCTATGCCAAATTTCATACCAAATTTTTCATACAAGGACTTGAGTTGGATAGCACAGTTTGTTTGGCAGCTATATGATATAGTTGTCCGATATCTGCGATTCCGAGCAATAGGAAATTTTTCGGTGAGATAAAGATGTGTGTAAAATTTCAGGTTGATATCGCAAAAATTGAGGGACCAGTTGGCATGTATACTGACGAACAAACAAACCCATGTCCAACTCAGCTCGAAAATCGACACCGGAAATGTAAGTGGAACAGCCTTACTTTTCCAAAGTCACGCAACAACATTACCACTAAAGCCCTGGAGGGTAATCCTCAAAGCAGTCGAAGTCGCGGCACACCAGCAACACCATGGAGGTAGGAAGTCGAAGTAGAAGATCAGAAAAGCGGTTATTCCTTGAATCAAACTAAATTTTCAGCGATAAATGCATATGTGTATGTATGTAGAAAAGGAAATATATATAAGTGAAGCCTTCATATTCATATTGTAGTCTTACCCATTAGCTAAAAATAATATGGCCTTTAGTATTTGAAGTTCTCGTGGGTAATTGTTGTAGCGGCAGAATTCTGCCGAGTTTACAGTCTTTGACCAGATAAAAACTCCGAGACCGTTCCGGTTACGTAGAGCGGACTGTCGTGGGAACTGACTTGTGAGTTCTGGTAGTGCTTAATTTGTTCGTTTCAGTAAAGCTGATATCGCCAATTAATTATTTAGAGTCAGCAAAACCTTTTTACCTCGACTATAACAACAAGTAGTTTAACTCAAACTAGGTACCCTAGGCGCTCAGTTGCGGTTTAGTTTTTTGGAATCGTTCGAACAAGTACTTTCCAACAAGATAAGGCAAACTCGACCTGTAGCAGCTATTGAACCTACTGAATCGGCACTTAAGCGACCGATTTTGAGGTGAGGAATGAAAAATTATACCCTGAGAAGCTTCTCAGAAATATTCCCAGTCCAAATACGACAACTTCGCTTCCTTACGTTAGCTTAACTACTTTATCAATAAGCCAGGTATCGAAACAGAGATGTAATACCTAAAGTTGATGAAAAAACTTCTCTGAACTTTACTTGAGTGAGACGACTGACGATGGATATCATAGTGTTACGACGATGGCAGGGACGAGCTGGTTGTTTCGAAATGAGAGAAATGCAACGAGCTCGAAAAAAGCCATCAGCTATTCAATATCACAGACTTTTGAAGTCCTATAAAATTGCCATGCAAAGAAGAGTGGGTAAAGAGTGAGGTGAACAAGATCGCACGAATATCTGGATGGAGCAAACTTGGTGTCTTTTCAGGAAAATTAGATATTAGAATCGCATTCCGGCTACAAGTGTCTTCCAAACGGAGGTCACAGCAACTTAAAAAAGCCTGTTTGTTCTAACAAAGGGTGTAATCACAACAAGAAACATAGTATTTATACAACGAGTGATCCAAGTATAGGTACTTTTTACAGCAGTTTACGTCGAGATCTTAAATTGACAGCGTACAAAATACAGCTTATTCAAGAGGTGACACCGCTCGTCTTTCCCAAGTGACATCACTTCGTTATTGAAAAGTTCCAAGAAGATCCGATGTTTTCGAACCTAACTTTTTTCCAGCGATGAGGCCAATGTAATCAAGCAAAATTGTCACATTTGGGTCAAAGAGCAACCAGAAGAGATTCAAGAGCTGCCATTTCATCCAGCAAAAACTACGCTTTGGAGTGGTTTGTGGGCCGGTGAAATCATGGGTCCATATTTCTTCAAAAATGATCCCGGTGAGGATCGTCAGTGGTATCGACATGACAACCGACTATTTGTTGCTTAGAATTGAAGCTCGTGATCTCGGCTATATTTGCTATCAACAAGATTTGGTTACTGCCCGCACATCGCATCAACCAATGGATTTATTGAGGAAACGCTTCGATGAGCAAATAATTTCACGTTTTGGGGCGGGTTATTGGTCGCAAAGATCGTGTGATATCACACTCTTAGACTTTTTCCTGTGTGGACATGTAAAGTTTAAAGTCTATGCGGACAATCCCGCTTTGGTTCAGGTTTGGAGAAAAACTTCACGGTGTCAACCACCAGTTGCCAGTCGAAATGCTCGAAAGGGGACGGATAGACCATCTGAGGCGGAGCCACGAAAGACATTTGAAAGAGATAATTTTCAAGAAATAAATACCAAATGATGTTCTTTCAAATGGCAACAAACAATCCTCATTAAAATTGAAGTTTCTCTGTTTTTTATTGAAAAAGTAGGGAGCCTCGAATAGGAGTATCCTTTAAAACAAAATCTGCTACCTACAAGACCTATCTCGACACAATATTTTTTCTATTCTCTTTCTTTATAGAACCTCTAGCATAAAAAAACAAATTCCTCCAGTAAATTATCACCTTTGTGTACTGTATCCACAAACAAATCCCAGCCAATTTATAAAAAAAACAGCATTTAATTTAAAAATTTAATTTCGATTTACTCAAAGCGCAAATAAAATGCCTTACTAGGTAGATGTATATATGTGTGCTTGTAAAAGAGAGCGCTACAAACGAAAAATAATTCGGTGCAGACAACTCGATTAGCATTAGCTCATTAAAAGTATTGCTTTCCAAAAACAACCACACACACGAGTTGCATACTTTTGGGCGTTGGCCATTTTACATTATCCTTTGCAACTACGCATGCCATTAAGCGACGTCAATGTGTGCGTGTGGGCGACTGTAAGAGCAATCAAATGCATTTCGAAGCGGCAATTCAGACTGTGCAAGCGCTCAATTGGCACTGCATAAAAGCATTAACATTAAAACATGGACTAACTACTAGGATAACGGCATAATAGAATGTATTTGATGCAAGCAAGCAGACATGAATGCAACCCACACATACACACATACACACACACATGCAGAGCTTTATTCACTTTGCATTGTGGTCGCGTGTAATCGAGCTGAATTCTTTGCTTTTTAGGCGCTCGGCGGCCAACTAAATGAAAATGAAATGTGCTTTTAGGCGCAATTAGAGCACTCACACACATACAGAGACACACAACGCGCTATAAACACTTTACACATACACTAAGCCATAGTTAGTTGGATGAGTATGATATATATTTTATATAGGCAGGGGTTCACATACTAGTATATATGTGTTTCCTTACATGGACCTGCAGGCCTTTTAGGCGCATAACGTGGCATTTAAACAATTGCCTAAATCGCATTTATATTTCTCTTAATTATAATTTCATATTAATTTTCATTGCAGTTTGCTTATTGCGTAAGGCAGATAGACAGTCAGGAAGTGTGCTTTACCCGCAGCCAGACAGCATTTTGCGGAGAGAGAGGAAACAGTTAAATGCGCAAAAGGATATGCTATAATTATTAAATTATTGTGTGAATGCAAACATATGCCCGCTAACTGCTTGTATACGCACTGGAGGCTGCTTTCCGCAATTATTGCGTATAAACACTGGTGGCAAAGGAAATTGGCACTCTACAAATAACTAAAAATTATTTGCCTTCGGTGAGTTTAGAAAACTAAAAAGATAGATCAGTTATTATGAACCATGTTAGCAGTCGATAACGAAGGAGAGAGGGAAATAGCAACAGCAAAGGAGAGAGAAAAAGAGAAATAAATAACGATGGCAAAGGAGAGAAAGAGAGATGTCGAAGAAAAGAAACGAGTAATAAAAGAAAAGAAGCAGGGAGAGAGTAATAGAGAGTTAGCGAAGAAGAGAAAGAGAGAGAGAATAAGCGATAGCAAAAAAGAGAGAGATAGTAAGAAATAGTGATAGCAAAGGAGAGAAAGAGCCATAGAATGAAAGGTGAGAAAGAGAGAGAGAATAAGCCATAGCGAAAGAGGGAGAGAGATAGTAAAAAATAGAGAGAGCAAAGGTGTGGAAGAGCGATAGAGAGAAAAGTGATAGAGAGAAAAGTGAAAGAGAGAAAAGTGATAGAATAAGCGATAGCGAAAGAGAGATAGTAAGAAATAGAAAGAGCAAAGGAGAGGAAGAGCGATAGAGAGAAAAGTGATAGAGAGAAAAGTGAAAGAGAGAAAAGTGATAGAGAGAAAAGTAATAGACTGAAAAGTGATAGAGAGAAAGAGCGATAGAGGAGAGAAGGAAGGAGAAATAACATTATAGAAGGAAGAGAAGGAGTGCCAAAGCGAAGGGGAGAGAGGAAGAGAGATAGAGAAAAGATTTACTTAGAAAGTTATATCTCCTTGTGAATCGATTTTTGAACGATTTTTGGTACATACACTCATATCGAATATCTGTCACTTGCGAGTAAATTTGAGAATATTCGCCGAACATTTGAGCTTGCTGCGGCGAATAGCTTCGTAGATATGAGCATATTTTTAGGATGTTTCTATTTTAAAGTAATCAGCACCGAAAACTTTGAACGAATTTTTCTCGAAACTCTGTTTCTAGATACTTTGAGGAAGATTTCTGCGAAAGGGCTTAAACATTTCATTTAGAGTTTTAAGACGGCCGGGTCTTCGTAAGCGGAACGGATCCGGACTTTTTATATGGTCAATGGCTGTCAACTCGGAATTCTGCCGCTATAATAAGAAAACACAATAACCGACTTTTGTATGGCAAGTCTCTACGGATCTGGCGAAGTCTCATCAATTCTAATAATATTTTTTTTATGGGATTTTTTGTTAATTTTAGGCAGAGAGAATTTTTTGGGTTTCTTACTGGAGATCGGTTAAGGAAAATAGAGTAACCAAAATTTTTCAAAACGAACCACAGATTACACTACTCAGCGAACCTGAAGAATAACGCGATTGATGTGCTTAGAGGTCTCTATGGAGTATGGTATTTGAGGTGTTCTGATTACAAATTGGAGTCAAAAATTGTCCAACACATAGAGCTAGTTTTGTCATTTTATTAAATGATGATGGAATGATCCCTTGTAATTGGATGTAATCCCGCCGAAGCTATTAACCTAATTAGCAGCTAATAGTTTGAGGTTTTTTTACACAAAGGAAGCTTTTCAAAATGAGTTAGGTTTCTTAAGGACCTCATGTCATCGAATTAACACTTAGATTAGATAAGATAATTAATTGAGTCACAACGACTCACTTAGCTCCAGCATATTGATAAATTGCAATATACAGCTAGGTGCTTTTGAGGCGATGTGATCCCTATTTGGAAACATTGATCTTAGGGCCTTTATTCTGTGCTTATAGGCTGCTGTAACGTCAGTCAAGCTTTTTATAAGCGACGACTAATATTTTTCGCCATCACTGTGCCAACAAGCTTATAACCACAATTACTAATTTTTGGTTCGCATGTTTATTAAGCTCATTTGTATTAATAAATGAGCATGTAATCAACTCAGACTAGGCGAAATCAGTATTATAGAGTGAGTTAATTATAAAAGTGGCAGTGAGTCAGTGTTTTCGTGTAACTGTATCAATATACATATAGCATGTGAGTTCAAAGTAAATGTGTAACTTCATTAACCAAAGCCTGAAGCTTTAAATACCATAACGTAAGCAGGACTCATTCGTTCGGTTAATAAGACTGTTTTAAACAGCGCTTAACTGTCAGATGGCTGCTAAGCAGACATTGAGAAAATGGTCCAAAATCTTAGTAATTATAGCAGCAGATAGCTATCAGTTACTGATCTAAGTTTCTAGTGGTTCAATTAGTGCTTAATTAATGAAAACATATTGAGTAGAAATTATGAAACAAACTCGGTTAGTGTTAGGTTAGGCTAAGAGGTCGATCTAACAGAGATGTTATGTACTTCGACGACTTAGAACGCCGGTCCGTTGGATTGCCTAAAACTACTATATAATAGATCATAAAACCCTTACAACTCGACAAAGCGCTTTGAGTCTGTCACAATTTTGTTAATACGGCTAAGTCTTTTGGTTCGTCGAAGATAAGACTACCAAGATGTCTCAGCTTCAATCTTTCAGAGGTTGGACAATAGAGAAAAAAGTGCCTGAATGTTTCAACCTCACTCTCCTTCATACAACTTTGACACTGGCGTCCGACAACATTTCTTGCCTTAAGGCATGAATTCCTACTGAACAATGTCCGGTAAGAACACGAACTATTGTGGCAAGATGAATTTTGCTAAGGACCTGCTAAGGACACACGAGAACCATTGTTCTATTTCTAGCACGCAAGACACTAAAGTAGACCTAAATCGATACCATTTAGTTGCGATCGGGGAATGGCGTCCTCTCGTGATGCCGCTGTGTCCAGCCAGCCAATTGAGTCTGTTTATAAAGGAATTTAAGGTGTTCTAGTGATAACAGACACTCTTTGACTGGCTTTAACTGTGCACTTAGCTAGTTTTGCCGCTCTGCTGTCTGAGTGAATGCAGAGCTCCCTGAAAGAGCTTGCATTTCGTAGCAGTTCCACTACGGCCACTTTAAAAGCAGAAACTTTGCCGGAACACTACAGTGGTCCAGTAGTCTAAAGCTAAGATTGACGGAGAGCTCCTTAGAGAAAGCTCCCCTCTTACTTACATTCCATCCTATATTCAATCTACTCATAAAAAAGCTCACAGCGCCTCATCTTCAGCCCCTATCCATATATTCTTCATCGTAATGTGAGTAGATAGAATGACGCGCGAACCCAACTAAGTTTTTGGATGATGTCCAACGCAAGTAACAGCTCTTCCTTAACGGAGTGCAGTCAGCCCAGAAGAGCAGAGCCAAAGCAAAGATGACAAAGATCCGGAACATCCGTTTGGTATGTAGTAAATGTAGAAAAATAAAACGGCAAAGAAATGGGGACAAAATCACAGAGCAAACCCCACTGAGCGGATGCTTATGCATGAGACAGAAGCGCAGTCAAACTGAAAGTATGACAGGGTCGCGGAATTGAGAGCGGATAAAGCAAAGACATGAAGATTTTGAAGTGAACTGAAACCGCTAACTAGCTTCAGCCACAGCTCATGCGCGAACTCGGAACCAAAGCAGCAAACTCCTTATTTGGCAACAAAAGTCAAATTTCATACAAATATCCTTCCATAACCCGAAGGTTTTTTATGGATTATGGTGATTCGAGTTAGGGAAGCTCATCTGTATATATAATTGCTTGGATTCCGATCCTCTTGTTGACGGTTGGCACCTTCACCTTCACCTGCCTTTGAAACTGGAAACTGGCAAGCTGTAAAAGTACAAAACGTTCAGTTGCACTCGAACTTAGCCCTGCCTTACTTGTTATTTAAACGCATTATTCACTTATGGTAATTTTGTGGTTAGATTTGAGGTTCGTTTTTATTGCAAAAAAAAGAAAAAAAAAACAATAAAAAAACAAAAAATATTTCTAGGCAACAGCGTGACAGCTGTCGGCGTTCTCATTCAATCAAATGAATAATTGAAATGCAATCAACTGGTTGGGGCACTATTTACTTAACGGAATAGTAATGACGCACTTTTTATAAAATTTGTGCTTTTTTTGCAAACAGGCAGCTGGCCATGCGAATCCAAAATACATATCACCGAAAATTGCTCTATTGAGCCACACAAATTCGATGCTGCATATTATGCAATCATTCAGAGGCGAATTTGACAAAATTAACATTTGATTAGGGCAGATGGAATGCCGAAAAAATGTGTAAAAAAAAATGTGGAAAAAATGCGAATTTACAAATATTTAACTTTTGAAAAAATATTTTTATTACATTAAAATAACTTTGGTTGCACAGCAGCTAGAATACCCTTCAGAAATATGGAGTTTTGACTTGATTTCTAACTTTCAGCTTGTATGGTAGCTATATGCTAGCAATTTGATCATTCACCTTTCAATTTGATCACAGTAGTAAGCAGATTTTAGGAGTGAAAAAAAATGTTTGCAAAGTATATGAGAGAGAAAGTTAGTCGGACCTTTCAAAAACGACTCAGCTCGTCACACTGATCAATTATATGCATATATATATGTTTTATGGGTTGACCGACGTTTCCCTCTGGGTGCTACAAACTTCGTGACAAACTTAATGTATCCTGTTGAGGGTATAAAACTGCATTGCGGCCGTTAAAGTATTGTCCTGTGACTTTATGGCTGATCAATTATGCTTTTATTGATTCATCTCAGTTGCTTTTCGGTTAATTTGAGTAATTTTTTGTTAATAGCTGTGAATATTAAATACGAAACTCCGAAGTGCGAAGTGATTTAAAAGCTATTAAATAACGACATGAACAGTGAGTTGTGATATAACAAGTAAACCTTTAAAGTTGAGACCAGTGACTTCGAATTTTGGTAATAAATTTTAATAATTTCCACTCGTTGTTGGATTGTATATCTTTCCAAGATAAAATGGTAAACCTAATGGTCTGCCAGAATCAAATACGAAAAGGCTTGTCTTTCTCAGAGAATAGTATTAAAGGGATCTCTCTCGATCGATCGTGGGCCAAAATATATCGCAACATCGCGTAAACAGATGGTAGCCCAGCGCTGCCCAGCTATCCAATAGCAAGACGTGGCTGTCTTACCTTACCACTTGCTCGGCAGTTTTACCTAAGATTCCGCTGTGGCCGGGCACTCAAACTAGTTTTATCTTCAAGTGACTCGATACCATTATTAACGGGTTTAGATATTAGGTAACCAGCCTTAAACAGATGGATGATTAGCTCAAAGCTAGTATTGCCGGCCTACTATCAAAGTGAATAATCACTTGTCTAAAGGAGCTATAGAGTTCCTGATACTCTTACCCTCTACCAACCTACACCCAAAACTTTAGCCCAGCCGTAAAGACTTTTCACAAGGCATGTGGATCGAAAAAACGTTGCCTGAGTTTGGTTTGGCGGCTCCACGCTTCAAAAGATACTATATGGAGAAAAGTGTGATTAGATCTCCAAATTTTCAGAGACATGTTCATTAAGAAACCCAAATTCTCAGAGTCTGATAGAAAATTCTGCGAACACACACCCCCTCGGCAATATCTTCAGGCACTATATGTAAGCAGAATGCCTTCAAGTACCATGGTTGTGTGGACCTTAGAGTACCACACATTCTAATGAGCGCTGTTTGTTGAAGTTGTTCATTTGTCGCAACCGCCAATATCGGACCACGAATTGTTTTTTTTTTCACGAGATGTTTTCAAGAAAATTGTCATAGATTATTGTCTAAAAAAATAATGCAATCTCCGAAAAATTGTTCTGATCGGATGTCTCTACTATACAGCAGCCATACAAACTGAACGAACCCAATCATGACCTAGTATGGGAAACTTTCTCACCTGAAAAGATATCTTCTCAGAATTTGTTACGGATTATTTGCCAAGGTAAGTCCTCGAAGAAATTGGTCCAGTCGGATGAACCTGTCATATAGCTGCCACTTAAGCTGTAAAACTAAAGTTCTTATAAGAATTTTTCTATATTTGTGAAGCGTATTCTAGCTTCTATGCAACTGAAGTTAGCGCTTTCTCTTCTTTTTGCTTAGAAACGAAAATTAGAAGTTTTCTTGTTTCTTTCAAATTTCCATTAAATTTTGAACTTTTGCTGCTGCTGAAGTAAAAAAAAGGATGTAAATCGATCTCTGGTCGCTTACCTTCAAATGCGCAATTGCAAAATACATTCCCAGCTCAATATTTGAGACAGTTATTCATACATTCATAGGTAACTGTAAGTAAAAGAAATTTCGAAATTGCTTGTTAAAAATTAATGAAACAGTTAGTTTCAAAATATAGCGTTACAAGTCAGTAAAATGGATTGAAGTGTAATGAAAAGTAATGAAGAAGCTATTGTTAAAGAAATCAAATCAAAATCAAATCAAAATCCAAATAAATTTCGTTTTATTTATTGGCACATGCCATTGCAAATGAAGTAGTAATAATTTCTTAAAGTTACATATAAAATTTTTATTTTGACATATTGATATGTATTATATTACAACTTGATTGTTGAATCCAATTTATATTTTTCAAATCACACAAATATTTGTTTGCTCACTTTTCAATATAAGATTTCAATTTTGATTTATGCTTAATATTGTATTTGAAAATATATGAAAATAGCATAAGTTGAGTTAAACTCTAGCGAACAAGTTTAATCACTGTATGCAGCATATCGTACTTGTGACTTTAGGTGTGTGTCTTAGCTTAGAAGTACTGAGACATCGGTTTGTGTCTTAGCTTAGAAGTACTAAGACACCGAAGCACTTGATTTACCATAAAATATAGTTGAATAACTTGCCTAGATTTTTGTTTAAAATCAAAATAAAGGGTGATTTTTTAAGAGCTTGATAACTTTTTTTTAAAAAAAAACGCATAAAATTTGCAAAATCTCATCGGTTCTTTATTTGAAACGTTAGATTGGTTCATGACATTTACTTTTTGAAGATAATTTCATTTAAATGTTGACCGCGGCTGCGTCTTAGGTGGTCCATTCGGAAAGTCCAATTTTGGGCAACTTTTTCGAGCATTTCGGCCGGAATAGCCCGAATTTCTTCGGAAATGTTGTCTTCCAAAGCTGGAATAGTTGCTGGCTTATTTCTGTAGACTTTAGACTTGACGTAGCCCCACAAAAAATAGTCTAAAGGCGTTAAATCGCATGATCTTGGTGGCCAACTTACGGGTCCATTTCTTGAGATGAATTGTTGTCCGAAGTTTTCCCTCAAAATGGCCATAGAATCGCGAGCTGTGTGGCATGTAGCGCCATCTTGTTGAAACCACATGTCAACCAAGTTCAGTTCTTCCATTTTTGGCAACAAAAAGTTTGTTAGCATCGAACGATAGCGATCGCCATTCACCGTAACGTTGCGTCCAACAGCATCTTTGAAAAAATACGGTCCAATGATTCCACCAGCGTACAAACCACACCAAACAGTGCATTTTTCGGGATGCATGGGCAGTTCTTGAACGGCTTCTGGTTGCTCTTCACCCCAAATGCGGCAATTTTGCTTATTTACGTAGCCATTCAACCAGAAATGAGCCTCATCGCTGAACAAAATTTGTCGATAAAAAATTTTCGAACCGAACACTGATTTTGGTAATAAAATTCAATGATTTGCAAGCGTTGCTCGTTAGTAAGTCTATTCATGATGAAATGTCAAAGCATACTGAGCATCTTTCTCTTTGACACCATGTCTGAAATCCCACGTGATCTGTCAAATACTAATGCATGAAAATCCTAACCTCAAAAAAATCACCCGTTACTTGCTTTAGCTTAAGTCAACTTAAGCTAGTTTAACAAGCAGCCAAAGAAATTGTGAGTAAATCTCACTTTCTAATTGAAATACCACAAACTTAATTATTCTATAAGTTTTTTAATTAAATTAACGTCCCTACTTTTTACCTAAATTATCTTCTCCGCATATTTGAGTACTTTCTCAAACAGTTTCTGACCCTTTGTATCATCGCCTAGTAGCATTTCCGAGCACATACCTATTTTCCGCACATAATTTTCTATTAAAGTGCATTTTCGTCATAAATATATTTGCATGCCGCAACAGTCAGTTAACTTAAAAGTTCTGACCATTCGCATGGCACTTAAATCACAGCACTCCATTAAGGTAATTAAATTTTAATTTGATATGAAAATTAATGCTTACAGGCATTTTGCATGCCATTTTCAAATGTAGTTAAAGTGGCAAAGCCTATGCGTTTGCATACAATCAAGCATAAATGTGCGCAACTAGCGTTGTAGCATACCTTTAGGTGGCATTAAATATACGTTGCTTGTGTTGATTTCCTGCAAAGGCTTTACTTTTGTGAAACATTTAGCATTCCAACACGAATTTTGTAACTTTATTAACTAAATGTAATGACAAATAATTATTGATTATGGTCTTAACACCATCAATTGTATTCTGTATGATCTCCCTAAAGGTAGGCAATATTTTTACGAAATTAAATTATTAAAAAATGATGTTGATCGAAAAAAAACTACAAAGTGCTATGACTAAGTCCAAAGCTTAGCTAAACAGCTGTGTGTTACTGATTCGTTACGAAAATTAGCCGATGAGCATGATGCCACTTTAATTCTAACCTTAGCAACTAATCGGCCGGTTTCAGATAAGCAAATAAGATTTATAATGCCTTATCAAGAATGATGGTAAAAGAAGGCTCTGTGCGATCTAGCCGCCGACTTTCAGCTCCAGTACGGATACAGGCACTAAAGATAAAAGCGTATGCCAAACCAATAAATGCAGTGATGCAGTGCATAGACTCACAACAATAAGGGTAACAAGTGCTTTATGAACTATTATATTTCCAGCGTAGCAGCTGAAGTACTAACTAGTTACTAGGCATCCAGGGAAACGAGTTCACGAGATTATATGAGCTCTCAGCGCCAACTACAGAAATACAAAAGAGAGAAGAGAGAAAGAAGAGCATAACTATAGGACAACAGCGGAGGCAAACCTCAACTAAAGGACGCTGAACCCTGAGACTTAACCCTGACATCCATATGTAAATAAAGAGACAACATTGAGACCTGGATTTCCAGCTGACCCAAATATTAAGCGGGCATGGTTGCTTCAGAGGCTATCTATACAAATTTCAAAATGACGTCAGTCCGTATTGTTCGACGGAATCAATAGAAGACTCTGAGAAAGTTTGACTGCACTTATGTGTCAGTTCTCTGAGAATTGGAAAACTGTTCGCGTAGCGGCAATCACGACAATATTGAGACAGCTACAGCAGAATAGGCGCCAATACGTCCGCGCTATACAAAAAGACGTAACATGTCTTGTCACTCTCATGAAAACCTTACCTGGTGGTTCCGTGGGAGAGTCTTGAGTTGGAAGTAGGTTAGGTTTAGCGGATTACAGGGATTGCTCACTGTTGGACCAATTCATTATAAGAGAACCTGAGTACCCAAAGCATAATTTTTAATAATTTATATGAGTACGGAGTCAAGGTAATCAGCCTACAATTCTCAACACCATCATCCACCTTGAGATCCAGCATTCATAATTGGATAATATTCGAACGAATAGACCACGTTCAGCACGCAGTGAAAAAAAATATAGCACCCGTAGTTGAGAGTGAACACGAAGACCGCGTATAGTCGATTCGGCGCCGTTTGCAGTAACTCGGACTGAAATACATATGGAATGACTTTGCGCATTTCACGTCGAAATCTGTAAAATACAGCTTGAGCAAGTACTGCAGCCAATCATGCCTATGATGACTTTGCCTCGCTCTATGGTTCTTGAAAAGAAGTTTCGTCATTTTCGACCCAAATTTTGTTCAGCGATGGTTGCCATTTTTGGATCAATGAGTATGTAAACAATCAAAATTTGTCAGTTTTAGGGCAATGAGCAACCTGAAGAGATTCAACAGCTCCCATTTTATCCAGAAAAATCAACGGTTTGGTGTGCTTTGCAGGCCAATGGAATCATCTATCCATCTTTCTTCAAAAATGAAGCCGGTGAGAACGTAATCGTCAATGGCGACCGTTATCGCGGCATGCTAACCGACTATTTGGTGCCTGGAATTGAAGCTCGTGGTCTTGGCACATTTTTTTCCAACAAGACGGCGTCGTGGCAATCAATGGATTTATTTAGAGATCACTGTGCTGAACAGAAAGTTTCACAAATTAGGCCGGTCGATTGGCCACCAAGATCGCATGATATCACACCGTCTAACGTTTTTCTGTGAGAATATGTTAAGTCTGAAGTCTACGCCGACTATCCTGTTTCGATTCAGACCTTGGAGCAAAATATCAAGCCTATCAGTTATGATTTGAAGTGCTTGAAGAAATCAGCGAAAAATGGACTCAATGAATAGATCATCAGAGACGTAGTTGCTGCCGACATTTCAATTAGATAATCTTCAACAAATATATGGCAAAGTATGTTCTTTTCAATGACAATAAACATTCCTCATTATATTTGAAGTTTCTCTGCTTTTTCTTTAAAAAGGTGGTAAGACTCAAAATGCATTACACCAGCACTTAGACCTAGTATACTTTTCGTACCTTGAACTGGGTATAATAAGCTTTGTAATACTCGGGGGGAAACCTACGAGATCTTTTAAAGTCTTTATGTAAATAATAAGCGCCATGTACGTCTGTCTTTTCCTTGGTATATACGGTTTTGAGATATCGATCTAAAATTATGCATACCTACTTTTCTCATCAAGAAACCGCTCTATTTGCTGGAATCTTCTATACTGGAGCACACAAGTTTATAGCTGCTGACCGACCAAAATGAAGATAACGATGTTTTCATAATATCTTATGCTATATAAACTTATGTATGCATATATGTATATCGCACATATATCAACATATGTATATATATATAAATGTATATACCATACATTGGGATTTTAGGAAAATTGGAAATATTTTATGGAAACAAAAAAAGTTCTTGATCAGAAATCACCTAACAAAATTCGTTTTTCCACATGCCAGCAAACCGAAAATGCTTTTAGGCTCTATACCATACATAATTTCTTAAACACTTTATATGCATATGAGTATTATTTCTCATAAACTTCAGTACAATATTGATGAAAGCACATACACACAGTTACCACACACACAAAGTGCAAATAAAATAATTTGATCAACGTAAACTTGACCGCAAAGTGTAAATAACATGGATTGTCCAAAGTACATAGTTATGTGTATATATACATGTGTATAAACTTTAATGAATATAGTTGTGGACATACTTGCTTTAATATATATAAATTTTATTTATATTACATATAGTATGTATGCATATATCCGCATGTCCTTCCACACGCTGGTGCAAATAAAGCGCAAATCTCGCAAAACTCCATTATGATGTCGTTGGAATTTCTCCGCTGTTCTGTGCCCGAAACATGAATCCGGTGTTAATGAACTTGCACAGCTGTCGGCGAACATACAAAAATTGCTTGTCAGTTTGATGTGGAACATTCCTGGCTACACACGCACACATGCACACTGTTGTATTTTTATTTATATATATGTTAGTATATAGTTAAATAAAGATGAGTTTGTATATTAACATATTGTATGTTGTACTTCGCCCGAGGCACGAATCCCACTATCAGCAATTCAATTACGAAATTCCGATTAAAGAGCATGCGAGGACAAATATTTGTTGAGGAAGCGATAAGCACACATACACATATACAAACATGCATATTTATATTAACATGTATAGTATATATTTAGATGAGAAGACTGTCGCTAAGGATATGCTATTTCTTTGCACACTTCAAATGGGAAAATGTGCAATCAACTATTTTTAGGTTAATTAAGAATATGTGGCTGATTACAGCAACTATGGTTATTTCCGAGAAATTATGTTTTTTGAATCACTAATGTTTAGGGAAACTTTTCCAGACATGTGTGAAAGATAAGATTGTGTTTGGAGCTGTTACGTTAATCGCCAAGCCTTCGGTGGGGTCCTGTAGCGCTTCTTTGACAGCCCTTGCTACTTCATCTTTTGTTGTCAGCGAGTCGAGATCTCTGATTTCTATAGTAACCTTAGTTTTAAGGTCGGCTACCGTTGCAGTCTCTTTCAGAGTGGACTTAAGTGTCTCACAAAAGCTGGCCTTTGTGGACTTTCCCTTTTCTAGCACTAGTAATAGGGCCCCGGCTCTTGTTTTGCAGATCCCTTTGATTTTGACTTCTGCTTCTTTAAGATCTACCTTGCTACGGATAAATCATTAATGATAGTGAAAAGCATTTGTGAAGATATTTTGTCAAATAAAAAAGTTTTCCACACAAGAAACTAGTTTATATGGCAGCTATATGTTATAGTAGCTCGATCTTAACAATTTTTTCGTAGAGTGTATCGTTGCCATAGAGAATAATTCGCGCCGAATTTCGTGATCTTAGCTTGTTAAATAAAATAGTTTCCCGGCAAGAACGTGATTTTGAACACACAGTGTGGATGGTAGTGTAGCTTTCACTGGTCCGATCAAGAAAAATTTTCCCGATATTTTAGCGTTTAACCATACCATCACGATACTCTTCGAGGGGCCGGACTGGTTGGAGCGAACTTCCAGACTCCTCCTCCTAGTGGTACCAAAATTCAAACTCCGGTCAGGTCTCGTTCCCAAAACTACTACCAGTTGAGCTTCCATACTGTGCTGGACTGGTGATCTGGAGTTGAACTCTATACGAACATTACAGGCACCCACCATTCCCAAAAGAATCTAACAATAATACCCAGTTAAATGCCTTCGCCGTCTAAACGATTCACGCCAAACGACCATAACTGATCGGCACTCAGACTAGTAGAGATCACAACGCCAACATCTAAACGTCCAGCTAAACGCATAGATCCCTAATGTCCGAGTACATCATGCATTAAGCAATAACATGCACCCAATCCTCGACCAGCGCCTCACAGAAACACTCCGATCTATCAGATAGGTGTCTCTCATGTAAAAAAATCATTCAGAGACCTATGGTTCGTAAGTAAAAAAATCCAGACTCTGACAAAACCTGAATCTGGGCTACTCTCAACAAACATAACGTTACGGATGTACTCGTAAGTCACCCGGCTGTTACTCGTAAGGCTATTGCAAGCATCATGCAACGTTGCCTCGAGAGGAGTTTTCGTCAACCCGAGACCGTCTTGGCTGTTTCGCACCATATTGTGGCTCCATAAGTGGCACAGGCTGAAAATACTTTGCCTAAAATTGCCTGCAGTCGCTTTTTCACATTCGCCAAGTGTGAAGTGAAACACATTCATTCACTTATGGTCAACCCCAGATATATTTGACTTGCGTACATATCTGATGCGGACCCCGATCACCAATTGATGGACGAACCGGCGACAATCAGCCCCTAAACATCATTGTCACCTCCTTTTTCCATCAATATGTCCATCCCCACTTCTAAATCCCATTTATAAAAATTGTCCCTCCTCCCGCTCTAACTGAGACCGCGAGAGACTTTCAACCAGAAGTAGAAGATCATTCCATACACACAACACTTACAGAGTGGCTTGAGTTGTCCAAGCAGTGAGTCCATCATGAGATTTCAAATATATGGACCATAGATGGCACCCTGCGGACAGCCACGATCCACTCTGATTTTCCCACTCCCATTCATCCCATTCATGCCGACTAGAGAGGCCTTTCTATTCGAAAAATAGCTTCGCATAAGTGTAATTTCTGAACAACCAAGCGGCTCCGCTTGTTGCACCACTCGATATCAGCTTAGGTAGTTAAATGCCTCTTGAAGTCAAAAAATATCCCCAAATATCCTTGGCATATTTGTTGACATTCTCCCTAACAACATTCTGAACATAAAATCATGCATCCTTTATACTGCATCCTTCCCTGAACCCATACTGCCTATCCGATCATATACCCCGCGTTAGCTCCTGAAATCGTACCACCGTAACTCTTTCAATCACTTTTCCAAGCACTGGAAGGAGACTGATGTCTGATAAGAACGAGGATCGTTCCTGATCTTATCAGGGGACTTCAGGAGAGGAGCACCCTAGCAGTTTTCCACTCGCGTGGAAAGTATCTCTCCCAGACGACTTATTTTTTATGGTCTTCTGGTATTCCGAAATGGTTAGACGGACGTTGATAAAACTTTGTGTGCTCCGATAAGTTTTGTAAATTAAATTTTCTAAGAAAAAATGTGGCAACTACTAATTCAGTGTCGTTTCTTCTTTATGTATTTATTCTTATAAGGCAAGTTCGGAAGAACGTTCCTTCGTGTAACAACGGCTAAGCTGGAAACGTCTGATATGTTACGCCTAAGGATTTTGGCACAATAAAGACATTTGTATGCTATAATCTACTCAGTGGATATAAATCTATTGCAAAACTGCGTATCATCAAAAACAAATCGGAAATCGCTGTCAGTTATAATAACCACTATATAACCATTTCATAACCAAAAGTCAAATTTTGTTTTTATATGAGTGTACCTGTATGATAACCAATATATAACCATTTTATAACCAAAACTTATATTTTGTTTCTATATGATTGTACCTAGTACCTGATAACCAGTTTATGACCAAAACTCAAATTTTGTTTCTATATGAGTGTACCTGTATGATAACCAATATATAACCAGTTTATAACGAAAACTCAAATTTGGTTTATAAATGATTGTACCTGTATGATAACCAATATATAACCAGTTTATGATCAAAACTTAAATTTTATTTCTATATGAGTGTACCTGTATGATAACCAATATATAACTAGTTTATAACCAAAAGTAAAATTTTGGTTTTATATGAGTGTACCTGTATGATAACCAATATATAACCATTTCATAACCAAAACTCAAATTTGTTTTCTATATGATTGTACCTGTATGATAACCAATATATAACCGGTTTATGACCAAAACTCAAATTTTGTTTTTATATGTTTGTACCTGTATGTTAACCAATATATAATTACTTTATAACCAAAACTCAAACTTTGTCTCAATATGAGTGTACCTGTATGATAACCGATATATAACCAGTTTATAACCAAAACTCAATTTGGTTTCTCTATGTTTGTACCTGTATGATAACCAATATATAACCATTTTATAACCGAAACTCAAATTTTGTTTTAAATGAGTGTACCTGTATTATAACCAATATATAACTACTTTATAACCAAAACTCAAATTTTGTTTCTATATGAGTGTACCTGTATTATAACCAATATATAACCAGTTTATAACCAAAACTCAAATTTTGTTTCAATGTCAGTGGTTTCTATTATATCATTTTTCCGTCGGCTGTAAACTAATAAAATGTGTTGTTACGTTATTTTGCATTTTAGGTGGCGATATTATGAATTCATACTATTAAATTTTACCTAAATTGAATTTACGAAAAAATTGTAAGCTTTTAGAAATGGCATCCAAATATTCGTTTTGTTTTTTGCCATATTATTCTCTTTAGTAAACAAGTACATACTTATGTATATATGTATGTCATTTGAAAACCTACTAAATACGTCCTCTTTCGAAAATATACCTTTAACCAGCCACATAGTATATATGTATATAGTATATGTACGTTAACATTTTGGCAAGCAAGCAACAGTAAGCCGCAAAATCCTTTGGCACTTCTTCACTTAAGCATTTACGCATATTTTATCACGCTTAACCCTACATTTCTCTTTTTACTTTTCCTTTCAGCAACACATCCACATATACATACATACGTGTATATATGTATACATGATTTTTCACTCGCATCATTCCCCTTTCACACTCGTTTGGTATTTTTAATTTAAAATCAGCTTTGCTTGAGTATTCGAAAGGATTTTCTCCGATTGACTTGGCTTGACTCTGACTTTGACTTTGACGTTTGCTGGCGGCCGAGTGGCTGCGCAGTGGCATACAAACGAGCCAGCCTACTGTTAGCAACAACAAGCCGTGCATAAATTTGTGGTAGCACGTGTGCCGATGTATGTGTGTGTAGGCTTTTTTGTGGCCTACGTGCAGGCATTTGTGGTTTAGGCGCCTTTGATTTCGCCTAGTTTAGCAGCGTGCTCTTGGAGGAAAAAATCTCTTGGAGAAAAAAAGCTCTTGCTAACAAGCTTGCAGAAAGGAAATAAGAAGGAATGGCTTAGAAAAATAGGAAATGATTTCAATGAGTTTTAAATTTGACTTTTATTGGATTGAATTAAGGCTGACAGCTTTCACCACAGCAAAGTTGTGGCTAAATTGTGTGCGGAAGCGGAAGAAGAAGTGTTGTGTTTGCATATTAACGAGGAGAAGCCACCATATAATAAGACGGGGATGATCATTTACTTGTAGAATTTAATCTTTGTTCGTCAGGGGAGGACTTTACTTCTCAATTGCCTAGTCGGTCCGAAGTAGCACTTGTTGAAAAGAGTTATTTTGCGTTGGATTTCGAGCTTGAAGTTGTTTTTGAACGTTAATGTTTCCGAGTCAATCGTTGGACCTCGGAACGTACGCACGTCTAAAACACTGGAGACGTGTTTTCCGTCTATCACAACATGATTGATCTGGTTGGTGGCTTTTCGTTCCGGAGACAGCCAAGTACTTGGTGAGTTAAAGTCGACAAGCACGGTTTTGACATAGTGGCGGAAGCAGCTCTCATAAGTCCGCTCCAAGAGTTTATAGGAGACATCCTGCACATTGTCTTTCTCTTTCGTCGGGCCGTGGATGCATATGTTGCAGAACTTCGCTTTCGTGCGGATTGTGGCAACACGTTCTTTAACCAATGTGAATGTGAAGGACTCGGCGATGGAATCTTTCTCATACCTGGAATTCCACAGAAGAATTTGCACTCCTTTACAGGGCCACTATAGTAAATGCTACAAGGAGGTACTCGTCTCAGTCCTTGTCCCATCCATCGCATTTCGTGGAAGGTGGTTATGTCAGCCTTTACTCTCACGATGACATGAACCAGCTGGCCAGCGGCACCTTTCCAATTAAGGGTCAGGATTGACCAGGTGCATGATCTTAAATCGTTACTCTTAATGCGATTGCCATGGTTTTCAACAGAACGAGGTCTCTCAGTCAAGGCTATTGTTTCTATTTCATTGGGTGCGATTTTTACGTGGAGGGTTCCAAACCTAGCGCACACTTTAGCTCGCCTTCAAACGGATGTTTTTTGGTTACCCAGAGGATACTTGATTTAAGACCAGAAGTCGTGAGCCAGAAGCTTGAGCCATATGCAAAATAATCGTTCATGGCGACTCCCAAGTCATTGGCGCTTAGAGACCTTTTCTCATTTGCATGAACTTCTACACATGGCTCTATCCTCCAAAATTAATTTCACTCATCGCAAAAATCCCCGAATGCACTTTAGGCACTTCGGAAAGACAAGCTGATATTCAACATTGATGATTGTGTTGATATTATTTTGATGAGAGAATTGGCACAGATGTCACTGACAGTCATACGTTAAATTAAAAAGCCTTACTATTTTTGCCTACATTATACACTTACGAGGGCTGCTATATATATTTCTGGCCTAATAATGAAAATAGGAATATTTATCAACGAAAATGGTTTTATTGTTTTTCAAAATATTCTCCATCAAGATTTATACACTTTTGCATGCGCTCAAACCAATTTTCGAAGCACTTTTTCCACTCCGATTGAGACACCTCCAAAACATGGTTTTTGAATGTTTCAACAGCATCTTCTGGCGACGAAAATCGTTGACCACGCATTATTTTCTTGATGTGTGGGAATAAAAAGAAGTCATTGGGTGCCAAGTCAGGGCTGTACGGCGGATGACCCATCAATTCGACGTTTTGGTCGGTCAAAAAGGCGCTGTTTTGAGCCGATGTGTGAGAGCTCGCATTGTCATGGTGCACAATGATTCGTCTTCTCTTGTTCCTTTTTCGAATTTCTCCGAAGATTTCAGGCAAAAAAATGGTGGTGTACCACTCAGAATTGATCGTCCTACGTTGCTCAAGCGGAACAGTCGCCACATGACCAGTTTTTCCGAGGAAACAGGCGACCATTTGCTTCGAAGTGCTTCTTCCACGAACAACTTTCGTTGGATTAGGCTCGTCTTGGAAGACCCACACGGTCGATTGCTGTTTTGTTTCGGGCTCATACGCATAGATCCATGATTCGTCACCTGTGACGATCTTATAAACGTCTTTTGAAGCACCGCGATCGTATGTTTTTTCAGAATTTCTTTACACCAATCCACACGAGCCTTTTTTTGAGCGGTCTTGCATTATCAGTTCACGTACGGCATCGATGTTTTCTGGCACAACGGCTGTTTTTGGACGACCTTCACGGAATTCGTCTTTGAGCAAGCGTCGGCCATGATTGGATTCGCTGTACCAGTTTTTCACAGTGCTATAGGATGGTGCTTCATAGCCATACAAAGATTTTAGTTCATCGATGCACTCTTGTCGTGATAATCCACGTCGAAAGTTGTGAAAAATGATCGCACGAAAATATATATAGCAGCCCTCGTACACTACTAACGGAAGACAAGGTCTGCGCCTGCAGTTAGTTTTGTAGAAATTTATAACGTTTTATAATTTCAAAAACTTATGGTACGAGAGTATCCTTCTAAACTCATACAAATTTACCAAAAGCGTCAAAATTTAGTGAAAATATATTATAAATTTATTTCATAAGCACAATTCTCCTTTCTTCAGCACCAAAATATATGACAGGCACACACAAGCATTTATCAGCCACACAACATCAAAATCTCCCCGCACAAACAGACATAACGCCACACAGAGACACAAAATACATAAACATAAAATACATAGACATAAAATAAAATCGCTTTTTTTCTACATTGTTGGCGCAAATTTCTTTCATCAAATAAATTTAAAAAATATTTCTCCTTTTCCGGCCGCCACAAATTCAATTCACTTCACTTTTATTGACATTTCAAATGGAATTATTGCTGTTTCTCAATTTCGTTTTTATTTCCAGCATTTGTACACTCATTTGTATGCCTGGTTGGTGGCGCGCCTCTTTTGATTGCGCAGCACACGCCCCGCATGCGGCCCGCAGCCGGCAGAGATTTCGTGTTAATCGCATCAAATTTGTACTGATTCGATTTGTGTAGGATTTCGGTGTTTTATATTTACGTAGTGGTGTGTATGTGTATGTGTGTGTATGGTGTATTATCAGGATAACAGTGCAATAACATAAATGTAAAAAAAAAATTATTATTTTTTTGTTTTTTTATGCTTTTCGGCTGAATGATTGAGTCGCTTTCTGCCAGTGCAGCGATTTTCGGTTTCTTGAATGCTTTGTGGTCCAAGCGGTGTATGATTTCCTCGTCGTTATTTGATTAGTTTTGTAACATAGTAATTGTGGAATAATTTGAACAGTTATATTCGTATGGAGACAAATTTTGTCTAAACAGGGAGGTTCATATTTTTGTTTGAAAAATTATTTATATTTTCAATGGTTTGAAAATTACTTTTTCGGAAGGAATAAGTATCATAATATCATTGGAGTATTAAGTCTCCCTGACACTGATCTAGAAGCGCTTATTTAGCAATCTAGTTCAAATGTATACAGTTTTGATTGATAACTTATCAATTTGAGCATAATTCCATACGCCATTGGCAAGAACGTGTGGTCACTTGGCGTCAGGTCTCTTCTGTAAGTTGATGCATAAGAAGCTTCCAACCAAACTCTGGGCGCTATAGCCATATATTTGTATGATATTTGGCATTAGCCTAAGGAAACATAACATCACTTTTATTGGCAAATCTTTATAAGCCCAGCTAACACTACACATCTGACACCACTCTCCCTATAGTCCGGCAACGTGGAAACAGCACGTTTCCTGGGTCCATCGTTGGGTGACCTCGACGAAAACTTATCTGAACCTTGCCATCCTAAGAGTGGTAACGCAACATATTATTTCAGTAAAAATCGAAAGAAATGCTTGCTGGTTTTTCGCCTTAATGATTTGAAACTTAGCATTTTCCATTACCATATCTTCTATTTGAATTGGCAAAAAATTAGTTTGCAATGGCTCTGTAAGTTTCCAACTACAAATTTATAGAAATGCTTTCCTCGCTTGGAAATCTGCACCACTCGCCCGATTTTGCTCACTAAGCACTAAATGGTACACTGTGTATATAAAATATCACACAAGATGTTATGGACAACCCTTTATATGCGCGTTATGTATCGAAAATGCATACATGGGTAACGCTTGCCCTCAGACTTTCAAGACTTTTGATGTTTTGCTCAAACTCACTAAGCCATACACACCAGTTTATTTCTTATATCACTCACTAGTGCAATTATAGCTGTAATTAAATCGCTTTAAAGCCCAAAAACGGTACGCTTCACTTCATGCGGGGTTTGGTAAATTTTAGGCATGTCAATCATTTTCACTTTCACTTTAGGCACTTCAGCTTGTAGACACACGGCAAGTTGCTTATCACTCAATATTTGCTCAGTCAACAGTGAAATTTAGACTTAGCAATGATGTATTATATGTGGGGATGTATGCTGGTATTGATTTATACATGTCACTATATGTTTATATTATAATATCTGTGTTCGTATGTACTTACGTATGTGTATATGTATGTACGAGTATGCTTTTAGCTCTTGTCTGCGCGTATGCCTCATAAGTGATTTCAAATTCGTGTTATTATCATTTATTTGACAGCCTTACACAAATGCACACAAAGCGCGACTCAAAGCGAATACAACAATAATAACAGTGTTTAAGTGATATATGTATAACCAGAGAGTATAAATATTGTACAATTATATATATGTATATGTATATGAGTAGGGTAGTCGAAAAAGGCTTTTCGTATTTTTAATCAAACTTGAACATATCTTTCCATATTTATAATGAACTTTAATGAATGAAATATATACTATTTTAATCAACCACCCTTTGTCATTTTTCCGCTAGAGACATTATTCCATCAGTGTAAAACTTTTCTGGTTTCTCGGCAAAAAACTGAACTGACTCGGCTTCACTTGAAGCCAACTCTACTCTATTAAGGGAGTAACGCATTGACCGAGACGAATGATGGTTCGATGGTGCAAGGTCAGTGCTATATGGTAGATGCATCAACATTTTCCAGCCAAGCTCCGCCAGTTTTTGTCGAGTCATCAAAAATGTGTGTGGTCTAACGTTGTTCTGATTGAAGACGTAGCCCCTTCTGTTGATCAGTTCTGGCTGGAAGTTGTTTGCTTCAGTCTCATCAGTTGTTGACAGCAAAATGTAGAATCAATCGTTCAACCAGTCTAGAGCAGCTCATAATGGATGATTCCGTTTCAATCCCACCAAACACTCGGCATAACCTTTCGAGACATCAGTCCTGGCTTTGCGACCATTTGTTGAGCTTCACCACGCTTGGACCATGATCTTTTTCGCACATTATTGTCGTATTTGATCCGCTTTTCGTCTGCTGTTACTATTCGCTTCATAAATGGTTCGATAACAATTTCGTTTCAGTAAAGAAACGCAAATGTTAATTCGGTTCATTAAATTTTTCGCAGACAATTCATGTGGTACCCCAACATCGAGCTTCTTTTTTGAAGTTAGCCTTTTTTAAGTTGTTCAAAATCGTTTGATGATGAATGCTAAGCTCTTAAGCGATGTCATGGCTGCTTATGTGATGGTTCTGTTCAGTATTTTCCATAATTTCATCGACTCTTTCAACTATAGGTCGACAAGAGCGAGGTGCATCTTTGGCATCGTAATTTCCAAAACGGAAGCGAGCGCACTATTGTTGTGCTACACGCACTAATACAGCCACGTCTTCGTAAACTTCACAAATTTCATTGGTGGCTTGCGTGGCATTCTTCCCTTTTTTATACAAAAATTTCAAAATATAGCGAATTTCTTCATTATTTTCACTCATTTTTGAACAGCTGTGCATTTTTTTCAACTTCCCCGAATTTTTTTATCTTTTTTTTTTTTGGTTTAATGAAGCTTAAAATCTCATCTTGCCAACAATAGATGGTATGATACAATGTGCTTAGTAACACTGGAGATATACGACTGCTACGACATCTATTGACAAAATACGAAAATACTTTTTCGACTACACAATATATCATATTTTTTTGATATATGACATTAAGCAAGTCAACCTACAACTTTGGGAAAGTAATGTTCTAATACACAATTTTGCAATCTCCAAAAATTTTCTATGGAATTTTTTGTTCCTTTGCAATAAATTTGTTATCTTCAAAGTAGCTCATCCTACGACTTTAAGATATTGATATTCCAATACAAAATTCTACGCTGTACAAAAAAGGTTCTTACAATTTTTTCATAGAATCATGCCTTAAAATGTTATAGGCAGCTAAAGTTGCACTGACAACTGACTCGATTGAACCAACAAGTGATTCATGTATTTCATGTTGCTCATACGACATGGTGTACCACGTACTCTATGTACCATATATGACATGCTGTACATTTGATGCATAACTTTAACAGTGCATAACTTTCAAAGCAAAATTTGAAGAAAACTGTCAACATAACCTTGTGTTTTGACTGCCTTTACCACGATTTTCGGCCAATTGATCGTCTGTTTTCGGGACCCAAGCATAGATCTAAGACTCATTGCCAGTAATAACTCGTGTCATGACATACTGATAGTTGAAAAGTATTATTTCATAGACTCGTTGCTGTTTTTTGAAAAAAATTTCACAGCTTTTTTGTAGAGCGGAAAATTTCGTATACAAATATCGCTTTTTCAAAGTTGTAGATTTATTTGCTTTGGTGATATAAGCTTTATTGCAAAATATTAAAAAATAATATGTAAAATATATGGGAAAAGTGTAAAATGACTTACGAATGGTCTTAGTACATTATATAATTTTGTAGACATTATATACCTTTTTAAACAAAAACTGAATTTCAGGGATTGCTCACAAAAAAAAATCAACTTTGAAAGTAACAGACACCCTAATTTATGTATACAGCTATATCTAAGTTAGAATTTCTCTTTTCAGCTGAAATTATTTTCAATTTCAGCTAGCAATATCACTTCTCTCCCAATGCATTACCGCATTTATCTAGTTTTATGATAAATTTTCTCACATCCAAACACCTTAACTAACAACAAAAGCGCTTCCTTTATTAAATACACCAACGGCTTCATATCTGCTTGCTTGCTTGCTTTGCATTCATATTTTATGCTTTTACTCAAATTTTCGAAACTATTGACATGCCATTTGCCACTACAAATTGATTTATGCATAAATTTAATGGCACGAAATATTGTTGCAAGTGCATATGTGGCAAGTAATACATAGTAAATTACAACGTGTGGTAATTGCAGCTCAAGATAGTGCGAATTTTGCAAGACATTTCAAATTATCAATTGCATTATGTAATATTTAAAGCAGAAATGTCTGAACGTGAATGCAAAATATTTTAATTACACAAATGTTTATGACTGAAAATTGCATTAAATTGATAATTTAAATGTAATCTCATTTACCTAAGAGCCACACTTACGAGTTAATTTGTCAAATGTTTTAATATTTATACTAAAACTTTTTTCTTTGGAATATCGGAGAGATCAGTGAAAATGATTTTCTTAGATATTTAAAAATATTAGTGTAATAGCAATGGGTTCCAAAATCCCTCAATTTTTTCAAAAAACAGCAACGTGTCTATGAAATAATACTTTTCGACTATCAGTATGTCGTGACACGAGTTAATACTGGCGATGAACCTTAGATTCATGATTGGGATCCGAAAACAGACGTTCAATTGGCCGAATATCATGGTAAAGGCAGCCAAACAGAAGGCTATGTTGACAATTTTCTTCGATTATCGAGTAGTGGTGCACTCCAGATTACTGCTGACGTGCCAAACTGTTACAAGGAATACTATTTGAGTGTTACTTTACACTCGAAAAGAATTAACAGCTGGTAAGGAGCTGAGAAAGGTACTAAGTTAATGTTGCAGAGATATCGAAAGAGAGAAAGACGTGGCTTCCTGTAATATTTATTTCGAAATTTTGGAAATTACGAAACTAAAAAACGATAAGCTCCAGGCTGGAATCACCCAAAACCCTTTAGAGGTCGTAACGAAAAAACCGAAGCTCCATTATGTATCCAATGTGAATTTGGTTGAAATTATTCTGATATACAATTACTAGCATTACACACCAGTTGCCTACGGCGCTCCGCTACCGCACATCCGTTAGCTGCCTGGCTGAATTTATCAAATGTGTCTGCCGTTGATGCAACTAATTCATCCGCAAATAAGACTAATTTACTATGAAATGCTGACAATTTCACAAAAAGCTTAATAACGCATCCACCAAAAAGGACCAAATGAAATATGAGCAACACAGAGGACGTGATAAAATAAACACAATACAGCACAACAATAAAGCGGGCAACGCTGTGACAGAACACAACATTTCAGCGTACAAAATGAGCATGTGTAGGTTAGGTGCTGGCAAAGGAGATGCGACAAATGTGCTGCGACGCCGACGAAATATATATTCACTTATATTGTCTGATGACAAAAACGTGCGCCAAATGGATTATAAAGACAATGGCTCGGCAGGGCAGGGAATGGCGTGCTGAGCGCGCAGCGACAAGCGCTCCAAAGAGTTGAGATGGATGTCAGGCATGAGTGAGTATAGTGTTACGGGCTATACTCACGAGCAGGGCAAATAAAACCGCTATTTATGTTGGACATTTGTTTTTTTTTTTATTTTTTCTTATTTAAATAAGTTTTTATATGTATTTTTCTATATTAATTTAAAAAGCACTCATTAATGTCAAGTTGCTTTGGTGAACCAACATAATGGACTGTAACGTGTCTGAGGCTCTAGTGCATATGAGTTAATATTTCGGTAGACGTTCATATACATCATATATACGAGTATATATATCTACATACGTAGGTAGTTACTAGGTACATAACATGCGAGTAATCGAAGTCTACAAATACTGGTAAGACGGTTGTAAATGTCGATAAGCGTGGCTAAAAAGAGTTGTCTCATCAGGAGTAGTCGATCGTAGACGCACAAGAAAATTACTCGTTAGGTGGTGGGTTGACTACTCAGCCTAGGCATTCCATGGAAATTACTTGTATGGTATATTTTTTAAAAGTGTGCAGAACTCAAGTCGAAATATCAAATGCTCCGGTAAGCTTCTGCTATGAAAAGGCTTTGCATGTTTTCTAATAGCCATTCGGAGCAGATTAAGAATTTGGAAAATTCCCAATTAGTTAAATATCATCAAGAGGCTAGGTCGAGTTAAGTTAGGCTAAGGCTTTACTTGAAGCGCTATCACCTTCGTCGTAAGAATACTTATAACAAATTCGTTTCGGTTTACATTTTTGGTTTTCTGACTGTGTTCGTAAGTCAGTGATTGGGGTCTCGGACGTCGTGCTGTTTATACCATATTTCATGGCTTATTTGTGGCCTGTGTCACATATGGAGCCGCTGTATGAAGGAAAGCAGCCACGACAGTCTTGGGGTGCAATAACGCTTCCCCATAAAGCTTTGTATGATTGTTGTTTGTTTGCCTACATGTCGCACCGTCTTATCGGATGCTATGAAGGTTTTGTTAGGTGCGCTTCTCTTGAGAGGATTAGCTGGACTGATGGACATTTTAATGTTAGCGGTGTGATCTCTACTAGTAGGATTACCGAATAGTTAAGGTCGTTTGCACGTGTATTACTTAGGGGCCGAAGTCGCTGGGAGTTCGGGTTAATTTTTGTGTCAGTGGTATGTGTATGCAATGTAGTTTCGACTACTAGGTTTGACTGAAGATTTAATTCTGGTTGCACGAGTAGCAGGAGCTCTTGGAGTTCGTTCCAACATAGTCATGCGAACTGGCCTCTCGCGAAGTATCCTAGTGGTTGTGGTTAAAACCGAACGCGGGAAGAGCTGACACTTTGTCAGTTGTATATCGATCATCGATTGTATAATAACCAGTTTAAACTGCCACAACTATGAACGGTTGAATTTTAATGAGGGTGAAGTGTTCACTAAGCCTCTTACCACTTCAAATGAGCTAGAAGGATCTCCGGACTGCTCAAATGCTATTATACACGCTCACGTAAAGCTTTGCCATTCACTTAGAAGAAATTGGAACTCTGTAGCGTGTCTGAAGTCTGACCCCGTTCTACTCATAGTGAGACTGATATGCCTTTCCTTGAAAGTTTATGAGCTTCACAAATTCTTCTGATTTCGCTCATCACCCACATTAGACTTATTTTGAAGTTAAGCAATGCTACTGATAATCAGGCTGGAGATTCCCTTACTAATAACGCGTACTTGGATTGGAGCTTAAGCTCTAGTATCGCAACCCTCTTATTGGAAGCCAATGCTTTCTTCCCTGATGGAGTATTCTGTCCGTTACAGTAGATCCAGTAGTACAGACTGATATGACTTTTCTTACAATCTCATTAGCATAACAGCTTCCTAAGGCTCCACTATAGCTTAGCACCAATATGGTGGTAATAATAGCCTTTCCTTGCAAGCTCATGAGCTTCATAACTTCTTCTGATTCCGTTTTGCTCTGGTACTTAGTATGGGTATTGTGAAGTAACTCTATACCTTGTATAGTCAGGCTGGGCGTTCCCTAACTAACATCGAGTGCACACACAGAGAGCTCGAAATTGGTATCGCCACCCTCCGCTGGATTACAGTAGATCCAGTAGTACAGACTGATATGACTTTTCTTGCAAGCTCATCAGCTTTACCCCGCCGACGACTGCTCCAAAGCTGGGCACCAATATTAGTAATATTGTATTTTGAAGTCACTCAATGGCATTGGTAACCAGGCATTGCCTAATTAATATCTTCTACATGGTTAGTAACGCCAACCCTCCTTATGGCTGTGGATTCTTTATTGTCTAAAGGAATCTGCGGACTTTAAAAAGAGATCTATGACCTTGATGGCAGACACCTAAAGTTGCCTTATTAGAAATATCAGTTACAGGGAGGCTGTTTATGGTAAGCTCTCTGTCGGAGTAAATCTTCAAAGAAATTTGCTATAAAGTCCAAACAACTCTTCAAAATTCCATGAAAGTTCAAAGCAAAAGTATAATGTAGACTTTAAAGACCGTTTGAGACTGCAAAACGCATCCAACGAACTAAGGCAGACTGAGATGTTTAAGGTCTCTTTCGAAATTCTCAAATGTCTGAAACAGAATACCTTATGACTCTAAAGATTTCTGCCCTTACTTAACATGTTTTGAAACAAGAGGCTCACTCAGAGATTTAAAAAATATGTCTTGAACCTCTATCAGTTATTTAATCCATGACGCAGTTAGCCAACAAGCATACTTGAGAAGTATCTCAAAGCAAAAAGAACAATGCTTTATCTCTAGAAAGCAGAAACGCAGAAATAATAGTAAAACTTAAGTGCCATCAAGAGCCAAGACTACAAAAAAACTAAAAAAACAGTAAAAAAGTCAAAAGTTAAAAAATTAAAATATTAAAAAAACGACAAACAACTTTAGAGCCGCTGCAACAACAATAGCTGAACAATAAACGCAACGAGATATCAGCAACATCAGCTAAATGCCAGTCACGTGGGCACGACGCGCTCGTGGGAAAGCAAAGCAAATAATTTTAGTGCACGAAGGCGAAATTTCAAAATAAAAAATTAAAAACTTGTACGCTAAATAAGACGCCATGCCGGCTTCCAGTTGTTGGGTGGGCGTTGAGTGGTGAGCTCGTTACTTAGCAAACTTTGCGTGACTCTCGCAGCAACGAGTGTAATTCCATGGATTTTTTGTCATAATTTTGTTTTGGCTGTGCCAAGTCGGTGCTTGCTCCAGCTTCGTGTGTGACTGCCATTGTGTATTTGCCGGGAAGGATGTCATTTTCATTAACGATGACTCCTGTCCGCTGCTGCAGGCGCATACTTCTTCTTCGGATCTTCTTCTTTCCTTTGTTTTATTACCGCAAGCAATATGGAGTTTTCTTCATACCAAATTGCGCACAATTAAATTTATTAGCATTTACACGTTGGCGCTTAAAAGTATGCAATGAAAGTTCTATTTCGAAAAATATTAAAATTTTAATTACTTAGGAAATATGCAGAGTGGGTAGCACTAATCAGCATAATTAAATTTATTGGCATTTACACGTTGGCGATTAAAAGTATGCAATGAGAATTTTATTTCGAAAAAATTTAAATCTTTATTATTTACGAAATATTCAGTGCGCTTAGCACCGTTAAGCACAATTAAATTACTAAGATTTACACGTCGACGCTTAAAAGTATGCAATGAAAATTTTATTTGAAATAAAATTTAATTCTAATTATTTAGAAGATATTCAGAGCGCGTAGTACTCTTAAGCATATTTACTTATACTATATAGTATATTAGTATTTAGACATTGGCGCTCAAAAGTATGCAATAAAAATTCGATTTCGGAAAAAATTAAAATTTTAATTATCTAGGAAATATGCCGAGTGGGTAGCACTGTAAGCACAATTACATATATGCATTAGTATTTAAATGTTGGCGCTTAAAAGTATGCAATGAAATTTTAATTTTTGAAATTAGCTTCAAAGCCTTATACCGCCCACTATGCATCCTCGACACAGCAAGAAAGCTTTATGAATTGCTACTTAAACCCAGGCTCGAAGCAGACATCAACGAAGCTGGAGGGTTCTCCCTTAGACAACACAGTTTTAACCGGCAGATCAACTTTAGTAGCTATTAAATGCATCATTGAAAGTGTGGAAGGTACACAGCGTAGATGCGATACACAAAATAATAGTTTTCCTGGTGACCTTAGATGTCCGAAACGCCTTCAACAGCGTTAGATATGTGGATATGATCGATGCTCTAGAAAAAAGCGTTTGGATCCCCAATTACCCCAGAGCTGTGGTGCGGGGCTACCTTAGTAATAGAAAACTAATGTACCAAATAAGAGAGGGATCATGACGAATAGAAGTTATGTCAGGGGCAGCACAAGGATCCATTTTGTTTATAATTTTTCCCAGACCCACGGAACATGAGCCTCGACTCCATACTATACATCAAACCGAAATGACAGGTGAATCGTACTGAAGTGGCTACGTGAATGACAAAGCAGCAGTAATTACAGCCCGAGACAGAGGAACTGCGAAGGCACATAATCAGGTGAAGATATCACACGGCTTGACTCAGCTCGTCTTCAGCTCGCTACAGAAGAAAGGAGATACTACTGTTAATAAGTAAGCAAATATCTCTCGAAATAAATATATCAACGACTTCGAATATTCTAAGGACACCAAAAGCTGTAAACTACTTAAGCGTAAGACTGGACCCTAGAGTAATTTTTTGGGTACAAATTCAGCACACCGCAGGAAAGGCAGCGAAAATCATTTGCCAACTAAAAGCCAACATAAGGAGGCTCAGCCCAAAAAAAGAAAGCTTTTAATGTTGATTATCAGCGTTCTAACAGGTCAAATGAAAAGTTCCTACCATAGTAAAATACAAAATTATTTATTTTTTGTTCAACACAGTTCCCTTCAAGGGAATATATATGATTATAGCTTTCCTTACACGCACGATTTACCCTTTGCTTCAAAATAGGCCTTAGTTTTGGAAATCCCCTCTTCTCTCGACGAAAATTTCTTCCCAGCAAACATTCTTTTGAGATCTGAGGACAGGAAATAGTCGCTGAGTACCAGATCTGAAGAATACAACGGATGTGAAAGCATCTCGAAGCCAAATTCATTAATTTTTGCCATCGTTTTCACTAACTTGTGCCATGGTGCTATTGTCTTGGTGAAACAGCACTTTCTTTTTCTTCAAATGTGTCCGTTTTTCGGCGATTTCGTCTTTTAAACGATTCAATAATATTGATGGTCCTTCCTTTTCGAAGGTAGTCAATAACAATTTTTCTTTGCGCATTCCAAACTACTGACGCCATAAACTTGCCATCCGACTATTGAATTTTTTCACGTTTTGGAGGGTGTTCGTAGTCAGCTGTGGATTCATAAGACTGTCGACTGGACTTCTGACAGAAATGATGGAGCCATCTTTCATCCATGATCCCATTTCAATGCAAACACTCGGTTTTATTATGCTTGAGCATCTCCGAACTCTGATCTGAATCATCAACTCATCGTTTTTTCTGCTAGAGTAAGTTGCATGGCATCCACTTTAAACAGAGCTTCCTTATACCCAAATATTTGTGAAGTATATGATCTACACGTTTAGTTGATCCCTTTGGAGTATCTGCAAGCTCGTACAACTTCACTTTATGGTCATTTAAAACTATTTTGTGCACTTTTTTGATGTTTTCTTCGGTAGCAAATTCTATTGTGCCTCCACTGCGTTCATCGTCTTCGATGCTCATTTCACCATATCTTAACTTAATATAACAATTCCTGATGGTTGATTTTTCCCGGGTGGTGTCCGAAAACTCATCATCAAGCCATGATTTTGCTTCAATTGTATTTTTTCTCTTCAAAAAGTAATATTTTATCAACACGCGAAATTCCTTTTTATCCATTTTTTCCCATAACAAAAGTTGTTTCACTCAAAATTATATAGTTTATCAACTAATTACCAAAAAGCTGTCAAATTTATACACGAACCCTTTGAGGGTTAAGGCTTACTAGAAATTGTATAAGCTTAATTCTAGTAGCGTTATTTATGTGTCAGAGGACTTTTAAATTGACCTGGTAGCATAAATTTAAATAAATTACCTTAGCAAATTTTCAGCTATGGAAGTTGACCGTTTAGCTTCATAGAATTCAGAACATAACAGCCTAAATATGATACTTCTACCATGATAAGGGATCACCCATCTAACTTAACCTAAACTATATTCAATTTAATTATTTTCAGTATAAGCTAAAATTATAAATAATGTCCGTCAGTCTCACTGCATATACGTGAAGTATGTAGTTCCTCATATATTGAGATATTGATTTGGAATTTTGCACAGGTCCATTTGAGGGAATTGTCTATATCGGACTACTATAAAATATGGCTTCTATACAAACTGAGCAATCAAAACCAAGTTCATATTTCGAGCTCTTTTTTTGAAGCTCAGGAACAAATGAAGTATACGTTTTTTCTTGTTTTAGTTTTCAGCACTTTTTCTGCTTTAACCTAACCTCATTTTTTTGCCTGAATATAGCCTCACTTTTGCTAGAACCCATACTCACTCTCTTCGGCAACTTTTCATGCGTGATTATTTTTGCTTTATGAATTATTAATTTTTATTCTAGTAAGCCAAAAAGTTAATAGCGAAAAGTTAACTCGAGCACTTCCAAATTTATAATTCGAATTTTAATATTTTTTGCAGCATATATATAATACATATGTATATACATACTTGTATATGATATGGTAGCAAAGCTCCACTTACATATGTTGTACATGAAATTTTGCTGAATAATCGCTCGCCGCTGCGTTATTGAACGCGGTTTGCCAAAAAAAAAAAAAAAAAAATCCGCAAACTCACACACAGAACGATATAACTAATTATATAAAAATATACATTGATATTGCCAAAGCTCATCCTGGGCCAAATTAAATGCCACAGTGATATGGCGATTTGTGTCCGCTTATACAAATTCATATTTATTTACACAGACAGCATAAAACAACACAAATTTGCATTTTTGTGTCGCAGATATAAGTTTAATACAATATAATGTATATCAGCCGTTATTATTGTTAGCACTAATCTAACGGTTTTATTAATTTGGTGCGTTTTGGCAATTATTGTATGCTTTTATAATCCCAGCTAAAGCACATTAAGTCCATACATTTAATTATGGAATACAATATTTGGCCGCTGACTAAGGCTTGTGCAAGCCGCAAATGCCATGGATATGTGGCACATTAGTGTGGTGCTCTCAAAGTTAGTTTTAATTACATATATTGTTAGATATGAAAATAATAATAATAACAAAAAAGTTAATTTTCAATGCTTTAAAGTCATAATACCTTTCACAAGTGCTTTGTTTTGGCAAAAAAGGTTTTAATAAAATATTTTCTGTGCATTTTATCGATCAGTTTGTATGGCAGCTATAAGCTATAGTGGTCCGATATGAACAATTTCTACATATATTATACAATTACCTTGAAAAATAGTCCACACCAAAATTCGTGAAGATAGCTTGTCAATTAAACAATTTTCCCATATAAAGACAAGATTTTGATTGCTCAGTTTGTATGGTAGCTATATGTCTTAGTGAACCGATCCAAACAATATGTTGTGGGATGGTAGTAATATTTTAGATAATTAACTGTGCTGAATTTCATGAAGCTGCCTTGACAAATAAAAAGGTTTTCCTTACAAGGACTTGAGTTTGATCGGTCAGTTTGTATGGCAGCTATATGCTATAATTTTCCGATCTAAACAATTTCTACATATTTTATACAATTGTCTTAAAAAATAGACCACACCAAAATTCGTGAAGATAGCTTGTCAATTAAACAATTCTCCCATATAAGGACTAGATTTTGATCCTTCAGTTTGTATGACAGCTACATGTCATGGTGAACCGATCCAATCAATATATTGTGAGGTTGTAGTAATATTTTAGATAATTAACTGTGCCGAATTTCATCAAGATGCCTCGACAAATAAGAAAGTTTTCCATACAAGGCCTTGAATTTCATTGGTCAGTTTGTATGACAGCTGAAAATCATAGAGGTCCGTTATCGACGGTACTGACAAATAAGCAACTTTTTGGTGCGAAAATGATGTGTGCACAATTTCAAGTTACTATCCCAAAAACTGTGCTTCAACTGCAATATGATAGATCTGAAAGTAGGTATAACAAGCTAAAATTTGATAAGGTCCTATTCGAACGAGGTTTTCAATAAGGACGCTACAAAAGTAGACCAACAGGGATAGCAAACACGCCATATTTTCCAAGCTTTTTTGGCATTTCTTTTCAGTAAGGATTGCCATTTCATGGTGGAAAGATCTACGATCCAATAACGAGTCGAAATTATCAAAAATTTTGTACGCAAATTCGGACTTTGTGGTCTCAACTTTAAGAGCGCTCCGTCCAGGTCATGACCGGCACGTTACTGTGAATGGGAATGGTTACTGCTCAAAAGAAATCGAGTTCCATACATATTGCCATCGAATGTACTTTCACAGGAATAAAGACTTTCATTAATATTATTAAGCGCTCTTATTTAAAACCCCGTTATATCTAAATTCCTCACCCTAATGACGCACTATATAAATGCTTTCAGTCATTCCATTATTGATCTATATTGGAAGCTAGCAATTATTTTTAATGCTAAAATATCACTCCACAATTTCATATATAATTTAATTTTGTTAATATTTGCCTTTTTAAGTGAAACTCACTTTACCCAAAGTTATAGTTAAATTCCTCTATAGTTTATATGGTATGCTGCATAAGTATGTGTGGATTTCTAATACTGTGCGCTGGTGTCTGTGCACTATTTTTGCTTTCACAGCTATTTGCTAGCTATTATCATTATTTCCCATTATAATTATTTGCATTTATTGTTGCCATTTTCGGCATATTTTCCAGTCATTGTTAACATCTAATTAATAATCAGGCTTTGTGGAGTAATTTTGTGGCAATTTCAGCCATAATTACCGCTGCGCAAAATTTAATGCAATAATTTAATAAACACATTTCACAATTTAAGAAATTTCTATATGAAAATTTAAGTTTATGTTTATAAATAGTATAGAGATAGACAAATTCTGTATTAGAAGTTTAACAATGAAGACATAAGACACATTATATGAATAACCTATGTGGTAACCTATACAAAAGTGGTAGTATAACTGGTAGTATGGTTATGTATAGGTTATAAGGGAAGGTTGTATGATGAGACATCAAGCAACAAGCGACCGCACTTAAGCGCTATTTTGATCCGTAAAAAATCCTAAGTAGTAATTGCATCCCTTAATAGATATTTCGTCCTGGTTCATACCCAAAGATATTGCTGCAATGTTGTACTTAACTTGTGTACCAAATCGTCTGATTTTTCGTGGACGTCTTTCTCTGAATGATTATATAAATATGAACTATATCTAATATTTAATCATTTTTGCACTCAGTTCCTAGTTAAAAGATAACTAGTTGTCTTTTTTTCGGGTGATTTTGGTATTAAGTATTATATTATATAAAGTGAAGGTTATTTTTTTGGATTTAAGGCATGCCTACTTGGTGACTTCACTTTTGGTTTGATGTTTTCACGAGTCTTCCTCTCTCATGAATCGAGCTATCGTTTCATTAGAAGTTGGATAATTCGAAGATCGAAATATAACTCAATTCGTCGCGTGCCTGTCTTTTAGGTAATCTGTAATAATTTACATATCACTGTGGGTAAAGTCTTTGTTCAAGAATAAAGTCTATTCTCCCACCTGGGCAATGAAAGTGTAAAACATATATTGTCCATATTTCGAAAAAATAACCTATAATCTTTACTTGAATCGAGTGTGGGATCTCTAAAAATATTCGTCAGATCTTTTTCTACATTTAAACGTTGGTTTAAGAAAACCATGTATATTATCATTATTCAAAGTATTGCTCAACTGGAGCTTTTATTATATTTCTCACAATTTGTCGGATTCCATCCTAGAAAATCGGCTTAATGTCACAAATGAATCAAGCCAATTTCTGATACCTTGCTCTAATGTCAACCGAGTGCTTTCTGTTTTGGCCGGTAAAAATGGTAGTCAGAGGAAGTGAGTTTTTAGCTATAAGGTAGATAAGGCAAAACTCCCCAAACGCACTTTTCCAAATAGTTCTTAACCGTTCTTCCAACATGAGGCGTTTGCGTTGTCGTAATGGAAAATTATGGTCTCATATCTAGTTGCAAATTCTGAGCGCTTTCGGAATTCCCATACCTCAGTTTGACATAATACAGCACGACTTTTTAACCAAATACAGAACAATACTTTCTGTCATGGATAAACGACTTTGCAGTTGATTTGGCTGGTTAGCCAGGTTTCACTAATAATTTTAAGCATTTCAGGTTGATGGAATGAACACGTTCTTCATCTGAAGTCAAAAAATGAAACAAAACTGTTTTTTTAGTAGCGTTCAAATAGCACTTCTGACATGAAAAACCTGACTTGACGCTCTTTTGTTCTTACATATTCAAACTGGCCCTTTAGTTTTTCTACAAGAGGCTGCTGTTTTAAGTTAACCACAATATTCAAGCCACGATGGCATATATCAATCATCCAAACTAAACTAACAGAAATCAAACTGAAGTTCTTGTGTGAAAAATACTTTAGGTCCCTAGAGATATTTTCAAGTAACTCGGCTTGTTTTATTGCTTAAAGCAATAGCATAATCTCTAAAGAAATTATTTATATAGGACATGTACATATGTATATCATATACTTGGAATTAACATAAAAACCATTAAAATCAAGTTCTTGTATGGAAACTTCTTTATTTTTGAAGTAATAAAACCGAAGTCAACGTTTGTTCTTTTTTTTTAAATAAAAACCTTGCTGACTTCTTCAAAAATTAAAATGCGTCTTAATCTGTTTTGAAATAGTATGAGACTAGTATATTTCTGACTGAGTTATGACAATTGAACTCTGAAAAAACCAAGCGAGAGTGGGAATATGATCCTTTGATTTATTTTGCCAATACCACGTACTTTTAACATACAACATAGCAGACAACTGTTCCATGAGTCTCATGAAGTACCTCACATATGCACAATCACCAATCATATGAAGCAATGTCGGCCGGTGTTCGAAAATCCGGATATTGGTTATATGGGTGCTAGGTCAAGTTTTCAATATTTTCCATTTTAGGTACAAAGAAACACTGTTCTCTCATTTCCATAGAGGTAACTCGCATATTGTCCGATATATGCGGTATAAAGGCACTCGAAAGTTCGAAAATATTTATATTAGTTATACGGAGACTCAGGGAAGTATTTACCCGATTCAACCCATTTGTAGCACACAGACAAATTACTAACAGGAAAGGAATCTTTCTGAATTTCAATTATGAAGCTGATATATTGATTAATATTTTCGGTAAAAAGTCAACCATAGATACTGGGATTCATATATTCAGTAGCTAGAGACTTGAACAGTTTCGGTTGGATTAGGGCAATTTGGTCTCTTTGTCACCGGTTACTTATATTCAGTATGTTTTGCCATTTCATAGTGAATAGACTAAAACAGGTATAAAATTTGCTAATTGGCCAATATTCGGCTAACAATATCGTTCAACAGAGTAGTCGAGCAACCATGGATCGATTTTGCACCACGTTTACTCTAATTGATATGCGCATCGTAGCAGATATCGCACGGTGTGCACCGAAGGCCCTGTTGCTACTGTGGAGCGGATTATCGAAAAAGACCCGGATGGTTCCATGCGCCATCTCGCGCAACAATTGGGACTGTGTCCAGCCACTTTAAGGACGATTTTATGGAAGCATCTTCAATCCGAAATATCTACTTTACTTATATGAGATTATTGCTTGACCTCAATACATGGGTGTAAGTATATACTTTACGCTCCAAAAAAAGAAAATAATAATAAATATATTTTTTTTTCATTTAAGTTTCAAGTAAGCCCATTAAATCCGCAAACAACTGATAACGATTTATGATTTACTATTATTGTTGATTTATATTCTTAAAGCGACTTTCAATTGTGAACAAATTATTCTTGAGCAAATTTTCGATGACTTTGTTAATATGTAGAAGAAATCAAAAAGATGAAATTGCCACTACACAAAGCACTGAGAAGCTACGCCAAAGAAACATACGTGTCAAGACATGAATACGACTACTTTTTTGTTTGTTTGTATGCTACTTCACTCGTTGCCACGCAAACCTTACCACTATACTTTCTTAAATTCATTAACTTGTCATTAACTTATTATATTCCTAAGTAAAAAATTATATACCGCAGAAAGTACCGCTATAAAGTATAGTCAAATCTACACAATACTTGAAAATCTTTAGTGGTAAGGTTTGCGTGGCCAAGAGTGTAAATGCTTATGTGCCTATCAGTATATACATACATATATGCAGCAGGACTTCTTATGTACTGTGGTGTATTTCTGCATATTTCTTCATTGTTTGCCTTTGCAGTGGCTCAATTCATCTTAATGCCGTTAAATCAAATCAAGGACGATGCCACAAAAGCGATAAAAAACCCGTAAGTAGAGGGGCGTCACTGTGATGTGCATGCATGAAATAAAAGCAGACATATATCTGATTATATATATGAATATATTTATATTTTTGCTTATGCAGTATACATATACAGAAATATACATACTTTTGCCGCAACAAATAAAATGTTTTTGGCAAAAGTTTTATGGCCAACATAAAAAGGCAATAAAGCATTTCAAGGAATGTGTTGAGACTGTTAAGAAGCAAATAATAAACGAAAAAGAATTAAGAGCAATTCAATAAAACTCAGCGCGCATATATGAAGCAACAAGCTGCTAAACAAACACAAACATAAACGCAAATATAAATACAAACTTAAATACAAACACAATAATGTCTATAAACTTCTTGGCTTGAGAGCAGTTCAGAAAGGCAAATGGCTCCTCAATACTCCAGTAGGAGCTATAAACTTAACTCGTCTACCGCAGATACTAATACAAAATTTCTTTAAGTTCCTTAAGGATTACGCTCAGTTAACATATGTAAAATAGATAGGTCCAAATGCCAGCTTTTAGGCGTATTATTCTGTTCATAATATGGAACCCTGCCGCAAAATGGCATCAACAGAATGGTGTACTATTGTGATCAAGTTGAAAGGTGAATTTTGTCCATTTCATCTCCTTCAAAGTAATTCCCTCCCGCTGCAATACACTTAAGCCGACGAATTTTCCAGTCATCATAGCACTTGGAAAAATCCTCCGTCGTGATGGCCCTCAGAGCCTTCTTCGATTCAGCTTTTATATCCTCAATTAAGTCAAAACGGTGTCCTCGTAGTGGTCATGTGGATTTGCTGAATAGCCAGAAGTGTGCTTTAGTTCTTATCAGTCATAAAAGCATCTTAAAGGATGACTACTCTTAATATCTTCGTAACGAAACGCCAACTGGTATCGAAAAGGACCAAACCTGGCATATGCGCGGTTTGCTAGCCTACCCGACTAACCTAAACTAACAGTCAGTTCAAACATTCTAAAAGGGCATCCATTTCGAGGCTCCCTAGTTTTTAAAGAAAAGCACAGAAATTAAAATTTAATGGTAAATTTTTGTTATAATTCGAAAGAACATCGTTTGGGATTTTTTTTTTTTTTAAATTATCTATTTGAAATGTTGTCCGCGGCTACGTCTCAGATGGTGCATCCCCTGACTTCATTTTTCGTTGACTCGTTCGAGCATTTCAACTGATAACAAAGGAACGACAGGCGTGATGTTTTGCTCAAAGACCTGAATTGAAGCAAGATTGTCCATATAGACTATAGATTTTACATATCCCCACTGAAAAAAGTCCACCGGTGTGATATGACACGATCTTGGCGACCGAATTGACCGACCCATGTCAAAAAGAGGCTATTGAGAAAGTACCTTTACTTGGATCACTTGTTACTAACCCTGTTGGAGGTGAAATACCTAGGGCTTATACCTCTTATACAGCTTAGGCCAAATATTGAGGAGAAAGTTGGGAAGCTGTCGGTTGCCTTACGTTGCTGTAGAGAAACCAATACGTAATGTCTCGTAATGTTCTATTGGGTATTCGTCTGGTAGAAGGCACCCGAAAAGGCTTAGGAATCTCCGGTGCACTACAGATAGACTTATGATAGCACTTAATGCTATTTTAAATATAGCATGAGTGGACATTGCTGGCAGGTGTATGATTGCGAAATGTGCACTGCGGTTTAGGGAAGCAGCGTGTATGAAGGAGTCCAAAAAGCACAGGTCGGAATTCTTCAACACATCCTCCTTCAACTACATTCCTGAAAAACTTGGATCACTGCGTCTTGGAGGCCATTAGCGGTAGCTTCTTCTCAGCTCACATACCGATGGATATGTAGAAGGCGAGAACTCGCTGGAGCAGAGTCGCAGTGAGCTTTTTACGGAAGGAATAAAACTACCAGGGAAAGTTGAAAGGGGAGTTTTCTGTAAGAAGCACTCCAGCAGTCTTAGCTTTGAGCTAACGGACCACAGTTATATTTTTCGGGCAGGGGTACTGCTGTAAAGGTGGCGGTAGACGTACAGCTACGAAGTGAAGCTTCTTTCAGGGAGGTGAGCATTCACTTCGATAGTAGAGCGGCAATACTAGCTCTGAGCTCAGTAACTGTGAGCTCAAAGGTATTGAAGGATAGCCAGTCCTATCTAAAAACCACATCAAGCTACTTCATCATCGAACTCTTTAGGGTGCTTCATCACTGCGGAATCGCTGACAACAATACAGTGTTTGTTCCGAACGTAATAGGATTGATTTTCTGTGTTTCGGTGGCATCAGGCCTTTTTGGAGGGCCAGGAAAAGGTCGCTGATGAATGAGCAAATCCAAAGTGACAACAATGATCATTTTATTTTTTGACACCAAAGTCTTCGTCCACCATGAATTTATTCCTCCTGGACAAACCATCAAAGCCAAGTTTTACGTGGAAGTTCTCAAGAGACTCAAATGAAGAGGGTCAATCGGGTAAGACAAGACATCGCAGTCGATTGGATGTTGCAACACGACAACGTCCCAGCTCACACTGCCTTTCTTGAGAACAGCTACCTAACCAAGGCCGGCATCCCAACGCTTCCGCAACAGGAGAATGCCTTCCGTGATGCCTTCAATGCTTGGAAATCGCGCTGTACGATTCAGTACTATTACTTTCCGGACAAACCCTGTTATCCTATATAGAGACTTTCAGGCGGACTGTAAACCATTTGTGTTGGCCGCCATAAGTGATATTTTAACGAAATTAGATGGACATGTCTGTGTTAATGCAGGAAGTCGTCCTTAAATTGTTTGTCCCAAGTATTTTGAATATTTTGAACTAATTTAAATTTCTCAAAGCAAACTTTGCTTGAACTTTTCTATCCTATATGCATATGTATGGACACTGGAGCAGAAATTTCGCTCTTCGCTCTAAAATTGCACTAAATATGTCTTTTATTAAGCAAACTGTTTTGCTAACTACGATAACATACATGTATCTATGTGTGTGTCGTAGTATTTGTAATGTTTATGCGGAGTAAAGACAATATTTTAACAAATTGAGTTTCATTTGTTATTGTTGTGTCTTGCCTTGTAGCCCAGAGACGCCGCCGTGCTGCTGCCGAGAAACAAAAAGAACCAATACTCCAACGCTTTGTTATTGTAATGCTAACTGCATATGCATATTGGCGACATAGAAACACTTAACATGGCATAAAAGCGCATGGCACATGGAAGACGGCAAAGTTAATAAAGCTGAACGGTCACAGAGCCACAAACACACTCACTCACTTACAGCTGGAAAATGCAAGTTGTTTTTATTGCCACCGTTATTGCCTTTGTGGTGATTATTTGTGTGTGAGTGTGCTTGTTTTCTCAGCTGCCGCGTTGGCTGTGCTGCCGCAAGTGTCTGTTTGTATGCATTTCTTCAAGCGGATATATGTATGTATGTATGTATGTGTGTCAAGCATGCACGGGGGTTAATGGTGTGAGCATACTAATGGATTTTAAATGCCATACAATGGTCATAACGGTAGTAACTACATGTGAGTGAAATCGTTACCGTTAACCACTACTTATTTTGTTTGGTTTTATATTTTATAATATTAGTGTGAGCCAATTCTTTTGATTGGAAAATTTAAAAACAAAAATTTTCTTTGGTTATTGTGAAAATATCGTCCGAAATACCAGAAAAAAAATCTGGTAATATTGGAAGACTTAATTTTAATATTAAAAAAAAGACGAATTGTGATTCTTAATGCATTTGCTTAAGTAAGGAAACCACTATTTGCGATACAAAGTCACCCAAAGACACTGGGGTCCGGATAAAAATTCCGGGTCTGATCCGGTTACCTAAGACCCGACTGTTGTGGGTACGGACGGAGGTCTATACAGGTATCTTCATTAATTGTCGTCCTGAACAGTTATGGTACGATTTTGACATCTTTGGACCTGATATGGTATACCTAAACAATAAGGGAAAAGGAGATCCTAACTTTGCACCTAAGTACATACCATTCACTATTTTTGTTCGACATAGTGGGAAAGCTTTACGAAAAGCTGCTCAAAACCGGAACCCGAACGGCCTTCAGTGAGGGGGACTCTGCTCTAGACAGAAGTTCAACTTATAGAAAGACTACATACACCCAGACTCGAAGTGGCCATTAGTGAAGCTGAGGACTCTCCCCTAGACAACCTGCTTTAGAGCCGGCAAACCAATCCTAGGAACTATTAACATCCGTTTTAAGTTCAGGTCTGTGGAACGTCTGCTACCACGCTGTACTTAAATTCGAAATGCCGGACGAATTGCGCTTAATTGGCTATGCAGACTGCAGTAATTACTGCCCTAGACACAGAAGAACCGCGATGATACCATACTCAGGTCATAATATCACATGGCTTAACTCATCCAATACCAGTTCGCTAGAGAAAAAATACAGCTACTACTGCTAACAAATAAGCACATTGCTCTGGAAATAAATCAGCAAAAGACTGCAGATTTTATAAGGACATAGGCGTAAGGTTGGACTGTAGATGAGCTCTTTCGGTACGAACTCACATGCTACAGGAATGTACTTCCCAACTTAGCAGACTAAAGGTCGACATAGTGGGGCCCAGCCAAGAAAATGGAAAGGTCTTAATGTCAATAACAGTCTGGTGGTGACACACGCCCGCAGAATGAGGCTGACAGATCGAGAAGACTGCAGGAAATGTCTAGAGCAGAGCACCAGGGAAACAATTAAGCATCTCTTGTGCACTTGTCCCGCTGTAAGCATCTGGAGTCCCCACGCTATGATGTGGAGGAGGAATCGATAGTGAGGTCGCAGAGGAGTTTGCGTTAAGCGCAGACATCCTAAAGGATGACTACTCCTCTTAGACCTAGAAACTGCACTACATCTGGTATCGCAAAGGACTAAACTGGTTAAGCTAACCTAGTTTAATGTCGGTAACTATCAGCGCTCCATTACGTGGATCAGAGATTTGGGCGGATGTGCTTAAAAAGCAAAACCGGCGTAAAGTTGTGGCCGGAATGCACCGCGTCATAGTCTTTAGAGTTGCTATTAGCGCCAGGTGATGCAATATTAGTTATAAGTGGTAATGTAAGCTGTGGGTGCTAAAGAAAACTTCTAAAAATGACAAAAGTGCTATGAAACAGACAACCATTACAGCGAGGCAACAGAGACAGAAGAATGAGAGCCCTCATCTAATGGGCGGCCAAACTAATAAAAGATCTTAACTTATGAACAAGACGTAAATTCGGAGAAGTCGACTTCTACACAACTCAGCAGCTATCTGATCACGGATACTTCAAAAAGTATATCCACAGAGCAAGAAAGGTCAAAGAGTCGTCATACATTTACAACGACGTGACTGAAGACGACCCTGAATACACATTCAACAACAATTTCAATACAATTTCGACAGTCTCATGCTGGAAAGGGGATTATTCAGAAAATGGTAGCAATTTTAAGTCTCTCAATGAGAAAAATGGAACGCCACCCTGTAGTAATGCAAACGTGGTTCCCGAGTAGGAGACGGATCCTCAGAATGGGAGTTTTCAGTAACCTGCAACTGCCACAGACCAAAAAAGACTCATATCTATCGAAGGTGGATATATAGATATTAAGATTGATTTAGCTTAAGATATTTGGGATATATGTACCTTAAACCTATTAGAGGGCCGGGCCATGCCCACTTTTTCAATTTTTTTAAAATAATAGCTGCTTCGTCTTATTGCATTTGTTTTTAAGAAATAAAAAAAAATATTTTTTTCGGCGCACCTTAATGTCTATGTGAATGTGTGTGCATCTAAATCGCTCATATTTCCGAGTAAAAACCAATCGTATCTGCATAAAATTGCCGTTATGCAAAAGCGAAGGCGGTCATTGAAATCCAATGAGAGCAGCAGAAGAAAAGAAAGCAGAATAAGAAGAAGAAGACGAATACAAAGAACTCAAGTAATAGCTAAGCACACGCTTAAACACCACTAAAACAATAAAAACAATGACCAATATTAAATGTGACAACAACAAAACTATAACTTGGCTTGTCGCTGCATATTACGGCGGAAGACAACAGAAACAACAACAAACTATATAATATGAGCTGACAATGACCACGAAGGACATTTTAAAAGCATTGACTTTAGTACAGTTAGCTAAGCGTTCTGGTTCGCCGGCCGCGCTGCGGCTGTGTGTGATGTGTGTGTGTGGGCGTATTAAAGCTGGCTAGCTGCGGTGTGTGTGTGGTGTGCGGTGTGGCAGCAGCTGCTGTGCGGTTAAATGAGGCTCGCTCGCACATGTTGTGACTTATCGATATTTTGCCGCATTTCAATCTTCTCGTGCATCTTCAAGCTCAAGCGCACTCGTGTGTGAACAATGAAACTTGAGTGCCACGTCAAGTGTGTGTGTGTGTGTGAGTGATGGAGTGAATTTACTTGTTAATATTCTATGAGCCTACAAGCACACTCGAGTGCGATAACGATAGGCATAATACAGTTAAACTAATTTTGTTGCTATGGACACCATGCTGAGAAGAGCGTTACATGAGAGTTTATGAGCACGTTGAAAATCATGAGGCGAAGATGGATGCTTAAGTCAATGAATTTAATCTTGGTTGGAATTTTTAATTACTTATTTTTTTTGAATGGCAAAATTTCGTGAAAATATCTTGTCAAATGAAAATTTTTTTATGACAAAAGCTAAAAGAGCTGGATTTAGTTAGATGAGTTTGTATGGCAGCTATATGCTATAGTGATCCGATCTAACCAATTTCTTCGAAGAGCGTAAATATTCAAGAAAAATATAATATAATATATTATACAAATTTGAAATTTTTTCCAACTTTGTTAAATTTTTTTAATTTTAACAAAATTTTTGTTAATTTTTAATTAATATTTTTTTGTTTTAATTTTTTAAATATTTTATTTTATTGTAAAAAAGTTAAACTTTTCATTGATTTTAATTTTGTTCGCATTTTTTTTACAAAATAGTATTAATGCTATTAATTAATAAAAAAAAAATTTATTTATTTATATATGTTTAAATTTTAATTAACAAAAATCTAATACTTCATTTTTTGTCAAATTCGGAAAGAATAATAATTATTGATTTTTTTGCAATTTTTAACATTTTTGTTTTTGTTTTTATTGAAAAAAAGTACACATTTTTAGGTTTTTGCTTAATTAATTAATATATAAACAATAATGAAATCAAATTAAATTTTATTATTTAATTTATTCCTTTTAATTAACTTCAAAATTACAATAATAATTATAAATAATTTACAAACTTTAATTAAAAAAATTAATTTAAAAATTAAATTTAAAAAAATTAAAATTTTTTTTGTAAAATTCGGAAAAAGTAATAGTAAGTAAAAGTTTTGTAATTTTTTAACTTAATTTTTAAATTTTTTTTTTTGAAATATCTAATATTTTTTTTTAATTTACTTCACATTTTTTATTAACTAACAAAAATCAACCATTATTTTTTTGTAAAATTTTGGAAAAGTAAAAAATTAGTAAAGTTTCTGTAATTAAAGTATTTAATTAAATTAATTATTTTTCTTTAATTACAAAATTGCATTAACACAATTAATTATTATGAAAAAAATTGATAATAATTATAAATTAATTAAAAACTTTAGAAATTTATTTAAAAAATTTAATTATTTTAATTATTAATTTATAATTTTATTAAAACTCCGAAAAAGTAATATTTAATAAAATATTTGTAATTTTTTAAATTATTTTTATTTAAATATCTAATTTTTTTAATTTGCTTCATTTTTTTTTCTTCCCAAATTTCAAATAAAAAAAAATTTGATTTTTCTAATTTAAACAAAAATTTAAGTAATTAAGTTTTATACTTATAATTAAATTAAAATTATATTATACTTTTTAATTAATTACAAATCAGCATTAAATTAAATATTGTAGTTGAAAGGAAAACTCAAAAATTTTATTAAAGGATCGAAAATTTATTTTTTTTGTTAAATTTGTGAATATTGATAATTAAAAAAAAACGTCTTATATATTTTTACGTTTTTTTGTACCAAAAACTAAATTAAATTAAAGAACTGTATTAATGTAAAAATGAAATCAAAATATATTATATTATTTAATATTTTTTTTAATTAACTTCAAAATTACTATAATAATTACAATTAATATAAAAATTTTATAATAATTAAAAAAAATTAATTAAAAAATTTAATTAACAAAAATCAACCATTATTTTTTTTGTAAAATTTGGGAAAAGTAAAAAATTAGTAAAATTTCTGTAATTAAAGTATTTATTTAAATTAATTATTTTCTTTAATTACAAAATTGCATTAACACTATTAATTATTCTAAAAGAAATTAATTGAAAAAATTTAATTATAAAGTCTAATTAAAATAAATTAATTTAAAAAAAAATTAACAAAAATTAATTAAAAAATTTAAATAGCAAAAATCAAGCATTATTTTTTTATTTTGAAAAATTTGGTAAAAGCAAAAATTATTAATTTTTTTCTAATTAAAGTATTTAATTAAAATAATTCTTTTTGATTAATTAGAAAATTGCATTAATATTCTTAATTCTTATAAAAGAAATTAATTGAAAAAATGAATAAAAAAGTTTAGGTAGCGAAATTCACATTTTTTTTATCATAGTCGAGACGGATATGATTAATAACTTTTTGATTTTTTTTTTGGTAAAAATAATAAAATTTTCAATCTTCTTCTCATTGTTTTATTAGTTTTTTAAACTAAATTATATTTTTTAGTTTATAATTTTTATTAATTACAAAAAAGCAGTATATTTTAGATTACTTTAAAATTTTTAAACATAAAAATTAATTAAAATAATTTGATTACAAAATTGCATTAATACATTAATTATTATAAAAAAAATTAACTTAAAAAATTAATTAAAAATTTTAATTAGCGAAAATCTTATTTTTTTATCAAAGTCAGAACCAATTAATAATCTTTTTATTTTTTTATGTGTTTTGTTTCATTTTTGGGCAAAAAATAATAAAATTTTCAAGCTTCTTCTCATTGTTTTATTATTTTTTTAAAATAATTATATCATTTAATTTATTATTTTTAATTAATTACAAAAAAGCAGTAATACCTTACATTAATTTAAAATTTTTAATTATAAAAAATTAATTAAAATAATTTAATTAACAAAAAATTAATTAAAAAATTTTAATTAAAATTATTTAGTTTACGAAAAATGGAAATTTAATTTTTTTTAAAGTCGGGAATAAAAGAAAATACGATTTAAATATTATTAACTCAAATTATTTTAAGGTTTTAATTTAAGTTTCAAAAATTATTTTTTATTTAATTTTTATTTTTTCAATAACTCATTTTAAGTTTTAAACTAATTTTTTTAATTTGTATTATAATTTTTTTTTTAATTTTTAATTTTAATTTAATTAAGTTTTTTTTAATTTACATTTTTATTTTATTTATTAAGTTTAAATTTTAAGTTTTAATTTTGCGATTTAAATTTGAATTATTTTTTTTTTATTTAACAAAAATCAAAAATTAATTATTTTCAAATTCGAGAATAACTGAAGATATGTGTAAAATTAAAAACTTTATTATTATTTTATTTATTTTTTTTTTAATTTTCTTTATATAATTTGTCTAATTAAAAAACAAAAACCAAAAATAAAAAAAAATAAAAAGTCTCTATTAATAGACCATAGCCGGTCGATTAGGAAAAGCCTTTTTTAAATTTCTTTATTTATACTGGTTTTTGCTACATAAGAACAGAAAACTAGTTTTGCCCGTTACTAACAACAAAGCATGTATAAATACCAAGCTCCCCAAAACCAATTAGCAAACGCCTGCATGAAAAGCCAAACGGAGTTTATTAAATCTAATAAAATGTACAAATATTTGCAGATATTTTATGCAGAAGAAGCCAACAGCATTTTGGAAAACATATACAAACACACATAATACATAAGCACACATGTATGTATGTGTGTGAGCATTGTAATTTCTGTTTTTAGCAAGTGTTTCGGCCTTGTTGTTTTGCAGGCAGTTAATTTAACTTGAACTTGTTGATTATCTTGTAGTTGTTGTAATTATTTGCTTATTTCACTTAAAGCCAGCAACAAAAAGTTTTCTTGCTTCAATTTAATACGCACACATACACACACACAAAACAAGAAAAAGGAATAATAACATTTTATAAAACTCGAAGAAAACAGCTGTTACGTATACGCACTGGCAGACAATGACACAAGCAGCAAAGCAAGCGCCAGCACAACCTAGGCAATGGAGTAAATTATTTAGTGCTCGTATTTTGAGATTGTAAAAGCTTTATGAATAAATTTTAAAGTTTTTAATTAATAAAATCAGACAGCGGCACAAACACACGCACACAGACATACACATAAATAAAGAAATATGTATATATGATAGCATAAAATGCATGCGACTGCCAGTAAAGCAGCTATTGTGTGTGAGAAAGCCTTGTAACTTTTACGGAAAAATTACAAAGTTGCATAATAGTGGTCTATGGCAGCCGAGGCATGCATGTTACTACGGTAGTAATAAGGCAAGTTGATTGCCTTGTGGCGAAGCATGTGGTGCGTTAACAAATACATACACACAAATATACTTTATGGTTGGTACATAGTCATTCAGCACTTTTCTTGCAACATAGAGCCCATTTCAGTGCCGCCAACGCGCTTGCAACATGCAACACGATACCAGTAGCTTAATGCACACATACTAATGTGTATAAAAAAGTTTGTATGTATTTGTATGCAAAGTGGAAAACTTCTCAATTGTCGTGCGTATTACTAAAAATAGCAACTAACGGTACAATTTCATATGCAGACAGACAAGTGGCGCAAAGGTTGTGTGTCAGGTAAACTAGTGAAAGCACCCATACTCGTGTAAATGACTAGGAGCTACATTTTATAATTGCAATTATGGAAATTTAGCACAGTAGTCAGTTGAAATTTAAGTTTAAGTTTAAGTTTAAGTTTAAGTTTAAGTTTAAGTTTAAGTTTAAGTTTAAGTTTAAGTTTAAGTTTAAGTTTAAGTTTAAGTTTAAGTTTAAGTTTAAGTTTAAGTTTAAGTTTAAGTTTAAGTTTAAGTTTAAGTTTAAGTTTAAGTTTAAGTTTAAGTTTAAGTTTAAGTTTAAGTTTAAGTTTAAGTTTAAGTTTAAGTTTAAGTTTAAGTTTAAGTTTAAGTTTAAGTTTAAGTTTAAGTTTAAGTTTAAGTTTAAGTTTAAGTTTAAGTTTAAGTTTAAGTTTAAGTTTAAGTTTAAGTTTAAGTTTAAGTTTAAGTTTAAGTTTAAGTTTAAGTTTAATTTTTTTTAATACTATTTTATCAAATGAAATCTTGCCATTAATTTGAGCCCAATAGCAATCGATTGGCTGTCACTAGGTTTTATCTATAGTCTATAGTTGTCAAACATGAGGTTGTGGGTGTTTAAGGGGAATCACAAGAACTCAGTATGTTGAATTCCAAATAAGGTCTATATTTTGTAGAAAGAAGGTTTGGTTCTTGTAATCATTGTAAGGGCCACTGCGGGATGTTGATAACTAAGGAAAGTTCTAGGAATGCTACTGGAACATCGGGAACAGCTAACTATATGAAGAAACCCCTTGAGTCTACGCCAGGGCTTCATAGTTTGATATGTGCCTAATCGACTCTGAAGGCTGTAGAAAGAGTAGCGGTGACAGTGTATTAAAAATCTTAAGCCCAAAACACTGAAGTGCGCACATTTTATAGAGAATTGCCATGCTTTACTCCTCCTCTCATGTTTTAGCTTTATATTTGCATCACCGACATGCAACAGTTGCGAAATTATGTCACGTGACATGCCGCGCATAAATAAAGTACCTATGCGCGTGTTGTTTCTGTCGGCTACGCTAAATTCGCTGCTTTAAATCATCATATCTCTCACGGAACTCGCTGAAGCACCCACTCGGGGTATTTTAAAATGCTGCCTCTGCGTGCTGTCAACACCACTACTCATACATACACACAAGTGACATGCGACTTACTTGTTCATTTCACAGTTTTATAATAACAACCATCCATGTACATATGTACATACATACAAGTAAATATATTCATACATATATTTGCAGATATGAAAGTGCTTTTACTCCTTCCTCATTGCTTATTTATGTATTCTTTTTTGTATGCGCGTGTGTTGTTCATAAAATTTAATTCCAGCAATTGCCACCGGCGCTGAAGTTACAATTTCATGTTTACATTTTTGCTTAACCATACTTTTACTTCTTCCCCACATACACACACATATATATGGAAGCATGCATGAATGCATTGGTGTCGGTGTATGCGTTCATTGACTCTTCTCGCTACTTTCCATGCAGTTCGTCTGCTGTTGTGACTTTTATCTCAGTTAGTCTTGAGTTATTCTTTCATTTTGTATTTGCCGCCTGTTGTTATTGTTGTTGTGATTATTATGCGTCTTTATGACAACAACATTAGACACGCGCAACATAAAACGAAAGTGTACAGTTAAAAAGGTAAATGGAAATTTTCACTAGGAAGTTATCAGAGAGACAGACGCGGTAGCTTAGATTAATTAATGAAAGAAAATTAAATTAAATAAAATTAAATTAAAATAAATAAAATAAAATTAAATAAAATAAAATAAAATAAAATAAAATTAAATTAAATTAAATTAAATTAAATTAAATTAAGTTAAATATAAACTTAAACCGAGACGTATGATCAAACTTAAATTAAAACTTAACTTTACTTAAACTTGAACTTAAACTTAAACTTGAACTTGAACTTGAACTTAAACTTAGACTTAAACTTAAATTTAAACTTAAACTTAAATTAAAACTTAACTTCAACTTGAACTTAAACTTAAATTAAAACTTAACTTAACTTAAATTTGAACTTGAACTTAAACTTAGACTTAAACTTAATTTAACTTAAACTTGAACTTAAGCTAAGACTTAAACTTAAACTTAAACTTAAATTAAAAATTAACTTAAACTTAAACTTAAATTAAAACTTAACTTAACTTAAACTTGAACTTGAACTTAAACTTTTACTTAAATTTAAACTTAAAATAAAACATAAACTTAAATTAAAACTTAACTTAACTTAAACTTAAATTTGAACTTAAACTTAGGCTTAAACTTAACTTAACTTAAACTTGAACTTGAACTTAAGCTTATACTTAAACTTAAACTTAGACTTAAACTTAGACATTAACTTAAACTTATACTTAAACTTAAACCTAAACTTAAACTTAACTTAAACTTAAACTTAGACTTAAACTTAAACTTAGACTGAAACTTAAACCTAAAAATAAACTTTAATATGAACCTCAACATAACTTAGACGTAAAACATAAAACTTAAACTCAGACAGTTCAAAACGCTTTAAAGCTCCAATTAAACCAATTAAAATGATAGCTTCATTGAAGCTACATTAATTTGGCGCATATGTTATACTAGCATAGGTAGGTACTTAGGTAAATAGCCAGATTTTGTTGAGGCCGCATATAATCCCACTTGGTCTCCTAGAGACGTTCGTCTGTTGTGATGACGAAACTGCCCAAACTGTCACATATCGGCAAAATGCATCGAGCATGCCATACACTTATACAGCCGACAAACGTCTACTCCAGCCATTTCTCAGGGTTCGTAGAAAGTGTGGCAATCAAAACTTTTTGTTCATTGTGGATACATACCACCCTAAAAGAAACCGCACTTGGTTCAAAAATATCCGCTGCTACCTTAAAAGCTATCACTTCTGCAAGAAAGACAGTACAGTGGTTTGGTAAGCTGAAACAAGAGTTGATTGACCAACCTTCCTCTTGAGCTTCGAACCATCCTGACTGCACCTCTTCTCTAGCGCCTCTGTCTCGCCGTTAAGGATAAGCTCTACAGCGGAAAAGTCTAAGTTATCAAGGATGCAATTGAAACGCGAAAGAATTTCAGAATGTCTCATTCAGATTGCCTTAATACGTCCGGCTGTCCGATGTTTAATAGTAACCTTCGTAGCAATACCATTTGGATTTTGCCGGCAAATTATATGCTATAGTGGTGCTATCTGAGGAATAATTTCGGCCTTACTTTGGACTTTAGTCTGCTTCGAGTTTTATTAGGCTATCTCGTCAAACAAAAAAGTCGTCCATACAAGTACTTGATCTTGTTCGAGCTATTCCATTGTTATAGTATAAAGTAACCCTGACAGATATTGCAACAATGATTGTTAATTTTTCTCTGAGATCATAATTCTGTTCCAATTAGAATACTTGTAAAACTGTTTTGCTGTTAAAATAGAGTGCTTATATTTCTCAGATTGCTCTCACTTTCTTACTCTCTCCATCTCTCTTAAACTGAGCACTTTAATTATATGCTTCTACTAGCAGCTGGAGAAAGTAAGAAAAGGGAGAGAGAGAAAGTGAAATACCTTGTAGTAATAAGCTTCTCTTGCTTGAAAAAACTCTCATGCAAATAAAATTTATTATAACAACAACAATGCCAACCATTAACAGCTGCTAATTGCCATAACTGTGCGTGCAGCAGCATAATTGAATTTTCTCGGAAGTACAAAATAAATTTGAAAATCTTTCCGCAATTTTAACTGCTTTTTATATTTTTTGTGTTTGTGTAACATTTATTGTTGTTGCACGCTCCGACATTTATTTGATTTGCCGCTGGCAGCTGGTGTTGTAATATTTTATTTACCCATTGACGTCTTTGGCGCAATTCGCAGCAATTAAATAATTTTCATTGTCGACTTTTAACGGTAATTAAAATTTCATTATGTTTTCTTTCGGTTGACAACCGTTATACGCCAATTACGGTGTAACAGGTAATTTAATTTGTATTTATGCGAGTAATAATGGATATTATTATATTATCATATGCGGGAAGGATTCAAATACGAGAGGGTGCCAGTGGAATGCGAAAAATAATCGTGAGAGGTTTTGGGGTCTTAACTCAATTCCGTGTTTCAATAATTAATGAAACGGGCTTTAATGTTACCTATTAGTTAAAAGATAATACCATATACAGAAAACATTGCGGTAAACCAAACCCTTCAATCAATAATCCTAACGTCAAACTACTTACATGGAACATCAAGTGCAGTCTTCCTTCTTTTCGATTAATGTCAACCAACTGTATGTCGGAGAAGCGACTGTCAAGGTATTTTTCTGTTAAAGTATGGCTCATTTATTAGCTATATGAATAAATTGTAGGGATGAACTGCTCATTCATTGGAAGTTACATTTTTTGGTTCAGAAAACATCCAGAATTATCCACTGCAACATTTTGTGGTCAACTTATAACACATTGAACATTCTTTATTTGCTTTTGCACTATTTTGTTGCGACTCTAAACTTATCTTCGAGAGAATACCATCTGTGCCATTAGATCAGCCATTTTAACCAATGTAAGCAAAGGTGCTCAGCAGCATTCACTTGGTTATATCAAAAGCCAGTTATCTTCTTCTCAGAAAAGGCAATGTTGACCTCAGTGAATTAGATTATTGACCATAAATATATTACTCTATTTTCTATGACTTGTTTAGGTAACACCGCGAATTGCTCAGGTTGTCTACTTTTCAATTTCATTGGAAATGTATCCAGGTGTACCCATGCCTGGGCCACATCTGTGAGACAATCAATTGTACTCAGTATTTGCTGGAACAGACATATGTACTGTACATCTGAGCTGTGACGCTATTAGATGACTTAGACATTACTTTCCTCGATTTGCTTGGCAATTCATATTTTAGCAACAGAGTGAAGAAACCAAAGGGTATGAATCAACGAACGTCAGAAAAATGAAGGCCTCTTCCAGCAAATACTAAATACAAATGCTTGTCCAACAGATCCAACAGATGATATTTCCTATGAATTCGAAAAGCAGACAAGCTGAGCGAAAATTGTGTTGAAAGCTCAGCTTTCTCCTTAAATATGAAAAAGGTCTGAATCGAAAGTCAACATATTTTTGTGCATTTTTTAAAGTGCTCATGGTCTAGCTTGGTGAGCTTCAGCAGTGAATTGCACGACTTCAAAGTGGTGAATTTGGCTTGGAAGACTAACAAAGTCCTGAACGGCTAAACAAGTTTTAAGATGAAGCAGTGGAATCATTAACTAAGGAAGTTTGCTGCCAAATAAAAGACGAGCACGCAGAAACGTTGAGAGCCGCTCAGTTAGACTATAAAAACGTTTGAAAGCAGTCGGTTTCATTCGAAAGCTAGTAATGTCATATGAACCTAAGCCAACAGACTTTGAAAGGCGAATTTGCATGTCAGCAATGCTGGTTGAATGCTGCAAACAAAATCATTTTGCAACGAATTGTGATTGATTAAGAAAAAGTTGATCCATTGCGATAACTTTTTAAGCACAAAAAATCATTTTAATCTTGGCCAACCAGCCATATCAACGGCAAAGCCCAATATCCATGATATCAAGGTAGCAATGTTCTATATTTCGTGGGAAAAGAAGGGCGTTTGAAATTAAATGAAACCGTTAATGTTAAGCGCATCAAATTTAAGCAAGCCTGGCTACATTGGAGGAGAATTTTCCATTATGACTACGCTTGGCTTCATATTGTAATAACGGTTAAAAACTATTTGAAAAACAGACTAAGGAATTCTGCCTCCGCTGCCTTATAACTCAGAATTTGCCTCTTCTGACCAACATTGCTTCGGTATATGCAGAGGGTCTTTACTGGAATATGGTTCAAATCAGAATTCGGTTGATTCATTCCTGGCTACAAGGCCGGGTGAGTTGATTTTTAAGTTGGCATCTACGAATCTACAACTTTTCCAAAAAGTTGGGAATATATATTATAGCTACATTTAGCAATAATACCAACTCTTAGGGTATTTGAGAAATAATGAATCCAATAATAAAAACAAATGAAAGACAAAAGCCCAAACGTAACAAAGATGCTAATTTTTATATAAAAAAAATCGATTTTCCATAGTTAGCAAACAATATATACATGCTTAACAGAAAAATATTTAACAGAAAAACACCACAGATTTACAAATGTGACAAAGGAAACAATTGATTACTCAACGAGAGAGGTGTAGCAGCTGGTGCCAGCTTTGTAGGGCGCTATAGCGTACCTAAGCGTACATAAAATTCCTACGCACACACAAATGCACATCCATTCACATATGTATATATTATATATTGAAATAAAAAAATTCTCAACATTGTTAGCTGCCTTTTTGTAGCACTAAGCGTTCAGTAAGCTTACTGCTTGTCAACAACTAATGCCAAACACTTACATATGTACTTTAGACGGTGTACGTGACTAAGCTTTCTGTGGCTGCCAAGTTTGCTTTGTCTCGCTGTCGCATGTGTTGGTAAGGATTACTAAGTGGCTGTCTCGTCTTTTGATAATGCGGAGCCAATTGTGATAATTTCAAAACAAAGCAATTGCGTTTTTTTCCAAACGAATTGTAAGACACGTGATGCCAAAGACCAGAATTTATGTATGTGTGTGTTATATATGAGTGTGGTTATTGGTAGGAGGCAAGCGGAAATTTTCAATTTGCGGCAACTTGAGTTGTAAACGCGTCGATTCGTATAGATTTTTATTAATTTTTATATAATTTCTTGTGTCTACTTGCTTAACTCTTAAGCAGAAAAATTTAAAAATCATCACTGCTCTCTCAAAAATAACCACACATTTTCTTCCAGGCAATTTTTGTGTCTTGGTGCGAAAATTTTATTGCTAAATTTTTAAAATTTTGAAATCACTTTTTTTTCGCTTCTTTTACTTCAAAGCAATTTGCCCTTCTTCGCGTTAAATGTTCTTAATCGAAATAATTTGCACATATTTTCTGCTGCGTCACCACAGCAACCACAAATTCCAATCAAATATTCATGGCGGAAATCACGCGCTTATTTGAACTCCTAAGTGGCAGCCGCTTATTTCAAGTGCCGTTATTTCGTTTTATTTCAATTTATTTTTTATTTTTTGGTACTCAAAAGCAATAGAAATGCTTAGCAGCCTTCGGCGTACACATATAAGTCAATGAAGAGCGCGTGCAGAGTTGCCAGCAAAGAGCGATTTCATATACATATATATATGCCTATATATGTATATGTATGTACATATCTATTGAAATATATACGCCATTTTGTAAGTACATTAGGATGCCCGTTATTTTCCCAATTAATTTTTTTTGTTAGCAAAAGTCAATTAAAGTTTCAGTTTTTCAACTGAAAAATCCCACAACATTAAAAAGCTCTTTGGTTTCGTTTCAAAATGTGTCTCAATCATGTTTCCTTTTCCATTTTTATAACATGGCATTTTTTAATATTTCACATTAAGTAAGTGAATCTACAACATGGAGAAGGAGATATTCCAATACAAAATTTTCCGCTCTACAAAAAAGGTCTTAATGATTTTTTTCGTAAAAACCTTCCTTCAAAAGTTATACGCAGTTAAAGTTCTAGATCAAGGGGCCTGTGAACTCACTCAAGTGCTTTATACATTTTGGTTTGCTCATACGACATGGATTACTTTGTTATGTGAATGCCGTACACTTCATGCGTAACTCATACCACATGGTGTACCATAGGTGAGCATTCACTCAGGTGCCTTATACATTACGGGTTGCCTATACGACATGGGCAACTCTCCGAATGCAGTATATTTGATGCATAACTCATACGACATGGTGTACTGTAGGCATATGGTACATTTGACTTTAAGTGCGTATAGTTAAAAAAAAAAAAATTTTCAGGAAAAAAATTATGTTAGTCTCTTTGGCAGAGCGGAAAGTTTCATATTCGAAAATCACTTCTTAAAAACTCCAGATTTACTTGCTTTGGAGTTGAAAACTTCATGTGAAAAAATCAAAAAAATTCATATAAATTAGATGAGAAATAAAGCACACCCTAATATATATACAAGAAAATGTTCTTATGTCAATATTTTCTTAATTTATAATACAACCGTGCGACCTTTGTTTATTTGAAGTGGTTATTACTGACGAGGTCGTCGAGCTGCAAGGTCAAGGCTGCTTAGTCGATTAGGCGGAGCACTGCTAGTTCATATGACCTCATTAACAAATATTATTATTTGCTATGACATATTTAAAAGGCAAACACTTGCATACATAGAAAAACGCATCAGTTATTGCTTTGAAGAATAGGTTTTTGTTTAGTCTCATTTGACTTCAACGATTACTTTCTGGCGTGCATTCGCTTGAGAATTGAAAAACAATCTATAGGAGAATTGCCAGAAAATAGCTTATGGGGGCCAAATCTGAAGAAAAGTGTGACTGCGAAAGGTAAAATTTTATTTTCGCAGTTTTTTTTTAACTTATATTAAATTCTTCGTTGTAAAGATGCTGTGACGCTTCATAGCAGATCTCGGTCTGGGTGATTCCTCTCCAGCGAGCATTTGCTTAAAACCTGGGAACAGTAAAATAGAGCTATGGGAGCCTGTTATAAAGAAAAGAGTGCAATTTTCAAGTAAAGTTTAAAAGACGTTAGTGCTCAGTTATAAAAAATGACTGTATCCGATCAGCTGGACTTATTTAATATAATAGTTATCTTTGTAGCTTTCGGTTTTGTACTCAAAATTTATTGTTTCAGAGCATACCTGAGTCTCGGCGATTTCTTTCCAGTATGCTTTTGGCTTTCGAGAACAGATGGTACCACTACTTGAGAATACCAGTAAAGTGGATGAATAAAGTGAATGTGGGAGCCATTCGAGACCCATTGAGAAAATTTTGCCACAGGTTGTAGTTAAGACGTGGGCATCGTTTAAAGAAGAACACCGAAATACTTTGCTCTGAGCTTTCGCATATCCAGCTACTGATAAGCAATATATATCATGATTCTATTATATTATACTACTACATACAAGCAAAAAAGGAAACACTATTAGAATAATTTAGAATGTCAACTAAGGTACAGTTTCATTTATCCACTCATCTGATGTATTTTACTGATTTTATTTTATATTTTCAGTTTTTCCAGTTCATTAATTTCAGCATTTTCGGGGGTCACGTGACCAAGACTATATGGAAAATTACTTTCAAATGGTCCATAGTAGAGTCAGGCAGACAAAGGGATACTCAAGAGACTAAAAATGTAATATAACGTTCTCCTTTATATATAATGACTTTCTTCATAAGGTGTTTTGTAATAAGCATACAGTAACTATGATATCGAATTGGTTGAGCGGCCAGCTTAGTATACTACTTTGATCAAATTTGAGGGCGGTGTGGCACGGCGCGTTGTCGTGATGAAGGATCCAGTTACGAGCGATGTCTGGGCGCATCCTGCTGACTCGTTTTCGAAATCTTTCGAGTACTTGGCAATAGTAGACTTGATTCACAGTTTTCCCCGGTGGAACGAATTTTTTTGTGGACGATTCCACGGCTATCAAAAAGGCAATAATCATCGTTTCCATCTTCGACTTGCTCATGCGAGCTTTTTTCGGGCGGAGGCCGCGCGGAGACAACCATTGTGAGCTTTCGCGTTTGGTTTCAGGGTCGTATTGAAAAAACCAGCTCTCATCGCCTGTAATAAATCGATCAAGCAGCATGGGATCGTTTTCCACTTGTTCCAAACAGTCTTCTGCGACTGTCATGCGATTTCGTGACGAGCACTACAAACACACGTCTACTCAACTTGACACAGCAGGCGAATTAAACAAGCTGGAGCGATGGTACATATATCAATGGAGAGTGGAGGAATGCCGGAAAAAGAGAAAAAATCACAGGTTTACCACAAGCGCGGCAATAAAATCAGTCTCATTACTTAATTGTCAAACCTCGTATTATATGCATTAAGAGCAAATATATGCCTATCTATAACCGATTTAAATATAACTTGGCAATTCACTTGCATACAAAATAAAGATTCCGTTTCCAAAAATGCAAAACAACGTATCATCAAAAGAAAATTGGAAATCGTTGTATAATAACCAATAAATAACCATTTTACAACGAAAACTCAAATTTTGTTTCAATGTGAGAGTATGATAACCAATACATTTGTTACCAAACCCCAACTTTTCTTTCAATGCGGGTGTGTGGTGACCAATAGATAACCAATTTATAACCGAAACTCAAAGACAATATATAATAATTTTATAACCAAAACTCAAATTGTTTCAATATGAAAGATGATATCCAATAGACACCCAATACATAGTTTAACCAAAATCCAAACTTTCTTTCAATACGGGTGTATGGTAACCAATACATAACCAATATATAACCATTTTATAACCAAAACTTAAATTTTGTTTCTATATCAGTGGTTTCTATTATTTCGTCTTTCCGTCGCCTGTAAACTTATAGGAAGTGAAGTTGCATTATTTTGCATTTTAGTTGACGGTATGTTCTTATGGTCGGGTAGTAGAGAGACTACTTATTGGATTTTCATAAACTGAGAGCTTGAACTCTTAGCTTGAATCTACTTCCTCATGGGAGTGAAGTAATTTTACCTAAGTACTGTTAGTGAATCAATCTTTCAATAATTCAAGTACATCGCTAATAATTCAGTGACTCTATTTAAATTCTAAACGGCTTGCAATGGTTTAAGAGCTGTTGTCTCTAGGAAAAAATCTCAAAACATGCAAAATATGTGGTACAGTTGTTAGATCAAATTGGAATTGAGGTACATATTGGAATATGTGTTCATTTGGATTTGAGAAATTTCTTTTGGATAATAATCTCTGCTTGATGTTAATTTTTTTTTATAAAAATATAAAGTTTGAGGTAAAAACTATAGAAAAATATTTTCGTTTGTTCCTCATTAAAATAATGCGGATTATTTCACCTCTACGCCGTTTCTGTTACGAGTATATTAAATTTGAGTCACTTAAAATGTATCTTAAGAAAATCGCAACCTTTAAAGCAACACACAAGAAAACATACAGACTAGCATATACATATGTATATAATATATATGCAAACCACAATTAATCGAACAAAAGTAAAAGGAAATAAATAAATAGAGACGAGTAAGCGCTGCGGTTCAAGCGCCTGCTGCTCAGCGACAGCTGTCTTGTCAACATAAAGCACAGTTAGTCAGCTGCACTTGCTGGCAATCGAAATGTATGCACATACATATGTACATACATACACATGTGTATAAACTTCGGAATTTTCCTTTTGCTTTTTGGCCTGTTGGTGATGCCTTCGTCGTGGTGGTGGATGAATGACACGATTCAGGTTGCAAGCAAATATTTGCGAAAGTAAAAGAAGAGAGTCAACACAAATACACATACAAGTATGTGTGGAGGTGCACATATGGATATGTATATGCATGCGCACTCTGACTTCCAATGGGAGGTGTTTAACTCTTCACTGCTTTAGCCCATGTAGAATTTAACTATTGAATGGTGATGAACTGATTGCTGGAAATCTAATATATTCGAACATACCACTTTTTATATACATATATGCAAGTATATTATATACTCAATTTTGTTGCGCCCATTTTACACATACAAACATCCACTAACTTAAACAAATAATCCTTTAATATAAATATATTCGTAGTCCTTTGTAAGCCCGTATAAATACAAATACTAAATATGTAAATATTAAATATAATAAATGTATACACTAAATTATCCATTTTCCAAAGCGAATATTAATTTTTGGTAACAAATTTCCACTGAAGTTTCAATGTTTGGCCTAAAAATAATAATCTTTTCAAATAAGTTCTTTTGTTTTTTCAATTTAAACTGTGCCCAAATCATAATTTTCTTCTTATGTGAATAACATGGATTTTGTTTGTTATTTTCCATTAAGGAAGTAAATCTACAACCCTGACAATATTATATTCCAATACAAAAATTCTCCATTCTAAAAAAAAGTATTAATATTATTTTTCATAAAATCTACCTTTAACAGTTATACGCATCTAAAAATATTCATGAAATGACCTGAGCATTCACATCAGTGCTTTATAAATACATTTCGGGTTGCTCATACGACATGGTGTACTATATGAATAGTACATTTGATACATAGCTTTAACTGCGTATATCACTTAAATGAATATCTTTATGAAAAAAATCCTACATATATGCCATTTGTGTAGAGCAGAAAATTTTGTAACAGAATATTGATTACTGTAAGTTATAAAATTATTTTCTCTGAAGATAAAAACGATAAAAAAAATCCCATATAAAATAGCTGGAAAAATAAACACATTTTAAAATGAAAATGATCAGCTAATTTATTTATAATTTTTTTTGTTAGTTTCATATTTCTTTTTGCAGTAAAAATTAAACTTTAGAGCCCTTTTCATAAAAGTAAACCAACTTGAAAGATCACAAACACTTCCTGATACACATTCATCTACATATGTATGTGCATGTATGCTCCTCTCTGTTGATTTCCGCCTATATTTCTACATCTACCTTTCTTTAAAGTGCGCTTCTATGTTTAACACACATGTCTTTCTCCTTCACTATTTGGCATGTTTCGTTGCCGAACATTTTTGTGTGCTCGCTTTCGTACCATCTTGCCGTCAAACTCTGCTTTGTGGTGAGCATATTCAGCTATTTCCATGTCTTTGTTCAGCGTTTATTCGCTTTTAGGCATTTTTTGTGTTATTCTGCCCGTTTTTCTTTGCACTTTTCAAACGCTCAATAATTGCTAGCTTGTTTGAACAATTTTTAGGCAGTTTCATATGATGCCATACGGTGTATTCAGTGTTGCAGTGATGTGGAGTTCCATTAAAGGAGAAACTGATTGAAAGACTCTCGCTGAATTGGTTTGCTTTGAGAAGTGAAATGTGCTGCCACTTGGTAAGATGAAAGAATGAGAGAAAAGTGGCTGTTCTAAATTGATTGCCAACTCTTTGAATTGTCTATGAGGTAATTTTAACAAAAAAAAATTCAGTGGAGATTGTGATATCTGACAGTTCTGAGTAAGAAAACTTGCCTTATGTGAGGCACTAAAGGATATGTTAATAACAGTGAAAAAGCGAAAGAAATTAGTGATTCAAGATCAATGTGCTAGCATTGGAGAGTATTCAAACGATCTCATCATCTCTTCATCTTTCTCTAAATGAGCTAGAACCAGAATTCTCTCAAGGCCTTGAATGTCTAAGTCTGTATGGAAAATTCGACTCGCTCTTGATTCAGGAAACCATTTTGAAGGCAATATTAAATACTTCTATTGAAATTTGTGAAAATTTAGTTTTTGGTTTGCTAGTCTGGGTCAAATTTGATCAAATGTTAATTTGAGTTATATTATTTTTAAGAGACTCGAATAAATATTTTTCGGTTTTTGGATACTTATTTCACACAATCACAACAATATTACGACAACTATTTAACAATTCATTAACTCAACTACTTATCTCCACAGACTTAATTACGCACAGCCAGAGAGGATTTATAATGCGTATCATGAAGTCAAATTATTTTGAAATAGCTAAGGAATTTGAATCACAGTTGTTGCTGAACCTGACCGCCCCGAATTGTTCATAATTTGGTTCGAGCAATTTTATTTTCGCCTTTACAGTTCAGTAATTAGTCCCCAGAGCGAGGCAATATCTCTTGAAAATCCTCCAGAGTATAGTAAATCCAAAATTTTTCTAAAGTAATTTCTGCTTATTTCAGTAATTGAATTTTGTTAATGTAAGTTTTTTTCTACTAAATAAAAAATATTCTTTCTATCCCTCAAAAAAAACTAAAAAATTGTAGGAAAGCGAATTTATAGCCGCTTTAATGTCGTGGTAGCTCGGCAGGCTTAGTATCCACAATATCTCAAATTCTACTCAGCTATTTCATGTATATTCTTTAAATTATCTATCTATCATACCGTCACCTGAAATGCAAAATAACGTATCAACATTTTCGGAAATTTACAGTGGCATGAATGAAACACGAAATAAAATGGAACATGAGTGAAACAAAATTTTAATATTGGTTAAAACTGGTTTATATGTGACCGCAGAACCTGAAAATGTTGAACATATGTAATATTATGTATGTAATTTGAAGTAGTGAAGCGTAATCAATAAGACACTCAATTTCGAATTTTTTGATGATACGTTATTTTGCATTTCAGGTGACGATATGCAACAATAAAAACTTAAAAATTTAAATTTGAAATGTTTTTTTTTTTCAATTCGATAAAGTTAAAGAGTTACTGAAAAAATCGAAATAGCCGAAGTTTTATTAAATTTTTTCGTTTTAGCAACTTTTTGAGATAGCGACTAAAATATTTTTTCTTGTTGATAGTTTGCGCAGTCGGAAGGAATTCCGGAGTGTACCACAACTCAATAATCGAAGAAAATTTTCAACATAACCTTGAGTTTCGACATGTTTCGACGTGGTTTTTTCGGCTTCGGCTCAAGACTAATCGCCAGTAATAATACGTGATTTCGGAACCAATCGTACTTTTACTTTTCTTAGGCACAAATGATCTTCCAAAATGGTTTTCATTGATTCTTTAAACTGAGAAGTCTTACTATTTTTTGCCTGCGGTAATAACTCAATAAAACAATTTTTGTTTGGAATAAAATTAAGTAAAGCCTTCAAATGTAAATAAACCAAATGTTTTTTTTTATTAATGGTCAAAAAATTCGAAATTCCATCATCTAGACTAAAATACACCCTTAAATCGATATTTGATTATGTATTATTTTGTGAATGTGGTGGCTATGATAGCCCTTTATAGAAAGAGTGGTATTGGTTCCTCAGTAGTGTTAGTTATTAAGTATTCTATATCTTGTTTAAGGATACATTCTAACAGCGCGAGTTTAAAGATATGATGTTCGTTAGATCTTTGATTAGATGAACATGGCATGGTGGAAGCCCATTCAAATCCAATTTGGATGAAAACTTAATATCACAAATAGCTTTGGCAATATCATCCTGTGAAAGACACAGTGTGCCAAAATTTATAGATGGGAAATTATTAACCGAAAAAGTGGAACTAGTACCAGCATCATCATGAACATAATTCCATTTGAAAAATTCAGCAAACAAGTTGGAGATTTCGCCAGGAGTGCGTGCTGACTTATCACCCCAGCGTAAAGCAGAAGGAATGGCAAACACGCTTTTCTAGATTTTACAAAGTTCCAAAAGAACTTAGGGTTCGACTTAATGTTAGACTCCGTACTTTTAATACTACTTTTATAGAGAAAGTTATCCAATTCATTAAAGAGTTTTGTGTAGTACTGATAGTGAACAAAGAAAACATGAGATTTAGTTGAAGAGAATTTTCTGTAGTATTTATTTCTAAGATTTTTTAAACGTTGGAGGTCCTTAATATACCAAGGCAACTTGGATGGTTGTATCTGTTTGAACGGGATATTATAATGACAAAATACCCGAATTGGTTTCTTAAAAATGGAGAAACTATTAGCTGTATCTGGTCCCGAAAGTAAATCATCCCATTTAATCTCAATGAGCAGTTTGTTGAGTCGTTCAAAATCACAAAATGCAAATTAAAACCAAGCCAATCAATAGGTTTAACAGGAGCGAAAAGATAAGTATCCACCTCAAACGCTAGCGGAGAGTGATGAATGGTGGCAGGAGTAATTGAAGAGAATCCATCAAGAAACCTAAATTTTAAATTATCACTGAGAAAAACTAAGTCAAGAAATCGATCGAGACTATTTGAATATGTGTTGATTTGAATCAGATTTAGACTAAGCAAACTAACAATGAGAAACAACTACTGAGAAGATGAACAATTGGAGGGAATGAAAGCAGGACTATAGGAATAACCGGAGCAGACGATATTACTTAGATTAAAGTCAGCCAGAATACAAATATTATTCCCTTTCACCTTATTTAATACCAGCAAGGAAATATTATTTGCATGCAACTTATAGTTACAACTCTAGAGAACTATTAGGAGGGATGTATGTGACTACAATGAACAAAGCGTCATTAATAAAAATACATAGTTGGTCCAGAGTAGAATGATTATTATCAAACATAGTTAAACGAGAACGATATTTGCAATGAACTGCTAGGATAACACCACCTCTTCTTAAACAACCAGTTTTTTTGTTTTGTCCTTACGGCAGACATAATAAAGAGTCAAAGTATTCACTATCAAAGAACTAGAGTAACTAGATAATATCGAGATCCAAATGTGAAGAAAAGTTGCGAATAATATTTGATTTACACCTAATACCCGATAAAGTTTGCTAGTAGACCTTAAGACAGGAGCCATTAGAGGAAGGTGCAGAAACCGCATGAATAAAGTCGTATATAAGAAATGCTTAGCGATTATGTTAGAAGAAAATCTGTATCATCAGATTTAGAAAATGTATTAAGATATCAACGATGATCATCACTATGGGCAATGTCTGTTTAGTGAAAATATGTTGCTCAATTTGGTGGTCATAATTCTAATAGACAAAGAATTTTCTAATAACAGTTCAAAAAAAATTCTCCAATAGTAACATATACAGATAATAATTCATCTTCCTTAAAATTAAAGAATATATGACCTTATATTTTGTTTTACGCTTAGAGTTTAAAAAGCTTTCAAAAAAAATGAATTAAAAATACATAAATATAACAACGGAACTTTAGTGTGCTCCAATAAAAACATGTCACCGCTTTAATATTAAGCTTCAGTGCATTTAAGCTTTTACGAACTTCTTTGCTAACAGCAAAAAACAAAAAATATTAGCGCTCATGTATATTAAAGTATGATATTGGCGCACTCACACAACTACATATATTTAGACTGGCATTTCCGCATGCTCTTTGACTACAACAAAAAAAAAAAACTTACAAAATCTTACTCGCTTCGCATTCATACGCAATGCATACAGTTATGCGAAAGTACGCAGTGCAAGTACACACACACGCACACGCACACAGAGCAACACACATACAAGAAAACAAGAAGAAAAAACAAAATTCTTTTATTGCCAATACTTTGCTGCTGCAAATTTCACTTTCGAATACAACAATGGCGCTTCTATTTATATATGTATATATATATGTGTGTGTGTGTCATTGTACACTGGCATTGTCGTGCAGCATGTCAGCGCTGAAAAGCGATTTTCTTTTATAAATATGAGATTTATTTGACAACAACAAAAATAACAAAAGCAAAAACAATAATAATATGCGTCTGAGTTTTCATATAGCAAGTATTTGCTTTTGTAGCGCCAGCACTTGCGGCCTTATCTGATGCCTTGTGTATGAATTCGTATTTCGAATTTCCCATTTCACTCGCTATTTACAGTTTATTCCGAACTCGAATTGTTGAACTTTTCGCTTATTTTCTATTATCTTTTCATTATTGTTATGGCGTCACGCTTGCACTTGCTGTTATTATTATTATTATGTTTGTTGTTGTTGTTGTTGTTGTAATACTACGATTTTTCGTGCTCGTTAGAAACTGACTTTCACTGTTTTAAATAAAGGAAAATAGTCAAGAAAACGGAGAAGGAAAAGTAACTTTGGCGGCACTGAAGCTAAAATAGCTTCAACATATGAGTTTCGTATAGCCACTATAGGCATGAATAAAGCTGAAAAGGAATATTTTATAGTGTTCTGATCTGAGTAATCAATTGGGAGCTTGTAGCTTAGTCTTGGATTACAATTCATATTGAATTTTGTGAGAATAACTTGTCAAACAGAAAAGATTTCCTTACCAGAATTTGATTTTGACCGATCACTTTGTATGGCAGCTATATGCTATAGTGGTTCGATCAGAATAATTTTTTCAGAGATAATAGCTCTACTTTAGATAATCATGCGTGTCAAATTTCATGAGAATACCTCCTCAAATAAAAAAGTTTTTCCTACAAGGAATTGAGTTTGGCCGATCAGTTTCAATGGCAGCTATATGCTATAGTAGTCCGATCGAAAGAATTTTCTCAGAGATAATAGCTCTACTTTAGCTAATCATGCGTGTCAAATTTCATGAGAACATCTCGTCAAATAAAAAAGTTTTTCCTACAAGGAATTGAGTTTGACTGACTAGTTTGTATGACAGCTATATGCCATAGTACTCCGATATATATAATTTCCCCGAATGTTGTAGCACTATTTCAGAAAAAACTTATTGTCAAATTTCGTGAAGATATCTCCTCAAATAAAAAAGTTTTCCATACAAGCACTTGATACCGATCGTTCAGTTTGTATGACAGCTATATGCTACAGTGAGCCGATATTGATGCCAACTACAAGAATTCAAACTACTACGAAGAATAAACTGCATACAAAATTTCAGTGCATTAACTCAAAAATTAAGCTACTATTTCGCATATACCTCGTGCAGGGTATAAAAAAGTCGAAAAGCAATAATCAAAAAGAAATGCAAAAATTGCATAAATAAAAATCACAAAGAGTGTCAAGATGTCAAGTAAGCACTTGCAAGTTTACATCTTCACTTCCTCGCGGGGCGGAGTGGAGGTTGGGGCTCCTCAAGGAAGTGGAAAGAAAATGTCGTGGCGTTCGGTGCTCCGCTGCTGCGCGCTGACCTTCACAGCCAACGGTACTCTAAACTTTTGCACTTTTGGACTTTTGCATTTTACTACTTCGCCACTCGGTGCTTTGCAAACACTCACAAACATATACACACTCATATTCAGACAATTTAATGCATTTTGTTTATTGTTGAAATTTCGCAAAAGCACTTTCGGAAGCGAGCTAGCGCAGATAGACATGCGGAAATTACAGCAGCTGCACGCAGAAGCCAAGCTGCGAAGGCGAGTTGTGAGCGGAAAGTAAGCTGAGCGGGTGGAAAACGGCAGTGCGAAAGTTAAACACAGTTGAACACGACAACAATGCATTTAGAAGCAAAAAATAAAAAAACTGAAAATTATTTTTCACAGTACTGTAGTGGTTTTGTTGTTGGTAGTGTAGTTGTTACTGTTTGGTTTTGTTGTTTTGGCATTAATATGTTGTTTTTGTTTTAGTTTTATTTTTTGTTATTGTTGTTTTACATTTTTGGTTGTTGTTGTTTTACGTTTTTGTTGTTGTTGTTTTATGTTTTTGCTGTTGTTTAACATTTTTTATAGTTGTTGTTGTTGTTTTACATTTTTGTTGTTGTTGTTGTCTTTATAGTGGTTGTTGTTGTTTCCATTTTGTTGTCATTACTATTTTTATTGTTGTTGTAGCCAAGTATATGCACATTAAACCGCTTGGCACGGTGAGTGAGTTGGAAATGGCAGCCAGTGACACGCAGCCCAGCCGAGCGCAAGCCAAGCACACCAACTGGAAATATCACAAAAACTCAAATCCACATAATGATAACAAGCAACATGGACAACTGTGCAAAAAAATAACAACTGCGAATGGCATTGTAAGTACATTTGCATAATGCCCATATAACGGCAATGCGGATTTACGAGCGCATACACGAACGAGACGACAATGGATTTCTTTCAAAGCTAAACGCGTGAGTCCTGTACTTTTATATGATATGTTATTGTTTTTGTTGTAATTACTTTTTTTATTGTTTTTGTTGTAATTGCTTTTTTCTGAAAGCTGATGACTACAGTTATATAATTTTCAGCGCCTTCAAAAGCTGCTTCGTGTGAACTGGTCTAAATTTCGGGACTTTTGTTAGAGTTTCACTTTCGTATGGCTTCGTGTGGTGACTTAAAGTAATATTATTGTCGGAAAAAAGGATTTCGATTTTTATATTTGGATGTGTTAGTTTCTCAGATATAGTTCCCTTAAAATTTTCAACGTTCTAGCGACTTTAGAGTCGTTGGAATTTGATCAGCTTGAGTGATCGATGAATCTTTAAATACGTTTTTTCGAAACTACCTTTTTCAATACGGTCTATATCGCAAATTTGAAACCGTCGATTTACTTTAAATTCGGCAAGTATGTTCTGTTGATATCTCTCTATCGAATGTAACAAAAAACCGAAAATTTTCAGTTTGATATTTGTATGGTAGGTATATTTTTAAAAATTCGTTAAAATAAAAAAAGATAATCAAAAATCGAACTTTCATATTTAGGTGCCCTCAATATTAAGAACTATTATAAAAAACATATCAGTTGCCGAAAAACCCTTGAAAGTTGGGCGTTGAGACTAAAATCTCACATCACACTAAAGTTTAAAAGCTATGATGCTAATTGATATACTCATCTTTTCCACCACCACCAATTCTATGTCAGATCTTACAAAACAAGAACGAAACTTTTTCGAAAACTTATGACTAAATTCTCAACATAGTCTCTTTTGAATCCGAGCGATTCTACAACTTCTTTCCCCCAACTCAAGTATATGTTTTCTGTTTGTCTTCAAAAGCAGTTCTCAATGGCGGCGAATGAGTTCTTCAAATTTGGAAACCAAAATTAGTCATATGGAACCAAATCTTGAGAGAATAACAGAGGGAGCTACAGTGCGTAGCCGAGATAAGTCAACTGGCCATGACGTTGGCTGAGAAGTGAGTCGGTTCCTTTTCATGGTAAAAAATATACGCTGGAGTTCACGTTCACGTTCACGTTCGAGTGTAGCGTTCAAATCTTCTTTGGTTTCACTGCGGGATTTTCCTGCTACAAAGAAGAATCCAAACAGTGGTCTTATGATATTGCTTCTTCTCTACAGACTGCGAGCTGCTCTAAAAATTGGACGAGGGGTGTAGCACTGACAACCTTTAGACGATCTATTTCAAATTTAAAAATCGGCAAATGGAAACTTAAATATGTGACATGGTCTACGAAAAGGGAGCTAACGTGCGAAAACTAGTTTTCTGGGAAACAGCTGTTAAAAATAAACAACTCTCATCTTCCATCCGAATCAACTAAAAAGTGAAAATTGATTTTTTTGACACCTAAGCCCCCTTTCCGTAGACCAGGTCACATATATTGTCGGTAAGGTCACATACTCTTAAGATCCTATCGTGAGAAAATTAGGAAAGTGGAAGATGATAAGACGCTGGAACATTATCAATGGAAATGCCCAGGTTTAAGCCGGAGGGGATGCCTTCCACGGGACGGGATGTCTTCAACGACTTCCAATGCTCCCATTTAAAGGATATTGAGCAGCTGAGTTGGAAAAATAAACAGAAATTTTACCAAATCCACTGTGTTGCTAGATACAGTTTAATTTGGTTACCACCAGGGAGCACAATGGTCCTAATGGTATGATGATATGATAATGGTCTAAGTGTGCAACACACTTTAGTTTAACTGCTGGAATAATAAACAAATTTTCCATATTTCCTTTCCAGACTCTGCAAATGGCATTGGACCATGTTTGATTTAGTGTCATCGAAATATATTTCTTTAAGTATCAAAGAATTTTAGTTAATTATGTATATCTATTTCTATGGTTACTAAGTAGTTTAGACAAGATTATGGAAGATATTTTAGAAAGAATCGAACTGTACGAATTTTCGAGATTTATATTTCCAGCATTTCATCACCTAAAATCACGCGAATATCGAACTGAAATTTGTGTCCGAAAGCCTGATTCCTTCTTCATCTAGCTATTACGAGGCAATCCAGGAGTATGTACTCTGGTGTCTTTGCCTTTTGGTCAGAGAAGTGACATAGATCCGTAAAACGGTACCATAATCTGTGGTGAGAGATGGCACCGCAGTCTACAGTGATTATGTGCCACAAGCTGCTTTAATTTATTTCTAAGAATACCGATTAATTTCTTGAACCGCTTTGTATCGTACTTTACCAGAAGCAGCTTTGATGTCGAATAACCGCTTAGGTCCTATCGGACTGTTTGACGCAGCTTCCTTCGCCAAGGGATCGACTACCACATTCTAATTGATGTCTAAGCATCCAAGCTAGTAGTATATTGTTTTCAGTAGAAATAGAAGTTAACATCTTTTCTTGTGTTGGTAAGGTTAGGTTTGACATAAAATTCAAGCTGAAAGTTTATTACTTTTGATATTTTACTAAAAACGTGTTTTTAAATAGGGATGTTACATATGTATAAGTATACCGAAAGGGACAGCAAACGACGCCACATTTTTCCCCGCACTTGCAACATTTCTCTTTAGAAGGGTTTGTAATTTCATTATGGAAAGATATACGATCCAACAACGAGTCAAAATTACTGAAATTTACTACCGAAATTTGAAGTCAGCGGCCTCAACTTTAAGAGCGCCACTTATGGTCATCATAATCGTCCTCTCAGATCAACAATTGAGCGCTTGGTGGAACAATTTGAATCCACAGGCACAGTACAAAACGTTCCCGTGCTAGTGAGTCAAAGAAGTACCCGCATCGTCGAGCACATTGCTGCCGCTGGCGCATCAATCGAGGAAGACCCAAATCAGTCTCTCAGAAGTCGTTCTCAAACGTTAGGCATTTCTGTGACGTCGTTTTGGCGAATTTTGCGAAAAGATCTTGGCCTACATTCTTACAAGATCAAATTGACGCAAGAACTGCAGCCACTTGACCACCAAAACCGTCATATATTCGTGAATTGGGCTGAGCAATAACTTGGAAATGATCCGGATTTTCATCGAAAAATCATCTTCAGCGATGGGGCTCATTTCCAGCTGAATGGCTTTGTCAATAAGCAAAATATGCATCATTGGTGAGGCAAAAAACCACATGTACTCCATGGGTCCCCATTGCATTCCGAGAAAATTACGATTTGGTGCGGTTTATGAGCCGGCGGTGTCATTGGGCCGTACTTCTTCTGTGATGATTAAGACCGGCACGTTACTGTGAATGTGAATTGCTACCGCTCAATGATAAGCCACTATTTTTGGCCCGAATTGGATGATACGGACTTAGACAATATGTGGATCCAACAGGACGGGGCCACGGGGAATGTCACAATCGATTTACAGAAAACCAAGTTTGGTGAACGTGTTATCTGGCGAAATGGTCCAGTCAATTAGCCGCCTCGGTCGTGCGATTTGACGCCGATTTGCCATCCCCTTCAAAGTGGTCCCCTTGGGCAGCTATACAGCGATTCCAGCGCATTTTCATGGTTCGTAATATTTCTGGAACGCTTCGACTGGGACGTTCACAGAATGATTCACAGTTTTCCCGGTGGAACGAGTTCTATGTGGACGATTCCACGGCTATCAGCAAAGGCAATAATCATCATTTTCACCTTCGACTTGCTCATGCGAGCTTTTTTCAAGAGGGGGGGGCGCGCGGAGACAACCATTGTGAGCTTTGGCGTTTGGTTTCCACGACTAAGAGCACTACCACCATACACTCTTACAACTATAGGGTACGTTTCCGAAGCTGTTTCGCCCAATCTGGCGCAAAATTTTATCGCGACGCGTTGCTCTTGCTTTCGTTTTTCCATTTTTATGACGAGCACTACAAACACACGTCTACTCAACTTGACGCAGCAGGCGAACTAAAGAAGTTAGAGCACTGGTACATATATCGATGGAGAGGGGAGCGATGCCGAAAAAAAAGGAAATTTCAAGGTCACAGGTTTACCACAAGCGCGGTAATAAAATCAGTCTCATTACTTAATTGTCAAAGCTCGTATGCCAATAAGTCGGCGAGGAGAGATGAACTTCTTATGAATATTGAACGTGAAATTACAACAGTATCGTCCGATTTATGCTTAAGTCGTCGATAGTTGGGTTTAGCGTCTATACAACTGCAAACGTACCTTTAGTGGCCATGCAAAAGTAACCGACTTCCATACATTATGGCATTGAATGTACTTTAATTTCACAGGATTAAATTTATTTCCCAAACCGTTTTTGTTTTATGAAAAAAAAACTTACTTTCTTATTGAAAACGCCTTATAAATTGAAAGTTCAGCAAAGCTTTAAACTCTCATGAAACATGTTGAGCTTCGGTATTACTACATCTTCGTTACCTCATCTTCGTCTCAGGCTCAGATTAACTGGTTATGATTCCACTTTGAAATATAAACCCTTTTCCCAGAGCTACGCCTCCTTTCAGGTTGCACGCCGCTGTCGTCAACATTTCCGCCACCGCCGCTGGCATTGTCGACCTGTGCGCGAACAGGTGTCGTGTGCACTGTGTGGCCAAGGGTTGCGGTTAAATAAACACTTTGTGGCTTAAGCCGCAACATTTTAGAATTTCTCTTCGCATTTTCTCGGGGCTCAAATAGCAAAGCTGGTCCATCTTTATTCACAGCTATGTAAAGGCTTTTTTGTTATCGCTGTTTGTTGTTTGTTTTACTGCAGTTGTTATTTATTTAACGACAGTTTAAGGACCTGTGGGCCGCCGTGCGCTAACGGTAACCGTAGCTGGCACAGCAGCAGTTAATAATTATTGAGTTGCACGCAGCGCCCGCAGGCGACCAGCCGGCAACAGGCGCAATATCATGTTATTTGTGTGTGCAACAGACCGAAGGCGCAAAGCAAGCCTGCGCACAGTTGGAAAAATATAGTCCTACAATGCAACGGTGCCTGTGTGGTATTTGCACTCGGCCGCTCGGTTCAACAATAACAAAGCGCGGGCGTTTACACACACACAAGCACACATACACAGGCATGCATTCGGTTGCAAGCATAATATTTTGCCAGTATAATTCTCTGTTTACGCACTGTTGTTGTTGTTGCCGTTGGTAATTTCGGTTTCCGCTTGCAGCAGCAGCAGCGACAACAACGTCAGTAGCAGCATTGCTAAGAAAGACAAGAACAACAACAACAACAACAACAGTAGCAACAGCAGCAATGCAGGAAAAGCAAACACTGTCAGCACGCTCTGCATGTATGTACCGTTAGCTTTTGTTTTGCCGCTCATTGGCCGCTATTTTTATTACGCCCACCTATCACTTCAGTGCTGCTTGCCCTGCCTCCGCTCATCCCCATTCTCTGTTATTTCATTGCCGTCAACCGCTGTGAAAAAATAGCCTGCGGCGTTGCTGCGATTACCGTTATTACTGTTTACACGCTCACCTGCCATTGCCACAAACTGTTTTAGCTGCCTCTGAATGCTCCTCACCACCATCCTCCCTTGATCTGCTTGCTGTTTTGTCTTTAGAGAGAGCTTTTGCTGCCACCAAAAGCTTGTACTTCCGTGTATTTATTTAGATGTATTAGTGTGTTTCGGTTGTTGTGGCACAACAACAACAACAAAATCGTAAATAAAATCTTTCGGCCACAAGCTAACATTTATCTCTGTCAAATACATATGTACACGAAGGTAGTAGTGTATTCTTTGCACTTCATAAGCGTTTTTATTCACTAATTCGCACCCGGGTGCCACATGTTGCATAGGGTATTCCGGCTTTATACAACTAACGGTTGTTTATGTTACTTCCGACGGTTTTCGTATCCACCAACTTGCTGAAAATTGAAATTATTTCGAAAAAACTCGAACAAGTAATTTTATATGCCAGCTATTTTTGGTCCAAACTTCCGGAAAAGGCTTAGTCTGGCCTACATTTACAAATCACTCTCATAGAAATCGTTGAAGCTTTCCTTCCTTTCAGAAAAACACTGGGGCAGTCAATTTTCAGAAGCTTCTCTTGAGGCCAGTTTTTCACCAGAATTATAGTACGCCTTGAACAGAACCAGTTAACAATCTCCTGGTGCCGGGTTCGTACTATAAAGTAGTTGCGGTTCTTGTCCGAACTAAGCTAGGGGATACTATTACCTCTGTCGTAATGCCACTTTCATAGAAACCCTCGTCAATATTGGCAAACAGCTGTGACAGTCAAATTTCAAAAACTTCTCTTGAAACGAATTTGTCCCCAGCAAAATCAGTCAGCAGGACAGGAACGCGTAGTAATGATATGGTACCTGGTATATTTATAGTATAATGGATGCAACAGAATCTTACAACCCAGCTCCCGATGCTTCGGGTCGTCGCTATCGATGTGGAAAACAAGTCTTCTTTGATTGACTAAAACTTGATCGCCTCAAGGCGTTTGCTTAATCAAGCGGTTCAATAGATGACAGTAGAGATTCGCATTAACAGTTTGGCCTTAGGGGAGGATCTTAAAGTATATGAAACCCAGCCAATCCTCCCAATCATATAGCAGAACCTTTCAGACCGTCAATCCTGGCTTGATTACCGTTTACGCTGGGTCACATTGATTCAAACACGTTTATTTTTTCCAAAGGTATTGTACTCACTCACTTGGATATATGAAATGCAACGTGGTTTCAATCTTACCAAATGGCGATGTTTAGGAAACTCTCCAGACACAAAAAAAAAAACATGTTGTTGTTGTCGTTGCTGGTTACCCTTGATATCATCTAACGATGGGTGTAGAATACATGCTCTTTCGACTAGCGGACCATGGAGAGAAAGGTGTTGGATGAGTATGAAGTTTGGAGGGCATACAAAGAGGTGGTTAGAATCATTCAGGGACTCATTGCTGGACATACATACTATGGTTTGTCGAAATCGATTTTGCATAAGTAGGAGTTTAACCTGCATCAGTGTCCAGAACGAAATTACGCAGGAATCACTCTAGAGCGCAACTCGAGCTCATTTTCTGTTATGCATGATGGTTTAACTCCAAGTACGCAACCCACTGTGAAAGAGGCCGTGACGAGATTGATGGCTTCACTGTGAGCAGCGGCCAATGCATGTCTGATATTTCTTAAGCCTGTTGTTGTTGTTGTTGGAGCGGCAGAACTTTGCCGAGTTGACAGTCCTTGATCGGATAAAAAATCAGTGTTCATTACGGTTATACAGACCCGACTAGGAACGGTTTTTTAAACCCGTAGTCTGGTCTGGCGTATTGTTCGATGTCGTCGACGTAATCAAGGAAAGACCTCTTACTGCTACAAGGAAGCGACTGCGCTTCAAGCAGACGTTTGCCAGAAAGGTTTCCGCGAAAATATTAGTGTATAGATAAATAACCAAAAGGAATAAGCTCTCATCGTATTCGCTCTAATACAAAGGGGAAAAAGTGAAGTTCACTTAAAGGCGATAGAACAAAATTCGTTAAATGAAATCGCTGGTGAAGTTGATCGAAGACAATATTGTCGATGAAATGATAAAGTCTAGATATTTAGTAACGATCTCAACATAGCTAGTTTAGTTGACTAAATGTTAAACTTTTCAACCGCTGAGGTATATTAGACGTATCGTTACATGTTCTCCAGCACACGAAGTTTACAATGGCTCTTCAGCTGGAGGTTTAATTAAGAACAAAGAAGCAGTGTGAATATTTTTTGGCCTCAGCTAAAGTTTTGATTCGTCCATAGGTCGAGGTTCAATAGAAGACCCGCGAAAACTTGTTGATGACTTTATAGTTTTTATCAAGTCTAGGGAGAATATAATTATAATACTCGAAACTCCAGAAAGTTAAGTCAAATTTCGTTATTATACCCTCTTCTCTCTCTGTAATATTCTCTAAATGAAAGCTGTCTCGACTTATTTATATATGTATATTTTTTGAGGGTTTATCGTCCGAAAGTAGGGTTTAAACTGTCCTCGTACCATATAGGGATCGTCACTCTACGTGAATGGTATACCAACTCAAACAATTCAATCTTTTATTACAGTTTTTCGTTTCCTTCGGGACCGCTTTCGCATTAATTCAACGTTTCAAAGATGGACCTATGTACTCTAGGTCATCATTAAAACATCTTATGAAGAAGTACGAAAATCTTCCCATCAATTGCCGGTAAACAACTAAAATTTTTCAGGAATCTGAATATATCAATCCACATAAACATAATTCCTTTCTTTGGTGAAGAGTTCATTTCTGATACCATATTTCTATGCTGCTTACCCATATCTGATCCGACTCACTCAAAGCCTTCCCTTACTTGTTTTCTACATGCACCTTTGATGGTCAAGGCATTCAACATCAATGCTTTGATGCATTTTTATGACCATATTTTAATTAAAATTTGTTGCAGCAGGCAAGCAAGTTGTTCGTGACACTCATTTATTCTAAGTTGACTTTTCTTAAGGCAACGCTTTATATCCAAGTGCATATTTGAGGTTATGCCAAGTTGTGAAAGACAGGATAAGCGCAAATAGCCTAAAGGCAACAGGAAGAAAACCGTTTACTAATGTATGTATGCATGTTTATGGTTCAAAGGAGTTGCAAGGAAGAGACTGTAAGGGTTAAACAAAACGATACTGATGTGAATAGGTATAATATGTTAAGACTGCATCCTCTTTTCAATGGTAAATTTACAAGCAGAAATTTTTAATGTTTTTAACTACCAAGAGAGTAGAAAGAGTATCGTTAGTGAGGCCACAGTAGCCTTACTATGACTATTCCTACATAATAGACCTCGTAACGAAACACCATTTGCTATCCGAAATAACAGAACCCGGTGCAGTCAAGAAAGAAGTGTTGAGTTGTTTCCACCTCATCTTCTTCCATACAGCTTCTGCAGATGGCGTCTGGTAAGATTCTTAGCCTTGCAACATGGACGCCAATGGAGCAATGACCTGTTAGAAGCCCCACAACGAGGGAGATCTCTTGCGATCGATCTTGAGCCAAAGGGCTTATGCGACAGTGCATGTACCAATGGTGGTACAGCTATCTAGTAGCAGAACGCAAAAAGATATGGGAGCACCGACCCGCTCCCATTCTACTGATAGCGGTTCTAGGGCGCTTTCCATGCTAGCTTATCAGCTTTCCAACTTTCTGCGATAACGCTGTGTCCTGTCACCCATAACAGTTTTATCACAAAGACACTGAATAATATTGGCCTTGATCAATCCTAAATGCACTGGGAATGAGTTCAACGCTAGTATCGCCGCTCTGCTACCTCACTGGATGGTCTCTTCTTTGTAAAAGGCTGCAGTCCGGAAGAGTAAATCTACTTCTACCTTAATGACTGAAATCTTGGCTTAGGAAACACTACAATAGTCTGGAAGTCTGCATCTGGAGTTGATAGAGAGCTCCTGACAGTAAACCCCTCCACCAATCTTCGCTCAGTTTTTGACCCATTCGTAAAGAAGCTCACTGCCCTTCTTTTCCAACGGCTTCTTCTCATCCATAACTCTAGCTGGCAAAGAAGCCCCCAGAGTTCGGTTTGGCGACTCTATGATCGAAGTGATCCGGTATGAAGTCGTTGTGTGCGAAGATTTCCGTGTGTTCAGACACGTTTTCTTTTAAGACCCAGATTCTCTGAGTCTAATAACAACTTTCGCAACCATACACCTTTCGACGATGTCTACGCGCACAAAGTCAAGAAGGCGTTAAGTGCCATTGTTGGACTGGATCTTAATGTGCCACAAATGCTGATAAGCGCCATCATTGAACGCTCTCGAGTTTCTCTGCAACTGTGAACTTTTCTAGAGCCCTCCATCACATAAAGACCCGATAGAATATAATGGGCTTGACTATAGTGTCGTATAATAAGACGACCACTTTCGGTGAGAGACCCCATCTTTTGCCAATACCTCCTCTACAGCAGTATAAGGAAATCCATGCATTTTTTGCTCTCTCTTCGATATTCGGCTTCCATAAAAGCTTCCTATCCAGGCTGAGCCCTAAATATTTCACTGTATTCGCCGGTTGCAGACGGATATCTCACATTTGTGGCAGCGGTGCCACCGGGATCTTGTAACTAATAAATAAAACCATTTCGGTTTGATTGCTGGCGAGACCACTTTCCACTGCCCAATTTGTTATGACGCTGAGATACCCTAACGTCAACTCGTGCACGGTTCTCAGGAACTGTCCTTTGACTATAAGTGCTACATCGTCCACATAGGCAACCACCCGGCAACCACGATCCTGAAGTTTTTTAAGCAGATCATTAGTGACCATAGAAGAGGAAAGAGAACTCTACCTTATAGGGTTCTTCGTCGTGCATGTGTCTTGCGAATTAAGAGACAAAGGGTACTCTGGCTAGTTCATGTCTTCTAAATGGATGAAAACAATTCAGATCTGATTGTATTCGACGCAGTACCCACCAGAGTAAGTGGAGTAAGACCAATACCTCCACTTCGTTGTAAGAATCTTTCAGAGCCTTCGACGCAGTACCCGTCGGGAAAGCAGTCTGCTGGAAAGACCAGGTGGAGAAGGAACTGGCTGCACTTGAAATCTCTCCAATTGGCGCCAAACAGCGAAGTAGAAGAACGGCTGTCACGCTGTTGTAAACTCGGCTATAACCGCGTAACCGATGTCGACGCCAGTAAAGAAGAGAAAGAAGAATATTTAGTTTCTTCTCGTAATCCCGAAATATAAAAGGCAAGCCTCGTAGTGTCCTTCTTTTCATTTATATTATATACATTTATATTTATATTCAAATATGTCAAATAAGTGCCTTAGAAATTTGAGCAACCATAAACTGCAGCTGCTTCTCTTTTTAAGATTCAAGGCAGCGACAGCAATGCGTTTTGATTTCAAATTTACATAAATCTAAAGATACCAGAAATACCAAAACAAATACTCACTGCAGCAATTTGCATTTGCCGAAACCGAAACTTTGTTGCAAACCAAGCAGATGACAGCCAAAGCTCCGAGCTGCCAAAGGAACCATAAAAGTTTAGAAGACAATGTGATACTCACCTGCAAAAAAGAGAGAATTTAACATATAAATTATATTAGAAATAATAACAGAACATTTTTACAGTAATTGAGGCGAATTCTTTCGACTAAGTAACAAAATATTTACTTTTGCGGAAGCGGCGAAGAATCAAATACATTTCTATGGCTATCAAGTAGCAGGTGGCATAGAGCCAAGAACCAGTTGGACAAGAGTTCTTGCTGATTTTATGCATGTATATGTTAACTCAGGCGGATTTATTTGATTTCACTCAAGCAATGCTGTCGAAAAGTTGGAAAAAGTATTAAATAAACAATTTCGAGTGATAGGAAAGCAGAACAGAATGGACGGAGAGAGCTGAAGCTGGCTGATAGGTGGGACAGGCAGGCAGGTATTGTAGTGGGAAGAGTAATACTATGAGAGTAGGAACAGAGTTTGAACGGAAATATGGAGAGGTAGGAGCTGAGGTGCCGCAAGATTTGTGAGGATGTATGAGCTGAGATAGGAGCTGAGATACGGTGAGAGAAGAGCCGAGGTATGAGCTGAGGTGTGTCGAGATAAAAGCTGAAGATGGCGAGAAATGTATGAAGGTTAGACGAGGTGTGAGCTGAGGTATGGTGAGATAAGAGTTAAGGTATGAGCTGAGGTAGGAACTGAGGTAAGGTGAGATAAGAGTTTAGGTATGAGCAAAGGTAGGTGCTGAGGTATGTCTAAGTAAGAGTTAAGTTAGGAGCTAAGGTATGGCATGGTAGGAGTTGAGGTGTGGCAAGATATGTATGAACGAATGGTGAGATAGGAGATGAGGTATGTCGAAATACGAACTAAGGTATGGCGAGTTAGAAGCTGAAGTATGGCGAGTTAAAAGCTGAAGTATTTCGAGTTAGAAGCTGAAGAATGAAGAGCTACAAGTAAGTACATATGTCGATGTGGCAGAAATTTGATAAATGAAACTCAGTGATTACAGAATTTGCCAGCAAGATAGTTGTTAATGGAAATTCTTAAATGGAAAATTGTGTGCGAGATTGTGCAGGGGAGAAGCAAGAGCATGCAGCCAGAAGTAGTGGCAGGCAGCTGAAGTAAGTTTAGCCCAAGGCACACTTGGACAAAAGCAGATTGAGTAGGAGATGCAAAAAAAAGTGGTACGCAAACCGCATGGCAAAGCAATTGACAAAATGAAACAATAGCAAGCTCTAGGGAGAGAAGCTGCTAACCGAAAATGTAAGCGCAGAGTGCGAAGAAGGATGGAACGTACCTCGAGCGTGAAAAGGATTGAGTAAACGCACAGCAGATAGTATGATGTTAGGTATGGGGCAGGCATGCGGAAGTCGGCAAGGCAAACAGCTCGGCAACGTTGAGTGATTGAATGGCAAGCAATGAAGAATGGCAAGAGATAGGGGTATAGCATGGATTTCACAACATAACAAGCCAAATGGAAGACACTGCCGAAAACGTGTTGTTGCTAGCTGCTTGGGTTGCTGTCGAACGCCTGCGGCCATAACAAAACATCGCTTCACAGCAACTGATTTAATACAATACAAATATATGGATGTATATCATATTATTATTATTATTATATATATTTTTGGGAGCGTAACCGCAACAAACCACAGCAAACCGCAAAAGCCAAGCGAAAGGATAATGAACCAACAAAAGGCTGCCGGATGGAAGTTGTCAGGCATAAGCAGCTGTTGTCTAGGGACGGTGGTCACAAACCCCGCAACAATCGACCCACAGCGCGCCGCAAGTGTGAGCGGAAGAGTCGTTGCTACGAACAGACTGACAATCGAAGCAGCCGTCAGTCCGACGGTCAACAAAGCAGCGCTTTGCTACAATGCCACAAATTTGGTGTAAATTCAATGTACAATCAAAGTACAAATTCTCGTGGTTTATTTAATTTTCGTTACTTGAATTGTATTTGCTCGGTTGAATTTGTTTTTACTTTATTTTTTTTTTTGCGGAGTGTGAAAATAAGGTTGACTCAGGAGTGAGTCGGAGTTTTGTTCGAAAAGGCATGATAACAAATTGTTAGGGCAAAGCAGGCAGGCAAGTCGTTGATTGTGATAAGTGGACGGAGCGTAACGGTGCGAAGATGTGTAGTGGACCAAAAGGCAGTTAGTTGGGTTAAAAGAAGGTGCTGAGATTTTAGATTGATTAAGGGTATTCGGGTATGCATATGCTATACACATACAATGTTATTGTATATTGTATTAAATTTATTGAACGTGATAAATGTAATGTGTCGTTATATGAATTTAATGTCAGCTGTTGTAGAGGAAATTAAATATTTTTATTTTTGATGATTGATTTTGATAGTTTAGTTTGTAGGGCAGCTAACGGGTGATTTTTTTGAGGTTAGGATTTTCATGAATTAGTATTTGACAGATCACGTGGGATTTCAGACAGAGAAAGATGCTCAGTATGCTTTGACATTTCATCATGAATAGACTTACTAACGAGCAACGCTTGCAAATCATTGAATTTTATTACCAAAATCAGTGTTCGGTTCGAAATGTGTTTCGCGACAAATTTTGTTCAGCGATGAGGCTCATTTCTGGTTGAATGGCTACGTAAATAAGCAAAATTGCCGCATTTGGGGTGAAGAGCAACCAGAAGCCGTTCAAGAACTGCCCATGCATCCCGAAAAATGCACTGTTTGGTGTGGTTTGTACGCTGGTGGAATCATTGGACCGTATTTTTTCAAAGATGCTGTTGGACGCAACGTTACGGTGAATGGCGATCGCTATCGTTCGATGCTAACAAACTTTTTGTTGCCAAAAATGGAAGAACTGAACTTGGTTGACATGTGGTTTCAACAAGATGGCGCTACATGCCACACAGCTCGCGATTCTATGGCCATTTTGAGGGAAAACTTCGGACAACAATTCATATCAAGAAATGGACCCGTAAGTTGGCCACCAAGATCATGCGATTTAACGCCTTTAGACTATTTTTTGTGGGGCTACGTCAAGTCTAAAGTCTACAGAAATAAGCCAGCAACTATTCCAGCTTTGGAAGACAACATTTCCGAAGAAATTCGGGCTATTCCGGCCGAAATGCTCGAAAAAGTTGCCCAAAATTGGACTTTCCGAATGGACCACCTAAGACGCAGCCGCGGTCAACATTTAAATGAAATTATCTTCAAAAAGTAAATGTCATGAACCAATCTAACGTTTCAAATAAAGAACCGATGAGATTTTGCAAATTTTATGCGTTTTTTTTAAAAAAAAGTTATCAAGCTCTTAAAAAATCACCCTTTATAAGCAATAGTAATACGATATGCCAAATTTTTACAGATATCGTAGCGTTGCTTTGGAAAATAACTCATGCCAAATTTTATGAAGATATCCCGTCAAATAAAAAAGTTTGCCATACAAGGACTTTATTCTAAAAGTTCAGTTTGTATGGCAGCTATAAGCTATAGTAATACGATTTGCAAAATTTCTTCAGGTATAGTAGCATTACCTGGAAAAATAATCCATGCAAAATTTTATGAAGATATCTCTTCAAATAAGAAAGTTTTTCATACAAAGAGCTGCTTCTGATAGTTCAGTTTGTATGGCACCTTTAGGTAATATTGATCCGATCTAAATGATTTCTTCGAAGATTGTAGCAGGGGCTTAGATAATAATCTATGCCAAATTTTATGAAGATATCTCGCCAAATAAGAAAGTTTTTCATACAAGGACTTGAGTTCGATAGTTCAGTTGGTACAGCAGCTATGTGATATAGTGATGCGATCTGAATAATTTTTTCGGATATTGTAGCAAGCTCTTGAGTAATGAGCTGTGCTACATTTTGAAACGATATCTCATCAAACAAAAAAGTTTTCCATACAAGAACTTAATTTTGAACTTTCAGTATGTATGGCAGCTATAGGCTATAGTTATCCGATATACAAAATTTCCTCAGGTATTATATCGTTACTATTAAGAACAACTTATGCCAAATTTTATGAAGATATCTCTTCAAATAGCAAAGTTCTCCATACAAGGACTTGATTCTGATAGTTCAGTTTGTATGACAGCTATATGTTATAGCTCTTCGATATCTGTGATTCCGACAAATGAGCAGCTTCTTGATGAGAAAAGCATGTTTGCAGAATTTCAAACTGATATTTCAAAAACTTCCCCAAGTAGATGCGTATATACAGTCGGATATATGAAAATGACTAAATCGACTTAGCGTGTCGCGCCGATCATTTATATACCGTCCCTTTATAATAGGAACGCCACAAAAGTGGGCCAATACAGACAGCGACCAACACCATACTTTTCACGCTCTTTTGACACTTCTCTTCCATAAAGTTTGTCATTTCATCATGGAAAGATATTCAATTGGCCGTCTTGATCGTCTGATTTGACATGGGTAGCTATACAAAAGTCAAAACTTATCGACATAAAGTAAGTATGGTCGGCATAAAATCGCCAATTATTAGATTGGCACTTTCTAGCGCGTATTCTCTCTGTTACTGTGATATCAATTCTTCGTTCATCAATGAAGTCGGCGGCATGGAAAAGTGCAACAGCGAAATGCCCACTCAAATGCAAACGTTAACCGCAGGCAGAACGACGCGCTGATTGTGCTGAAAATGGAAAAAGCAATAACAAAACAGTGAAGAACCGTTTGCTGTGTGTCTTTGTATTCTTCAAACATTTTTCGTTCGTTTTGCGCCAATGGAAATGTCAGCCGTTTTTAGTCGTGAATTCAATTCATTTCGAAATGTTTTGGTTGAGTCAATTCGCAAATGTTTCTTGCGACTTTCCATTGTCACTTTTTTATGCTTGCGACTAATTCACTTGATGGTTTTTCTTGTCGTTTTGATTGATCTTGCATGGAAGCCAGAGTGCAGGCGGACACACTTAGGTCTCCATTAGTGCCATTTTACTCGCGGATGGTAACCAAATGTTCAGGTAATCACTGGATTTGATTAAAAACCTTATTTATTTCCACCTCTGCTGCCCAACGTCTCTTAAGTTGGAGCACTAAGAGCCGCGGAATAGGTCCCTTTCCATCCAGCTGACGGGTGTTCATTTTCATAGATAATGTTCCAGCGTCTCATTATCCACCGCGCATAGCCTGCATTTCCCCATATAATTTTTTCCGATTTTCTGAAGGTTGTGTTTTAAAGGTAGTTGCCCTTTGATGACTCCTAGCATATTATTAAAGGCCTTGCTTTACTAGAAGAAGAATCTTTCTGATCTGTCCAGCATCAACTCTACGCCAAAGTAGCTTTTTGGTATATCCTTCGTTGTTCGTGTTCCAAGACCTAAGGTGTTGATTCTTCTAGGGTCCATTGCTTACAAGCATTTAAAGCGCTGAATGGTCTAGGGAAGCTTAAAGCAATTGCATTCTCAGCTGCTCCCGAGCAGGTTAACTACTCTGCCGTTTCATTTACTTCAATTCCTTTAAGACCGTGTACCGAGTTTATACCAATATTAACCGAACTTAACCGATTATATAACCCGAGTCTAGTTATTGCCTTCAGTACTTTGTACTGGCGCTTTGCATAGCCTTAATTGCCACTTGGTTGTACACTGGAAGGTTTATGAATTTGCTGGTTAAAGCAGAAACGATATACTTGTATAAGGTATATAAGAGACGATTGGTTGTAGGTTGTATAGAAAGCTACGAGCTAAGCTGCCGGAGCTTCTGTGGAGACATTATCGATGTATGCAGCCTGACGTTGTGCTGTTGAAACAAATGATCTTCTATTGGACAAAAGTGCTGTTTGTTGTTCTAGCTGGTGCTTGACAGCACAGTTCCGGATTAAGAGTTTGACTGTAGGGAGCACCTCATAGTAGTGAATTCGCTACCGATCCCACCAAAAAACAAAGCAAACTTGCCGTGACAGTCAATCCTGCAACGGTCTCCAATGGCTGCTGAGTGCTTTTTATAGTAAGTCTCCGAACACATATAGCACATGCAACACATATAGTACATCCACAATGCTGTAGACCAGCGGCAAGCCGGGTCAAAAGGATCAAAAGCACCAATATGAATCTGGAAGGAAGCGCTTGCTGTTTCGCAAACTTTTTCACATCCTCATGGATATACATGGAATATATATATATCTGTATCCATGTATATATGTATATATGTAGCAGCAAATGCACCGAACATGTTGGTTATCATCGTGCCGCCGGCGTGTACTCGTACTTATTTGCATTTCTGATTTAGTTGCCACTTTTTCATGATGTGACTATTTACTATCCTCTTTTTTCTGCTGCGCTCTGTATCGAAGCTGCTTCTGCGGCAGTACTTCGCTCGCACATTGTAACCTTTGTAACTGTTATTTATAGCGGTCCTCTCGCCGTTATGCTTGTCTACGCTTTTATGCAGACATTCTATAGATACAAGAATATATGTATATGTTTGTATGTATGTATGGTTTGTATGGATTTTTTCAACCGCTTCTTTGCTGCGCTTCTTTGTGTTTGTCAGCTTCGTGCTGATAGTGCTCGGCACTATTGGATTTAACTCTTTGCCGCTCCATTCAGTTGCTGGCTGCCACCGGCTCTTTGGCAAGTAAAAAGAGAAGTCGCTTATGTTGTTGTTATTTTTTGCTTTGTTGTTTTTGCCATTTTTGGTATGCACATGTGCAATTTCGCATGCGACAACATCGTCGCAACACAATAATAAAAATATTCCATAACAACAATAACAATAACAATTTCAGGCGGCGCAGCTTGAGGATACAATAGCTTGGTACTTGCTACTTGTGTGGCACGTTCTGTTGGTGAACCGATAAATTTAACTAATACCAGCAGTTGGAAACGTACTACGCCACTGCCGGTGTGTGGAAATACATATCTACTCATATATGTATGTATGTATGGAAAATCGCACGCAGATTAAGAGATTACAGTTGCGGTGCCGGAGAAACTCAGTAAAGTGTGTGAAATTGAACCATATTGATCATCTTAAGCCTTCGGTAGACACCGTTAATCCTAGCGAGAGGAACTCAATGAAGTCTGTGAAAGTGAGACATACCGAATATCTAAAAGCCTTCGGTAGACCCCGTTAGTCATAGCGAAAGGAACTCTGAAATTGAGCCATATCGATCATCTTAAGCCTTCGGTAGGCACCGTTAATCATAGCGATAGGAACCCTGAAACTTAGCCGAACCGATCATCTTAAGGCCTTGTAGACACCGTTAGTCCTAGCGAGAGGAGCTCTGAAATTGAGCCATATCGATCATCTTAAGCCTTCGGTAGACACCGTTAGCCATAGCGCGATCTTAAGAAATCCCGAACTAAATTTCCTCTCTTTACTTCTTGAGTAATAAAACTGTTGTTAAGAGTTGAGACCAACCAAAAGAGTTACAATTATTTGTCTTCAATATTTTTTTGGAGAGACGCATAAAATTAAGTAAAATATCTTTTTCTTGATTAATGTAGACACCGCTTACGAGGTTACAGCCGAGTTTAAAACAGCGCGCCAGTCCTTCTTCCTTTTCGCAGCTTGGGACCCTGACTGTTGTTTACTTTCATTGGGGGCGTAGCGGATCCCAAACCCAGCTCACAATCCTGATCCCTACCCAGGAGGTTCGCTTTCTTACTTTAGCTCGCCTTTAAACGGATGTTTTTTTTTTGGTTAACCAGAGAATACTTGATCTAGGACCGGAAGTCGTGAGCTGCTTGAGCTATAACTAAAAGAACCATTTCTGGCCACTCCCAACTGAAAGGCGCCCATAGAACTTTCCTCCCTTGCGTGAACTTCTACACTTGACTTCATTCTCCTAATTTTGTGTTACTTTATTTCTCTAGTGCACCTTGGCGCTCGAAAATCAGGTAAACGAGAATATTGAAAATTTAATAGATCCTTTCTTTCACAAAGAACAAATATCTGTCCGAGTGAGATTCATAAATTTTTGCATCTACTCTACGACCTGACCTAACCTAACCAACAACAATATTCTACGTTCAGCTACTCTCACTCTATTCGCCAGTTTTGTCTTCCTGTAACATTTTTCTGCTTTTGAAGCAGACTTATCCGCTTCGGTGAAAGCGCTATTACTGCAGAAGATCCATTACCCCAAAGTTGAGTTTACGATCCCTCATGTATGTGGTCTATTACTGTAGTGCTAAGTTGTTTAGTCGAAGAGACCGAAACCCATGTCGTCGTCTTCCTCGGACTCCGACTCCTTCTTTTTGGCTTCTTCCTTCTTTTCGGCAGCCCTAAGTCGGCAGCTTGTTGTTAAGTGAACACGGGCTAAATTGGCCTTGTGAACGTGAAAAGGAAACGCATTAGGAATTAAACATATCATTTTCATTTCCAAATAGAGAAGAATGTATCAGAGACTCCGTGTTCGATAGCTCCAATGGTAAATTTTACATATGTATATACACACGGATTAAGGTGTGAAATAGGAACAGAAGCGGGCTTCTGTTTAATCCGTAGACAGAGCTTTGTTTCAACGTTACTTTATTTCCTACAATTCCGTCCTTCAAGCCAAAATTGCGGGTATAAGAGAAGGTGTCGAGTGGGTTTCTGCTCTAACCACTTCGTACTTGGGACCAAGTGACTGCTGCCTGTTGCTGTTCATGACGTATGATCATTTTCTGGCGAGAAAAACGTGTGCAGAGATGTTTGGAAAACCGACCACTTAATTTTCTGCCAATCAAACGAGGGTTTCTTTGAAAGTATCACATATAAATACTGCTTGGATCCATTTTATCGGCCTTTTGAAGCAAGAAAACAAAAAAAGTACGGCAGGACCACATCTGGGCTGTAGGACGGCTGCGTAAGCCTTGGTATGCCGGCCTTGGTTAGGTGGTGCAACTTCCAAGCGGCTGTGATGTCTTTTGGGACCCGATTTACCCTTCGTTAGAGTCTCTTGAGCACTTCCACGTAAAACTAGACGTTGACGGTTTGTCTAGAAGGAACAAATTCATAGTGGACGATGCCTTTGATGCCAAAAGAGGATAAGAGCGTCACTTTGGATTTGCTTATTCTTTCGGTCTTCATCACCGACCTCTTGCCGGCCCTCCAAAAAGACCTTGTGGCCACGCTAGGAACTCGTTCGTCAGCTAGGAACGCCCTCTACCGCATCCGGTCAGTGCGCGCACGGCTCCGAAGTACAGTCGCGGCGGAAGAAAATCACTACTATTACTTTCCGGAAAAACCCTGTAATTTATTGAGTCTCAAACATTTCTTTCTGTGTATTACTAACTTCGTGGCGAACTTAATACCAAACCCTGTTCAGGGTATAAAAATCACAAAAAGAACTATGAAAACACTTCAAACAGAAATGCAAATAATAAAAGTAGGACACCAAGAAAATAAAAAAAAAAAAAAGTAAAGCTCAATGCTATAACTGTACAACAAATAAAATTAAATAAATATGCTTTGCGCGCCATCCACAATATTTCTAGGTTACGAGTGAGTTTGCCGGCGAACAGCTGGTGTGCAAGTAAACTGCCGCTGCCTTAGAACTCCGAGTGCTGCTTAGTCGGCAGCTATTACATGCAAATTCTGCAGCACCAAACTCTGCCGCAGCAGCTGAGGGCAAGCCCACTGCCGTCATGCCAGCACACATACATATACATGCATATCAGCGCTGCGCCTCGTGCGCCCTTAGGGATAACTGAACGCTTAACATAATATTTATTGAACCCCATTTTCTGGTGTAATAATATAGCAATTTGCTGCCAGCTCCTTAAGCACCAAAGCAATGTTGCAACATGATTGCACAGCACTGACACACCCACACACGCACACACATACTTGGTGTTTATGCTCACAACTTAGGCAGCGAGTTGTTGCTCAAGCGGAAGATTTTTTACTACTGCGGCGCATATTGCATAGACATAAGTTAGTACTCGCTGCAGTCTGAGTGCGCGGCTTGCCTTGTGGACGCTGTGAGGAGCGCGAAAAAAGCGAATGGTTGCCATACTTTGACAAAAAAAAAGGTAGATGAAAAGTTTAAATGAAAAGCAAAAGAAATTCGCAACATTTTTCTTGCGAAGTTGAGCGAAAACCAACTTAATTGTATCGTTTTCACTCCAAATTGGAAACACAAATGACAGTGTTCGGAAGACAGCAAAGGCAGTGGCAGGTTTAAAACTATTGCACTGTCTGGCAGTGCTTGCGCATAAACATTTTTACTATTCAAACTAAATAGTAAATTATGAAAAATTGCATTGGTTAGCTATTTTTGCTTTAAGGACGTCGGCTTGCTTTATGGCTTACGAAGCAGCACTGAAACCTTACAAGGCGTAAGAATAGCATCTCAGCTTCAGGAACCTCATTGCCTCATAACAAGCACGTCAAGTGTGACTTTTGCTATAGTTCGCTGTGCTGAGGATTGAAGATTCCGATATTGCTGGTACAAAAGATAGGTAAACCAGTCGGAGAGGTTAAATTGCTCATCTTCTGAGTACAGCCTACACGCGTTGAGTAGACTTTATTCAATCCGAACTTGCAGCTTACTCACTCAGTTTTTCAGATATCGACATAAAATTTTGCACACCGACTTTTCTCTTCCAAAAGCCCTTCATTTGTTGAAACCGACGAAATTGGATCACTATATCATATAGCTGTCAAACAAACTGAACGATCGGAATCAAGTGCTTGTATGGAAAACTTTTTTATTTGCTGAGCTGTTCTCACGAAATTTGGCAATAAGTTTTTTCTGAAACAGTGCTACAATCTCTGTAGAAATTATGTAGATTAGATTACTATAGCATAAAGTTGCCATACAAACGGAACCGTCAAAATAAAGTTCTTGTATGGGCAACTTTTTTATATCGCGAGATATCTTCCCGAAATTTTGTAGGACTTATTTTCCAAATCAACAGTATAATCTACAAAGAAATTGTTCAGATCGGATCACTATAGCGTATAGCTGCCATACAAACTTTACTATCAGAATCAAGTCTTTGTATAGAAAACTTTCTTGTTTGACGAGATATCTGCACGAACTTTGGCACAAATAATAATCAAAGACATCTCTATAAACGACAACAAAATTTTTCAGATCGGAGTACTATATCATATAGTTGCCATGCAACCTGAACGATCAGTATCAAGTCCTTATATGAGAAACTTTTTTGTCTGGCGAGATATCTTGACGATATTTGGCATGAATATTTTTCAAAAACAGCGCTATAATAGCCAGAAATTTTTTTCGAATCAAACTACTATATCATATAGCTGTCATACAAACTGAACAATTGAAATTAAGTTCTGCTGTGGAAACTACAGCACAGGGTGTTCATTTTCTGGGGTTTTCCAGGGAAATGAATACCTAACATAAGTATAGCGGGAATAAATACTTTTATATTATATCAAAATTATCATATTTTAGTCAAATTTAGTCGGATATCTGACATGTAAAATACATACATATAGATATATATATCAAATCATGCTCTTCTGCATTAGCTGCATTTTTGGACTCATTTTGGCACCACTTCCGGTAAGAAGCATTATGAGGATATGCCATTAACTGCGCTCTCACACATACATTTACATACACATACATACTCACATATACAAGTCATACCCCAAAGGCACATCGCTTGAACTGCAAATCAAGTTCTGTTCTGCGATGCCATTTCATCATTTCATTTGCAGTCATCAATCAGTATAAATTGATTTAAACATTTCGAATCGTTACAATTTTGCAACTTTGAAATTTTATTACGTCGTCGACTGTGAGTAAATTTATGCGCCAACCAAAGAACCAACTCCCGGCCAACAATGTTGCGCGCATAAAACAGCGAGTGCGCGAGTACTCATGCCGCGCCGCTGACTGATTGATTAGCTGCTGCAATCAGCGCTTTTGCCGTTAGATAAAATGTATTTTGCAGCGTTTTTATTGTAATGCCAATAGTTGATTGTATTTGTTGTATTACCAGCATTTGAGCATAAAAGCATAAATCAAATGCCTGCGGAAGAGCAAAGGCATGTTGGCAGCGAAATTATTTTGATGTAAAAACGCCAAAATATTTGTTCAAAATTAAGAATTTTGATGGAAATTAATTTGTTTAGGAAACAACTCATGCAAATTGAAAAAAAAATCTGTAAATGAAGAATATTTTTGTAGCGGCGTGAAAAAATTCTATGAATGAATGAATGAGAATGTTTTCTTTGTTATTGTTGTACTTTTTTATTAGGTTTTTATTGTCCAAAAGAGCAATATTATTGGCTTTTTAGCAACGGTATGTTAAAAATTCTTTAAAATTTTAACTTTCCAAAAAATTTGTTGTTGTTGTTATTTTATTAATAGTTTATTGCCCATTAAGACTATTAATAAAATGAAAACAACAAAAAATTTTGTTTTCCACAAAATTCAGATTTTCACAAATTTATTGTTTTTGCGGTTGTTGTTGTTGTAGTTTTTTTATTATTTTTACAATCCAAATTGGAAATATTTTCATATCGGTGTGGAAAAAATTCTATAAAATTTGAATTTTCAAAAACTAATTTTTAAAGACTTCAAAATATGAATAAAAAAATTTTTGTTGTTGTAATTTTTTCAATTGTTCGTATGGTGACTATTTTTTTACATAAAACTTATACTTTTAAAAACTCATTGTTTTTGCGGTTTTTGTAGTTGTTGTAATTTTTTTTATTTTTATAATCCAAATTGAAAATATTTTCGGTTCGGTTTCGGTTCAAAAATTCCATAAAATCTGGATTTAAAAAAAAAGTTGTTGTAGTTGTTTTACTGTCTAAATGGAGAATATTTTTCGCGCGAAACTTAGATTTTCACAAATGTATTTTCCTTGTAGTTGTTGTTTTTGTAAATAACGTTGTTGTAGCATCAAAAACCTAAACAAACGTTGCTGCCACGTACCCAACTGTGTAGAAATTAATAAAGTTACTCATACGCCTTGCTGTACAAAAATGAGAATGATCAAATGGATGGAATGGTTATTGTTGTTGTAGTTTCTTTTTATTATTTTTGCTATCCAAATGGGAAATATTTTCGGGGCGATGTGTTAAAAATTCCATAAAATTCGGTGTTTCTGAAAACAAAATTTTTTGTTGTTGTTGTTGTTGTTTTTTTATTGTCCAAATGTGGAATTTTTTCCATAACACTAAGATATTCAGAAATTAATCGTTGTTGTAGTCGTTTGCTTTTGTAGTCTTGTTGTTGTTTTTTTAATAGTCTTGTTGTTTTTATTGTTGTTGTAGCGGCAAAAATTTGCCTGTAGCCCTTGATCTAAGCTAAAAACCTGAGTTTGTTCCGACTACACAGACTCAACTGCGTGGAAATGCATAAAGTTGCTCATACGCCCTGCTGCACGGTACGTAAGTACGGCCAAATGATTGAAAAAGTGCTTGCGTTGATATGTTTTTATAGCGAAAATTAATACAAGAGACTTAAGTGAAGGGAAGCAAGAAGTATGCTTGCTATATACATATTTCGACGAAAACAAAATTAATAAAAAAATAAAAATTTTTCTCAGGTAAATGCAGCCACGCTATCTGTAGCAGTGCACAAATGTATGCAGAAAACCATGAGATTGATGGATTTGTATACACTTTGGACTTGTATACACAACTTTCAGACTCGTGTATGCGAATAGTCAACTATTACAACAACAACGATATATTTTCAACAGCTATCTGATATCAATATTTCACAAATGCCTCATGTTATTGACTCCAAAAATGTCAATTAACACATTAATGTTGGTTAAGTCATTATGAGCACATTAAAGGTGTTTGAGGAGATGAATCAGAATAACGTATAAACAGCTTTTCTGGCGCTGAGTGTCCTACATAGTTGGGTAGGATAACGAGCAAAGCCAACTGTTGCGCGGATTTCGGCTGCGGAGGTACGACTAAAGCTCATCCTATTAACAGTCGTGTCGTGTCGAGGATGGCATCGCTATTCCACAAACCTACTATATGCCTACTTTTTATACTCTTCAGAGAAACTTTTTGCAGGTATATCCTGATTAGGGTATATTAAGTTCATCACGATGTTTATAACACTCAACAGGAAATTTCTTAGACCGTATAAAGTATATATCGTCACTTAAAATGCAAAATATAGACACATCACTTTTCATAAGTTTACAGGCGAAGGTAAAACGATGTATAAGAAACCACTCACATTGAAAAAAATTCAAGTTACCGTTATAAAATGGTTATATATTGGTTATATATTGGTCATATAATGGTTATATATTGGTTATATATTGATTAGAAACCAATCACAATGAAAAAAATGGTTATAAAATGGTTATATATTGGTTATATATTGTCTATATATTGGTTAAATATTACCTATATATTGGTTATATGTTGGTTATATATTGGTTATATCTTACAGCGAAAGCTGAACATTTTGTGCTACAATTATGCAATAAAAAACTCATTTTAGCTTTTTTTTATAATACGTTATTTTGCATTTTAGGTGACGATATACTCGTATAAATGATCCATGTGAGAAGCTGAGTCGATTTAGCCAAGTCAGTCTGTCTTTCCGTTAGTATATACCCGATTTAGTCCTTCAGTTTTTGAGGTATTCACATGAAATTGTGCATACGTCTTTTTCACTCTAAGAAGATACTCATTTGTTGGACTCACCGATATCGGACTACTACAGCATATAGCTGCTATACAATCTCAATGATCGGAATAAAGTGCTTGTATGAAAAACTTTTTTATTTGAAGAGATATCTTCATGAAATTTGGCAAGGATTCTTATAAAAAGCAACTATATAACTGTCGAAGAAATTATTCAGATCGGACTACTTTATCGTATAGCTGCCATATAAACTTATCAATCAAACAGAAGTCCTTGTATGGAAAACTTTTTTATTTTACAAGATATCTTCATGAAATTTAATGTCGATTATTATCCAAAGAGTTTCTTTAATCTTGCAGAAAATTGTTTAGATCTGACCACTTCAGCATATAGCTGCCATACAAGCTGAACGATCGGAAACCAGTGCTGATATGGAAAACTTTTGCATTTGCCAATATATTTTGGTATAGACTATTTTCTAAGGCAAGAAAGTAATGTCCGAAGAAATTATTCCGATCGGTTAACTATAGCATATAGCTGCCTTACAAACTGAGCGTACTAAATCAAGCAACAGATCCTTTTACACACTTTTATAACACAAGAAACCACCTTAGCTTCAATGTAACCAAAGGTTTTTTTTTCATTATGAGCAAAGTTTGCAACATTCATGAATATCCAAAATCCCAACCAAATTCCTACAAAATTATATAACAAAAGCCACTGCGCAGCCAGCTGAGGCAACCACTTGAACCAACAAATCCTCTTCCATAAATAACGAGCACATTTACTCTTACAAAAAATCCACAATTCTCGCTTGCTACTGGAATATTTCACTAATACGCACTCAAACTTACATACACATATGTACACATGCATACGCGCAAACATATACGCAAACAAAAGTATGCGTGTAAGCGCTGCTTGCAAACGCATTACTTTTTACACATTTTTCATGCACTCGGCAACAATTGAATGAGTTCGAAAGTGCTCAACACTTGAGCGCATGAATGACTGGTTTGAGTGATTGAATATAAACTAGAAAATACATGCAACATATGCTCTCAGCGCTTGTGCGTGTGTGTCTGCGTGTCTGCGTACTAAACACATAAAGCGCCGACGCATGCGCACGCCATAAAGCAATGCGTGTGCACATATAGCAAAGGGAAAATGGAGCAAAAGTTAAAAGTGCAAATGTGCGGCGTTCGCCGCTCGCCGCGCTTGCAACGGTTTGCTGCATGCATGGTCAATTTGATGCAAGTTTAGTTTTGGCCTTTCAGCGCGCACACAAAGTGCATAGCAGGTAAATAGTAATAAATTGCAAAAAATGGCGGTAAATGTAGTGATTGCGTAAGAGCAAAAAGTAACACGTTGCACTAAATGCATATGGCGTAAAAAATATAGCGGTAAATAGTACGAAAAAAACGGATTTTGCTAAAACATGAGATTTTGGGTAAAAAGCAATTGAACGAAATGAAAAATGCATTCCGGCTAACGGTAGCCTTTCGGCGTGATTGCGCAAAGTGAATGGAATTTTCGTGTTTGGAAATTTCGTTAATCAAAATGGAAAACCGTTAAGTGTTATGCTGTGTAAATATTCTTTTTTTTTCGAAAATGTAAAAAAAAATTTCAAAAATTTAAAAAATAAATGGAAAATGGAAGTGAGATAACAATTTTTCGGCAATTTTGGTAGCACACGCTTGAAGCTTTTGCTAAATTGCTATTTCCAGGCATTGCAAACTTTATGATAACCCTAAAAGTTGGTTGCCTAAAACCCCTTTCCTCCCAAAAATCGGAGATTTTGTTTCAAACTCAAAAGATATCATAAAGCAATATCATAAGGGTGTCTAAAATCACCATCCCCTCAAAATCGGAGAAGGTGTTTTGGAGGTCTCAAACCCCCACCCCCCCTAAAAATCGGAGATTATTATTCAAAAGGTGTAGAACTCAAAAAACCAACAAAATTGAGAAAATATTTGAAGAAAAACACCGATTCCCAAACCAAAAAAAAATGTGGTCAGCTTCTGATGTACGAATATATATGATATATGGGTCTAGATAAAATACTGAATCGATGTTATATATTTATCCTTTCATAAGGACGTACTACATAATTGTCAGTTAGCGATGCTCAACTAACTTTCTTCAGCTTTTTGAAAATCTACCTATTTGTACGTAATTTAAACCATTGAAGACTCTCATATTAAGTGTCTGGAAAATAAAAAAATGTATCGGATGCGACTTGTCATGCAGACATTATTTGTGCTAACTAATCTAATGGGTTAGAAACCGAGAGCTGAAAAAGGAAACGAGACACATATGCAGACAAAAAAAGAAAGGAGCCGAAAGGCGTGAGTACGTTGAGCTTGCTGAGTTGGCGGACAGGAATAATGCTCGAAAATTTTACAGAAAGTTGCGGCGACTTTATAAAGGTTTCAAGACCGGAGCATACCTTTGTTGAAATCCCAAATGTAATCTATTGACTGATGCCCAGAGCATACTAAAATTATAGAGGGTACACTTCTCCAGTCTGCTGAATGACAGTGAAAGCATAACACCAGGAGATGGTGCACGCATCAGATTTTTTGTCGAATATGGTCGGAAGAAAGCATGCCCAAAGTTTGAAATTTAAGTGTGCTCTATCCAATCGACAAAAAAGGAGACCCCACAATCTGCGCCAACTACCGTGGGATAAGCCTTCTCAACATCGCCTATAAGGTTCTATCGAGCGTATTGTGTGAAAGATCCCACCGTCAACATTATGGATGGACCTTATCAGTGTGGCTTAAGACCTGGAAAATCAACAACTGACCAGATATTCACCATATGTCAAATTTTGGAATAACTCTGGCCAAGTACTTTCCAGTACTTCGTTGGGTTGAGTAGGCAGTTGAGAAGTAAAGTCATCTCTCTTTTACTTTCAGCTTTTGCAATTAAAACTCCAACACACACAGTTCACAAAATCATTTAATGCACTTAATCACCGTTACATCGTCCTAACGCGCTTTATTAGACCAATTACGCAACGGTCCAACAACGACTTCCATAAAAAGTAATTGTTAGAAAAATGTCATTAGCTTGTGGTTGTTGTTGCGCGCCGATGAACACCTGTCTGCCGCGGATTTAACAAACTTTCTGCTCATTAATTGCGCGCCGTGTGTCAAAAGTGCGAAGCCAAGTGATGGAGTACCGTATTAGCGAGCAAAGTTTGTGAGAATGAAACGCGCGGTGTGGGTAAAATAATTAAACGCATTACTCTACCGCCCCTCTTCAACTGTCTCTTCATTTGTCTTATGCCTCACTTGCTAGCGCATTTAGCGCTTGACCTCATCATATTTCGCTATAATGACGTCATTAATGCGAATTATGATTTTTAATAAAGTTGCGATTAATCAGCGTTAGCATAATTTTAATCGCCGTTAAAGGAGCCATAGCAGCCGTCAAGCCAGCGTAGTCATTAGCGAGTTTGCCTTGGCTTTTTGTAGCTGCCGAAGTGGGTTGATTGGTTAAGCGCGCTTAAGGCAATAGCAGATTGATGATAGCCGCTCAAGTGTAGTTGGAGTGTTACGTAATTGTTGACTTCAAGTACTTTTCAAGCTCAATACTTTTGTCTCTATCTGTCTGATCTCATTTATTATTCTTATTTTCTCATTTGGCGTCACTAATTTCCTTATTAAGTAAGCAATTAAATATTTTTCATGTTACAAGCGTTTGCTGAGGACTCTAGGAGCGAAGGTCTTTCACTACTTCACCTTCTTTGTAGATACAGCCTACAAAAAAATAAATTCTCTACTACAAGATGTTGTCTGTACTATGATCTAGAGTCGAAAAAAAATCAAAAATTAATAAACTGACGAAATTTTTTTAAAAAGGTGTAGCTTAGCAAAAAAATTTTAGATTTGTTTGAATTTTTTTTTTTGAAGTTGTTGTATTAGAAAATCTCCTAATTAAATCTACCTTCATATATGACTGCCTTTATATCTCAACCTATCTTTCTTTGACACTATCTATAACGATATCTCTATCTTTATCTGTCTTTAGTTATTTTTTTCTGTCTGCCTGTCTTTCTTTCTGTCTCGTTTTATAACTATATGTCTATAACTTTCCATCTTCGTCTTGTCTATATCTATATGTCTATATCTATATCTATATCTATATCTATATCTATATCTATATCTATATCTATATCTATATCTATATCTATATCTATATCTATATCTATATCTATATCTATATCTATATCTATATCTATATCTATATCTATATCTATATCTATATCTATATCTATATCTATATCTATATCTATATCTATATCTATATCTATATCTATATCTATATCTATATCTATATCTATATCTATATCTATATCTATATCTATATCTATATCTATATCTATATCTATATCTATATCTATATCTATATCTATATCTATATCTATATCTATATCTATATCTATATCTATATCTATATCTATATCTATATCTACATCTATATCTACATCTATATCTATATTTTTATCTATAACTCTTTCTTATTCCTAACGCTCCTCGGTTATCTATCTCTTGGATTCCGTTTTTTACCTCTATCACTATCTCCACTTCAATGTTTCTTTCTCTGTGGTTATCTTGTTTTCTCTGCATCTATCTCGATCTTTAAATACATATAAATTTCCCTTCGTCTTTATCGTTAACACTTTAAATATATATTTATTCTTTTCCCTATATCTATATCTATCGCTCTTTCTATATCTATCTCTATGTTTTTTTATCTCTCTGCCTTTGTCTCTATCCCTAACTCATTTTCTATGTTTATTTCTCCTTTTGTCTTGCTCTCTTTATGTCTTTACTGATTTACTTTATACGTACCTCTACCTATAAGTCCATCTATCTTTATCTTAATTTCTATCCTTTTATTTACCTCTACCTCCATGTCCCTTTCTCTTTGTCCTTGTCCCTTTCTTTAGCTCTACCTTTAACTATATTTTTGTCTATGGCTATTTTACCCCTATTTTTAACAATACATCTATCTCTTTTTTCAAGTACATTTCTACGACTCTTCTTTGCGATCACTGCACATCTTTCTACTTCTTTCCTAAACTTTATCTGTGTCAGTTTTTTCTGCCTCTTTCTTCTTGTCTCCACGTCTTTCTATTTTGCTTATATCGCTAACCCTTTTTCTAACTTGTTTATCTCTTATGTCCTTCTCTCTATGCATCTTTCTCATTTAGTATTTTCACTTACTTAGCTGTATGGCTTTACTTATTTACCGCAGGATTGTCAGCTATATGCCAAACTCGCTCTCGGGCTTAATCTTACTACCATAAAGTATATATCTCTGTCTGCATATCCTTTTCTCTTTGGCCCCTACTTTGTCTCTTTGAGATCTCCACCTGTATCTGTATCCGTGTATAACCGTTTCACTACCATTTTCCTTAACAATATCCCTAACTATGTTCAAAATTCTATCTCTTTGTTGCTTTCTCTATACAACTTTCATCCTACTCTATGTATGTACATACAAGTAAATCACTACAGTGTTTTCTCAGCGGAGATCACATCAATTAAAGAAAGCGTACTTGTTCTGACAAGGAGCGTGCTGCCAACAAGAAATATATTTATACATATAGACATTTTTATATACAGTTAGCAAACCGGCCTTGAAGTTTCTTGGGGTTTCGTCAAATGTAGTGAAAGGAGCTTATTGATTTCTTAGTAGGTTAATAATGTTATTTCACTATAACACTTCTATAGGTTACAGAAAATAGTGATTGCCTTGCAACTGTGACAAATGGAATGTGGTAAGCATATTCTGGCTATTAAATTTCAAAGGAATTATAAGAAAGCTCTAGTAGGAGTGCTAACAGGTCACCTTCTAATTGACAGCCAAACAAATAGACTAATAATATCGTATCTACTATGACTATTGTAGAAACTGTCAGAGACTGTAGAGCATCTTCTCTGTAAATGCAAAGCTTTGTATAGGAAAAATATCGCAGTCGGCCGCTTCTGGATGATATTTCGAAGGAAGCAGAAATAAATTTTTTGTATTGATGAAATTCTTCAGAAACCCATGTCGATACAGAAAGCATATATTAGTGTGAGGGAGTTTTATTTTTTTTCTCTATGACAATGAGCCTCTTAAAAGTCTAGATGAGTCGTCAGACAGCCACTCTACCCACCTACCTATCTACCATAATCTTCCCTTGACAGTTGGGTCTACGTAAGTGGAACGGACACGAATTTTTTTTGGCCATGGATTGTCAACTCGGCAGAATTTTTCCGCTAGAACAAAATCAACCTATCTACTTCCTAATCCAGTGGCTTCGTTGAAGAGTCATAAGTTGGGAGTAAGTTGGGTTTAACAGATTAAAGTTCCGCACTCCGGCATTTGAACCCTCTACTGTAATAAAAATATCAACCAATCACAAATGCCATCACAAAAAGGCAGCGCTTGAATATCCTTTCCAATACTGTAAACAAAAAAATAAATATTTTCCCCTCAACTTTAAAGAATTTTCCAAAAAAAAAAAATTTTCTTTCAAAAAACAAAAACAAATACTAACACCATTATCGCACCTAAGCCACGCACACACCTTTTATTAGCTCACCAAACAAAATTACGCAACTAATTTGCTGCGCGTAGAAAACGAATGACGACTGACACGGCGTATACGCAACGCTGATTACCTTTGGGCGCCTGCAAGTGCCGCACAGCGCAAAAGTTCCAGTTAAACATCAACAGAAATCATGCAGCACTGAGAAATTTAAGTTAAATGCCTTTTTGATGTGCAGCCGCCAAAGCACACACACAGCACAGCGCGTTTTAATGGGCAAACAAGCTGATGTTTACTGGTGTTGTTGTTGCAGCAGTTTTTTGCGCGACCCGACTTTTATTGTTACGGGCCGTGTAATGGCTGCGACGTGCAGCTGTTTGTCAACAACTCAAAAGGATGCTGAAAAAGTGCAAAAATAAAAAAAACAATAACACTAACAAACAGTCACAGAGCAATGACGAAGGAGTGCACGGGGAAAGCGTAAACTTAAAACGCGAATTAAAAGAGTGAAACTGTCACTTAAGTGTGTTAAAGTGGACGGTGTGAAGAGTGCAGCGCGTGCGAGTGTATAAAAATCACAGCGCGACAGTGAAAAGTTAACATTCTTGACGTACAATCGTTTGCTGAGCTTTTCTCTCAAAACAAAGCGCACACACACACACAAACAAACAACGCGTGTAAAAGTGTAAACTTCTCGCTGCAGCTCGTTAGCATTAAATGTGGGACACGCGGCAAAAACAAAACCAAACTAAAGTGTGTAAGCTGGGGCTGTGTGCGGGTGGAATCAGATTAATGAGACACCAGCTAGAAAGAAATTGTAAATTATTTCGTTTGATTGAGTGAAGTTATTTTCTTGGAGAGAGAATGCGCTGAGAGCACGTGGTGTGAGTGGAGGGAATGAATTAGAACCGATGGACTTTGCTGCGAAGTACGCTTTAAGGCTCAGGAAGGAAAATTGGCGGGACGACCACTTTCTGCAGGAGCATTTACATATAGAACTTTCGGGCATAGCTCGGTGAGTAATGGCGGTTAGACAAACACCGACTAAATGGCCCCACTTTTCACCTGGGAAAGAAGGTTAAAAGTAAGCATGGAAGGTGGAGATGGTGCGGAAATATACTCCCCAGAGTTAGACATGAGACAACCCTTTAAGTTGCCGGACCACTGCTGTATATTTTAAGCTGAGGTCTTCGCTACTGTGAAAGCTGCCGAGCTGGACTCTTATGCTCCTACAGGAAATTCCAGAGTCAACCTCTACGTAGATAGTCAGGCAGCAATAAATAAAGTAATATCGTACTGCATACCGAGGAAGTGTGTTGTTAAGCAGGGTAGCAGTGGAAAGTGGTGCCAGTAGTAAGCAACTTCACTTCTACTAAGTGCTTAACCACAAAGGCATCGAGGGCAATGAAATAGTGGACGAGACTGCCAAGAATGGTGCATGCTCATGCATTATCTACACATACGACGATCTCGGCAGAAGTGTGGTGAAGAAAATCGAATCACGATGGAACGAGCTACCTGAGTTCAAAACTGCAAAAGTCATGGACAAAACAATAGTTCAGAAGTCCACAAAATTCCTATTGGCACTCGATAGAAGAGACTGTAGAAACATGATGGGAATATTAACTGATCACTTTCTGGTAGCTACACATGCCCGCAATATAAAGCTGACAGATCGAGAATGCCTTTTCTACCCATATACCGACGTCATATATGTGGATGAGGAGGTGTTACTGGCGAAGAGGCGTAGTGAGATTTCCCAAATGGGTTTTCTGCAAGGAGCTCTCCGTCAATCTTAATTTTAGGCTACCAAAACACTAAACTAATTTTCAGTCAGCAATGAGATAAACGCACAGCTTATTTCTGGGAGATGAGCATTCACCCTGCTCGATGCTAGTCAGGAGTGTTTGCTCTCAAATAGCATCAAACTACTTCATCATCAGACTACTTTGAGCTACTGGTCATAGCGGAATTGTTGTCAAGTGGAAACCAATGAGGAAGATTAAAGTGTACCAAAAGTTATCCATTGGTAAAACTATTATGAACTCAACACCACCTATTTAAAATCACAAATAATGCTCTAGTAAACCTTTCGGCCCCAATTTATATATCAGCATGATGAAATTTTGGATCACTATTGGGCGTATTTCTTGCGCCCTAGCATTGGACGAATGGACGTAGCGTGCGCTTAACAGGCGTTGGTCGTCGACCAGCTTCTATGCAAGTGCGAGATCCTTTGACGTAGAGTATAAATGCGGGAGATCTAGTGAACTGCTTGCGGCAGTCTTACCTTCAGCCAACCAGAAGACGTAGCCGAAACAAACATTAACCGTCTCAACAAATTTATTATAGACTCAAATAGGCTTATCAATTTGTAAGGGTGTTATGATCTACTATTTTTTAGTTGAAGTTCATGGTTTAGAATTAGTAACAAATTAATCCACAACCCTTACTAAAATAGTCCCAAGTGAGTTCTGCAGCAACTATATTAGGTTTAAACACTAAAATCCAAACAAATTGCAAAGCGCCTTGCACCCGTCCTAGAACTGCTTAGGAACTTTTTTTCAATTTGTCGTAGGTGGTACACTAGAATAGACAAGTATGTAAGAATCTAACAAAGGCGACACAGTCAAGAAAAAGAATATGATTCTATTTATTTACTATTTTCCAAAATAAGTTCCACAAGTGTTAGCTGGTAAAGCTTTGAACTGCATAATGTGGATATTAATTGTGTGACGATTAGACCTTTCACTACAATAGCGAAATTTAGTGCAGATGTGGAACTCATTCAACTTTCTCAAGCCAGAAGGGTCTTACGACTGTGCCAGCTTGGTAGTTGATCAGAGCTCGCCGACCTCACCTTTCCTCTTTTTCAAAGAAGTTCCACAACTTTCGGCAGGTAACTTATTCATCGAGTGGACGCCGATCCGACGATGATTGGTCGTTTCATAAAAAACATGAAAAGGTATATCTTACTGAGGATGTGGAACTCATTAAACTTTTTGCGATTGACCTCAGAATAGAAGGCTCGTAGTTCTTTACAAATTTGGTAGTTGCTCACGGTTTAGAGGTTTCACGTGGGTCCCAACCATCTACAAGTAAGTCGCACACAGCCATTTTTACTATTTTCTTCTTTCTTGATATTGACATAGGGATGATATGCCCCACTATCTCAATCGCTGTACAATTCCTTGCCATTTCGCTGTGTTCAGGCTCCCATACTTGTTTTACTACATAAGTTTGAAGTCATTATTGATTGAGTGAATACTGACTTTTCTGAAAGCTGCTCTTGCGATCTTCTCACACCTCTGTCTGAAGAACGCAGGGGTGATATGGTTGAGTAAAACCTTTGATGTCTGCGTGAAAACCTTATGATCCTTCTTCTAAAGCAACTCCTTACTTTCCACATTCTCATAAGCATGAACGCGCACAAAAGTCAGAATGGATTTGGTTCGGTGAAACAGAAATTTAATCTCTTTGATTTTACCTGGTCATCCGCTACACTTTGTCTTTTGCAAGACCTCTAAACCAACCACTAAGGAACAAAGCAATAATACTCGTAAGCCTTACACAGACCGTGGATATAAAATGCCCTCAAAACTGGCACACAAATGGCAAAAAACGGCAAAAAACGGCACTTAAAGTCGTAATTAACTGCTGAAAGGACATTAGGGATACAGTTGAGCAACTGGAGTGTAAGTACAACAACAAAGTCTGCACAAAAGTGATATATACGCTTCTGTTGTCTCTACATGTTGGTGAACTGACGAGTGCAACGCAAAAACGCGCTTGGTGACTGATGACGTGCTTGAGTGGGCAGCAAGCAAGTCAGCGAGTGAGTGCAAAATTGAGTGTGCAACAGAATGAGTTAATAACAGCCGTGAATAACAGTTGGGCTGGCAAAGCGAGAATTAAAAGTTTAGTTGCGCGAAATGTTAAGAAATTAGTAAGCGGCAGTGGTTGCAATCATTAATTAGCAGGAGAAAAATATAGGAGGGAGCGTGAAAGTGATGAGGAAGATATGGTAAACTCGTCAAGAGTTGCTGAGAGATCATATTTAGTTGGTCTTCGAATTTTCAGATATTAAAAAATTTAACTCAATTGCGTTTTCTGTTGGTTAGTGAAGCGAATTCTAGCAACAGACTTACAAGTTGCTCGGCAAGACTAGGTTCAGAGCAGTCAGTCTTTGTTTCAATCTTATCAAAAAAGTTGGTTTATCGGACAAAACTGTAGACGATTGATTTTTCGATCTTTGGCTTGATAGCTTCTCTCAAAGATACATATTTCAATATTTTTTATTCCGAAAAAAGTCTAAAAAGCCAATATGTCAGTTAAGTTGTCAAATCATACTTAAAACTGACATAAGCGAGGTCACCTAGTAAACAGTTAATAGTATTTGTTACCGTTAAATTCTTAGACTTTTGTGCCGCTTTAATGTAGCAATTGAAAAATCGATCAGATTTGAACCACCTTTAAACATAACAAACCGTTTCGAGGGTGTTAGCTCTCTGGAAGGAAAAGTTTTAGTCAGTTCTCTTCTCTGTCTCTCTCTCTTCTCACTGTCTCTCTGACTCTGTACTTCTCTTTTCTCTCTCTTCTCTCTCTCTTTCACTGTCTCTCTGACTCTTTATTTCTCTTTTCTCTCTCTCGCTTTCCCATCTCTTTCTCTTTTCCATTCGCGCTCTCATTCTCGATCCCTATTCCTCTGAGAAGATCACGTTCTTTTCGACTAAAAACCACTAAACCAAAATTTTATTCCGCTTTAAATGTAAAAGTAGAATATCTGATCAGATTTGAACTACTTTTAAGCATAACAAACCGTTTCGAGGGTTCCGTTTTCTGGAAGAAAAATTTTATTCAGTTCTATTTCTCTCTCTCTCTCCCTCACTCACTTTCTCTGCCTCTCTCTCGCTTTATCTCATTCTTGTTTCTCCTCTCCCTTTCATTCTCAATCAATGTCCCTCTGATCCTATTTCTCTATTTCTCTCTCTCTCTTCTTCGCTCTCTTTCGCTCTCTCTCGCTCTCTCATTGTCGCTCTCTAAGAAAATCGCATACTTTTAGCTTAGAAACTACTACCATTTTGAGTTTAAGCAACAGGGAAAGTCGGACAACCAGAATGAATGTTCTTGTCCTACTTAAATCCTGAGCAGGGTACTATATTAACTTGGGCATGGTATGTCTAACAACCAAGGGCAAACGATCAGCGCGACTACCTGAGTCGATTTAGCCTGGTCTGCCCCTCCGTCGGAATATATTTGTTTTTTTTTTGTAAATTTTTAGTCTTTTTTACTTTCCCGTCAGAATATAAAATGTAATGCACGTCTTGAGATATCGTTCAGAAATTTCGCACACCTCTTTTTCTCGTCAAGAATCCACTCATTTGTTGGAGCCCTCAATATTGTACCGGTGTAGCAAGGGGCCGTCATGCAAACTAATTGATGATACTCAAGTCTTTATATGGAAAACATTTTTAGTTTGACGAGATAACTCCACGAACTTTGGCATGGATTATTCTCCTAGACTCCGCTGAAATCCACAGAGAAATGTTTCCGTTCGGACAACTTTAGCCTATAGCTGTCATACAAAGTGAACGATTAAACCCAAGACCTAGTATGGAAAACCTTTTTATTTGAAAGGATATATACACGAAATTTGGTATCGACTGTTATTTAAGGCTTTGCTACAACCAGTGAAGATATTGTGCCGATAAAACTACTATTTCATATAGCTGCCATACAAACTAATCGTTGGAACTAAAGTCTTCATATAGAAAACTTTTTTCGTTGACGAGATATGTTAACAGAATTTGGCATGAATTGTTCTTCAAAGAAGTGCTATAATATTTGCAGATATTGTTCAGATCGGAAAACTATAACTTATAGCTGTTATACAAACTAACCGATTTATCGGTTATTATACCTTTATGCCATAAAAAATACAACTTTAAAGAATTTTAACTCTCGTTTCAGCCGCATGTAACATTATTTCTTGTTTACTTTTCATTTCAAGAACTTTAAGCACTTCTACTCTACTGAAATTTTTCCTTAGTATATTTTTTTTGTTTTGTTGTAAATCCAAACTTCTTTACAAACTCACTGTGGTTCAATTAAGAGACAAATTCTCATTTTTTCAGCTGCCGGCAAAAACCAAAAGCATTGTAATTAATTCAAAAGATTTAATGCTTTTTATTACGCTGCGTAAGAAGAAGCAAGAAGCTTAGCAAAAACGCTTTAGATAAAGAATAATGCAAAAATTGTTGCTCAACTTCATTAAAGTTGAATTAAAGTGAAGCAAAAAGTAAACGAACAAAATATAAGCAATAAAAAAATATTAAAAACAAGAAAGCAATGAGCTAAGAAATAGCAAATTAAACGGTACTAAGTAAGTAACTGCAAGGCAGCAGAGATGGATTAAAGATGAGAAAAAAAAAGTGTGGAAAAAATATAACTTTAGTTCATTATAAAATGGAAACAGTGAGTAAAATGGCAAGAGTGGCACAGACTGTACAAAATAAGTATGATAATGAGTAAATAAATGAAAAAAAATAATATAGTTGGAGATAAAGTGTAGATAGAAGCTGTAGCGAAAAGAGAATTTGAAAGTGATTATGCAAGAACATGAATTTTTCAAAATTATTATTAATCAAATATATATACAATACGTATATATATATATATATATATACTATATTGTTGAGATCTTGCTCTATAATTGTGAACACGGTTTTTTTCCTTCAAGCGCCTACTCATTTCTCGGAATTGCTAGTATTGCATGACTCTTCCATGTAGTTGCCATGCAACTAATGTATGGTAGGTACATATAAAAAGGAAATTATTATAAATATTTAAAAATTATTTTTTTGAAATTTAATTTATTAAAAAAAATTGCAAAATATTTTCGTAAATAAAAGAGTAATAATATCCCTCAAATACATATACTGAAGCACAAGGCTTTTGTTGCTTTAGGTATATCCTCTATTCAGTTCATGCATCAGGTGGTGAGTGCTGGCAATAAAAGGAGCTACTAGCGCACGTGATCGTCAAGTAATGACCAAACAAACGGGCGATTAACGCTATAACTGACTTTATTGCTTGATTTTTATAGGAATTGGTGGCAAGTAAAGAGATAAGCAAAGACGTAAAAAAGTAATAAAGTCAAACAGTCAGAAAGAAAAAGTCAAAATTTCTACTTTAAAAGTTAAGAATTTTGAGTGCAATATTGTTGAAAAAGTTTTTTTGTTTTCGAAGTATCGTACGATTTTCAAACTGGTTAAAGATAAATTTCTAAAGCTTTCGTCAAAAAAACCTGACAGAAATACTACTGTGATCAAATTGAAAGGTGAGTGATCAAATTGAAAGGTGAATGAAAGTTTGAGAAGGGTATGAAATATTTCTTAATCGAAAGCGTTCAAGAGTTCATATCATATCCGGTCCTTTAACTCTATTCAAAGTTTTAAAGGAAGCTCGGAAGCCTTGGAAGCCCCAACACAAAATCTTTCCCTAATAATTCCCCTAACACAAAATCTTCTCAATAGAAGAATCCCTGAAATAAAATTCCCCAAACTCAAAGAACTTCTAAGCGAAAGAACTGATGATAATCCGGTATTAGAACGGCCGGAGTTTTTGTTTTAAAGCACGGCCGAAGGCGGCTAATGTAAAAATTAGTGTTTTGAGGATTGTAAAATCGGGAATTGTAAGCATTGTCCAAAACTCTTCCTTCACAAAGAGAATTCCAAGAAGATCTTTAACAACCTACATACATTTATGTAAGATATCCGAACATTGCCTTCATTTCCCATATCTTTTCGGCTTGAACAACACACTATATTCTCTACCTGCAGTTGAACAACACAGAGAAATTTTCCGCCTCACCAAATAGAACGCACCACACACACTATGTGCTCGGCTATTTGTATTCATTTGCGCTTGCTGCGTAAATATTTATAAATGCGTGCACGCAAATGAAACGACGACCAGAGGTCGGTGCGTTAACCTCGTTTAAAATGGCCGATCGCTGTTGCAGCGAGAAAAACGGTACTACGTTGAAAGGGCTAAAAGTAGTGTGCAAGCAACGGCGCTATAAAACCGCGCCGCCAACAAGCGTGAGTAAATGAGCTTTTTGATGTTAAACGAATGCGCTGGTTGAGAAATTAAAAAGCGTGTAATGACTGCACGCACACGCGTGGCAACCGGAAGAAAGCCGCTGATGCACATACATATGTCTGTATATACATATGTCTGTATATACATATGTCTGTATATACACACATGTAGGTAAATACATTTCCTATAGGCTTCTGCATATATGCTTTTACTTAACGCATGCACGAGTGGCGACATCAGCGCTTCACGGCACTGTGGCTTCGCCGTTCACACATGTTTACTTTAAAGCACAACAACTTTAATTAATCCCGCCATTTCGCTACAAAGAGGTGATTAAGGCTTAACAACCTCGCAGGTGGCAGTAGACAGTCGTCAGCTTAAAGTTTTCCCTGCAAGTTATGGCATATTTGGCTTTTGATGTCGGCTGTGGCACTTAATTTTAGTTAACGAAATGCGATTATGTGCCCAAAGGTGGCGGAAGGTTGCTCATACGCCGTGGTGAATTATTTTAAGCCGGTTTACGTATGTATATGGTATGTATTTGTTTGTAAATGAATGGTTCATTAAAGAGATAACGAAATTTGTAATAAAATTAATTTCAATTAAAATTAATTAAATTTTTTTTGAACGAAATTAAAATTGATTAGAGTAAAAGTAAAAAATGTAAATAAAATAAACTTAAAAATTTTTAAATTTTAATTTAAAAAAATTAAAACTAAGATATAATAAAATTAAAGAAAATCTAGTATCTACATAAAGTAGAATTAATTAAATTAAATTCAAATTTTAAAATTAGAAATAAAATAAAATAAATTTAAATTAATATTAAATCAAACCAAACAAACTGGACTAAAATAAAATAAATTATACTGAATTAAATGAACGTAAATTAAAATCAAAATTAATATTAATAATTTGTTTTTAAGCCGCAAGGAAGGTTTAAAACAAAAAAACATAAGAAAAAAATTGTAATTAATTAAATTAAAATTAATTAACAATAAATTAAAATTAAAAATTAATTTAATTTTTTAATTTTAATTAAATGAAATATAAAACCAAAAATGAGAAAATAAAAAATAATATAATATAATAAAATAATATGAAACAAAATAAACTAAATTAAATCAAATTATAATCAATAAAAATACTTACCTTTTTTAAGCTTTGTATAAGGAAAGTTTCAAACAAAATTAGACAAAATAAAAAAGCAAAAAAATAATGAATTAAAAAATTAATTAAAATTAATTTCAATCAAAATAAAATAGACTATCATTAAATACAGTAAAACAGAATAAAATATAAAAACTCTAATTTAATTAAAGTTAAAACAAAAATTGGAAATAATTACATCATAATAAAATGAACTGGTATAAAATGCAGTAAAAAAACAAATAAATTGAATTAAATTTAAAATTAGACAATATGAATGAAATTAAATTAAAATAATTAATTTCAATACAATAAGACTTAAATAAACTTCCATAAAATAAAGCGAAAAAAAATAAATTTAAATTAAAAAGAAGTAAAATAATTCTTTTTAATTAATTTAATTTATTTAATTAATTTTTTAATTAATTAAAAAAAATTATTTTCCTTCTTTTTAATTTAAATTTATTTTATATTAATTCACTTTAATTTTAATAAAATCTATGTAAATTAAAAAAAAAATATTTTTTATTTAATTAAAAAAATTTATTTAATAATTAAATAAATTAAATTAAAAATTTATTTAATAATTAAATTAATTATTTAATAATTAAATTTATTTAATAATTTAATTAATTAAATTAATTTTTTAAATAAAAATAATAAAAAAAATAAATTTAAATTAAAAAGAAGTAAAATAATTTTTTTTAATTTATTAAATAAATTAAATTAATTAAAAAAATTAAAAAAATAATTCAGATGAAACTTACAAAATTAATAATATGCACAATACACATTAATATATTTATGATACAAATCAAATTTAAACTTTCTTTAATGTGAAATTGCCAACTGTGAGAATTTTCAACTAGACTATAACCGCTTGAGCGGTGTCTACGCCATCAAAGAAGAAGATGTATGTGAATTGTATATATTTTAAGCAAGGAAATTCCAAGTTCAAAGTTATGTGCAAATCGCCACATAAACCACCTGAGCACATCGTAAAAATTCGGCCTACTGTTACATAAATAAATTATATAAATTACACGGCCATATGCGCGCGTGCATAAGAAACAGCTTCATCACTGGTCGTTATAATAGGAATTTATTGCTCGACCAAGGCGTGTGCGGCTTAAGGGTTAACGTCTTTTTTATTTCTTGCTTAGGATTTTATTATACTTTTTTTCCTTCGTATTGGTTTGTACGTTTCATAAGCTTTTTAACAGCCTCAATTCGACATATGTGCCTTTTATTGTTATGAAGAGCAGAAATGGCGTTACTCATACGCCGTGGTGTACGGCTTTAATAGTGTTAAAGTTAATGGTACGAGTATAAGGGCGAAAAAATGTTAATGTGGTTAAAGTGTGAAACTTACGAAAGCAAATAAATTCCGAGGGTTAATGTAGTTAAATTTTTTATGTGTCAAAGGTCAGAGCAGTTCACTGTCAAGTATGCAGGCTGCCTGAAATAAGTTAGTATTGAGGAATGTGGTTAATGTGTAGGGGTTCATGAAGTTTTAGTAGTATTTTTCTAAGTCAAACGCATAACACATGCTAAATAGTATTCCTTGTTCAAAGATTGGCGGGTCAGAAGGAATTTAGAGTGCACCACACCTCGATAATTGAAGAAAACTGCCAACATAACCTTCATTTTTGAGCTGCTTTTACGTGGTTTTTCCGGCTTCGGCTCACCTTTGCCACGGTATTCGGCCGATTGATAGGTTGTTTCCGAGTCGTTAGCATATATTTAAAACTCATCGCCAGTAATAATATGTTTCATGATATCCTGGTTAAAAAGTCTTACTTTTTGCCCACAGCAGCAATTTAAGCCAACTTATATGGCACGGTTGCTAAGAAAGAAAAAGTGTACTTGTAATCACATTCACAGCGGAAAATTACCGTGTGACACATATGTAACAGCTAACGCAGCAGTTTCCCGGGCAGCCAAAGTAAAGCAAAAAAAAACAAGCAGTTATGGGTACAAAGAAGAAACACATCCTATGTAATGAGCAGACAAGCAGAACAGCAAGCGAGCAACAAGAAGCGCGGCGAAGTTAAGAGAAGAATGCGGAAATGGTTAAACACCAGAAGCAAGAAATCAGAAAAGGAAGAAAAATGGTAAGCAAAAGGCAGCAAGCTGTCAGTGGACGAGTTGGAGCAGACAGCATGGCACGAAACGCAACGCAAACTGAAGGCGGAGGAGAGAGAAAGAGTGCGAGGAGTTGACGTGAGAAAGAACATGAATGCTACATATACTGATTAAGTATATGTATATGTCAGCGCCTGTAAATGTGTTACGCAATATGAAAAGGAACTCAAATGTAACGCAAAAAACCAGAATGTAGCTACGGAAATAAAAATCACGACAAACGCCACTGGCTGAAAAAGCTTAACAAGCGTGCTGTTGCTAAATAAAGAAGAGAGAGGAGACGCGCAACCATGACTATTCGTGGGCTCAACCTGCGCCCAAAATTAGCGCCGCTGAATACAGTTAACTTGTAGCAAAGCTCGATGCAAAGGCACGTGACTCATGATGGCATGGCAATCGGATTTTGGTTACCGGTTGCCAAAAGAAAAGCGATACTATTATGCTAACACTGGTTGGTAAGCAAGTTGCAAAGCTTAGAACCAAAGATATGCTGCTGTCGATAGTTTGCAGTTGGCAGCGAGATTTCAGTGAGTTTTTTTGTGATCTTTTCACCTTTTAGGGTAAACTAAACTCAATAGCTTTTCAGATTTTTTATACCCAAAATATACATACTCAAGCGTTTGGAGTTTATAAATCTTTAAAAGGACCGTAAGAGCAACTAACTAAACCAAACCAAGTAAGGTCAACTAACATGAAGCATAGTGACGCAAATTTACAGATCCAAATCCAGTCCTTCATTGTAATTCACCAAGATATTTCAAAACTTCTTCAAGCTGATGAGCTGAGTCGATTGAGCCATGCGCGTCTTTCTGTCGAACCGTCCATCTGTCTCCTCTTTCTGTCTCTCGGTCCGTCTGTCCTTCTTTCTGTCTGCATACAGGTAAACTGGTTGTTCCATTTCGGAGGTATCGTTGGCTGATCCAGTCATGATACCTGGACTACTTTTTTTCTTAGTACGGAGAATCTCAGAAATCCGGAGTGTGGAACTGTCCGCTAAACCTAACTTACTACCAACTCAAGGTACTTACTTGGACTACTTTAGGTCGACAAAGCGCTTTGTGACAGTTACAAGGTGAGGCGTTTAGTTTCTATTTCCACCAGCTCGGTGGGATATATGAAAATATGAGCTCCAAATATTTAAGCCTTAATCTCACAAACTTGAAAACATATATAGCTTCCGCAGCTTATACCCGATAAGATTATTAACCTTACAACAAAATTTCCGAATGGGCAAAGACCTGTTTGAACCTCCACAACTAGTAGAGACTAGCCTGACTATGAGCAAGGACTTCACTGGATCTCCTACGATCGATCTTGTACTGTATTTTACGAGTGCCCATGTACCGATGGTAGTCCAGCGATGATAAAGCTCTCACTAAGCCAGCAATTGACCCCAAGAGAAGAGTAAAGCACTGAGCCGGGTAGGTGTGGCAGTCATTTTAGTCTTATTAAAAAGTGACTCGATGCTTATGGGATTGGCGAACGTTCAGCTACATGTTCATTTAGAAACACTGATGCTCTGATTCTGATAGCCCCTTTCGCGACTATCCAGCGATATCTATGGGCACTATATGTAAAACGGCGGGTTGCTGTGATTTCACGCACTACTATGGTGTCGTCGAGCCAGAATACTCTTCTACGACTCTTTTACATATGGCTCAATCAGCTCATGACTCCCGGTCTTAGACCAAAAGGGTAGCCAAAAAATATCCGTTTGAAAGCGAGCTAAAGTGAGAAGACGAAATATCCGCTCTCCAAGATTGTGCGCTAAGTTTGGGACCCGCCACGTAAAAAACACTGGCATTGGAAAGAACCAGAAGATTACTTTCGGTGAAAGACCCAAGTTTTCTAATGGCTCCTGGCTCCTCTGTAGTAGTAAAAGGCTATGAATGTATTTCGTACAAACTTCCCGATATTGGGCTTCCATGAAAGCTGCCTGCCTAGGACGAGCTCTTAATTTATACTTAGGCGTATTTGCAAGTTTCAGGCGGATGCTTTTCGTTTGCGGAGCTGGTGCCTTGTATCTCCCTGTATCTTGTATCTCCTGGCAAACAAACCATATCAGTGTTTAATGGGTTAATGGCGAGGCCACTTGCAGCCACCCAAATTATTTACGGCTCTAAGAAGAAAAACGCTTCGAACAACTCGTAAAGAGTACTTAAGCGCTTTCCTTTGATCATGAGTGCTACATCATCTGCATAGACAATTCCCCGCTAGCCACAATCTTCCGGATGTGTCAGCTGGTCGTTGATGACCAAGATCCATAGCAAAAGAGAAAGAACTCCAGATAGCTGCCATACAGTATGGCCTATCAAATTTAAGATATGAGCTGTTTATGCACTTTTATGCTTTTAAATGGAGCTGTGAAGGTTAGTTCGGCTTTGGCGCTCCCGGAGTTAATATTTTTTCGTTTCTTAAGAATATTTGGACTAATGATATGATTATGAAGCGTTTGCTCTACAGGCTTTTGGTATGGTGAATTACTTGACAAAGTAGAGTAGAGTTCGAACTTCGGAGATGGGGGTTCGGAGCCCGGAATTCGTAGCCCGGACTTCGGAGTCCGAAGTTCGGATCCTGGAGTTCGGATCCAGGAGTTCGGAGCCCGGAGTTCGGAGTTCCGATCCCGGAGTTTGGATCCCGGAGTTCAGGTCTCAGATTTCGGTGTCCAAACAAAGTACAGTTTGAAATAAAAGTGCCCTCAATCAAAGCTGGTCACTTGCTACACCCTGTATCAGCACGCCGTCATATATAACCATACACAGACTCAGCTTGCTTTTAAAGAGGTATTATTTGGCTACCCCCTCGGTTTAAGACCGGGAGTCATGAGCTGATTGAGCCATATGTAAAGTAGTTGTAGAAGAGTATTCTGGCTCTACGACACCATAGTCGTTCAGCTCATTATGTTCTGTGGGCACCTTGTGCGTGAAAGCACAGCAAACCCGCTGTTTTACATATAGTGCCCATTAGATATCGCTGGAAAGCCGCGAAAGTGTCTATCAGATTCAGAGCATCAGTGTGTCTAAATGAACATGTAGCTGAATATCCGCAAATCCTCCAAGCTTTGAATTCATACTGGATCTTTTGGATCATGGAATCACCAAAGCAAAGCTTTTTCTCCGCTCACATAGAATCCACTGTTGGAGAGGAAAGATAACATAATAGCTTCGGAGAAGTTTGGAGGTGGAATACATTGCCAGAAACGTTTAGAAATTCGCAAGCTTCGAATTAATATTGAATATTTTGGATCTCTATCAACTCTATCAAAAAAGACTTCAAAGTGGATGGAGTAGAGTTCAGACCGCGAAGTTCGAAGACCAAACAAAAGTCTGGTTTCAAATAAAAGTGCCCACATTCAAAGCTAGTCTCTTTCTACACCCTGTATCAGCAGTCATTTATCATATACAGACTAATACCAAAAATTGCGTTACTTGGACAAAGTAGATGGAGTACAATTCGACCCTGGGACTTTGGAGACCAAACAGGTTGAAATAAAAATGGTCTCAAACAAACCTAGTATCTTGCTACACCCTGTATCAGCTCACATATACACAAAATCTTTTGCAAATTTCATTAAGAGCAACTAAGTAGTTTTACTTGCTTCGTCTTAATCATTCCATTTTCATCACTTCCCGCACATGCCCGCTTCCTGTGGCTGCATGCACTCTTCAGCTGTAGCTTTTGATTATCTCAGAGCAACAACAAAACACACACACATATGCTTGATAGCCTTAAGCGTTGTTACTTCCATTTTTCTTGCTGTCGGTTAAGCGGTAGACCATTTATTCAGTCACACTTAACAACACAACACCAGCCGCCTCAGCCCCGCCACATGCCCACATATTTGCACTGCTGATAACTACTGCTCTGCCACAGCAATGCCATGCTCTTCAAGCGTTTTCCGGCACTTCACGTTGCCACATTGTATGTGCGAGTATGTTGCCATTTCTAATTTACTTTGCTTGCCATTTTCGTTGCGAAAAGATAAAAACAAAAAGCTAAAATAAAGCAAAGTTTGTAAAAGAAAGCCTCAGCGATATATAGATAGACACTGTGATAGAAAACTATTCGTACACAATTAAGAGTGACTTCAGCAAATTTGTAGAGGTGGCGGCGGCGGCAACAAACTACAAATCGAAATACTAGTCAAAGCATAAAGTGAGGTTAAACGTTGAAGTTCAAAAAACGAAAAGCTGAGAAAAATGCCTGCCAGGCATTCCTGGCAGACAGCCTGTCGACCGCAAATGGCTTAACAACAGCATTGCAATCCAATTTGCGCCAAGTGCAGCTCCAATAATTTCAGCTGTCATCGGTAAATAACTGCAATTACTTAAGCGTCGCTTTGATGTTTGCTCTCGGCTAATGAGATTTGTCAAGCTTTTACTTTTAACCGAATTAAGTGTGGCTTAAATTTATTTAACGATTGATGGAGGGGATTGGAAATTTTGCAGCTTAAATTGAGTTGTTTAATTGGGGTTGGAAAATTTGGAAATTTAATATGTGTATTTTAGTAATTTCGCAGGAAGCTGCATTACTTTATGGTTTAGTTCATTTAAAGGTTATTGATAATGAAAGCGATCGAAGGTTATATACTTCAAAATTATCAGAATGATAATTCAAATTGAACTTCGTATTACAGTATTTCCTACACACAAACGTCATGGTTACAGAACACCGAAAGTTTATCAAATAGATCACTAAACCACAAAGGGCGAAGGGTGCCAAGGATGACTCTCTACTCCTTGCATTCTGCCACATGATTGTGAGGCGCCAACGGCAGAGCTCCAAAGGCTGGCGGCTACATTCAATAGAAGGAAACAGGCTTTGGTAGTGGGCGCCGATGCTAACGTCCATTATACGGTTTGGGGTAGCCCCGACTTCAATCATCGAGGTGAGTCCCTACTCAATTATATTTTACTAAGTAGTCTAGTGGTAGCTAATTGAGGTGAGCAACTTACCTACATAAGACTCACTACCAGAAACGTTCTAGTCATAGCGCTACCCACAAGTAGAGATGCATTGTAAAGAAGCAAAGATTAAGACGAGAATAATAGAAATCCCAGGAATACAAACGAATACACTGATCTTCTAAGGGACTACAAGAAGTTGGTGCGAAGGACAATGCCAAAATCCTGGAAAAACTTTTGTAATGGATTTGAAAATACCAACGAAGTTGGGAGGTTAAGAAAACTATTACCCAAAAGCCTCGTCTTGTCCGATCTAATTCCCAAAAATAGTGGAGAGTGGACGGACAACTATCAGGACTTATTGGAAAACCTAGCCATTGTGCACTTTCCATGCTGCCAGGACTCGATAAGTCCTAGCTACGAAGGGAATAGTGCAATAAACGTTAACGAACACATCTTTACGGGAACAAAATGGAATGATCAATCTGCTCATTCGACCCCCAGAAATCTCACGGTACGGACGGAAACTTTCCAGCAGAATGCGCTCTGTATACCCGTACCTTGGCTAAAGACGAATTTTAGGGGATGCTTGAAGTTTAGATATTTTCCACTTTATTGGAAAGAGGCTAGGGTAATTTTCGTACCAAAGGCAGGTAGAATCAACTCAACCTACTCAAGACAGTTTAATCCAATAAGCTTAATTTCCTTCCTGCTGAACACGATAGAGAAAATCTTGGATGCGCACATTAGGACCGCAGCGCCCCTTAGAAGCTTGTCAAAACGCTGCACACTTACACGAAGGGCAGATCAGTAGAGACTGCACTCCATACAGTGGTATTTAACATTGAAAGGTCTCTTGAATATAAAGAATATGCTCTTGAAGTATTCCTGGAATTTTCTGGAAAGTTCAACAACGTCTCTACTGAATCTTTTCTGAACGTTATTCACTTAATAGGTGTTGATCCCTCTCTATAGTGCTGGATCAGAAGCCTTTTGACCTCTAGACGGAAGCGTGCCGGAAGTTTTCCGCATGGTGGACTGCTATCTCTGCTTCTATAGACATTCGTGGCGAATAAGCCGCTAAAGAACTTGATAAGCAGAGCTCCTAATATAGTGGCATATGCGGACGACATTGCCATCTTAATAAAGGGTAGGTATCTACAGACCATTAGCAGTATTATGACCAGCACTTTCAATGCAGTCCAGAATTGGGCAAGCGGGTCTAGGGTTAAATCTGGAAAGGCAGAGCTGCTTGTATTCACAAGAAAACACAAATTCCTCTATGGAGGTTCCCTTTGATAAATGGGATACAACTTTCTCTCAAGGATTGCACTAAGTAACTTGGAGTACTTGCGTGTCGACGGATCTGGGGGCTCTCTCCTTCTCTCATACAGTGGTGCTACATAGCTATTGTTAGACCAATTCTGCTCTATGTTGCAGTTGTATGGTGGACAGGCGTACGGAAATCTATCCACCGAATGGTAATGGAAGGGGTTCAGAGACTCGGTGTGCATAACAGGAGCTTTAAGAACAACTCTAACGGCGGCTCTTGCACTGGTGCTAAACCTGGCACCTATAGAATATGTATACGGATTGGTCGAAATTTAGTAAGAGTCTTTTTCTGGCACTCATCAGAGCACTTTGATGCCTAAAATGCTTGGAACAAGGATGAAATTGGGTCTGGAAAGTACAGACCTCATACCTGTACTTCATACAAGAGTTTTAATATGGTTGGCTTCATGTCATACTACAGCTCGTGGCGGAAGTAGCTGACTTCAGGCTATGAAAAAAATTTTCGGATGAAGAGATATTTTAATGAAATTTGGCAGGGATTCTTATGAAAAGCAACGATATAATTACCGAAAAAATTGTTCAGATCGGGCTACTATATTATATAGCTGCCATATAAGCTGATCGCTCAAAATCAAGTTAAAGATCTTTTTATACGCTTTTGTGCTATAAGTAATGAACCTGTGAAGCATATTATAGCATCTCCGCAGCAAAAAGGAACGCTTTATCTAATGCTATATCACATCATAATTCATAATTTTTTCAATTCCACATTATCCCCATAAATTTAGTGTCATTGTCCTTTTCTACGCGCCTAATGAGCATACTTCATTTTGGTATTTACGCCAAATGAGTTTATTCAAATTAGTTTGCGCTACTCTGCTTTCACAAATTTGTTTGTTTCGACAACTTTCGACGACGCACAAACTACTTTGCCACACACCAACAGCCCACAGATGTGATTAACTTTTTCTCTCCCACTCAAACCAGCACACACATACACAAATATATGCCACATATAGTCTTTCACATATAGTAGTTGTACCGTAATAGATATAACCGGCTCATATAAGTGCCTAAATATTCATGCGCTCACGAAAATAAATATAAATTTTAATGCGCTACAACTACAGTGCATATGTGAGTATCTGTGTGCTGCGTGTTGTTTATATTAGCAAATTTTCGGCAGCATTTTCACTCACTCAGCTGCCGGCAATGGTTTGAATCGCTCGTGAACGCCCGAATTTAGTGTCATGTTCTTAACATATAGCTACATATATATATGTATATGTATGTAGTTATATATGTATATAGTGTACTCTTTCATACCCTCGTAGTTGTGTGTGTGGTACATATGGTAATTTGCGGCACGTACGCAAGCACTTTGGTCGAAAAAATCGCATTTTGCACACATTGCCGCACCAAGCGGCAATTCATTGAAGAAATTTGTTGCCGTCTTTTAGGCTGCCGCATCATTTTGGCAGCTTAAATAGTTTTCTTGAAAGTATTTCGCACAAAATTTTAGCAGATTCGGTTTGCTTTTTGTTATATACTACATACATACATATATGCATATGGTGCACCTGACAGTCTCCAGCGATTTCGCTGGAAAATTTTGCAAGACAGATAGGTAGAACCTTCCGAAAAGAGTTGCCAACATAAAAAACTTTAACTAATATTTTCATAAAATGTGTCCTAAACTGAAATAATGAAATACATATGCATCAGGAACAGTAAAGAATTAAGATTTTTTAAAATAGGGTTACCATGTAATGAAAAAAATAAAATTTTCTTGTTAAAAAATGTATGCTTGATACAAAGTACTGAAATTAGCCATCGAAATTAATTTTAAAAATCTACAATTTGCACATTTTGAAACATGGTTGCCAGATCTCGAATATTTTGTGAAAAAAAGTTACGAACAAAAAAATAATTAAACCGATTTTAATACAAAATGAGTGGCAAAACTCAAATAATGAAGTAAATATGCAACGGAAACTGCAGTAAATTAAAAACGTATGGAATAGGGTTGCCATTGCAAAAAAATTAAATAGTTTTAATTAAAATATTTAAGCCCAATACAAAGTACTGCACATAGCCATCGACATTTATTTTAGTCATTTAAGTCTTAAGTTTGCACATTTTGGAATAGGGTTGCCATCTGTCGAATATTATCCACCAAAGAGTTTTTATATAATGAAGGTCAGGACTCAAATAATGAAATACATATTCATCGAAAACAGTAATAATAAAATAGGGTTGCCACGTAAAGGAAAAATTAAATCCTTCTTATCAAAAAATGTATGCAAGGAACAAAGTCTGCAAATTGACATCGAAATTTTCTTTAGAAGCCTTTAATTTGCATATTTTGGTACAGGGTTGCCAGCTATCGAGTGCTATCCAAAAAATTATTACGAACAAGAAAATAAAAATGATGTTCTTATAAAATTGTTCCAAATCTAAAGGAATCATATACATGTGTATCGAAATATAGACAAACTGTATTAAACTAAAATTTTGGAATAGGGTTGCCATGTTCAAAAAAAATAAATGTGTCTTATTAAAAAATACATACCAGCATCAAAGTACTGAAACTAACATCGGAATTTATAATAATAGGGTTGCCACCTATTAAAAATATGAAGCTAAGATAATGATGCTTGCTTTCAAAAACTGGAGCAATTTGAAAGGCTTCCGAAATGTATTCAAGCAACTGTCAGCTTGAACACTTAAAAAAAAGGTTGCCTACAAAATAAATACATTTTAATTCTTACAACCAAAAGCAACAACAAGCAATGAAATTAAAAATGCTAGCAATGAAAAAATTCAAGCGATATAAGACCTTAGGTCAGAAAATAATCACCGAAGTGAATTGGAACATCAATCATTAAAATATTTTGGAATAGGGTTGCCATGTAAGGAAACTAATATTTTTTTATTATTAAAAAGATGTACAACAATAGCAAAGTACTAGAAATAACAATCGAAATTTATTCAAAAAGTATTGAATTTTTATATTTTGGAATAGGGTTGCCATATAAAGAAAAAAAAATATATTTTTTATTAAAAAAATGTTTACCAAAAACAAAGTAATAAAAATATCCTTCGAAATTTATGCGAAAACTTTTAGGATTGTACATTTTGAAACAGAGTTGCCATCTATTGAAGATTATTAAGCACGAGATATTGCAAAATGCTTTCACTAAATGGAGTAATTCAAAAGTTTTCTGAAATGCACTGAAGAAAACGCCAATTTAAAGCCTTTAGAATAGAGTTGCCTAGATAAAAAAATAAGCCTTAAATTTTAATAATATGGTATGTGTGCCAAAACTCGAAGAAATAAAAAAAATTCAAGTAATGAAAAATTAAATGCGCAAGTAATGAAAATATGCGCCGCAATACATTCAAATTGAATATTGAATTAAAAAAAATTTAGAATAGGGTTCCCATGAAAAAAAAATAAAATTGTAAAAATTATTCAAGTATTAAACGTATTCGCTGCAATATATTAAATTTCTGTTGATTTAAAAATTTTATAATAGGGTTGCCATGTAAAAAAAATTGTAAATTCGTTAATTCTACATAAGCAAAGTACTTAGAACAGCCAACGAAATTTTTTTCAATTTATAATTAATTTAAACATAATATCTAAGGCAAGGTTGCCACTTACGAGCAAGAATAAAAGCAGTAAAGAAAAAATATATGAAATTTGTTTGGTCGAACACTTTTCTAATTAACTGTATTGTTTATTTTCTAGTAATTCATACTTTTATATGTGATGCTGAAAGGAATTAAGAATAAGCAAGTCAGCGGTAGTTCATCTTAATGCAAATAAGCTCTAAATTTATGTTACGTATACGCCCCGTTGGCCTTCAAACCTCCACTATAATACTAAACTCATAGTTCTGGTATTTGGAATTGATTTGTAATGGCGACCACTCAATAAAAATATACGAGTCATTGAAAATATTAAAGGCTCCTGCAGTAATATCAATGTTTCTTTAAATTTTTCTAAAAATTTAAATTTTATTTAAAAAGGCTTCAACTCCCTTCTTCGAAAATTTACTTTTGCTGCGCTGCAACTAAGGCTGCCGAAACTTTTTAACTGCGATTAGTTTGAACTTATTGTTCTTGACTTTAACTTTATATGAAGTATTTATATGTTTACCATGCTATTTGCATCTCCGGGCTGCTCGCAAGAAAAGGAGTACTTTGAAACGCCAAAGAAAACTTCATGAAGAGTGCTAAGTGCGGAACAAAGCGGCAGCAGCCAAAAGTTTAGAAAAATGCATTTGAAAAAAAGCGTATAAATGCGTGGGAAAACACGCCAAGTGCAAAGGCGTGACTAGCGTTGAGGGGTCGTAAGGCAATCGCCAAGCTACGGAAGCGCTTAAATGCACTTTAATGTACTCAACTGCAGAGTTCCTGATGTCTTTTAAGATTTTTTTGTTTTTGCTAAGGACTTAACAGTGGTTAGATTCACATATGTATATAGGAAGTATATACATATGTACTATACATACATTTATGTATATATGCTTTTATATAGAAGAAGTTAGGATTAGCATACATACGTGGACTTCTAGAACTTCGAATGAAGTTGAATCTAACAGGCAGTTTCTACAAATTTCACTCAAAAAAAAAAATACAAAAAATGTTTTCTAAACGAAAACTCTCTCAAAATTTTTTTCACTCAAACAAGTTTTCATTTAAAAAAAATTTTGCTCAAAAAATTTTCACAGTAAAAAAATTTTGTTCGAAAAAATTCACTCCAAAAAATTCTTACTAAGCATATTATCGCTCAAAAAATTTTCACTCTACAAAAATTTCGCTCAAAAAACCGAACACTCAAAAAAATTTTTAGCAAACAAATTATCTCTAAAAAAATTTTCGTTCAAAAATTTTTCAGTCAAAAAAATTTTTACCTACAAAATTATCCGCTCAAAAAATATTTCCACTCTGAACAAATTTTACTCAAAAAAACTTGCACTCCCAAAAAAGTTTACTGAACAAAAATTCTCTCAAATATTTTTCACTCAAAAAAAGTTTTTGCCCAAAAAATTATTCGCTAAAAAAATATTTTCACTCTAAAAATTTTTACTCAAAAAAAACATGCACTCCAAAAAAAGTTTCCTGAACTAAAATTCTCTTAAAAATTTTCATTCAAAAAAATTTATGTACAAAAATTAGTCGCTCCAAAAAAATTTTATTAAACAAAATATCTCTCATAAAATTTTCATTCAAAAAATTATTCTTTCAAAAAACTTTTTAGTCAATAAAATGTTTGCCTAGAAAATTATCTGCCCAAAAAATATTTCCACGTTAAAAACTGTTACTCAAAAAAAAAAAACAAAATATGCAATCCAAAAAAATTTTCTTGAACAAAAATTCTCTCAAAAAATTTTTCACTCAAAAAAAGTTTTTGCCCAAAAAGTTATCCGCTCAAAAAATTTCATACCAAAAAGAATGCCACTAAACAAAATATCTTTCAAAAAATTTTCACTCAAAAATTTTTTCTTTCAGAAAAATGTTTGCTCAAAAAAACTTTTTCGAACTGAAATATAAATATCACTCAGTCAACATTTACACGCTCAAACTCTTTTATATCCGCTAAAAACTTAGACTCTTCTACAAGTTTCTCCATACTCCACTTGTTATGGCGACTTAGAGCGAATGATTGAACTTAGTTCTGTCATGTTGCTTCAAAAACGACAAAAAAAGTTTTTCGTAACAAAAAGTTGGAAAAAATACAAAAAACAAACACTTTCTAAGCTCAAATGCTCACACATACGCGCACTGCATACTCTAGCCACTTACTAAATAAAGGATTGTGGCGTTTTAAGAGTCTCTTAAACATAAAGCAAATCTTAATATATAAAAATCCAGTGTCCGTGTGTATGTCTGGAATAAACTCAAAAACAAGTCAACTGATATTCATGAAATTTGGCATATACATGTAATTCGGTCCAACTTAGATGATAGGATAGCTTACATCTCAATTTATACTCGCAATATTATATTATTGCAAATTATTTGTATTATTTATTAGTACAAAAAGATTCTAACAGATGGCGCTATGTTAAAAATACAATCGCTTTATATAAGCTACAATTTTTAAATATTCTGCTTTCTCAACATGTAAAATTTAGCAACGACATGAACCTACGGTTATTTTCCAATTGGAAAAGTGTTATGCAAAGCGTATAAGCAAATAAAGAGAAGGGTTACCAGCACAAATAAGTTTAATTAAATTACAAATTTACGAATGAAATAATTCTTAGCTCAGTGAAGGTCACTTCATTTCCTTCCACCAGTGGTAATCCAACATCTTGCAGTGCATCTTGAAAATGGACAGCGTGTGTATTTCACCGAAGAAAATATTCTGCAAAGAGCATTTGAACCACCAAAAACGACACTAACCGAATTTTTCACTCTTTGTCAAAAAACTGATATGTATGATCAATTCGCAAAAATACTATTATACACTGATATTCCATGCTATTTTACATGGAACACGTCAGCTAAAAAATGGGAACCACGTAAAAAGGGAGAACGACATCCTTCAATTGCAGGCATATTTAAAGCTAAGACACTGGGACGACTTTATACTGTACATCCAAAACAACGTGAATGCTTTTTTCTGCGTTTATTGTTGGTAAATGTTCCTGGACCAATCTCTTTTCAATTTTTACGAACAGTTAATAGCCAAGTGTTCAGTACATATAAAGGTGCATGTCACGCGTTGCAACTTTTAGAAGATGACAGCCATTGGGATCTGACACTTGCTGATGCTGCTTTAACGTCCTCGCCGAGTAATATTCGTCAACTATTTGCCATTATTTTGACGACATGTTTTCCAACACAGTCATCTACATTGTGGGAAAAATATAAAAACTACATGACTGAAGATATACTCTACCGACATAAACAATTGAACCATTCTACAAACTTAGACTTCACACAAGATATGTATAACGAAGCATTATTAATGATTGAAGATTTATGTATTATGATCTCAAGTTTACCACTTAGTAATTATGGTATTCCATCTCCTGATCGCCCAGCTACAGACTTAGTAAATAGTGATTTACAGCGAGAAGAACAATTTAATAATCGTGATTTAAATACATTTGTTACTAACAATGAACCATTATTAACTGAAGAGCAGAAGAGTATATGCAATCGAATTATGTTGGCTGTTAATGCCAAACAAGGCGGTTTTTTCTATTTAGATGCACCAGGTGGGACCGGTAAAACATATTTGTTATCTTTCATTCTTGCGAAACTACGGTCACAACTTAAAATTGCATTAGCAGTTGCATCATCAGGCATAGCTGCTACTTTGTTGGATGGTGGGCGGACAGCACATTCCGCTTTCAAGCTACCATTAGATATTCATAACAATCCAAATGCAATGTGTAATATCAAAAAAAGAAGCGGAATGGCAGCACTGTTACGGAAGACTTCGATCATAATTTGGGATGAGTGTACTATGGCTCATAAACATTCACTGGAAGCATTAAATATGCAGACTATGCAGAATTTAAACAATAGTAACAGACTTTTCGGTGGTACTATTTTATTACTCTCTGGTGATTTTCGGCAAACGTTGCCAGTTATTCCTCACTCTACTTTTGCAGATGAAGTTAATGCATGTCTAAAACAATCAATTTTATGGAGAAATGTTGAAACACTCAGACTGACAAAAAACATGCGAGTACAACTCCAAAATGATCCAACAGAACAAGAATTTTCTAAACAATTACTGGATCTTGGAAACGGTGAAATATAATTTCATCAAGATACTCAACATATTAGATTGCCAGATAATTTCTGTACTGTTGTTCAAACTAAAAATGAACTGATTGAGAGTGTCTTCCCAGATATACTAAATAACTATTTAAATCATGACTGGTTTAGTAATCGTGCAATTTTAGCAGCGAAAAATGTTGATGTTGATCTGATTAACTACCAGATACAACAATTATTACCAGGTGATTTAATGTCAGTTAAGTCTATCGATGCTACTGTAGAAGAAAACGAGGCAGTGAATTTCCCAATTGAATTTTTAAATTCTTTAGACATATCAGGAATGCCACCACACAATCTACGATTGAAAATTGGATCACCGATTATTCTACTGCGTAATTTAAACCCTCCTAAACTATGCAACGGCACACGTTTGGTGATCAAAAGAATTACTGGAAACGTTCTTGAAGCAACTATTTTGACAGGAAAGTTTAAAGGAGAAATTTTTTTGTTACCACGTATTCCGATGATACCATCCGATTCTCCCATACCATTTAAAAGGCTACAGTTTCCCATTCGTTTAGCTTTCGCTATGACTATAAATAAATCTCAAGGCCAAACAATGTCTATTTGCGGATTAGACTTGGAAAATCCATGTTTTTCCCATGGGCAATTATATGCGTGTTCACGAGTAGGAAGACCATCAAGTTTATTTGTATTAACAAATGACCGATTGACCAAAAATATTGTACATCGATTGGCGCTTCATTGAACATTAACTGTGATTTATTACGATTAAAGACATTTAGGGTATATACATATATCAAATAAAAATATTGAAAGTATTTATTAGATAAATATGTTTTAAAAATGTTATTTTAATTTGTGTTAAATTTTGTCTTTCAAATCCTTCTTGAATCACTCAGCCACAGCAACGCGTGGCCGGGTCTGCTAGTAGGAATATATATTTTTTTTAAGGCAAAGTTTCTTTAAAAAACTAAAAAGCAAATACATGTATGTGCCAAGGGTTCAGCAAACGCTGTTTCATGCGTGTATATCTTAATTTCCATTTGCCTTATGGATTCGCTAAGCTACTGCTACAAAACGGCAATTGATTTTAAAGAAACAAAACTTTACACTTAATCAAATAAGAAATTAGTCAGAAAATAATGAAGATTTATATTAGGTAATTATACTATATGGAGGGAGTCAGCACAATATTGAAGTTTGCCTCATCATACTTACCCTATATGTACGGGTACGTTTATACCAGAGCTACCCATGCCGCCGAATGTTTTGGGTGACGCCTCAAACCATCAAAAATATGCTCGCCAGTAGCATGTTCCTCGCGCTGTTGCTGCCGCTTAGCAATTCACTGCACGACCAACAGTTGCACCATAAAAACTCGTCCGTCCAGCAAAAGTGGCCAACAAGCTGACCATATTAAAATAGTCACGAAATAACCGAGCTCAATATGCTCTATGGGCAACAGCAAAGCGCAGTCATGAGAGCAATGTGTGACCCTATTATGGGATTAAGAGTAAGTACCAGGCTATAGAAGAAGATGGGAGCCTCACAGTGGTTCAGTTGCTTAACTTAAATTTTTACGAAAAAGTTTTATTTGGAAATTGCGCCATGCATAACTGAGAAATCCGCTAACATGTTTGGTGGAGTCATCTACCATTTCTACTAAAGTAAGATATCTGGTATTCTTTTAGAGATGGAAATTATACGCCAAATAGTTTTGAGGAGCATTATAAAGTTGGCAGGTTAAAAATTTGTATATTTTTGGGTTACGTAGACCCGACTGTCGCATGAAGTGTTGAACTAAGGTCTTTTTTTGCGATTATCTAATCCGTTCATTGTGATCGTCATTTAACGATAGGCCCAGAGAAAGAACTGTTTTGACGGGGTTGGACGATAGGAATAAAGGTTTCAGACGAATGGGGTTCATTAAGCATGTTGTTGTTGTTGTAGCGGCAGAATTCTCCCGATTTGACAGTCCTTGACTGGATAAAAAAAAATCCGGATTCGTTTCGATTACGTAGACCTGACTGTCGTGGGAACGGGTTCGTTGGGCATGCACAGAGGGGGTTAGTCTCATGCTCCGTCTTGTTGCACGCTGGACATATATTTGACCCTGGCTTCATTTTGGGTAAACACAAGTTTAACCAGATACAGTATTCAGAACAAAGTTGCGCACGAAAAATTTCCAATAACAGAGACTTTATCCGGCCAAAGGTTGCTTTTTCGGCCACCTGACCTTATTTATGTCGGTAAGGTTTAGGTTAAGATTGTCATCTCTGGAGCAACTCCTAACAGCAGCGATGTTCGGCATCCTCCTGACCCGTGCTGGCTTTGAGTGCGAAAATCACTCAGCAAAGAAGATCTTGCTTTGACAGTGCTTTCACTAGTTGAGTTGGTGAAACAATAAACAACATATTCTTCTTCTTCTCTTTCTTCTTCTGTTAAGATTAGAGTTAAGGTTCTTAACCAGTTTTAAATTTTGACTAAATCTCATGTAAGGATATTTCCATGTCCTCAAGTTTGGAACAGATTTTGTGCCGTTTGTTATCTGCTGCCAGACTGGAGATCAAGGCACGAAGAAAGCTGTCGAGCTGTCGATTATGGAAAACTGTTCGAGGAAATAAAAAACCAGAGACTTCGGCGTCAACTTGATCAAAGAATGATCCCTAGCATCCATACTTAAAGACTTTTGGGCATTTATAATTCTTTTAAGAAAGTTTTCACAAAAAAATCCAGGTCCGCACGTTCGAAGTCAACTTTTTGTAATCTGAATAAGATATGTTGCTATGAAGTCCAGAGGGAAAAGTCGAAGGCCCGTTCAAATATATGTATATATAAATGATCATCATGACGACTTGAGTCTGAGCTAAGTCAGTCCCTCCGTCTGTCTGCATATACACAAACTAATCCCTTAGTTTTTCAGACCTGAAATTTTTCGTACGACCTTTTCTCCCCAAGAACCTTTGATATCGGGCCACTATAGCACATAGCTGCCATACAAACTGACCAGCCAAACTCAAGTCCTTGTATAGAAACGCCTTTCATTTGAGAAGATATCTTCACGAAACTTGGCATGGGTTGTTGCTCAAGCTAATGGAGCAATCTTCGAAAAAATCGTTCAGATCGGACCAAAGGAGTATATAGCTACCATACAAACTGACTGATGTCAATTAAGAGCTTATATAGAAACCCTTCTTACATGATGAGGAATCTGCAAGAAATTTGTCAGTGATGTAAACTCTGAAGGAAAACTTAAATTTGGAATGTATTGTTGTCTCCTAAAAATTAAAAATATTTACAACAACAAGGCGCTTTTTACAAGTTTTCTTCCAATATTCACGCGATAACGTCCACTGTGCAGCAACTTCATTATTTTTATTGGATTAAAGTCCGTCGACCATTTGAGACCAACGCGAAGCAAAGCACAAAAGCAAAGTGATGGAAAAGCAAGCATTTCTTCGTCGTACAAAAGCGACGACGAAACTGTAAATGAGAAACTTCCAAGAGGCGTGAAAAAATATTTAAATTTTAATTGAGTGTGCGCGGCGTATAAAAAGGCAATAAAATGGCAGGCGCTACATGAAAACAACAATTAACAAAAAACACATATTTAAACTTCATAAAATTTAAAAAAAAAACAACGAATAACAGCAATAATTTGCGTAAGACTTCGTTTACTCCGCAGGCACGCGAGCCACTTGAGGAGTTCGCTTTGTTTTCGGCCGCTGCCACGCCACAGCAGTTCTCACAAGCGTTCACTGGTTGTTGGTCACCCCACAAGGGAAAAGCTGTTGGCGAGCTTTCTCACTCACACACTCACTCGACTGCATTTTAATTACATATGAATAAAGAAGTGAGTGAAAGTGCGGGAAGCTAAGGGCCAAAAGGCTAAGCTAATAAAGCCGCTTCTTTTTTTATGGCGTGAAGTAAAATTATTTTTTAATAAATTTTTTAATAAACACAGTATGTTAAATAATAACAAAAGGGCAAACAAATAAAGCAAATACACAAAACAGTTGTTAAAAATGTAAAAATATGCAAAGCGCCCGTAAAAGCCTATAAAATGAGGGTGTCCAAGCCTTTGAAATGCATATTAATTGCACGCGGATTATCTCTGTTTAACGGTAAACCGAATTTTTTGTGTAGCAAACAACCATGTTGTTGACTGTAGCCGTAGTATTTAGGTTTCGGGCAGCTCAGGGAGCGGGCATATTTCGGCTTTAGTTCATATTTGACCCCACTTTGTTGCTCCCCTGGCGCTCGATGTTTTCATTTCGACTTTTATTGCTGCCAGCTTAAATATTTAATGAGCCGCGTTTTACTTGCGGTCAAAGTTAGCGTTTTCACCGCTTTCCTTTTCTTTTCGCCAAGAATGGGTTGTATTTTTTAGTACAGTTATGCGCTGTTATGGGCCGACAAACAGGCATGTGGCGCAGAGTTCATGTTACCCGAACATTAAAGTCATGATACCGTTGTTCTTTTGGTATATTAAAAAATTTTAAAATAATCGCAACAAGAATGAGATTTAAACCAATTCATTTTAATCACTTGTAGTCAAAGTGACCATCGCTGAGCCCACAGAACTCAAATAGGTAGGTTGATTTTTCCGGTGTCTGTTGAAAATTTCAAAAGTTAAATGAGAAAAATCCTATCACATGAGCCGTAAGATTCTGAAGGGGTTTTATCATCCATAGTCAGCTAATTAAAAAGAAAGAAGGAAGAAACACAAATATAAATTTCAAACTCTTGGACTCAATATTTCAACACTAAAAATCGCCTATGTTCTTCTTGATTCCGTTTGAACTGATAATACATCTTGTGTGTTGTAGCTGCCATGGTGAACGTGTTTTTCCGGATTCGGTAGAGGGGGTTCACAGGTGACGAGTCATGTATCTTTGAGTATGAACCCTAGACAAAGAGGCAATCTTCGGAGTGGCACACGCCAGCGTGTCCTCGGCCAAAAAAAAGGAAGAATGAGCAAATCCAAAGTGAAAACGATGCTAATTGTCTTTTTTGACATCAAAGATATCGTCCACCATGAATTTTTTATTCCTGGACAAAACCACAAAGCCAAGTTTTACGTAGAAGTCCACAAGAGACTCAAACAGAGGGTCAATCGGTTCCAACAAGACATCGCAGCCGTTTGGAAGTTGCACCACGACAACTCCGCGGCTCACACCGCTTTTCTTGTGAACAGCTACCTAACCAAGGGCGGCATCTTAACGCTTCCGCAGCCGCCCTACAGCCTAGATGTAGCCCCCCAGACTTTATTTTGTTTCCTTGCCTGAAAAGGCTGATGAAAGGCAAGTATTTTGAGATGACAAGGAGGATCCAAGCAGGAAGCACCTCGGCTCTCAAGGCTATTCCAGAGAATGCCTTCTATGACGCCTTATGAAAGTTTTTAAACGATTGGTTCAATAATTTTTTTAAAATCGACCCAGTCCTATTATTTTCGGGACCAGCCCTGTATAAAGGATTTTCATCTATATTTCACTCTTATCGCACTTCGGAAGGTTGTATGTGTGATGCCTTTCTAAATAAAGTCTAATACAATCATTTGTTACCCTTCCCACAACTGACAGGAATTTATTCCAATCTATAAATTCTCCCGTAGTTGTTGAACGTTCTACCAATTTTTGAAGGGTTCTCTTATCAATGCTCTTGGTTCTATCTTCACTACCAACTAAATAAATTGAAGACATACCTTTTATGTTGATCAGGATGGCTTATTCTACCTTTTTCTAATATCACGTGTCTTTTAAGCGGCAGTGGCAGCCATCAAGGTAGTAGTAAATATGTTGCTCTGACAGGCAGCAAAGAAGTAAGCACTCCGATATATGAGCCGCTTTATATGTAGATCTTGAGCTCTATAATAGTGTGCTCAAAGCTGAGTGTTGTTCTCATTAGCAGTACCATCAATTGAATATTAGACTGGCTTGGATTCCTGTATCTTGGATTCTGGATCGTTGGAAGCTCCAAAGCCGATGAGCTCGCAAGAAAGGGCACCCCTAAACGAATCTCATTGAGCTGAAAATGAGTCCCTGTCCCCCTGTCCCCATTGTTTCACTGTCCTGCAGAAAAAGTTGATCAGAAGACATGTGTGGTTGCGAAATACCTTTGACCCAGAGTGAAACATAAGAGATCTATTGAAATGCTAGCTTCTAACAAAGTTGATATTGTCGCATATATGGGAGTTCTGATTTGAAATAATACTATATGTATGTATCCATGCGGTGAGGCTAAGTCTTGTTCTTTGTACTACACTGGATCTGTCTGGGTAGAGAAAGCAAAACTTCGCTTTTAAGAGGCCAAGCCAGTTGCATATCCCAGATAGTTCGCCATGAACTTGGTCTTTCTATAGACGGGTGGGCGCCCTTGTCTCCATTGTCCACTCATAGATCTTGAATCGATAGATTTTTTCGTGCAAACATGGCTTAATCAGTGTATTCGTTGGATTTTTATGCGCTTAACTATATTCATGTCGCCGTAGAGCTCACGAACTGTACGTGGTTCTATCTTCGATATTTATCGTTTAGGCGTACGACTCCAAAAATTTTGCAGAGAATAGTACTCGCGAATCCTCCGAGTGCTTTCTCATCTCGGTTTGTCCATGTTTCTGCGCATAGTGCATAGTGTTAGGACGGAAACAATATGAGACTTATAAAACGTAATTTTTTCAGCTTCTCAATTGTCTACCGATCTCAAAGTACTCGTATTACCTGTAGAAAAGAGTTATTCTGCGCTTGATCGGCATGCATAAATTAGTGGTGGAATTTATGCTGGTTTCGAGATATACAAAGTCATTAAATTTTTCAAATTTATTGCTGACAACATTGAGTTAGCAGCCATATACATTGTTTTGTCCTCGTTCACCACCAGACAAACCTCTGTCGCTTCTTCTTCTTAGCTGGAAAAGGCTGCGCTGGTGGCTCTGTTGTTAAGGGCTATGGAGTCAATATCATCAGCGTACCAAGTAGCATTATACTTTTAGTATCCCAATTTTTGCCTCCTCATTATTGTTCCCCATTTTTTCTGACATTTTTCATCCTGTTACTTATAACTATACAGCCTTTTGCTGCTTATTTGCTACTTATTCAGTTGACGTTTTCTGTTTTCTGTTTTCAGTTTTTTATTATTTTTATTTATTTATTTTTATTTTTTTGTGTTTTTCTAATTATTTTACTTGCTTATTTTCCCTATATTCACAAAATTATGTTTAGGATCAGGCACCATTGCCCATTGACTGCAAAAGTTTGAACTGTTATCGTTCTTTATGACAATTGTTAGCCAGCTTTTTTTGTGCCTGCTCTTCCAAATGAATGGCAAATGGGCTTATTGAAGTGGCTTTCAATTGGTTGCTGTTGTCAAGGATTTTGCCCATGAAAAGTATTTGTGTCCATTAAAATACTTAATTGCGGTCAGTAAGTAGGCAATTAATGGCCTTTAATTTAGCTCATTAAAGGGCCGCTGCTGCTCTTTTTTATCGGCTTAACTACACTCATTAACTTAATACTGCGGAGTACAAGTGATTTGAGTAGTGACCCGTATTAACGAAGAAATTTTGCATATGTATGTGAGATGTATTATAGGAAAAAATTTAAAGTTTTATTGGCGATTCGTAATTTGTAAATTTATTCTTATATGTCCATAATAGTAAGAAGCATGCGGTATGGACAGCTGGTACGATGAGGACTGTCGTGTCGCTGCAGAGAGAAAACAAACTATTTTACAACAAGAGCTGAAGAGAGAATCGAGACGTATTTGCAAACAAAAAAAAAGGGGTTAAAATGCATAAGTATGAAGAGCGTAATAAGCTGGTCAACAGGGGTAATACTCGAAAATTCTACGAAAATTTATAGACTATATGGGCACTCGAAGTGTAACCAATTAAAAACGACATAAATTGAGACGGTCTATAAACGAATCGCAAGCTGCCCGAATGTGACTTGCCGGTATTTTGGCCCACTCACGGACAATGGCTTTCTTCAGCATCTCGAGACTGGTGTATTTTTTACTTCGGCCCTTGCTCTCCAAAATGGCCCAGAGAGAATAATCCATTGGATTCGTATCTGATGAATTCGAGAGCCATTGTGTGGTCGTAATGAAGTTCGGAACGTTGTTTTTCAGCCATTGTTGGTTTAATCGCGCTATGTGAGACGGTGCTGAGTCTTGTTGAAACGTCCATGGTTTGCGGCGGAAATGTTTGTTTGCCCACGGCTTCAAAGCAGCCTCCAGAACACTTTCCCGCATTTACTCTGACGCATTTACTTTGACGCCAGGTCGATGAAAACAATTGGAGAGCGCCCATCTGCGGTGGCAACGGCCCAAACCATGACTTAGATTCTCGTATGAACTGTCGGTCAAGTAAACTCTATCGTTTTGAGAGTTTACCAATTACTCAATTGGAAAAATTTTTTCGTCAGAAAACACAATGTTCGGAATTTGACCGTTTTCGGCCACGCGAAGCAACTGCTTCGCCCTCTCTTACTGTCTTACTGGTTGCTGCTTCGGTGTGAGATCATGGGCCTTTTGGAACTTGTAAGGCTTGACCTTGAGCTCATTTTTCAATATGCGTCGGATGCTGCGGTCGGATATTTTCGGTTCTTTACCCATTTGATTGGCACTTGGTCGTGGATTTCGCTCAAGTCGCTTCTTCACCTTCCGAACCATCGCACGTGACGTTGCAGTCTATTGATGACCACCTCCATGGCGTTTTGCGATGTTACCAGTATCATTGTAACGAGTGATGGTGCGATACTCTTGTAAAACCTTCAGAGGTTATCTAGTACTAAAATTATGGAAAAAATACTTCTCAAACAGGCTGAATGGCAGTAAAATCATAATACCAGCAGATGTTGAACCCGATTCCCCAAACGATGATGATGGACCAGACTTTCCAATGCCCGACCATGAAGAAGTTCGGAAAGTAATTACCTGTCTGAAGAACAACAAAGCGGCGGTGGTCAATGGATTACCGGCCGAATTATTCAGATATGGCGACGAGAAAATGATAAGAAGCATACATCAACTTCTTTGTAGAATATGGTCAGACGAAAGCATGTTCGACGATTGGACTTTAAGTGTGCTCTTTTGTGTTTATCCTTGATAGAAAGCTTTCCAGAGGGCCAAACATCGATGAGGTAGTGAGCCAGGCATCTATTGCTTTATAATGTTATAGAGAAACAATTGGGTCACCAAAAACGATATTCTGCCTTTATGCAACCATAGTTAAGTCAATGATGCTTTATGGGGTTGAGGTATATGAGGTCCCCTGGAAAGAAAAATTCTGCATTTTTACACTGCTTCGATTCCATTCCTTACAGTCAGTCTAGACCACTGCATTGCAAAACCTTCAGTTTGCGGTTTCTTGACAGCCCACATACCGCTGAGAAGTTTATGGACGTAGCAAAGCCGTTAAAGAAAGTGTGCAGTAAGCCGGAAGCTCTTCATCATCACTTGTTTTAGACTACCAGACCATTGAAGCGTCTTTCAAGCGGAGGTGGCTGTCATCTAGGTAATAGTAGATGTACTACTTCGACTTGCAGTTTTCCTCAGTTAAGTATATATTCACTCTGCTTCTCGTATTCGGCTGAACTGGCTTTGAGCTCGCTGACTATGCGCTCAAAACTAGTCAAGCAGTGCATGGTCTCATTACATTTCATATAAGTTCAAGTTTGTTCCGTATAAGATTCGTAAAGTTGCCCGGATTCGCGGTAAGCTGAAAAGTCTTCGTCGATATCTGAGAACCTGGTAATCCACCTTAAGAAGTTTATTGATATCGATAGTCTCCTATACTTTGGTAGGTTTGAGGGACGAATCATGTAACGTGATATTGATTTTTCGGTTCCCTGAAGTCCAGTTACTTCTGTGAATATGAAAATTTAGAATGTGTTGGAAACGTAAAAGTCTTCTCCAAAAAATAGATCTTGATGCCTTTTTTCTTAATTTTATACAATGAGATGAACTGCTTAGTACCACTAATGAGCGAGAAAATGCCATACGAACCAAGAATCTCCAGCAGAACAAAAATTACAACAAACAAAGTGTGCCAAATCAGTGTGGCGCCAATTCAGCAACAATTTTTTTTTTCTAATTTTCTCTGCTTCACTTCATAGTTGGCAACAGGCAGTGCCGCATGAGCTCAACACATTTGCTTAGTGCTTTGTGTGCGCTTGGCTGTGTAGAGAGCCAACAAAAGACTCGAAATAAAACTAATAATTATTAGGGCACAACAACACAATTGTTGTATTTCCTATACCACTTCCATAACTCAACACAATGGCCGCAAATAAATCGCCACAAATCAAATCTGCGCTCAAACTCCGCCACAGCACAGTTTGAGAGGACCCGTCCCGACTTGACCACGCACCGACAACTTGCCACGGCGTTTAGGTAAGAGAAAGAACCTTTGCGGTCTGTTTATTTCGGGCGCTTTAGCATAAGCAAACAAAACATTCGCCGTGCCACAAAGTGATAGCTAAGCAAATATTTCGCCGCTGTGTGTGTGGGTGCGAGAGATGAGCAAATTGGGCTGTCGGACGCGGAGCAGCGCCAAAGTGGTTGAATAAAAGCTTTATTTGCGTTCCAAGGCAGCATGTGTATGGTTAGCCAAATATTAGCAGAGCATGCTTGTAAGTGTGTGTGTGTTTGCTTACCCGTGTCACTTGTCGTTTGCTCTCTCTCTCCTCCCCTATCTCTCTCTGGACAGCGCTATTGTTCCGAAACACAAAAGCGAAGTACTTAAATAGCGAATTTATTAAATACTTTAGTTGTCATTGCGGCACACCAGTTGAGTGTGTGCGAAAGCATTTAGTGCGGAAAAGTAAGGAATAATACTTAATAATGACAATGCCACAACAATGGTCCGTTGGCGCTCAGCTCAGCATTCAATGCGGATTATAGTCGACAGTTTGTAAATTAAATATATGTCGCATAAGGATTATGTAGAAGAGTGGCACTGGAAGCAATATCGTTAGCTGAGCGTACGCGAGCGTTGCGCGTTCGTTTCGGTACTCACTAATGGCGGAAGTGTGCGGTAAGTTGTATGCAAGCAAGTCTAAGCTGAAGGGAACGAATTTTTGACAGTCTCTTTAAACTATTTTCAAGCGGATTGAATAAACTTACTAAATATGGCTAAAGCAGAGTACCCCAGTTCGTACAAATGTGACCTTAGCCTTCATGGAACAGGCGAAGTTGAGCAACCTCAACCCATTGGGGGATGTTTCATCATGGCGGCTAAATTTATCGACCGTTGCGCCAAAGATACCTGGCGTTAAAGTCGCCAAGCACGATTTTGACATTGCGGCGGGGGCAGCTCGCATAGCCGCGTTCTCATGGAAAATAAGTTTTCTTACATCAACCTTCTCAACCTTCGGGGCGGCGGCGCAAATCAGCGATATGTTAAAGAACTTCGCTTTGATGCAGATTGTGACTAGACGATAATCCACCAGGGTAAATACCAGGATTCGGCGACGGCATCTCTACCCCATCACGAATTCCACACCGAATTTGCTCTCCTTTATATGGCCGGTGTAGTAAATGCCAAAAGGACCTACTCGCCTCAATGCTTGTCTGGTCCAACGCACTTCTTGACACGGTAATATCAGCCAGCTGTGCAGCGGCACCTTGCCATTTAAGGGAGCAAACATTCTACGTGAATGCCCTTAAATCGTAATCCTTTCTGCGTTTTCAAAGAGGGGTCACTCATCCGTGGCTTTTTTCTTCAGTTCAAAGAAGGTGTTTTTGTTTTACGTGGCAGGTTCTAAACCCAGCGCATAACCCTGGGGAGGAATGATTTACCTTCTTCGCCACGCCTACAAACGGATATTTTTTGTATTTTTTGGTACCCAGAGGATATCGAGTCCAAGGTAGGAAATCGTTAGCTGCTTGTGTCATATGTAAAAGAATCATATCTGACTCCATCTTTCAACCGTAAAGTTTACCAACTCCTTTATTCGTTCCTGAGAAGGAAATTTAATTGCTTCAACCTTTTTGTATTGAACTTTTTCTGAAACTGCTTTATCTATCGAAGTCCAGGTATTTGCAGCTTATAGCGATTTCAATTCTAGTACATGTCCCATCCTCCTCCTATAGCTCTTATAATGTGTGTGTGAGCCACAGCAGAGAAAGTCTCCGGTCTTATGGGCTAGGTTGAGAAAGCATTTTTCGTTGGACATGTTTGTTTTCTCTTGACAAGCTGGCGGACAAGGGTATTGCTCGAAAATTCTACGAAACGATGCGACGACTAATGCAACATGGTTCTATTGAGCTTATTGCGTGAAAAGTTAAAACCTACCGCCATCAAACTGGTTTGATCTTATATGTGCGGCTTCAGATTTGGAAAATCAACAACTGACTAGATATTCACTATGCTTCAATTCATGATAAAGACCCGTGAAAAGAGCATCGGCCCACACCATTTATTCTTCAATTTCAAAGCTGCGTTTGGCAGTAAGAAAAGGAGCTGCCTTTATGTCACGATGTCTGAATTTGGAATCCCCGCAAAACTAATACGGCCAAACCAAAAGCTCCGTCAGGATTAGGAGGGAGCCGTTTGTCGAGCAATATTGCGATAATTTGGTTTATTTATTATGCTGAGACCTTCATATTGTATTTTTATGACACTTCATACAAACGTAATCTTAGTTGATTGTCTACTCGTAAAATTATCGTTAATTTCACGAGTGTCTGCAAACGGAAATAGAGTCTAAGCAATCAAGTGGTTTTGGGAAAGTAATAAAAATTTGCCAACAATTGAAGGATGACAGATAAACAGTCATAAAAGTTTGCCAATAAGTTGAAAACGTTAATGAAATCACATGACAACGGCGCTAGAATTTCGTAATATTAAATAAAATTAATAAATAAAAATATATATAAATCTTTATACCAAAAGTTAGGTAATATAGCATTAAGGTGGGTCAACAAAAATTTATTATCATTATTTTTACGCTACACGCTGAGAAATTGGTTGGTGGACACTTTAAAAAAATTCTGCTCAAGTATGAACTCATAATTTTAATAGAAATGCTGTATTAGGGTGGGTCCAAAAAATATTTATTATTATTCTTACCCTATGCCCTGAGAATTTGGTTAGCGGGCACTTTAGAAAAATTTTCCTTAAGTATGAGCATATAATTTCATTGGGAGTGCTATATTAGGGTGGGTCAAAAATTTTTTTTAATATTTTTAATTTTACCTTATATCCGGAGAAATTGGCTGTTGAACACTTCAAAAACATTCTTCTACAGTATGAGCTCATAATTTTAATAGAAATGCTGTATTAGGGTGGGTTAAAAAAAATTCATTACTATTATTTTTACCCTATACCCTGAGAATTTTGTTAGCGGGTACTGTAGAAAAATTTTCCATAAGTATGAGCTTATAATTTCAATGGGAATGCTATCTATGTTAGGGTGGGTCAAAAAAAATTAATTATTTTTATTTTTACCTTGTACCCGGAGAAATTGGCTGTTGAACACTTCAAAAAAATGCTTACAAAGTATGAGCTCATAATTTTAATAGAAATACTGTATTAGGGTGGGTCAAAAAAAATGTATTATTATTATTTTTACCCTACACCCTGAGAAATTGGTTAGTGGACACTTTAGAAAAATTTTCCTAAAGTATGAGCACATAATTTCAATGGGAATGCTATATTAGGGTGGGTCAAAAAAATTTGTATTATTATTATTCATATACCCTGAGAAATTGGTTAGCGGACACTTTACCAAAATTTTCCTTAAGCATGAGCTCATAATTTCAATGTGATTAGGGTGGGTCACAAAATTTTTGTTATTATTATTTTTACCCTATACCCTGCGAAATTGGTTGGTAGATACTATAAAAATATTTGCCTCAAAATTTTAATAAGTTAGTCCGCCAGCTTTCAGTTTCCGTTTTTATACAAAAATGCTCTCACGCTTTCATTGTATGTTTGTCCTCATTTCAGCTGTAGCACTGCCACTGTCATCTCCTTCACTTAACTTTATTACATTTCCCCAGTTTTGCCTTTTTATTTAGCTTATTAAAATTTTTCTTTCAACTTTTTTTTTGTTTCCTACTTTTATTTATACACTTCGCCATCTTCCATTAATATTATTTCTTCGCGCCGGCATTGTGTGCGTCGCTGTCAGTTTCGTTTATCAATTACTGCTGTCCGCTGTTGTGCCTTGTTCACACTATTTCATTACGACTTCGTTATTTTTTGGTGTGTCCTCGAGCATAATTTTTTCACCCATTCACTACTTTCCTGTGCCATTTCCATGCTGCCGCCATTTTTTTCTTTTTGCTTTTGGGTCTTTTTTTCTCCTTTAGTATTTTTATTGTGTCACGACATTGTTAAGTTGCAGGGTTGCTCAGTTGCTCACTTTGCCTTTTGTCTGATTTATTTCTTGCATTCTAGGCTGCATATTTTCAGCACTCAACAACTCGCATTCAGATTTCCGCTTTTGCCGCATTTTGTGTTCCCCCATTTGCAATTTCATTTAAATTTTAATTTCACTTTCATAACCATTTTCAATTGTTGCGTAATTGTTTGAGATTCAAAATAATAATAATTTGTCTGTGTTCATTTTACAATGCTTTCGGATTTTACTGTTTTTTCTTAAACTTAATTTAAACTCACTTAAATTTTATACCAAATCGGTACCTACTTAACTCAATTTACTGTCAAGTGCAACCGTGATTATGAAGTTGGGTCGCGCTGCCTACTTTTACCACTTACTGTACTTAATCAGTTAAGCCAAGTTTTGAAGAAAGGCGAATCGATCGGTCTATTGGTATAATCATTGCCGATCAATATAAGGACATCCGTTTGAAGACGATCTAAAGTTAGAAGGCGAAACATCCCCTCCACAGAGTTGTGCGCTGAGTTTGGGACCCGCCACGTAAAAAACAGTACGAATGAAAACTAAACGACAGCCTAGGATGAGAGACCTCCCTTTTGATGACGACCATGGCAAACGAAATAAGGACTACGATTTGACGGCATGCACATGGAATAAGCGGTCTGTTTATTGCGAAGATGTCGCTGCCCAGCTGGTTGATGTCCTCTTTAGAGTGAAAATTGACACCACCGCCGTCGAAGAAATACGATGGACGTAACAAGGACTGAGGCAAGTATGTCGTTGCGGCACTTAGTACAGTGGGCATATAAATGACCACAAATTTGGTGTGGGATTCGTGTTTGACAGTGAGATGCCGTCGCCGACTCTTACCATTCATTATAGTGGACTAACGTCTAGCCACAAAATCTGCATCAAAGCGAAGCTCTTCAGCATATCGCTGATTTGCGCCCACGCCCCGACGGAAGAAGAGGACGATGTGACCAAAAATGCCTTTTATGAGTGCTTGGAGCGCACCTATGAGAGATGCCCCCGCCACGATGTCAAAGTCGTGCTTGACGACTTGAACGCCAGGGTGGGCAAAGAAAGTATCTTTGGCACTACGGTCGGTAAATTCAGCCTCCACGAGGAAACATCCCCAAATAGGTTGAGGCTGATCAACTTGGCCCGAAATTGGTTACCTGTGGTACTAGATTTTCGCACCATTAATTCACCAAGTATCTAGCTGTCTCCTGATCGAAAAGTGAACAATCAGATCGATCAGGTTGTGGTTGACGGAAGATACAGTCGTGTTTTAGATGTGCATACGCTCAGAGGTCCTAACATAGACTCAGACAACTATGTTGCTGCAAACCAGATATGAACTCATTTCTGTGCAGCAGAAACCCTACGTCAACAGAAATAAGAGGGCTTTGACGTCAAGAAGCTGCAGTCACAACAGACAACCGAACGAACTTTTACTCGACCTGCATTTCTCCTCTCTGAGAGCACTCAACAGCAACTCGGTATAAGTAAACTGTGGGACGGCATTTCAAGCTCTTTCCGTACAGCTGCAACCGAAACCAATAGTTTTCGGAAAGTGCAAAAGAACAGCTGGTTCGGAGAGAAGTGCCGTGTCGCAGTGGAGAGAAAACAAACCGCTTACCTCGCAACGTTACAATCGATCACAGCACGCACGGAATGGAAGAGATGCCGTGATTTGATGAAGGAAGCGAGACGCATTTGCGGACAAAAAAAGGAAGAGGCCGAAATGCGTGAGTACGAAAAGCTTGACAAGCTGAGGGACAGGGGTAATGCTCCAAAATTTGATGAAAAGATGCGGCGTAGATTGCCGGAAAATCTATTCAAACACGGCAGCGAAGAACTGATAAGGAGTATGCATCAGCTACTTTGCGAGGTATGGTCGAATGGAAGTATACTCGAGAACTGGAATCTAAATGTATTCTGCCTCCTTCCACAAAAAGGGGACCGCACAATCTGGAAGAACCAACCGTGGAATAAGTCTCCTTTATGCCGCGATGTCTGAATTTGGTGTCCCCGCAAAACTACTACGTCTGTGTAAACCGATGTTGAGCAAGCTCCGTCAGGATCGTGAAGGACTTCTCCGAGCCGTTCGATACCAAACGATATCTCAGACATGGCGACTAGCTATAATTCTAGCTGCAGAAAAAAGGTAGTGAATATAATATTATTATTTCAGTAATTTTAGGTAAAATTTCCACCCTCAAAAACTTAAATTTTCAATTTTTAATCTACAGCCAAATCTAAAGTTTACTCTTCTGCCTATCTAACACACATACTTCATACAAAATCAACTACATACTACATATAACCAACTTATTCACCTTCTACCTAACACATAAAAACACTTAATTATTAATTAACGGCAACATGTTGCCCTCATCATTCATGCAACGAAGTCAAATCCATTCAGAGCGGCGGCAAGTAAGCTCCTTCAAAGTGATTGACCTTTTTAATAAAACATATTCACCTTAACAGCACCAACAAGTATGTTCGTGCAACACATTTATGAAGTGCCTGCCACCACACATACACACAGACACACACAAACACATATATACACAAGTACATAACTGTGCGCTCAACTCAAATTACCTTGCGCAATTGTATAACGAGCCAAGGACTGCCAAGCCAATTCCCCAAAGTGTGGCACGGACTACAGACTTGCCTCAGAGATATTTCAACACTTTTCACAAACATCAGCATTTGGTTGTCAGGCGCCATCATTATTGCCGGTTTTGTTGTTTTTTGTTGCTATCTGCTTGTATTTGTCGCGTCTATAGCAGCCGCACAAACCGAATATGGCCATTTCGTGTCTTATATAATACAATATAAGCAAGTTTGAGTGTGCAAGCGCGCAGGTGTGTGTGTGTTTGTAGGGGCGCGAAAGAGTATTTGTGGCAGCGCCGCTAAAGTGACGCCACGGGAATTGTCGCGCATTTGAGCGTTGCCTTAACGCAGCCACCGTAGCGCCCGACCGCAGCGTCATCAACGCCATCGTCAACGCAACTCAAGTTGTTCATTATGAGTGTTTTGCAACAACACTCAAGTCAGCACTCGGCACGTGAAGTGCTTGTTGTATTTGTAGTGGCGCTTTCTAAGCAAAAATGCCGTTATAGTACTTTTTTCTATGCGAAGTAGTAAAATGTGCACTAACCCTTAACTAGTTCGAAAGTAATGCATATTGGAGCATATAGTTTTTAGTAATTCTTGTAGTAATATACGCGATTTCTTAGCAAAATGCTGTTATGGTAATAACTATAAGGAAACTAGTTAAAGTTGGACTAACCTCTAACTAGTTCGAAAGTAATGCATGTTGGCACAAATAATTTTTTAATGCCTCTTGTAGTTATAGAGGCGTTTTCTAAGCAAAAATGCTGTTAGTAACTTTTTTCTATTAGGAAACTAGTTAAAGTTGTACTAACCCTTAACTAGTTCGAAAGTAATGCAGTTTGGTGCACTTAAATTTTTTATTGTTCGTTCCTTTATGTAAATATGTATACAAAAAAAATTAAATTTTTCCAATAGTTTGAAAATAATTAAACATACATATGTACATCATTGAGCAAAATAATTGCATTCATATCTGAAAACTAACAAGAAACTCGTCTGGCAAGTACTCTTCCATTTCTTTGCCTGTTTACGCCAAATTGGCATTTTTTGCAATATTCTTTTTTAGACGGCCAAAAAATGCAAATATTTTATGAAATTTTTTTCTCATAACTGCCGTCTAAGTAATAATTAGCTCTCTTTTTCTTGTTATGTCTGACAAATCATTCAGGTTTTTGCTGGAGTCTGATGAATTGTGTTTTGCTCACGTCAGTCATTTGCCCAATAATTGTCAAGTTTCTTCTTCAGCAATAATCAAAAGTAATTCATGACAAGTTAATATTAAGATCGCGTGGAGCAACGCATTTCTTAGACACGCTCAGCACTTTCAGAAATTAAATGAGTGTTTTCCAATATTTCCAAGTGGCAATTCTGTCTTGAAAGACAAAGAACGTCCTGGGCGTCAGAACGTCCTGCAGACGCTCATTCAACAAGGCCAAAGGCTGGGACTTGCAAAATACAAGTCCAAGTTAAGAAAAGCCCAGAGGACCTCAAGGAAAATCTTCTGCGAAAAAGTGGAAGGTGATCATGAGCTCTCTAGGTTCTGGCGTATTCTCGAAAGGAACCCCGTCTCCAAGGATTATCCTTAGAACGCAAATGGACGAGTCAGAGTTACGTTCACATCGAAGGCTGGTAGCGGCTCCTACGTTACGGCCAAGAACTTTACGCCCATCAGCCTCTTCTCCTTCTTACTAAAAACTCTGGAAAGACTGATAGATTAGCGCATAAGGAAACGTATTCCGAGGGACTATCTATTAGGAGCGCAACATGTTTATTGTAAAGGCAAGTCAGTGGAGGTCGCCTTGCATACCATCGTGTCATGACATGAGGAAGTCATTAGGGTTAAGAAATTCACTGTTGGGGCCTTTCTTGATATTGGAGGAGGTTTCAGTAACGTCCTATCGGAAGCAGACCTTACTGCTCTGAACGGTTTTGGGGTTGAAACCTCATTCTTAGTCTTCGGTGGATTCTCAGAGTGATTGGAACAAAATGGGGCAACGCATGCGCTCGAGGAAATGTGAGTTCTCTCCCCTCTTCTATGGATTCTGGTCATTAACGACCTGCTTAAAAAACTTGAGGATTGGGGCTGCCGGGTGATTGTCTATGCAGACGATGTAGCACTTATGATTAAAGGAAAGTTCCTGAATACCATGTACAAGTTGATGCACGGGTACCGCAGCGTCGTAACAAATTGAGCAGTTCGAAGTGGTCTCGCCATCAACCCAAGTAACACCGAGATGATTTTATTTCCTAGAAGATATAAAATCCCGTTGCACCGCTGCCACTACTGGGAGACATCCGTCTGCAATCGGCGGATGAAGTGAAATATCTAGGGCTCATTCTGGTTAGGAAGTTTTCATGGAAGCCGAATATTGAAGAGAGAGAAGTTAAGACATCGATTGCCTTGTACTGCTGCAGAGAAGCCGTTGGCAAAAGGTAGCGCCTTTCATCGAAAGTGATCCTCTGGCTTTACGACACCATAGTCTGTTAAAGATCTGATGGAGAAGGCCCTGGCTTCACTTGGAATCTCCTACGGCAACAAAGAAGTAGAACCAACCAATCTTTTAGCCGACTATCTCTCAAATCTAAAATTTTTAAAAGAAACTTAGATATATCCTCTGCGACTCTGCGGAAACTCAATGCTTTTATTAGTTCTGGTGGCATGTTGAAAAACGTTTAGTTGGGAGTTACAGGTGTCACTACAGCTTCATTTAGATCCATTGTATAATTTTTGAGTTTTAAAGTATGGCTGAAATCCATAGATCAAGGTGGCAACCAAGCTCCCTCAAAAACAACTTCTATTCAACCAAAAGCACCGTCCTTTTTTGAGTTGCCGTATTCTTGCTCTCTTAATTTAAAAAACAAAAACACTCCATCGAACTCCGCCAACCACCACGACCGTTGACATTATCAGCATTTAAAGGCTTCCTCGCTCTTTAGCAGACATTGATGAGATTTATTTCACTTTGTTTACAAACAGTTAGTTGAAATGACTTTACTTTTGACTTTCTAGCTAACTGCGACGCCGTTCTGTTGCAACGGATGTTAACCGGATATATTTAAAATAATTATCCATGTCGCTTGCACTGACCTGACCCGGCGCTACGCTACCATGTGCAAACCGACGCTGGAAGAGTAGCGAAGCTACCGCCATTGTTTGCTAGCGCTTGTTGTTATTGTTTCTAAGTTCATGTTGTTATCGCTGCCGTTGTCATACTCATCAGCCTGTCGGGAGCGGCTTTACTGTCACTGCACACTGCCAAGTTGACATGCATGAAAATGCCATTAATACCCGCCGAGTCACGTCCGCTGCCCGCCTTGCCGTCTGGCTTTTGCATTTCATTACACTCGTGTAGACAAGCAGTTGTGAACCGTTGTGAACGGGCGTGTTATGTAGTTTGTGTTGACAAACAGCTCGTCGTTCTAAGTAAACACTCGCCCCAGCGGCGGAGCCAACATATACAGACTACGTATATCCGGCAGTACCGCGGCTTCGCCAGCTAGTTTGCAATGCAAACATTGTCGGTAGTTTTTGCGTCGCTTCGGCGGGCGCGGCGGCATTATAAAATGTTACGCGGATGCGCGCACCGTTTAATTGTTTCATGCGCCAGGCAACACTAATGAGAAATTTCGCCGTGACTGGCAAATAGGTTTTCAGCACAAGGAGTAGGGGTACAGCGCTATGGCGTTGAAGCGCCCAGGAAGCCGTTTGTAATTATAGCTTAATATTGGAAACGAGCTTCGGTGGTTGCGCGCGACAACAAAGTTTTGTGTGTAGTTGCTTGTTCAGTTATCGAGTACGAAAAAACTGATGACGAAATTGAAAGTTCATACTGTGTCGGATGTACCGAAATAGTCAATAGACTTCTTCTTCTTCTTGAATGGCATAAATAGACTACATATAGATATAATTAGTTGCCAGTAGAGTTCGTGTTCTTCTTATCAAATTTGTTTAAGCTAAGTGTAAGGGAAGTTTGCATATTTGGGTTGGAAGTAGAAGATGCCCCGTCCATACGTTGTCATACCACAATCCCAGACAAAGATTTCTGGTCTTCCTCATCTCCTTTGTTTGAACTCAGCATCAAGAAAGTCTGCATTCGAGTAGAAAGAAGAAAAGTTCCTGAAATCATTTCTCAAAGAAAAAGTCATATCTCAACCGAAGCCAAATGTTTCTGGTCTTCTTTCACTTCGACCTTAACTAACAAAGGGATTAATTTCGGAGTCAATAAGTTTCCTGTGACCTCATGACTTGCGAAGGCGTTTAACAGGGAATAAGGGTTAGTTTTTTTTTGTAAGTGGTGTGTGTATGTGATGAGTGCAACACCTGGCCACAGTCTAGAGCAAAATGGAGTCTCAACTGGTAGTAGTTTCGGCTACGACATCATCCCGCGGGGAGCGGGAGTAGGAGTTCGTTTTAACCTGCTGACCGACAACTCGGAGAGTATCGTGGTGGTTTTGGTTAAAGCCCAAAAGCGTGGAGAACTGACACTTTGTCAGTTGAAGGTATAGTGGCATTGCTGACGGGTGCCGAACCCAAAGTACGGCAAGGGTTTTAGTTGGCCTCGAATCCTGCCAAGATGCTTACTGTGTTCATTCAACGCATTGATTTGATCCATTGTGCTCTTGAGCGCCGTGAGGAATGACTGTCGTCAGCAGGTACTCACGTTAAATACAACGGACGTTGAACTCAAGACCTATCCGGAAAAACCTGTTGCTTCCTCATTCTCATTCGCAATTCAAGGTTCTGTCTTCTTTGATTATTACCAATAGGATTATGGCATTACCGCCGACTCCAGACGAATTTGTTATATTGGCATGAACAGTCGTCGGGTCTTACAGTAACAAACAACCAGCTAATTGAATACGTTCTTAACACATCCTAGAATGATTGACTCTTACAGACTCTGAACTTAGCTCAGCTTATATCAGTTTACGATCAAATTTGACCCGGACTGGTCCATAAAACCAAAATCAAATCGATAAACATTTTTTCCCGAATTGATCTTACTTTTTTTGTCTTTTTATTGATAAGGGTATGTTGAGCAGCTATTTGTCAACGACGCGAAGCAGAAGACACTGATGACCGTCCTATCTGAAACTTATAACATTAGTATGGAAAATCGTTGGATGGCTCTTAATGGCTTATGAGCTTACTTTTGTCAGTCCGGGTCAATTTTGATTAGATGGTAGATCATCCATTGCTTTTACTATCGCATGAGCCCAATTTGAAGGCGATAACAAAGATTTGTTTCGAAATAAGTGCAAATGCAATAAATTATGGTCAGTCCGGGTCAATTTTGATCATATATTAGGGAATCCCGCAATTGATTTTACTGGCTCATGAGCTTGCTTTGAAGCCGGTAACAAAGATTTGTTGCGAAATAAGTGCAAATGCAGTAAATTATGGCCAGTCCGGGTCAATTTTGATCAGATGGTAGATTATCCCGTAATTGTTTTTACTATCCCATGAGCCCTCTTTGAAGCCGGTAACAAAGATTTGTTTCGAAATAAGTGCAAATGCTGTAAATTATGGTCAGTCCGGGTCAATTTTGATCAGATGGTAAATTATCCCATAATTGCTTTTACTGACTCATGAGCCTACTTTGAAGGCGGTAGCAAAGATTAGTTTCGAAATAAGTGCACATGCAGTAAATTATGGTCAGTCCGGGTCAATTTTGATCAAATAGTAGACAATCCAATAATTGCTTTTACTATCTCATGAGCCCACTTTGAAGGCGATAACAAAGATTTTTAAAATACTTGAAAAAAAGTTATATTTTTTTCAGTCCGGGTCATTTTTGATCAGATGTATTATGATTATCTGATAGTCTATCTGGTTTCACTTCTTAAACTATTTCTATTATATTCTAGTTTATGATCTTAATATCGTTTTATACTAAATAACATGCGAACGACAGCGAATTTCTCTGCTTTTTCTCTCTCTCTCTAACTCGGTCAAACTGAACCTAGCGAAGGGAATGAGTTAAAGTCATTTGTTCTCTCTCAAAATACGCTATCTCTTTCCAGCATTTGTTTTTTGTACACAGTTCTAAAGCCTCAATGTTTTCGTACACAACAGCCACATAATGTAACGGTAAATCACTGTAGACTCTGGAGCTGTATATATTGACAGAATAGCGGCACACAAATAAACAAGAACTACTTTCCCCCTATGCCACAATGTGGTCTAGTTAGCAGCTCAGTTAGCCGACAATGTAAAAAGATGCCCGGAACCGGTCTATTGAACTGTCTTCACTACATACACCTGAAGCCATATTGCCTGCCTCATCATCTACCACAAGCTTCCACCAAACAGCAAACTTTACGACGCTGCCTGTGCTAAACACACTCCGTACAACCACACGGCGCACACCTTTAATAGCACCACGCCATACTAGGCTAATGCGTCCGCAACGTCACACCGTCAGTGAATGACGCCGTCAACGGTTAATCATTTGTCACATCATCGTCATCGCATGCCTTCGCTGTCAACAGTCCGGCAGTCCGTTAGTCAAGCCGACCACACTTTCGGTCAGCCGCATCAACACATTGCAAGTAAGCAGTCAACCAAACGAGCGACCAAGCAACCGTCCGAGCAACAAAATGCAGCAAAAACCGATTCAACCGCATTAGAAGCCAACAATCTAACCGTCGATGGTCTGGTATGTCGGACATAGTACCTTTTTGTGTGAGCTGCTGAGCGGCGAGCTCGAGGCGCTACACACACCACAGCATTGTGCTATTTACTCGGTAATTGAAAGGAGCGCGCGTCCGCGCTCGTTGAATGCTGCTTAATTCATCACTCCAGACATGAGTTCCAATTTAGCGGCAAACGCGTCGGACTCGTTGAAGATTAAAGTGCAGTGAATGGCATGTAATTGAAGGAAGTTGTTTGGCATGTCGCGGTGAATGAGCGCTGAGCAGGGAGATGCCCGCAGCAAATGCACTCATTTAGTTAGCTTAGTTAATACTATATTCTAGTAGAAGCAGTGGTAGCAGAGTGTAAACAGTAAAAGGAGCTGATACAACCCTTCCCTACTTCGGTGTGCACCAATGACGTTGAAGCTGCAATTCATTTCACGTTGACCGCTTGAGATGAATAATTTGCGGTGGTGACAGTGTATTTGGAATATTAGGTGAACATGGAAGGTTGCTGAAGCTGTCGATGGAAAGAATTCATGATAACAAAGAGTTTCGATGAAAGTCCAATAAGGACATAAACCGGCTTCTCCAATAAAATTTTGTACTAAAACGAATTGAAATATTTTACTTCAGCAAAGCTCTCACTCTGAGCATTATCAGACAGCCTTCTGATGGGATCTAAGTAACCAAATCTCGGATCGGCTTGAAAACATGAATGATTAGAAATTTTGGTATAAGTTATACTAGTCAGATGCCGTCTGAGTTCATAAAAAATTGGGTAGACCGAAGGCGGTGGCCTAAAAAGTGTTTTTTGATATATGACGACCTTTTTATCAACTTAGTCTAATTTTTGATCCACAAATTTGGGCCAGTGCTTCTTCAACATCTTCAGCAAATACGGTTTCTGGAGCTTTGGTGCAGAATAGGTCTCCTAGGAGGGGCAACCTTCTCATTTGTTTTAAATTCTTAACCGCCCTTTTAATTTTTTGACACAAAAACTAGTCACAAGTGGCAAAATCTGACGAATACGGAAGTTCCTAGCTTAATTCGATCAATTCGGGTAAGGTTCGTCTGTCCGATTTTATAGTGGAAGAGCACTTTTCTCTAGCTGTATCGATTCGGTGTAGAACGATAACAGCAATAACTCGACATTGTAAAGCTCTTTGTCTGTTTTGACTTTGTTCAGGTAGTGCCTGTAGATCAAGCCTTTTCAGTATACATCATCTCTCCGGCCAATGGGATAGTTTTTGCCTTTTTCGAAGCAGGTACGCTGGGTAAGGTCCAATGTGCGGATTATTCTGTAGCTGCTACAAAAAAAAAACAGCATACGAGACCGAAGTTACTTAAAAAGGCCAGGCCTCCCTCAAAACTACTTGTATGTGAGCAGAGAAGCTACAGCCAGTGCTATAAGCAGCAGCTTGACTATGGTCTCATAGAGCCACAGAACTCCATTTGGTGTGAGTTTGAACCATTCACCAACTGGTCCTCTGCAGCAGTACAGAGCAACCGACGCCTCCCTTGCCCTTTCCTCGATGTTGGATTTTAAATGAGGGTTTCGTTCTAGGATGAGCCTTAGATATTGAACTTTTTCACGTACCTAACATTGATCACAGTCACCTCACCGGAATTGTTTACTTCCTAGTTAATAAAACCATTTCGGTCTTACTAGGGTTTCCACACAACCTATTTTCAGCAACCTAGTTGCTTACTATGCTATCTATGTACATCTGAACTACGTCATACTCGGTATTCAGAATTTTTTTCTCAACCATGTGAGCTTCATTGTCCGCGTAGACAATCAACCGGCAGCCGACTTTCTCAAGCTTTTCCAGAAGATCATTACCAAACATGAACCAGAGAAGTGGTGAGAGAAGTTCTCCGTGTGGTTTGAACCACTCACATTCCATTATACCCCCTTTCGCCACGATCGTTCTATCGCCAAAAATTTTGAAGATGATGGAGTTTAAGGCCAGACCATAAGGTAAATGATAATTTCTGAGCTTGACCTTTAGCATTACTTTCAATATTATAGGCGTTGTTTTCCTACACTTTTTTTTCATAATTTTTTTTTTTTTTTTAAGTGCCTGAGGATCAACTGAGTGCATTTAACATGCCACGTTCATATTTAATTCATATGAGCATTCCGAGAACACCCTTTTGACTCAATTGAGGTTATAAAGGTTAAATCGAAGAAGGCTCTGATGGCCATTGCGACGGAGCATTTTTCCAAGTGCTATGATGACTGGACAAAATTCACCTTTCAATTGGATCACAGTATTACATGTACAAAAGATCAGCATGATGAGTTATGTCGATGAAGCCATATCCGTCTGTCCTTCAGTATTTGAGATATCGATCTGAAATTTTTCACATGTTCTTTGCTCTTCAGGAAACTGTTAATTTGTCGAAGCCGCCGATAGTGAACTACTATAGCATATAGCTGCCATACAAACTGAACGATCAAAGTCAAGTCTTCTATCGAAAATTTTTTCATTTGTATAGATATCCTGATGAAATTTGACACGCATAATTTTTCAAAACAGTGCTACAATCTCAGAAGAAATTGTTCAAATCAGACCAATATAGCATATAGCTGTCAAACAACTGAACGATGAAAATTAAGCCCTTGTATGAAAAGCTTCTCCAGTTGATAAGATATCTTCCAGAAATTCGATATATATTATTGGCTAAGGCAAAGGTGCAATCTCGAAAAAAATTGCTGAGATCGGATTACTATAGCATATAGCTGCAGTACAAACTGAAATATCCTAATCAAGAGCTTGTATGGACGAGCTACTTTCACGAACTTTAGCACTCATTATTTTGCATTTGTGAAGGATATTATAGCTACAGTGCTACTGAAATTAATGTTTCTTCTTGTTTAGGTTTGTATCAAAGACTCTGCAAAAGTTTTCTCGCTAAACTAATATCAATAACATAAATATCTGCAACTCCCGCCGCCACATGATATTCACTACCGATTTAGACGTTCTTATTACGCGATTGTCGTTATACCACGTAGCTTAAATATTTAAAGCAACAACAACAAAAACGCAACTACAGCGCGTGCTTGCGCTCAGCTTCCAGCCATAAGCCAAATTAAAAGAGAAAATATTATTTTTATTAGCGGTTGCAGTTGAAAAGTGATGAGTTTGTCTAGCTTATGCAAATGAGAATGCAAATACGAACCGCAAACACATGAATATGCATGCGCGTATAATACACACAGACACACACACACGCATACATACAGATAAAGCCTCATTTAAGTATGCAAATAAGTGCAATATGAGGAAACATAAAGCCGAAGCGAAAGCCGAGAGCTAAGTAACCTTTTATTTGAGCGCCACTGAAGTGAAACAAATATCAACTTGGCTTTGCTGCGGCAGAAAAGAAGAAAAACACACACGAGAAAAAAGCGCGAGCGCTGAGTTTTGGGAGCAGCATGTGGCATGTAAACAAAGCGCGTCAGTAGCGCATATCTGTTACGCCAGCGCATGTATGTGTGTGTGTGTGTGTGCTAGGATGTATGCATGAGGTAACACATACAACTGGGAGCAATATAATAGCGGAAGTTGTGAACCCCAGCGCTGCACTAAATTGCTCTCCATGACGCATAGACTATGGCGCATTTATTTACACCGCGCGCCGCGCCGCGTCACACACACACACAAACACAGAAAGCAAACTAACAAAAGCCAACAATAATGTGCAAACAAGCTGGTGCGGGCTTAGCCGCGCTCAGAGGATGATGCGCTTAAAATTAAGCGGTAAAAAGTTGGCATCACCGTCTGAAATTATAACTCACCACTGGAGTCTGCCTTGCTGCAGCGCGCTGCTTGGCAGCTTGCAACCGGAAGCGCCAGATCTGCATGCTGTAATGTGATGCGCATAATATGCGGATGCCGCTTTGTGGCGCAAAAATTCCCAGCGCAAACGCAAGCGGTTAACAAACAAAAACAAACAAATTTTTCCCATACAAGTCACTCTCACGAATGTTACGTATACGTCATGGTTTACCCTTCCATACAAGCCACTCAGGAATGTTACGTATACGTCGTGGTTTACCCCGCTGTTCGTGCGTAAACAAATACTTGCATATGTGTGTGTGTTGGTAAACATATGAGCGCACGTGAGATAATATGATGGAATATCAGCTTACTAACGTACAACAAGAATTTTGAAACTTGATGTTGAAGCACCAACAAAAAGCAAGAGAAATATGCTGGTAATTTACGAATTCAAGCTTGCCATAGGCCGTGTAGCCTAATTGAAATTATTTTGCGTGCAATTTGAGGTATTAAATTTTTTAGGTTATAATGAGGGTAGCATATGTGGAAGAACATAACCGCAGCTGCACATTTAAATGGGAGCGAATTACGAACTTCACAAAACAAAGTTCATATTACTAAATTAACAGGTATATAATTAAAAATATAATAATTAAAATTTTTGTAATTAAAATTAAAAATTAAATTAATTAATTATAACAAAAAATAGATAAATTAATTAATTATAATTAAATTAAATAATTAAAATTTATAATAATGTTAAATTAAATTATTTATAATTATGATTAATTATTTTGTAATCATAAATATTTAATTTCATTTGTAGTTTGAAATATTTATTAAATTATTTAAATACAAATTACAAGACAATTAACCACAAATATTTAAAAAAAATTAATGTAATTATTTTAAATTAATTAATTTAACATAATTATAAATTTTAATTAATTTATTCATTTACTTTTAATTATAACTAATTAATTTAATTTTTCATTTTAATTTCAAAAACTTTAATTACCTATGTATATATAACTAATTATTTTAGTTTGAAATTCGAAACTTTTATTAATTTAATTAATTATAATTAAAGAAAACTTAATTAATTAATTATAATTAAAAAAATATGATTGTAATTATAATTAATTAATTTAATTTGTAATCCGAATTTTTTTTTTAATTAATTAATTACAAATTAAAGGTTTCAAAGTTAAAATTTTAAATAATTAAAAATTTAAAAATTAAAAAACCACAATAATAAAAGTTTAAATTTATACAATATCAAAAAGAAGGTTCAAAATTAAAAAATTATAAAATTCAAAATTCCAAAATTACAAAAATAAAAATTTTAAAATTAAAAAATTCAAAATTATAATATTAAAAAAACTAAAAATTGAAAAATTACAAAACTAAAAACTTCAAAATTAAAAAAACACAAATTTAAAATTTCAAATTATAAAATAACAGAATTTAAATTTTGAAAACCATAAAATTAAAAAATTAAAAATGTCAAAATTAAAAAATCACCAAATTAAAACTAGGAAAATTATAAAAAAAATTAAAAATTTCAAAAATAAACATATACAAAATTAAAAATTTCAAAATTATAGAAATTTCAAAATTATGAAATTGCAAAATTTCAGAAACTTAATAATTAAAAATTTTAAAAATAAAAAATTTAAAATTACAAAATTAAAAAATCACAAAACAAAAAATGTTAAAATTATAAAATTACAAACTTAATAATTTTTAATTACAAAATTGCAAGTTAAAAACTTCAAAGTTTTACAATCCCAAAAATTTAAAATTAGAAAATGTAAAAAAATTTTGATTTAAAAGTAGAAATTTCAGATTAAATTGCAAAATTAAAAAATTACAAATTTACAAATTGTGAAATTCCAAAATCAAAATACAGGGTAGGCCATTTAAAGTTGACCCATCTTGCAACGCTGTAACTTTTAACAGCGCTGACAAATCGGCTAATGTCTAACCGCGTTAGAAGCGTCATTCGAAGACAATTTATACCATGGAACAACGTGCGTTTCGCAAAAAAAATAAAGTGAAAAGTGCTCCAGTTAAGAACACAATTAAGTCTTTATACGCAAAATATGTGAACACCGGTAATCTCAGTAATGCCAGTCATGCATCCAGACAACGCACAAGACGTTCTGATGAAAATATCGAAGCTGTACGAGCCAGTATTGAGGAGACTCCATCGACATCGAGTTATCGCCGCTCTCAGGAATTAGACATCTCTCGCACCACTCTCCGACGCATAATTCATAAAGATTTGAAGATGTTTCCATATAAAATTCAAATGGCACAAAAACTAAACCCAGCTGATTATCCGCGACGCCTTAATTTTGGCAAATGGGCCAATGGGCGATTGATATCGAAAAATGGTGATGTTGACTGGCCACCGAGATCACCAGATTTGACGCCACCAGGCTTTTATTTGTGGGGTTATTTGAAATCCAAGGTATACGCTAATAAGCCAAAGACCTTAGCTCAACTGAAAGCCAACATTCGACGTGAAACAGCCGCCATATCATCCGAAACATTGGCCAAAGTCATGGAAAATGTCGAAAAAAGAGTGCATTTAGCTGTCAAAGCTAAAGGTGCCCATTTACGCGATCTAATTTTTAAATATTAGCTGAAACAAATCCCCTTGGACCAAAATAAATTATTTTTGAAATGAACAAAAAACATTGTTTTCTTTTGTTCTTTTTTTTAGAAACAAATGGGTCAACTTTAAATGGCCTACCCTGTATTACAAAATTAAAAATTTCTAAATTTAAAAATCATAAAATTAAAATTTTCAAAGCTTAAAAATCGCAAAATTTAAAATTATAAAACACAAACTCATCAATCACATTTAAAATTTGAAAATTAAAATATTCTATAATTAAGGATTTTAAATTGTAAAATTTACAAAATCAAAAAAATCAAAATTTAAAAGTCACAAAATTGAAAATTTCCAAACTATGAATTTGCAAAATTAAAATATTTCAAAATTTAAAAATTAAGAATTCCAAAAATAAAATATAAAAAACCATAAACTTAAAAATTTTAAAATTAAAAAAATTAATTTTTAAAAATGTCAAAATTAAAAAACCGCAAAATTAAAAATTTAAAAATGATAAAAATACAAATAAAAAATTTCAAAAATTATAATTTTAAAATTACAAAACTAAATATTGAAAACTAAAAATCACAAAACTAAAAATTTGAAAATTAAAAAATAATAATAAATTAAAGTTTTCAAAATTTAAAAATTATAAAATTAAAATTTTTAAAATTTAAAAATTACAAAATTATAATATAAAATTAAAGTTTTCAAAATTAAAAAATTACTTAACGACAAAATTACGAAATTAAAAAAATTATTTTGTAATTTCAAATTTAAAATTTTCCCACTTTAATCACTAATAACATCACACAATAAAAAAATTTTTAATTGAATATCAACATGCTTAACACAAAAAATCCGTTTAATCTTTCGAACATAAAAGTGGTGTCTCTTATCCTATTTGCACAATCGCTCGCGCGCAGACAGAAAATTGATATGAAACCGTCCATATTCAGTTGGATTTTTCGCTTGCGAAAGACAATACTTTATGCTTTTTGCCTTGCGCCACAATTTTAATTGAGTATTAAATTGTAATAAAAGCGAAGCGTCGCAAACACACACACGCTCACACATACTCACACACATATTGATTTACAGTAAAACTCATATTTTGCGCACAGTCGCACAAAAAGTTGTGCAACCACAAAATTTAATTGCAGAAAAAGGTTACGTTGGAAGGCTGTGAAAGAGCTATAACAGCAATAACAAGTATAACAAAAACAACAGCAATAACGGTCGGGTAAACAGCAGCAAATGAACGCAAATTTTCCACAAGTAAATAAACAGCAGAAAATCGAGCCAGCGACAAGCAAAGTAACGGCAATGTAAAGGCAATGCAAAAACCTTACAACCGCCACCAGCAACAATAAAAACAACTACAAGCATGTGAACATGTGCAGGTAATTGAAACCGCGACGTTTTTTGCCGACTTGGCATTTCAGTTTTTTCGTCTGCGCGCTACATAACGGTTATTTTATGGTTGGTATGAATTGGTTTTGCTTCTATCGACATTCGCTGCCACCGAAAAATCAATTAAATTTCTCAATTACATAGGAGAGTGGGGAAGCGTTGGTGGTTAAGGCTTAAAGCGTTTCTTCTGTGCGCTTTGTGAGAATGAAAAATGAAGTCTGGACAGTGAACATTATTGGTAAAAGCTGTCAGTTTATAGATAAATGTAAGACCTTTTTTTAATAAAAGTAAAAAGTATAGCTTAAAGAAATACTTGTAAGTTGGCAATTGAAACGAGGTTTGACAATTAAGTAATGAGACTGATTTTATTGTCGCGTTTATGGTAAGCCTGTGACCCTGAAATTCCCTTTTTCTTTTTCAGCATCTCTCCCCTCTCCATTGATATATATATCATCGCTCTAGCTTGTTTAGTTCGCCTGTTGCATCAAATTGAGTAGACGTGTGTTTGTAGTGCTCGTCACGAAAATGGAAAAACGAAATCAATAGCAACGCCTCGCGATAAAATTTTGCGCCAGATTGGGCGAAACAGCTTCGGAAACGTACGCTAAAATTGTAAGAGTGGATGGTGATAGTGCTCTTAGACCCGAAAACCAAACGCCAAAGCTCACATGGTTGTCTCCGCGCGCCCCCCGCGAGAAAAAAGCTCGCATGAGCAAGTCGAAGGTGAAAACGATGACTATTGCCTTTTTTGATAGCCGTGGAATTGTCCACAAAGAATTCGTTCCACCGGGGAAAACTGTGAATCAAGTCTAATATTGCCAAGTACTCGAAAGATTGCGAAAACGAGTCAACAGGGTGCGCCCAGACATCGCTCGTAACTGGATCCTTTATCACGACAACGCGCCGTGCCACACCGCCCTCCGCGTGTCCCAGTATTTGGCCTCTGAAGGGATCGCCGTGTTGCAACAGCCGTCTTATTCGCCCGACATGTCACACTGTGACTTTTTTTGTTTCCTAAAACAAAATCGGTGGTCAAAGGAACCGATTTTGTGTCGATTATGGACATCCAGGCGGCCGTGACGAGGGTACTCGCGGACATCCCAGTCGAAACGTTCCAGAAATGTTACTAAGCACGGACAACGCGCTGGAGTCGCTGTATAGCCGCCCAAGGGGGCTACTTTGGAGGGGATGGCAGAGTTGTAAAATAATTTTCAAATACAGGGTTTTTTATGGAATCAGTCTCATTACTTAATTGTCATACCTCATAGATTATGGTCGGACGAAAACATGTCGCTTGGATGCTTTTAACAGCACGAAAGAAAGCTGTCTTAATGTCGCTACTTCTGAGTCTGGTATCCCCGCACAACTAATACGGCGGTGTAAATTGATACCAAAAGCTCCGTCAGGTGCGGGAAGAACCTCTGCGAGCCGTTCGATACCAAACAAGGTTTCAAACAAGGCGGCTCCCTTACGTGCGAGCGGTGCCTACGTCAGTAAAGCAGAAGAAATATTTTCTCTCAACCTTTTGGCAGAGAACTCACCAATTTTTATACAATTCTGACCACAACTGTCACCAACGCACTTAGTTGCACCACATTAATTACAAATTTCGCATCCCCGTGCGCCAACTCTAATTTATTATGCACAAAAATCGATGAAATTACCGCAAAACAACGCCAAAAACACACGCACACAAAAACAAAACAAACAGCAACTGTGTAGTAGCGCCTACCGGCTTAGCCAAAAATTCGCACAGCGCCACCGAGAGCCATTGAGAGTTAGACTGCTTCTAGCGACTGTGTGTTACTACGCATTAGCCCGGGCTGTGCGCCCCAGTCGGCCAAATGACCGCATTTATCACAGTCCCATTAGACAAGCTGGCACTGACAGACCAACATCAATAGCCTCGTAAGCATTTTTGGGGCACGCAGCACACGCCGCGCCGCCAGCGCCGCACAAAATGGCAGTCAACGCTGAACAATTTCGTGCCATCCAGTAACCGTTTTGCAGCCCACAGGCTCCACTTGGTCTCAGCGCAGACGAGCGTTCCGCTTATTTTTTTTTTGATGTTTTTTGTGTGCGCCGGCCGCCGGCAGCAGTTGAGGAGATAATACGGTTTCCAAAAAACCAAAAACCCCCAAAAAAACAAAAAAACGAGAACACAAAAAAGCAACAACACAGTCGTGGCAAAGCGCTATGCCTTTGGATTCATTTACGAAATTTTCACTGAGGCAATTAAGCCTTTGTTAACCCACCATGGTTAGTAGCACTAATGGGCGTAATGGCTGCATACTTATTACGACAGCACAGAGTGGGTCAAAATATAGACACATACACATACATACATATATACATGTGTTAAACGTAGCTGCTGCAGGAGCGTGCGACAAAGCGCTGAGAGTCCTACGGTCAGCTGGAAATAACGTGCGAACTAGTCAAGCAGCCTGGCTACAGCAGCTTCAGTCACCTCCTGCCGTTTGTCCGTGTAAATTTTTTGTATGTATATGTGTGCGTGTGCACTTTGTGTGCTGCTAACGTCTTTTTGTGTTCATTAGCTGCTACGTAAGTGTTCCATTTCCCAAAGGAAATTAGAAATTCGCTTCGTTTGCAGTACAAAAATTTTCGACTCACTTGCTGCCACTCAAACCTACATATCTAGACAGATGAGGATGAGCATGTGTGCGTTGCTGAAATTGAAAGACAAAACAGCGCGCTCCATAACTCACACACACACACCCAAACATACATGGAGCGCCACACATTGCATTGTCTAAGCTACCTTAAATTTTCTCCAATACTTTCCTTCGTAATTTTACTCTAGCGCTAGCTGCACTGCCATGGACGCCGCCCCGCTGACCTACATAGCACGAGTATATGTGGCTGCGCCCTTTTCAATGCTCGGCCAAAAGAGTTGCTCACTTTCGTGTGTGTGGCGGTGAAGTTAACGCCCTGCTTATCGCTCTACAAACTGCTTTGCCGAACTTTTGCTGAGCTCTAAATCAATCCAGTCGCTTGGCTTGTTGTAACTCAGGCCCACTTTCTCTGCCAATTTGGTTGTAAAGTTCAATATTTCTCTCTCCGAAGGTCACTGCATTAATTGGTATCCAATAGTTGTTTTTGTAATTAGTTGAATCTGTAATTTAGTGCAGTTATGGACGGAGTAATGAAGGTGAAAGTGGCAGATGTTAGGCGAGGGCCGATAATTTATTTTTGAAAGCAAAAAACATCATAGTAAGATGAAGCGCATTGGAAAGAGAAGACAAAACAGCACATGTGAAAGGAAAAATAATGAATTTAAATGCGATCTTATGCCAGGAATAAGAAAGGTAGGTTGAAATTTTGAAGTGCGATGCGGAAACTCTCTACTAATTCGTTTGCATTCCGTAAAATCTACATCACTGCATTATAAAACCATCTCCTGGCGGCTCCTTCTCCACTTACCCACCTGCGAGGGATTTGTGGGCGGGCGAAGCCGTTAAAGAAAGGGTGTAGTGAGCTTTTTCACGGATGGCTCGAAGTTAACAAAGATAGTAATGGTCTCGTCGCATCTCTCCATCAACTCTAGTTTCAGACTATCCGACCTCTTTTGCGTCCATCAGGTGGAGCTGGCTTCCATTGAGATAACAACAGATGTAGTGCTCCGAATTGCAGCTTTCTACAGAGCAGTAGTTTTACTGGAAGTACTGCTCCGAGAGTACTGCTCCGAAGTACCGTTTCTTCAAAGAAGCTTTAAGCTCCCCAACCAAGAGCCCAAAACTATTCAAAGAATGCATGACATAGTTAGCAACATCTTCAAGCTTCTTCCTTATTAGACTGGTATGAATGCCCGGTCACAACGGTCATGGTCAGCTGTAAAGCTAATGAGCTTGCTAGGGAGGTCATCCTTTCCACAATTACAACTAATATTTTAAAGCAAGTTGGATTCCCAATGTCGTCTTGCGTTCTGGATTTGGACCTTCGGACCTTCAGTGAGCTCAGCAAGCGTTGTTCAACAGCCAGAACTTGAACTTGCAAACTATAGTTGGATCTTCGGATCTCCAGTGAGCTCAGCAAGCTCTATTCAACAACAAGAACTGGAACTTGCGTTTTGGATTTGAACCTTCGGACCTCCAGTGAGCTCAGCGGGCACTATTTAACAACTAGAACTAGAACTTACCTTCTGGAATTGGACCTACGGACCTTCAGTAAGCTCAGCAAGCGCTGTTTATTAACCAGAGCTGGAACTTCCGTTCTACATTTGGGTCTTCGGACCTCCAGTGAGCTCAGCAAGCGTTATTCAACAGCCAGAACTTGAACTTGCGTTCTGTAGTCGGATCTTCGGATCTCCAGTGAGCTTAGCAAGTGCTGTTCAACAACCAGAACTAGAATTTGCGTTCTGGAGTTGGACCTTCAGACTTCCAGTGAGCCCATCAAGCACTGTTTAACAATCATAACTGAAACGTGTGCGATTACGCGACCATACTAGCTCAGAGTGAAGCGTTAAAGATTTTCCGAACTACTTAGCTCTTAGCAAAGTCCATCTCGCCGCAATTAGAGGTGTTCTGACTGGATACAGTCCAATAGGTTCACACGCAGTGCGGCTAAATAATCTGTGGGACGCTCTTTGTCAGAGCTCCATGGTGAAAGCTGAAGTGGAATCAACTTGCCACTTCCTCTTCTCCGGTCTTCTATTGCCCGGCTTTTGACAGTCTAAGATTTAATTATCTCGGAAGAAACATCTTTGACGAACCTAGCAAAGTTGTTGGCTTTATAGATATTATATTTGGAAAGCTTAAAACGCTTGGTCGTTCTCTGAGAACCTGATAATCCTTCTTTGGGAATGACTGGGCTGAAGCCTAGATGCCTCACCCTCCTCCATACAACTTGCTTCGACCAGATTTTTACCGCATGATTTCCTATTGGACAGTGTCCAGTAAGAACCCTTAAGATTGCGACAAAATGAGCTTTGTTAAGAACAAGTAGTTCAGTAGTTGATCTGCGTTCTACTCTAGGCCAAAAGAAACTTACAACCGCACAAAAGCGGGTCGTTGACCTGCTCTACTGTCATAAGCGCAAGTGAGGTCCACAGCTTCAGTGCTAGAACCTAAGACGACGCTGGAGATCCAATTCGTTTCATACTCATATAAGCGGAGCTATATAGCCACAGGCTAGCTCATCGGCTCTGAAGTTACCAGCGATTCCGTTATGACCAGGCCACCAAACTAGTCTGGTAATGCAGTAGCTTGATGCTATTTCGAGTGAGTACAGACACTTGACTTTATTAGCTTTGAGGGCACAATTGGCGTGCTGAGCGCTAGTATTGTCGCTCTTGTCAATGGAGTGACTGCTCATTTCCTTGAAAGGTACTGCACTTCATGGCAATACGTCTGCTGATACACAGCAGACATTTCTGCATTAAAAATATTACAGTGGTCCGGTAGTAGAATTCTAAGGTTAGCACAGAACTCATTACAGAAAACTTCCCTCCAACCTAACGTCCTAGTTTTGACCGGTCCGCGAAAAAGGTATTTTTGAACTTAAAGGGTAGATATAACCGATTACTAACTGGTTTTATAACTGTTCAAAACCTTCAACTATTAAATCAATCTTTCTAAGACTGCTCAGGTGTCAAAATCTCCAAAACTTATTCTCTTTTATTTGAAGAGTTGAAAGGTTAAATGTTCTATTTCTTTCTTTTTTAGTTCAACATTTTGCTATTCAAAAATTCTACATTTAACTCTTTTAAAGTTTTCTCTCAACATTCTCAATCATTATGCGCATCAATGATTTCTCTTGTTTATACTAAAAGTCGAAAAAAGCTTTAGAAAGTTATTTGTCGCGTGTCAAACACAGAGCCAAAGGCCAAATTAAGTCATCCAAGAAATGGCTACAAAAACAAGTCTGTATTCTAAAGCACTAGCATATAATCAATGGATATGTGTCTACGGGTTTCTGTAAGTAAGCTTCGTTCGCTGACAAATTGTTCCGTTGACCAAATGACCGAAAATACACTCGAGCATAACTTTCACTGCTCAATTGTCTGTCCAATCACCAATATTCCAGCACGAAAGTAGACGTAACCAGACGGCGACACACATACACATACACACACGTACAAATACGTGGACCGACTTATACTGGCCTCAATGGCTTGGAAAAATGCATGTCACTCTGGGGTTACGCCATTCGTGCACGAACTCACACACACCAAGGTGAGTGTGTGTGCGTGACCTTCAACTCAGTGAAAGCGTCGAAAAGTTGGCAAGCGCTGACTGCCCATTATTCTTCACATATCCTCTGTTTTATTTGCACATTCTTTTCGCTGAAAGTATTTTATCTCTCCGACTTTAGTTTATTTTAACGGTTTTTATTTATACCTTCTCCGCGGCGCACAGTGGCACCGCTCCATACATTTCTTGGAAAAAAATAGAAGGAGTGGTCGTACAACAATGAAACTTTACAGAAACACTTCTCTGGACAAAATTAAGAAATTTTGAAAAAATCTTGGAAAACCGCCCACTGCCACACCCACCTCCCATATAACTGCAATTGCCAAAATTTTTATTTTTGGACCTAGGGACTTGAAATTCGGGACACTTCTTAATAGAGTTCTCCTGATGAAAAAAAAAAATAAACTTAAACGCAAAGTGACGTTATTTATACCTTTACCTTGATAAAAATCCAATATAATATGCAATGTTTTAATTGAATATGTAACAGGGAAAAAATTGTGTTAGTTTTTATTTGTAATATTATGCAAGCACCATATCTTTAACAATGGGATCTAGTTCTAAGGAAATTTTGTTCGAATGACGCCTTAAGCTACTTATGTAAGGATCCGAAGTTATGAGAAGTCTGTTGAAGACATCAGTATTTGTGGAAATTCGATCACACTTTCTCGAAAACATCAATCGATACTTCCTGTAGTCTTTGTTTCTGGCTTCCACGGCTTCCTCTGAAAGCATTCCTATTGGTAATACGGCAGCATCCATTATATCCTTACCATGCACAGTAACAGGCATATAAAACCAACTATAATTTTGTACGAACAGTTTCGCAGTTTCCGACGTATATAATTTAAATTTGTCACTATCAATTTTTTCGCCACATGTAATTATTTGAAGAATTATTCTGAATAGATTGATAAGTTCTTCATCGACGCCAGTAATATCCGCAACAATTTGTGGGTTTAAAAAAAAAAGCCTTGACGTGTTCCCGTCGTTAGAAGTTCCTGTACCTTGTTGAACAAAATCAACTCGCAACCGCATTTTATCTTTAAAGGCCGCTTGTATTTTTAATTTATTTTGTATTTTAATTTCTTTGTTTTGGAAGGCTGCAGCCCATTTCTGAAATGGTAAATTATAAGAAGGAGAATGCATTCCATAAACTTGATTCTAGCATGTAAGAATGAAATTCCCAATTCACATGCATCAGGTTTAATTGTTTTCATGGAAACTAACTCTAAGTTGTTCATTTCAGTAGGTTTCGCTATACAAATGTAGCATACTGCTGCTGCAGTAGTATGTGTCACTATCTGAGCGGTTTTACCATCCAGCATTGTAAAAAGGAGCTTGTGTAATACATTAATTTCCTTGCCCTTTACATGAGCGCCTGAAAGTATACTACATTTTTTTGGCTTTTTGACCATTTGTATGAAATATTGGAAGCGACTTTTGAAATTAAAATCGATGTTACTAAAAGGGATGGTAATTGGCGGTTGTTTTTTTTTTTTAATTGAAAGTACAGACTTGGAACTTTCATTTCTTTATAGTAAGAGGGCTAAGCAAGGCAAAGCACATAAAGTTTTTTTCCATCAAAAAATGAAAAGTTGATATTTTTTAGTATAATTTTTGAAAATTATAAAAATTAGCTTCCTTTGCCAATTTCAATAAATCTTTGTTTTTATAAACAAGTAGGTTCTATATTTACACTAAAAAATAAAAGAAAAGTCATAGCTATAAACTTACACACAAAAAAAAATTCTTTATTTGTACAATAATTTTAATCTAATTTTATTGAATAACTTTCCGTCGACTTCTGTTAGTTTTTTTAACTATAAAATTTCACTTTTTATAAAAAACCTTGTTGAATATTTCTTATCCAAATATTTCTTTACAAACCAAAAACATTAAAGTTTTGAAATTGGAAAGTGGAAAAATCCTATTTTTTCCGCCGAAATGCCACTGTGCGGCGCTTATGTTGTCTGCCAAAAGTAATGAAATTAGCTGTAAACTCGGTAGTCGCAAGTCCAAAAAAAAAAAAACAAAATAAAAATGACAGTGACACCGTTAAATTGTATAAACAAAGCGAGAGTGCAAAGTAAACAGGCAGCGCTCGGCAGAAACTAGAAAAGTGTGGAATGTAAATGGAAAATAATTGTAACAGCACTGCACGGCAAACAAATCTGCAACAGTATTTACACAACACTACACACAAAAACAAAAACAAACTTTGGCAATATTTTTTTGGGGAGCTGTGAAAAAATTTTCTGTCTTTAGTGGCGCAAGGAAAAGCAGCAAACGGGTTCATAGTAAAAGCAGAAGCGAGTTTTAAAAGCTGTTAGTAAATGTTTACCAAAGCAAGAAGGCTTTAACCCTTGTGTTGCCACCCAAAAAAATCACACTGTCTGCCGCCCAGGGTACCCGGGTACCCGTACGCAAGAAGGATCTACGTATACACATCTTAGAAAGGTATACCTACTTAAATTTACCATATAAATTATGTACAGACACCTTCATAGTCCTAAATCAGGAATAAAACGCGGTCTGTCTAACGTAAATTTCTCGTTTCTCGAAAGGCAAATGCGTGAAATTCGAGTGCTAGAGAAACAGGTCGCTCTCTGAATTTCTTTGTACTTCAGGAACGTTCGAGAATCCCGTGAAACGAATATAATAAAAAATAAATAAATAAATAAATAGTTCAGTTTCCGTCGTTGACTTGAAGAAGCCAGGCGTATCGCTGCAGTCACTTCAGTCAGTTTGGATAGTTCGTTAGCGTGTGTGCATTACATATCGATATTCGAAGTTATATATTTATTGCAATATTATTGAAAAAAGTTTGTGAAGTGATGAGTAAAGATAATTGTATTTTATTTACATACGTCAGATAAATAAAAGGATGGAGGAGTTATCGAAAGCACAGTTTTTGAGGTAACTTATATACGTATACAATAAATACACAATTAATTTACCACGATAGGTTTTTAATTTTATCGAAAATTGAATGCGAAAAATATGAAAAAAATATTTTTATCGATGAGTATGGGGTATATATAGTAATGTAAAACATATTTTCGTATACTCTAACATATACTTTTATATATTCCAAAAAAAAACAAAGCTCTAATACTTCTTAGTACGATGCACTATGATTATGAAATCTCTGATGCAGCTCACAAAAAACCAAAAATGATTTTGTTTTATAATCAAACAAAAGATGGCGTTGACACCATAGGTCAAATGTGTTCGAGGTACTCCACCCAATCAGCATCCTTGACATTGCAGGTGTAGCTGCTTATGCAATCTACTATGAGAATAAGAGCATGCTTCGCAACAAACAAACAGACTTTTCCTTCGACAATTGTCAGAAGAATTACAATGCCGATGATCGAAGAGCGAGCCCCGAACCAGCAAATAATGCGAAACCACTCTACCAAAATCGCAGTCGAAAGTTTCTTTGAAAGGCCAATTTCTGGGTGGTACCTAGAAATGACCAACGTTGAGACGCCACTGCGAGAAGAGCTGTTGTTGGATCTTTTTATATTTGTAAGGAGCAGCCTATTCGCAACCGACGAAAAACACGGAAATCCTGCGTTGAGTGCGATAGCATTCGGTGAACATTTCTAAATGTTTACATTGCAATGAGTAATTTTGAATTTTTCTTAATTTTTTAATTAATTCTTAAAATTTAGTTATTCAAATTTACTTGTTCAAATTATTACTTATATTTCACTGTGCAAAAAGCAAAAAAATCATTAATTTTTTTTGTAGCTTCATGTCGCAAAATAAAATTATTATTATTATTATATACAGTAGGCATATAACTTTTTACAATTTTTGCAAATACGAAAAACGGCATACCATAGTCGAATAGAGAATAAAAAAGTATGAACCCCATTATTTTTTTTTTTTTGCGAAATTGCAAAAAAGTTTCCGCGCAAAACGAAATTACTTTTTTATCAGCACTGCTGAAAAAAACAAAAAAAGTTTTGTACACTGTACACGTTTTTCTTCATAATAATAGATATTTATTTAACTAATAATCTTCCTATTATTCCAAAAGCCTTTTAATGGACCTAAGGGAAGTGCCCCACCCACCCCAAACTAATTTTTCTTCAAAATAAAAATATTAAAAAAAATTTAAAAAAAATTTTGACTTGTTTTAGAAATCCATTTTTGCGCGGAACGTTTTTGAGCCGAAATCACCTAAAAAAGTGATATTCATTACTTGTACAATATTTGCCACCACGTGGTGGTATGCCAAATTTTTCGTCAAAATTTGTTATATGCCTAATATACAGTATATTTTATCAATAAATGTTTAAAAATGAATATAATTTGTTATAGTCATCATACAGATACTTATTTACTCCTTTTAGATATAAAATAAAATTATAATCATAATGTATTACACGAACTGCGCCGAATTTCTGTCGGGGTACCCGGGTACCCGGGTGGCTGAGACGTGTTTCTATTTTCAAATGTAACATTTCTGAAGTTAGAAAAAAATTTGAGCTATGTATAATGCACAATTCGCTAGATAATCGGTTAAACCATGGGGATCCAAGAGGATTTTAGCCTATCCTTTTTAGAAAAAATATTATTCAACAAAATACACGCCGGTGGGTACCCGGGTACCCGGGTGGCAACACAAGGGTTAAAGCCAAAAGGCAAAGTCTTTGAAAACATTTTAAAGGTTGAAACTATTCAGGCAAAACGGCGACAGTCTTGCCAATAGAATGAAATTTTCAGGAGAAAAATTATGTAAAGTTAGAGAAAAACTGCGACACCATATACTACACTGATTGTTGTATGAAAACTTGCATTAAAAAGATTTGAAGGTTGCCAACTGTTTGGAAATTTTTTTCAAGAAAATTTAAAAATTAATAAAAGATATTAAAAATGTCTCAAACTAATGCAAATTAAGAGAGCTTGTAATAAGAAAGTTTTGCGACGAAGGTTGCCACCTTTTTAAAAATTAAAAATAAAATACAATAAAAAAAAACTTTATTACGATGATCAATCTGAAATCTTTGAACATGCTTGCAAGCCAAAAAAAATTGCGACGAAGGTTGCCACCTTTTTAAAAACATTAAAATCAAAAAAATTTTATACATACATATGTTTGTACATATGTAAAAAAATTATTTTACGATTATAAATCTAAAATTATTAATGAAAGCTTGCAATAAAAAAAAATTTTGTAATGAAGGTTGCCAACTGTTTGGAATATTTTTTTCAAGAAAATTTAAAAATTAAAAAAATCTTAAAAATGACTCAATGTAATGTAAATTAAGAGAGCTTGCTAATAAGAAAATTTTGCCACGAAGGTTGCCACTTTTTTTAAATTAAAAATTAAATAAAAAATCTAATAAAAGGAAAAACTGTATTACGATGATCAATCTGAAATCTTTGATCATGCTTGCTAATAAAAAAATTTGCGACGAAGGTTGCCACCTTTTTAAAAATTAAAAATAAAATACAATAAAAATAAAAATTGTATAACGATGCTCAATCTGAAATCCTTGCTTATGCTTGCAATCAAAAAAATTTTGGGATGAAGGTTGCCACCTATTTTAAAACTTTAAAAACAAAAAACTTTTAACACAAAAAAATATTATATGTAAAAAATTATTTTACGATTATAAATCTAAAATCATTAATGAAAGCTTACAAAAAAAAAATGAAGGTTACCAACTGTTTGGAAACTTTATGTTAAAAAGTTTATAAGATTGAAAATTAAAGCATATAAAATTGTTATCAATCTAATTTAAGTTAAAAAAGCTGGCTAATAAAAAATTTTTGCGACGAAAGTTGTTATCTTTTTGAAAACTTTAAAATTAAAAGGTTGAAGGTTGCCAGCTGTTTGAAAATTTGATTTCGTAACTTTTTACTGATTGAAACTATGAAAGAGATTATCAAACTGGATTCATAAAACAACTTGATTATTAAAAATAAAATTGCAATGAAGGTTGCCAGCTGTTTGAAAATTTTATTTCTAAAAGTTTGAAAGATTTAAACTGTAAATAAGTTTATCAATGAGGATACGTTAAACTTAGCTAACAAATAAAAAAAAGTTGCGACAAAGGTTGCCACCTATTTGAAATTTGTTAAGTCAAGTAATTTAAATGAAAATGAAAAAACTATAGAAACGTTATTAAACTGAAGCCAATAAAGAACGCATGTAAAAAAAAAAAATTGCGATGAAGATTGACACATTTTTGAAAATTTGAAAGTAAGAAAATCGTAAAGATAAGGAAAAATTATAATTAGGTTGTGAAACTGATATCATTAAGCTACGAGTTTTACCACAAGCGCGCACATAAAAACAGTCTCATTACTTAATTGTCAAACCACGTAGGCTTGCAATAAAAAACTTTTGCGACGAAAGTTGCCAATTAGTTCAAAGATTTAAATCAAAAAAATTTTAAAGATAAAAAACTATAATGAACTGATCAATCCAACAACACAAAGCTTTTAAAGAAAAAAATTACAACAAAGGTTGCCACCTGTTTTGGAATTTTATTTCAAAAAGTTATAGAGATCAAAAAAAAAATCAATTAAAGCTTGCAAATATAAACAATTGCAATAAAGGTTGCCACCTTTTTGAAATTTTTTGTAGTAAAAAAAAATTATAAAGACAAAATAAAAATATAGTGAGGTTATCAAACTGAAATCGTTATAGAAAGCTTGCACAGTAAGAATTTTGTGACGAAGACTGCCAACTCCGACAATTGCAGTTAAATGAACTTTCCTAAGGGCAAGCAGCTCAATGGAACTACTACTTGTATACTCTACTCTATGCCAGAAGCATCTCGCAGTCTCACAGGAGCTGTTTGCCGATCAACGTCTGCTAAACGCACCCAAGGTCCAGTGGTACAATTATAGAATGCGAGAAGCCAAGGGATGATGAAGTTTCTTGATGTTATTTCTAGTGAGCACAGACATTCCATAACTAACTTCGAGCGCACAGCTTACGAGCTCATCATATTACCGCTCTGTTGTCGTAGTGAATGCTTACCTGCCTGAAGGAACCTAGTCTGATCTCGAGCGCGCCACTCCTCAAGAATGCATCTATGTATGTATGTCGAAAAGAAGGAAGAAGCCAAAAAGGTCTAGTCGGATTCGGTTGAAGCACTTGGTATGGATATCGGTATCTCCGATTAAACAGCTCAACACTAAAATGGACTAAGACTACCAAAAATTTAGGTAGATTTTTTCAGAGATTTTATAGAAGCTACTAAGTGTGCTTATAGGCGTGGATACAAGAACATATCGCTCTTTTGAAGCCGTATAATCTATATAGGACCATAATGGTATGCTTTTCGTACCATAACAGTACAAGCACTGGCAATTTAGTCCAACCTTCCAAGCAAAAAGAATCGCTTCAGTCCTAAGAAACTCAGCACAACTGCCTATTTCGAAGACAAGCGCCTGTTATAGAGCCAGCACTAAAGTGAGTTAGTATACAAAATTTAAACACTTACTTGTTAGAAAGCAATATTCCAAAAAATTCAATCGTAAAAGTGCATTGCTTCTGCAACAACTACGAAGGACATTGTGACAAAAAAACGCTGAAATTGTATATTTTATACGTTTCTGCTTCCTGCAAAAGGAATCTTTGAAACCCTACTCGTATATCATTAACTGTCAACTGCTTTGCTTTATGCGCCACACACACACACACATGGATTTAGAACGCCTTTGCTTACTGTGCGTTTTGTTGACTATGACAACCAGCCGCTCGCAGCCGCAGACTGTCACGACAGCTACACGCTGAGTGGGCGGCGCGCTGTAAAACTGCCGGTTAGCCTGGTTAGCTGAACACAGACAACTATTATACATTTTAATAAACACATATATGTACAAGTAACCACACATATACATGTATACATACATGACACATTGGTATACATATAAACATGTATACATATATATAACGGGTGATTTTTTTGAGGTTAGGATTTTCATGCATTAGTATTTGACAGATCACGTGGGATTTCAGACATGGTGTCAAAGAGAAAGATGCTCAGTATGCTTTGACATTTCATCATGAATAGACTTACTAACGAGCAACGCTTGCAAATCATTGAATTTTATTACCAAAATCAGTGTTCGGTTCGAAATGTGTTTTATCGACAAATTTTGTTCAGCGATGAGGCTCATTTCTGGTTGAATGGCTACGTAAATAAGCAAAATTGCCGCATTTGGGGTGAAGAGCAACCAGAAGCCGTTCAAGAACTGCCCATGCATCCCGAAAAATGCACTGTTTGGTGTGGTTTGTACGCTGGTGGAATCATTGGACCGTATTTTTTCAAAGATGCTGTTGGACTCAACGTTACGGTGAATGGCGATCGCTATCGTTCGATGCTAACAAACTTTTTGTTGCCAAAAATGGAAGAACTGAACTTGGTTGACATGTGGTTTCAACAAGATGGCGCTACATGCCACACAGCTCGCGATTCTATGGCCATTTTGAGGGAAAACTTCGGACAACAATTCATCTCAAGAAATGGACCCGTAAGTTGGCCACCAAGATCATGCGATTTAACGCCTTTAGACTATTTTTTGTGGGGCTACGTCAAGTCTAAAGTCTACAGAAATAAGCCAGCAACTATTCCAGCTTTGGAAGACAACATTTCCGAAGAAATTCGGGCTATTCCGGCCGAAATGCTCGAAAAAGTTGCCCAAAATTGGACTTTCCGAATGGACCACCTAAGACGCAGCCGCGGTCAACATTTAAATGAAATTATCTTTAAAAAGTAAATGTCATGAACCAATCTAACGTTTTAAATAAAGAACCGATGAGATTTTGCAAATTTTATGGGTTTTTTTTTTTTAAAAAGTTATCAAGCTCTTAAAAAATCACCCTTTATAATCGTTATGTATAAAAAGCATGCTGTGTTTGTGCGCCGCTTTAAAATCTCATTTAGTGCCTTAGCAGCGACATTGCGCCTCCGGATATGCTACAAAAAATGTTTGGCTGCCGTTTTTTAACACGTAGGGCTGATTTTGGAGCGCAAAAAAATTATATGCCGCTTGAAAAAGTTTGCCTTACACTGGTTTTGGGGGAAGCAAAAACAACAACAACAAAGCGCAAACAACAATAAAACGAAAATAAAAAAAATCTTTTTATTTTCCACTAAAATTGCGCTTTTATTTGCAGACCAATTTAAGGGTCAAGCATTTTTTTTCTGCTCAAACCTTTTTTGCAATTTTTTAAATTTTTTTTTAAATATATTTCAAATTTTTTTTTTAAATATTTTTTTTTAGTTTTTTTTAATTTATTTTTTTTATTTTTTTTTTTTCATTTTCACTGCAAATGTCAGCACAACTAACGGCATTGTTAACTTGCTTGTGCCCAAAACAAAAAGCACGCCATAAAATATGTGCTTAAAGCTGCTGTAGGCAAGTTCGTGTTGCACTTTCGTTTTTAAAACATGTTCGTTGTTGTTTTTTTTTTTGTTTTTAGTCGCGCTTAAATCTCATTTTTCCTTTTTTGAGTGTTTTTTCTCTGCATTTTATTGGCTGGCATAGTATCACATGACATTGCATTGCATGCCAGTAAGCGTAGCAATGCCACTAGCAGTCGTGCAACATTCATCTTTGTCGCTTGCCACAAATGCCAAGCGGAAATAGCGTGGCAACAAAAAACGCCAGCGACGCATGCAAATTTGTAGAGGAGTCTAACGGTCATGTGGACGTATATAAATGCGTGTATGCATGTGCATAACTGTTTCTATGTATATATGGATTTTTTCTATGTATGTATTTTTTCTATGTACATATGTATGTATGTATGCTTATATGTGCTTGTGTGTATGTGTCTATGAACGTACGCCTACATTTGCCGCAGCAGCATTGATATATTCCACGCTGTTGACAAAATTGCACGAGTGCATAGAGCAATACACATTTTTTGTAGCATACAACAAGGCGCCAGCACACACTCCCATCTTTATAGCGCTGCGTATGCAGTAGTGTAGCGCAATTCGAGACTGTCAAATGCACGTACACGCACATATGCTTTCATTTACTGTTTATTGCTGCAACAACTCACCAAAAGCAAAAATTTGTTGGCGACAAAAGAGGTTCAAAAAATAAGTATAAACAATTTTTTTCAGCAATTTGCCTTTAAAAGTTACGCAAAAGTGTGTAGCACAGCGAATATACAATTGCCACCTGTTTGAGTGTGTGCATGTTTGGTTTTAGTGTGTGTGTGTGTCGTTAAGTTATGTCGGCTCACATTCTCTTTTAATTTTGATTCCCATTTAACACGAATTTAATTTGCTCAGCACGAAATTCGCACGCAATAATTGCGCTACAGCTGCGACAACAACAACAGCAACAACATCACTTAAATAGCCACTTCATAAAAAAATATAAATGTGTATGTGCGTAAACATTCAGCGGCCAAATGCGATTCAATTTTCATAAAGAATTCACGTTATTCACAATCCGACCAAAAAAAATATTAAAAATAAATTTCACGAAAAAACAATTAAAAAAAATTGATTAAAAAAAAAAAGAAAGAATAATATAAACAAATAATTTTACAAAAACAAAATATTTAAAAAAAGTTTAAAAAAAAATACTAAAAATATTTTAACAAAAAAAATAATATAAAATGGTTTTACAATAAAATATAAAAAAATTAAATTTTCCAAAAAAAATTTCAAAAACATAGTTCCACAAAAATATATAAAAACTAATAATTAAAAAAAAAAATATTAAAAAATATTTTTATAAAATAAAAAATTAGAAAATAGGTTTACAAAAAAATATCAAAGCAATAATTTTACAAAAAAGTTTTAAAGATATTTTAACAAAACTATATTAAAACTTAGTTTTACGAAATATTGTATATAAAAAAAATAATTAAAAGAAATATATCGAAAAATAGTTTTACAAGAAAATTTAACAAAAAAAATTTCCAAAAAAAAATAAAAAATAAATTGATTTGCAAAAAAAATAACAAAAAAACAGTTTTACAAAAAAATGTCAAAACAATAATTTTACAAAAAAAAATATGAAAAAATAGTTTTACAAGAAAATATAAAAAAAAACTTCCAAAAAAACATAAATATCAAAACAAAATAATTTTACTAATTTTTTTTACGACGCAACTTTGCTTATGAATCATTTTCCACCAAAAACAAGTAAGGAAGGGATAAGTTCGGGAGTCACCGAACACTTTATACTCTCGCATGATAAAGTGATAATCGAGATTTCATTATCCGTCATTTACATATGTTTTTATTTTTGCTGTAAAATTAATTAGAATCTGAGAGATTTACCGATATTTTCGGTGAAAAATTAGGTTAGGTTAGGTTAGGCACTGATTTCTTCGTGTTCGATATCAGGGACCTTGAAAAGTTATAGTCCGATCACGACAATTTTTCCACACGGGATATCTCAGCTCAAATACCGTATTTGTGTAAAGTTTTATTCCGCTATCATTATTGGTTCCTAATGTATATATTATACAGAGAAGGAATCAGATAGAATTCAAAACAGCGTTATATAGGAAGAAGGCTTGGTTGTGAACCGATTTCACCCATATTTCGTACACGTCATCAATGTGTATATATATATATATGTATATGCAAATGCCTGAAGGAAACGACCCTGTAAAGTTTGGTTGACACAGCTATAGTAGTTTCCGAGATATGTACAAAAAACTTAGTAATGGGCGGGGCCACGCCCACTTTTCCAAAAAAATTTCGTCCAAATATGCCCCTTCCTAATGCGATCCGTTTTGCCAAATTTCACTTTAATATCTTCATTTATGGCTTAGTTATGAGACTTTATAGGTTTTCGGTTTCCGCCATTTTGTGGGCGTGGCAGTGGGCCGATTTTTCCCATCTTCGAACTTAACCTTCTTATGGAGCCAAGAAATACGTGTACCAAGTTTCATCATGATATCTCAATTTTTACGTCACCCTGATCACTTTGGTATATATAACCCTATATCTGACTCTTTTAGTTTTAGGACTTACAAACAACCGTTATGTGAACAAAACTATAATACTCTCCTTAGCAACTTTGTATAAAAATAGTAAGAGATGTCTCTTCTGTAGTATGGTATCCATGAAATTGCGACACTTACTTCATTTAATCATTTATGCAACTATATTTTGTCTGGATTAGGTTAGGGTACACAGGCTGGCTGTCACGCCATACATAAACTTAAAGGTCCTTTGTACCAGCAGAAGTTCAGGTCGCGCAAAACTTCAACGCTTTTTGCGAAATTTAAAAGAGACTTGATATCTATTCAGATACTTCATCCAGTTTTTTGAACTTCAAAACTAATAGATATTTTAGCCGAGTTCCAGATAGAAGAGCTCAGAAGCAGAGGAGGCGTCTCTATCATGCCTTCTTCCCTACAGTACATACGTTATCGTTAATAATGTTCATATGACCATATGTGATGCCTGAAAGTTGTAATCTCTAGTCATAGATCAACAACCGTCCTGCAGTCTTTTCGAAATTGTGTGAGTAGAAAGCTTGCGTGTTGCGTAATCAAACGGATTACCTTATGGCAATCTCATCAGCTATTTCGTTTCTTAGATCGCCCTTGTGGCCTGGAACCCAGTTTTCATCAACCACTCTGGCACTGTTCTGCTGTTGATCAGCGCTTGTCGAACTCACACGGATTAAATTGTGGTAAGGTTAGCCTCCCTAGCAAGACATCGACTTTGCAGTTTTCGGTGATTCCGATGTAATCGGACACCCGTACATGTCTAACATGGAAGAAGCTTAAAGTTATTGCAAATAGGGTCATGCACTTCTTGAAGGAAGTTGCTTTTAATACTAACTTGCCTAACATAGCCACCTTCGTATGAAAGGCATTGCAGTAGTCTGACAACCTGAAACTAGAGTTGATAGAAAACTCCGGTCTGAAGACTCAATCTCCTGCCCACCCTTCAAACTTCGATGCATCCGCGAAAAAGCTCACTGTGCCTCTTCTTCAATAGCTTTGTTCCGCCCACAAATCCCTTGCAAGTGTGCGAGCAGAGAAGTAAACACGAAGAAAAGGTTTTGCGATGCGAAGATCTAAATCGTTAGGAATACAATCGAAGTAGTTGTGAATTTCGATATGAAACATTACTGGCTAAAATACGGTTTCAGAAAGCTGGCACATTACCCTTGGTTTGAGGCCCCACCTCTTCCCAGTTGTTAACAGCCAAGTTTGGCTTATATGTGAAAATTCTGTTCTATCAGGTCACCGCCAAGCTCCACAAATTGATAGTGCTGCTGCAGAGGGATTCAATATTCTATACTTTTACTTGTTCAAAAATGTGTCGGCCATAATGTTGGTCAATGGGAAACGCTATAGAGCCATGATTAATCACTTATTCCTGCCTGAATTATAGATTTTGATGTGGATGTCATAGTTTTCAAAAAGACTGCGCTACATGCCACACAGCCAACGAAAAAAGTAATTTATTGAAGGAAACTTATAGTGACCGCGTAATCTAGCATCAAAGTTATGTGACATGGCCTCCGTGCCATTTAACGCCACTGGACTATTTTTTATGAGGTTAAGTCAAACGCTATAATCGCGTAAGCGGTGTCTACGCCAGTAAAGAAGAAGTCAAACGCGGTTTTTGCCTTGGATAAGAATAAGAAAATACTGCCGAACCGAGAAGGTTGTTGTCTTGGATAAGAATAAGAACCGAAAAGGTTTTTACCTTGGATAAGTATAAGAAAATATCGTTGAACAAAGAGCGGTTATTACCTTGAATAAAAATAAGAAAATATTGCCGAATCGACTGGAATTTATTCGAGCCAACTGCGCCTGGGTCTTGCCCGAAAAATATAATGACAAACATTTATTTCAATAATAAAGCTAAATTCTGGCCATAACCTTAAATTAAATGCGCTTTATTTATTCACGAAACCCACATATCTAAAAAACAAAACACTTTTAATATTACTTTAACTCTTCCTCAGCGCTTTCTTATTTACATTACCTCTCCTTTTTAGGCATGAATATAAAGCTTCCTTACACAATGTACTCCGAGCAAAATAAACGGTTCATTCTATTGTTCATAATTTGGTGGAGCAAGCATTTATAATCGTAATACCCCCACCATCTTCATTTTAGCTTCTACGGACGAGCATATCTCTGCGGTTTAGCACACGCAGCACAGCGCTCGCTCCTGTAGCTGACTTGCTGTCTCCTCTGTACCTTAAAGCCCCGCGCGCTCGTAATGTGGCACACGTTTTGCTGTGCGTGATCGCGCGTTCCACATGTAAATATTTCCATTTGTTCGTATTATCAAGCGCATGCTAGCACCACGTGCCGCCAAGCGCCGCGCGACGAGCATGTTATCTGCGGCACATGTGCGCCTCCGTGTTTATTTGCTCACTGGTGCTCATATTATGAAGTGTTAAATAGCGCGTGTAATTTATACATTTATAAGCATATCAGTGTATATGTGTGTATTTGCATGTGTGGGTGTCAGCGGGCAAGCGGCAGCATTAGCAAATAAAGACGCTCGTTTGCCGACGGTTATGCGCACACACTTAAATAATTTTAACTTTACCCCTCCTTATATAAGTTCCTCCCTTTTCACTCATATACCCTCCCTGTTGATAACCTTATATTTATATCGCAGCATGTGCGTATCTTAAATGCTGAGCCTTATAATTTAACATGTTTTTGTGTTGTTCCAATTCTCATTTTGAAATGCTTTTAGGAGCTTTTTTAAGGTCACATACTAGGGCGATCTAATAAAGCTTTTGGAGCCACTATCGCCAGAGAAATAGATAACGGGACCATTTCCAAACGCTTTAGGAAGCTTTTATAAGCTCACATACGAGGGCGGCCCAATAAAGCTTTTGGATCCACTGTTGCCAAAGAAATAGATAACTTTCCATTTCGAAATGCTTTTGGAAGCTTTTGTAAGCTCAGATAGAAGGGCTTTATTAGCTTTTGAAGCCACTATAGCCAGAGAAATAGATAACGGGATCATTTCTCATTTCGAAATGCTTTTAGGAGCTTTTGTAAGCTCACATACGATGGCGATCTAATAAAGCTTTTGAATATACAATCGTCAGAGAAATAGACAACCTGACCACTTTCCATTTCGAAATGCTTTTGGGAGCTTTTGTAAGCTCAGATAGGAGGGCGGTCTAATGAAGCTTTTGGAGCCACTATAGTCAGAGAAATGGATAACGGAACCATTTCCAAACGCTTTAGGAAGCTCTTCTAAGCTCACATACGAGGGCGGCCCAATAAAGCTTTTGAAAAAATAAACAAATTGATAAGGTGATAAAAGTCCACGATCTCGAAATAACAGAATTTCTTAAATCTACTCTCATAGCTGGGGCAGTAGGCATCTCAAGAAACCGCATGGATCATATCGGTTATGAAATATCGCAGACAGCTCTGGAAGACACCACGGCCTCCTCTAGCGGCCTACAAAAAGTTCTTTTTCGCTATTGTAACTCACACTTTCGCCGTCGCAACGAATAAATTGGTCAAACTGGTTCAAAAACTGATACTTGAATGGAATATGGGCAGCATATGCCGACTATTAAAATTCAAAAAGCATGACATAAGAAATTTAGTAGGAGTCCTAACAAATCACCGTCTAATTCCAAACATGCCAGCAGACTATGTTTACCATATACTTTACTACTACAAACACTAGACCGGACAATAAATTTTCAATAACTCAGCAACCCTTTATGAAGAATCGGACCAAGAAAGCGCTTTTAGTTTAAACGCGAAAAAAGAAGAAGATCTTTTTCGCTCTCCTGAGCAGGTTACCGAGGGTTCCACGTCTGGCAACAAGACAAGAACGATTGAAGGCAAAATCTGATTTTGCAACCGTCTCGAAGGCAAGTACAGCCTGAAAGAAGAGGAGTTGAAAGGGTTGGCTTGGGCCAGTAAGGAATTGAAGAACGTTCAAGCGCACTTCACTACTCGAAAGATATTTCAAAGGAGACCAAACCGAAGGCGCTTTTGAATAAGAGGAATGGAAGGACGTAGCCCCTAAGATAGTTGTATATGCGGACGACAATTCCATCTTAATAACGGGTAGGTTACTACAGACAGTATTATGACCATCACTATCAATACAATCCTGAATTGGGCATCGCAAGAAGTTCTGGGATTGAACCCGGAGAAAACTAATCTGATTGAACTCACAAGAAAGCACAAAATTCCTCAGTGGAGGTTCCCTTCGTTAAATGGGATACAACTCTCTATCAAGACCCACCCGCAGCAAGTACTTTGGATAAGTCTTGGACATCAAAATTTCTATTGGTACTCTGTAGAATAGACTGCAGGAACATGACCGGAATACTAACTGCTCACTGGTTGGTGGCGACACACGCCCGGAAAAAGGGGCTCGACAGTTAAAGAAGGCTGCATAAAATATCTAGAGCAAGGCACCATGGAAACAATGGAGCGTCTCTTACGTACTTATCCCGCATTGACAAGAAAGCATATGGAGTCTCCACGGTATGATACACTGGAAGGCGTATCGATAGTGAAGCCACAGAGCCTGTTGAAATTCGTGTCAAGCGCAGGCATCCCAAAGGATAACTACTCCTCATAGACCTAGTAACTGAACTCCATCTGGTATCGCAAAGTACCAAAACTGGTCTATGCCTGGATCACTGGCCTATCAGCCTAACCTAAGCTAACCAATACTATGAACAGCTGCATTTTCACTACTCGATATATGGGTCATCGAAATATAGAATATATATGTACAAGTTACTGTTAGTTACACCCATAAAATTAAGTTAGCGATAAATGTCTCTTCTGTGGAACTTCGAAAACCCACTACACAAGCGTAGCCGCTCTCACTGCACGCAAACTGACCTCGAGAACTGTTGCGGAAATGTATGAAGCAAAATCAAATTTATATTGTGTATGAGAATGTTTTCAAAACATAGTTTCAAATTTACGTATTTATTGCAACATAACCTCACACACAATGACTGCGGAGTCATTAGATGCGTTCACTGCTGGCGCAGTTGCTAACAAAATTACCATTGCAAATTCTCGGTGACCTACAAAATGCTGCAAAACTGACTACTTAACTGTCTAATGATATATATACTTACAAAGCGCACAAGTTCTGGCCCTATTTATCTATGTGTGTATGTGTAGATGTGTGCGTGTACTAGCCGGCCTACACACAAATGATGATAAACGATGCTGCTGATAGCAATATATTATTTTATACTGTCACGATTTCACACAAATTTATGGAAAACATAATTCAAAATTGCCTGCTAACTATTTATGTATGTGCAATGGAGTGGCTGTACATAAGTAACTAAACATATATGTGTATGTATGTTGTATATGTTTATGTATATGTATATGTATATATAGTATGGGTATAATAGATGTGCAGCAATTATGTGCTACTAACTATGAACTACATTTTTGTTGTAGTTTAAACTCGACTACAACAAATAAAATTACTGCAACAACAAGAAAAAATGTTAACTTTGGTTGCAGTGAAGCTGTAATACCTTTCACAAATACTTATACAAAATATTATATACAAGAACTTGATTTTAATAGTTCGGTTTGTATGGCAGCTATATGCTATAGTAGTTCGATCTGAAAGATTTTTACGCAGATTGTACCGTTACTTTAGGCAATAATTCATGCAAAATTTCGTGAAGATATATCCTCAAATAAAAATTTTTTTCATACAGCAACATAATTTTGATCGTCCAGTTTGTATGGCAGCTATATGCTATAGTGGTTCGATCTGAAAGATTTTTACGCAGATTGTACCGTTACTTTAGGCAATAATTCATGTTAAATTTCGTGTAGATATATCCTCAAACAAAAAAGTTTTCCATACAAAGACTTGGTTTTGATCGGTCAGTTTGTATGGCAGCTATATGCTATAGTGATCCGATCCGAATAATTTCTTCGAAGTTAGCACCGTTCTTTTTAGCAATAACTCATGCTAAATTTCGTGAAGATATCTTGTCAATTAAAAAAGTTTTCCTTACAAAGACATGATTTTTCTCCTACAGTTTATATGACAGCTATATGCTATAGTAATCCGATCTGAACAATTTCTTTGGAGTTTGCACCATTGCCTTTGGTAATAACTTGTGCTTAATTTTGTGAAGATATATCCTCAAATAAAAAAGTTTTTCAAACAAAGACATGGTTATAATCGGTCAGTTTGTATGGCAGCTATAGGCTATAGTTATCCGATCCGAATAATTTCTTTGAAGTTTGCACCGTTCGTTTCGAAAATAACTCAAACTTAATTTCGTCAAGATATCTTGTCAAATAAAAGCTATTTCCATACAAGCACTTTACTCCGATCGTTCAGCTTGTATGACAGCTATATTTTATAGTGATCTGACATCAGCGATTCCGACACAGTAGCAGCTTCTTGAGGTGAGCAGAACGTATGCAAAGCTTCAGATCGATATCTAAAATACTTTTCCTTCTAGGCGTTACAAACACTGTGGCCAACTTAATCTAACCTGTTAAGGGTATAATAAATAATGCAGTGCTGCAGTTGTTTTAATGATACAAGCAGCAGAAAATATACACAACAAGAATAACGCACTCGTTGGTACATATATCTATGTATGTATTTGTAAGCTTCTTTAGCGAGTAGACGTCAATTTGCATTCAAGCGTGACGCCATTATCGTCGTTACAAGGGGCAGCAATGAAAATGTTGCATGTTGCATGTTGCATGTGTTGGTAGAGTATTTATTGTATTGTCGGTACAAAATCTAAGCGTGTACTTATATATAGATATCAGTGCAAGCTTCGAATTCGTTGGCTATAATGAAGTTATAACTGAATCAGAAATAAAAATTGTCAATTTGGCATAAAATAACTACCATTTTTTTACCCTAAAAAATTAAATTTTTTTCAAAACTAGCCATTTTGTTAATTTAATTAGCCATTTTGTTTTTTAGGTGATTTTATCGAAAATACCTACAACTTTAATAACCTTTTTGAATTTTTTTGTTTCAGCTACTCATTTGGCCGCAATCATTTCAAATAAACTTTCTTTTTGCTAACTCCGAAAACAGCACATAACTCTGTTATTTTTTTTTTTTAATAGTTTAAAAAAAAAATTAAATATAGCTGAAAATATACCTTATTATATTCAAAGAACTTCGAAACGTTAGATCTCTTACTTTCTTTAAAAAAAAATGCATGAAAATCGTCTAATTGCCATGGATTGTCGTTTGAAGAGATATATTTATGAATCTGATAAAGAAAATATTGAGATCGAATCACTATAGCATAAAGCTGCCATACAAACTGAATAAATAAAATAAAGTTTCATTACAGAATTGTTGGTATATGTGAAGGCTATGATAACTTCATTGGAGCCAATGTTAACAATTTTTCTTCTTTTTTTACACTGTTGCCAAGTTTACAGTTCATAGTCAGTGTGAAATCCCTGTCTATACCAGCTATGGAGAAATGAATAAAACCGAACGGCGTATTTTTTATGACAGCGGAGTATTAAAAATTTAGAAAAATATGCTGTGCTTATAATTATGAATATTTTTAAGGTCAGTGTAAGATTAAATTAATTACTTACACCCTAAATACAGTACAGCATTGGACATCGCAAGCAGGTCTGGGGTTGGTCTTAGGAAAACGGATCTGCTTGTGTTCGCAAGAAAGCATAATGATAAATGTGACACAATTCTCTCTTAAGGTGCATACCAAAGTATATTGGAGTTGTCTTGGACAGTAAACTGCTGTGGAAGTACAATGTGACGATAGTAAGGCCACCGAATTTGTTAAAATACACGTCAAGGGCAGGCATCTTAAAGGATCCCCTCATGGGTCTAGTCACTGAACTCCATCTGGTATAGCAAAGATATACATATATATATATAGATTAACCTAACCTATCCTAAGACTAAATTAAGTACTTTTTAAATACAACCTTAAAAAATCACGTAGTGCTCAAAACTTACTGAAATTTCCTTGACATTTAACGCAAAAACAAATAAGTAAAAGCAGTTTGTTTAAGATAAAGCGCCTCTGAATTGCTGCCATGAAATGTTCTACGCTCATTGCCACCAGCCATACATAGACAATATAATATGAAGGTATCTCTTATATAGTAGTTTACTATTGTATATGTCTATAACTCAAAGCTAAGTATTCATAAACAAATATAATATAATATCGCGCACATACACACACTTACACACTTGCTAAATGCACGCAAGTAATAATTAAGTTGGCCATGGTGAGCGAGTATGTTGAACAAGCAAAACATACAACGCACTGGGCCGCACAAGCACATTAAAGTAAAACATCAGACAAGCGGAGCAAAAGGCGTTGCTAGCTCACACACACATACAGAGTCAAGTTAAATATTATAACATGCACACAGACACAAGTCAACTATTATACCATGCACACACACAGACAAAAATTAATATTATACATTTACAGCCATGAACGCCGTTGAGGTCATGACAGAAATAAATGATTACAAGTGCTGGCGCTCTTGTTGTTGTGTGGCACGAATGTTAAGTACAACAACAACAACATGGAGGATTGAAATATTTGTGGCTAGTTGCGTAACACGGCTGCGGCGTGCGAGCTTAAGTGTCTGAGTACTTACAGATCTACAAGTACAGGAGTGTGACGGTTAGTAAGCGTGTATGTGTGTATGTTAGGGTGTCTGTTAGTTGCCAAGTTGTTTGTGTTTTTGCAATTAAGACTTGAAGAAGGTCTAAGAATAAGGTTGTACCGGAAACAAGCGCTTTATTTTCTATTAAAGCCGTGCCAAAAACCTATTTTTGATATTTTGCATTGGAGAAGTAAGCTGAAGGCCTTGAGAAGCTAATATTCGAGTTTATAATTTTTCTGTCTACAAAAATGGTCCTTACAATTTTCATCATAAAAGCATTATTTTTAAAGTTATACGCTGTTCAAAATATATTTCAAATGAGCTGAGCATTGATACTAGTGCTCATACATTCCGGGTTGCTCATACGACATGGTGTACCATATGACTACGGTACTTTTGATGCATAAATTAAATTGTGTATAACTTGAAAAGCAATGTTTAAAGTTATACGCAGTTAACGTAATAAATCAAATGACCTGAGCATTCACTCAAGCGCCTTATGCATTCGGAGTTGCTCATACGACATGGTGTACTATAGGAAGGTAGTACATTTGATGGAAAACTTTAACGTCTATAACTTCTAAAGCAATGTTTGTATGAAAAAAATTATTTAGAACTTTTTGTAGACTAAAAAATTTTGTATTCGAAAATCGCCTTTTCAAAGTTATAGATTTATTTGTAATACTTTGGAGTTAACAACTGCGTTACAAAGGAACAAAAATTAATGTATAAAATACTATAAGGGAAGGTTAAGCCGATTTAAGCGCGATTTAAATTGAAAATAAAGCATCTGACTCCTTCCCTCAAGGCAACAACTAAATTTTCAGCTGGCGTTTGCAAAAAAAGTAAACAAGTTTCGCCACTAACTGACACCCTAATGTACATGTTTGCATAATTATGTATGTACTTCGGCGGTAAACCGAGTCAATTGTCGTTAAGTGAAAATAATTAATGTCCTTGTTAACGCAATTTAACAACACAAAGTGAAAACGAAAATAAAAAAAAAATATTTATGTGCATGGAGTAGTGTAGAAATATGTGCAGATGATAGTACAAATGCAGAGCGAATGAGAAATTGGATATTCAAGCGCAGGGTAAAAGATTTTAAAGTGTGATATAAAAAAGTTAATACTTTTTTTTTAAAGCGCGCTAAAATTATGGAAAAAAGTATGTTTATGAAAACTGTTTAAGTACTAAAAATAACCCTTTCCATAACTACCTTCAACCACATTTCGTGCAGTGAATGAGTTTAAGAGTTAGTTTAGGTTAGTTTAACAGGTCGATGCTAACCGGTAGAGTCACTTAAACAGCTTACAAGGCTGGTAGGTTGTGGGCTCTCACTTGGATAACTGAAAAAATCGATCCGTTGTGGTACCTAAAACACATCAATAAAGCGCTTTGTGCCGCTGACATATTTTTTAAGCCGATTAATGTCAGTTTCGATTATATCTACAGTTTTTCCAAAGGTAAGACTGCCGAGTTGTTTCAAACTCAGGCTTCCAAAGGTTGATTAATGGAAAATTTTATGTGAATAATGGAAATGAAAGTGCCAAGATGTTTCCACCTCACCTTCTTCCTTACAAATCTGATAGCTTGCAATCAGCTGACACGACATTATACCTCACTAACTCTACGTTTCCATCAAATTGAATGAAGAATGTCATACTTATAGCCAACAAAGATGAATTGCTAACTATAAATAAGTAGAATCGATCTATACATGAGTAATTGAATAGCAGACCAAAGAAAAATAAGAAAGCAAGAGCTAACTTGGGGTAAAACAATATATCTCGTATTACGTCAAGCGGAAGAAGATAAAGAAGGACTACGTCTACCAGCCACCATATTGAATAATGCACCACAAGTATAAGCAGCAATAAGAGTAAGCTCAAGCTACAAGTATACTCTCAGCTTTCGAGATATTGGCTTGAAATTTTCTGCAGAACTTTTTTTATCGAGTTGCTGCATATCTGTCGAAACCGCAGTTGTTAGACAACTACAAAATATAGTTGTCATACAAACAGATCGCTTAAAATACAGTCTTTATATGAAAGACTTTTTTATTTGGCAAGCTAACTTTGCAAAACTTAGTAGGAGTTATTGTCAATAGCATCTCTATAATATTCGAAGAAATGGTGCAGATCGGATCACTATAGCATATAGCTGCCATACAAACTGATCGTTCGAAATCAAGTCCTTATATGAAAAACTTTTTGATTTGGTAAGATATCTTCACGAAATTTGGCACAAGGCATTACTCAAAAGATTTCTACAATATTCCATGAAACGATTAAGATCGGACTACTATAGCATATAGCTGCCATACAAACGGACCGATTGAACTCAAGTCCTTGTATTGAAAACTTTTACATTTGGTAAGATATCTTCGCGAAACTTGGCGCAGATATTTATTCAAGGCATTGCTATAATCTCCCAGGAAAATATTCAGATCGAAACACTATAGCATATAGTTGCCATATTCACTGAACAATTAAAATAAAGTTCTTGTATGGAAAACTTTTACATTTGGTGAGATATCTTCATGAAATTGGGTACATATTATTATCCTATAGACTCCTACGATATACCAAAAAATTGCTCAGATCGGACCACTATAGCATATAGCTGCTATATAAGCTGACCACTCAAAATCAAGTTAAAAAGCTTTATTCACACTTTTATGCTGTAAAAAACGCAACTGTGTAAGGTATTATATTATAACCACGGTGCAATCGTCATTTTCTTAAATTATATAATTTTAATATATGTTTTTTTTTGGTCTGGCACCACTTTATTAACCCCTTGTCAGCAATTTTAACGTACAAATTGCGAAACTACTTAAATAACATGAAGGCATTAAATTCCCCTCGTATATATATGTACATATAATTGCATTATGCTTGCAAATTTGTATATAATTGTGTGTTTTTAATATTTTTGTTGGTTTTTCATTCGAGTATCTGCCCGAACACAGCCTTTCGTATATTTGATCCATGAAATTGTTTTGACACCTTTTTGTGGCATACAAATATTTGTCGATAAATCGTTAATTGCACGACCTGCAGCGGACATTTGCAGCTAAATAACTCTTTTGTTGTTGTTATATGTGTATTTATATATATACAAGTATATTTATATACATTATTTCCTGGTAGTTGATTTTGTTGAGTATTGGACGGAGGCATTTAAAAATTGTATGCTTGTGAATCAAAATTTTGTACGGCTGCCTATTTATTCTCAGAATGCAATGTATGTATTACGTCACCTAAAATGCAAAATAACGTAACATCACTTTTCATAAATTTACAGGCGAAGAAAAAACAATATAAAGAAACCACTCATATTGACACAAAATTTGAGTTTCGGTTATAAAATGGTTATTTATTGATCATGTATTGGTTATAAAATGGTTATTAACCGGTTATGTATTTGTTATAAAATGGTTATTAACTGGTTATGTATTGGTTATAAAACGGTTATGTATTGGTTATAAAATGGTTATATATTGATTATAAAATGGCTAAATATTGGTTATAAAATGGTTATACATTTGTTATAAAGTGGTTATATATTGGTTATAAAATGGTTATGTGTTGGTTATAGAATGGTTATGTATTTGTTATAAAATGGTTATATATTGGTTATGTATTGGTTATATATTGGTTATAAAACGGTTAAATACTGGTTATAAAATGGTTACATCTGAAAATTTTATGCTACATACATACATACAATATATAGTATGATGTAGTGTATACTAAGCAATAAAAATTCAATTTCGATTTTTTGAAGATACGTTGTTTTGTATTTTATGTGACGATGTATAGAATAGCATATAATACGCTAGCATATTCACTGCTGCAAACACTTTTTGGCTTCGAAAAAAAATATTTTTTTTCATACAAATGTCATGGGTATTAATTGCTTGGCGCGACTTTAAAATAATGATGGAATCATAAGCTCGCCATATATGGAAAGTAATAAATACATAGTTGTACGCAATACTTCAAAAAAATTTCTGCGAATATCTGAGGCTAGTGGAATATCATATGAGTGTTTGTTTGCAGTGCAAATACGCTTTTAATTGGGTTGCTACATATGGCAACGCCAAGCATGCAGCTAACACAAACAGTTGAATATTTTCAACATTTCGGTGTATATATTTAAAGTTGACCCATCTGGCAACGCTGTAACTTTTAACAGCGCTGACAAATCGGCTAATGTCATACCGCGTTAGAAGCGTCATTCGAAGACAATTTATACCATGGAACAGTACACTCCAAAAGAATGCGCTGAAATTGTTCAGCTTTATATTCAAAATAACTTTTCAATTGTGTTAACTCAACGTGCGTTTCGCAAAAAAAATAAAGTGAAAAGTGCTCCAGTTAAGAACACAATTAAGTCTTTATACGCAAAATTTGTGAACACCGGTAATCTCAGTAATGCCAGTCATGCATCCAGACAACGCACAAGACGTTCTGATGAAAATATCGAAGCTGTACGAGCCAGTATTGAGGAGACTCCATCGACATCGAGTTATCGCCGCTCTCAGGAATTAGACATCTCTCGCACCACTCTCCGACGCATAATTCATAAAGATTTGAAGATGTTTCCATATAAAATTCAAATGGCACAAAAACTAAACCCAGCTGATTATCCGCGACGCCTTAATTTTGGCAAATGGGCCATCGAAAAAATTGATATCGAAAAATGGTGATGTTGACTGGCCACCGAGATCACCAGATTTGACGCCACCAGACTTTTATTTGTGGGGTTATTTGAAATCCAAGGTATACGCTAATAAGCCAAAGACCTTAGCTCAACTGAAAGCCAACATTCGACGTGAAACAGCCGCCATATCATCCGAAACATTGGCCAAAGTCATGGAAAATGTCGAAAAAAGAGTGCATTTAGCTGTCAAAGCTAAAGGTGCCCATTTACGCGATCTAATTTTTAAATATTAGCTGAAAGAAATCCCCTTGGACCAAAATAAATTATTTTTGAAATGAACAAAAAACATTGTTTTCTTTTGTTCTTTTTTTTTAGAAACAAATGGGTCAACTTTAAATGGCCTACCCTGTATATATACATATTTACGATATAATATTAAGTCATCCGGAAAGAGATATATGTAGAAGGACAGATAGCAAACTCAATTGTAAAACTAGTATTTAAAAACATTGTAAAAAAAGAGGATACTCAGGCAGGAACTGCCTTAGACTACATCCTTCCAAGAATGGATTTCAATAGTTACTTTCATTTAGAAGAGTGCCCTTTAGACGTGAGTGGAGAAGAACTTTAGTAGAGGAGGGGGCTGCTAACTCGATCTATACTACGAAGATCTTGAAATCTTTATATCTTTAGGTCTATCAAACTCAGTTAGTGTCTTCCAAGCGGAAGTACTAGGCATAGCGGAGGCTATGTAGTTCAACTAAGCAACTACGGTAAGATACAGAATGCGTCTATTTACGCAGACAGCCTGGTGTCACTACTAGCCTTATCATTGTCAGCAATTGATTCCAGAATACTAAGTAAGGAGGAAGTGGGAAAATTTTGAGCTCACTGGCAGGTCAACTGCAATTTGTCCAAAATGTGGGTTCCCAGTCACTGGAACAATTTCGCCGAAGGAAAAGCAAAATAGTTTGCTTTGCGCTTCACTAGATGAATCAGAGGTACAGATAACACCATGTCCGCCAGATCAAGAGAGAGCTAAGTATAAATGGAAAAGCTCAGAATATATGGAAATATATAACCAATGGCAAGATAGAGAAGCAAAATCTTCGATAGCTCCACGAAAAGTATGTAAAGAGTTAAGGATTTAAGGACTTAGGGATTTAACCTATTGGAAAACACACGTTCAAAATGGGTTTGCCCTATGATAACACGCGTCAAAGTGTGTAAAGAAACGGTTCTACACAGAAGAGTGAGTGAGTAGATGAGAAAACTCTATCAAAACCAGACATCGAATCCTTGAAATCCAGCAAATACCAAACCTCGAATGTCTATATTCTTCTGCTTCACTGGCGAAAACTCATGAAAAACATATATATGTATACTGAATTCTAAAAAGTACTTTACTCCATATAACTTTTCTTTATTGAAATATCAAAATTAACAAAATTTTAAATCTTTAGCTTTCTTACAGCTCAATAACAAATAATATATACATCTTTATTCACTCTTCTTCACTTATCCAATTTTCAACACTGTACCACTAACACATCCTGTTCATTGTGGCCACATATACTTAAGTCACTGATAGAGAAATATTTAAGACAAATTAAAATCTTCGAAGACTTTCTTCTTCACTGCTTGCTTATCTGCTTGTCACAGTCAATTTCGCAAATTAAAAAAGCAAGCGTAAGAAAATAAATCAGCAGTAACGAATCTCTTGCGTTGGCCTTGGCGTATGAGTAACCCAAAATGCTGTTGAGCACAAATCTCTTTTATATATTTTACACGAAATTCTAACCACAAATTTGCATAGAGCAAGCTGCTGCAAAATTACTGAAACTCAAACATACATACAAACATATGTTACAATTTACAGTTACACGCTTCAAATGTACGCTCGCACTCGCCGGCAGTCGCTCACCAGCAAACGGGAATTAAATGATTAAAATGCGGCAACATTGTACGTGTCCACATTATTCGGTCGTCCACAAGTAGGGCAAGCAAATTAGGTAGAGAAAGAGAGAAAAATATAATTTTAAAGTGCATGTGAGAGCGAGCGCGTTCTGTGCATTTTTTGTTCAACCATAAAAGCGTCTTAAATCTTTGATATTTCACTACAAAGTATGAAGCTCGTAAAAAGCGGCAAGTGGTAATAAGAAAACGGGGCGAAAAAACGCCGGAAGAGAGACAATTGAAAAATGTAATCGCGCTTACCCAGCTGGAAGTTGTTGTCATTTGACAATGACTAAGTAATTGGATTAAATTTGTGCGCAGGCGACAGGCGTGTGGCCGATGATGAGGAAGCTGTGTTAACGTAAGGGTGTTTGTGGCATAATCCAGTACACTTTTTTGATGGAAACGCGGAAATACTAAGATCAAAGTTTATTTTGATACCAACAAATATGTTTAAAGAAAGATTTTATATTGACATTTTGATACAAGATGATAGCTGGTGAGCCAGTCTTCGGTAGCATAGATGTACAGTAAATCTACTGCCACCTTAATGGCTGCAACCTCGGCTTAGAGAACGCTGCCATAGTTAGCAAGTCTAAAGCTGGAGTTGCTAGAGAGCTTCTGATAGTAAACACCTCCACAAACCATCCCCTTTAGCTTTGTATCATCAGTGATGAAGCTCACTGCCGCTTCCCTCCAACGGCATCTTCCCACCCACAACTCTCTCGCTGGTATATATGTAGATAGAGAAGGAGTCGAAAAACTTTGGTTTGATGACTGCATAGTCCAAGTGAGCCGGTATGAAGCCAAGGTTTAGGAACTGAAGACGCTTATGGTCTTTTGATTGGCTAAATACTGTCTGTAGAAACTGGAAAAAGAGTACACCTCATAGGACTATTTGATTACATACATATGTTCGACTTTTACATTTTTTTAGACGCTCACAATGTTTGCAATGAAACTACTACACTGTTTTTTGATTCAGAATTGATATAAGGCTGGATGTGACTCCAGCTATTTAAAAAAAATTCCACTTGGGTCCGCCAATACTCCGCCGTACTTACAAAGTTTACTTTAAATTGATTTTGCTCGCACGAATGCGGCTGCTTCTCTCGCTATGCTAGCCCACAACGTGAAGCCTCACTTTTATTGCGGACGCTTTATTGGTCCAGACGCTACTTGGTACAATAGCAATTGATTTAGTTGTTGTAGCAATTGCTAATGCAATGTTAGACTTGATTGGTTTTCCATTAACGCCAATAAGTTTCAGGACCTGTCAAATTACGGCGCTCATATACATATATAAATATATATTATATATACATATGGACTATACAAAAAAAAATATGTATATACATATGTACTATATACAAATATATATACATATGTCTATAAAAATATGTGTTCTGTAAGTATGTATGTAATTATCTTTTCAGTTATCGACTGGCATTAAATAGTGCTTGACAGCTTTGACAGAGTTCACAACTTAAAAGGTCAAATTTAAATATTTAATTTTGTTGTGAGAGCAACAGAGGAGCGAAGCTAAAATTCTCGTTTAAACGTATTCAATGCTTCTCAGAGTTTATGTGCCAAGCACTCGCAGAATAATGAATTTGATGCTCGCTCCAGATATGCTCACAGCTGCTCATTACTCTATTAAAAATCCAGTCCTTGGTACTACTTGTTTAAAGTTATACTCATATGTAGTATTTCACAGAGGAACAGCTGACACACCAGCTATCAACTTCAACATATTTTTTGACAGTTATGTGCTGTATACTGTGGCAATTTTTACACTAACTAACTAGTTAAAATCATGTGTTCAGCTCGTTATTGGTTAGATGAGGTGGGATATGGAAAAAGTGTTACGTATTTGTATTGAACTTGAAAACCCCTCATCGTAGTAATCATACAGACAAAATCCTCTTCAAAAGTTAGACAAGTAAAGTGGCTGTGTAACGACGTACTTAGGTCCTTTGGAGGCCCATTGTGAAATCTTCTGCATTTTTATTGGCATACACACCGTTTACTCGGTTCTGACCAATTGTGAAATCACCAAGACAAAAAACCCTTTCTTCATTCCCCATTGTCTGCTGTCGAAACCCCCCAGCGCTGCTGTTGAAGCTTATCAGAACAGAAAGTTTATCTATGCAAGATTCGAAACGTCGTCTTGAAACCCTCGACTAATAGTTGCGTTTCTTTTCCTACACAAAGCTTTGCATTCGCATAGAACATACTTTATACTCTACTCTTCTTCTACTACTACATGTCTCTCAATTAGATAGTGACCTAATAGTGCTACTACAAGAATTTTTATGCCATTCTTTTTGAGCGGTATGTTTACCCCATATTCGTTTCGTGCCACATTTGCCTGTTTATTAAGCGCATCAGGGATTGACTACACCAAGCCTCAGCTATATTTATAACATGTTCACCGAAAAAATATCTACAAGTAGCCAGAGCATAAGCATTTTTTCTTAGTTTGCGTAGTCCAATTGTAGTGCCTGTTCTGGGTAGATGAACTATCTGCTTCTCAGTTACCAGGGATAACACTACGCCCAGGAACCCATTGCTGGTTTATCGGGAAACTGGTTGTCAGATACACTTAGAGATCAGGAGATGCTTTCACTATCTTTGGCACAACACTAAGATACTTTAGCGATTTCAAAGCAGGTTGGCTGCCTTTATATATAAATATATTCCCTGTTGTGAGCACACTCTTTGTCAGAACAAGAACGCTTTCTTTAATTCAAAAAATAAAAGTTATATATTTCTGAAAGCATCTTAAGTAATAAAGACATTTAGTTAGATATATTAATTTAATAGTTGTATATCTCTAAAAGCCTCACTAAGATAGATAAGATAATTAGAAGAGTATTGCTACACGACCTTAGGTCTTTTATGTTCTTTCCTATGACACATCGATCCACCTAACCCTAGCATATTGATAAATTCCAATATACTGCTAAGTACAAGTGAGGCGCTGTGATGCATATTTGGAAACATGAATCCAAGGGCCTTTATTCTGTGTCTGTAGACTGCTATGCAGTCAATTAGCAAGTGTTCTGGAATTTCAGGATCTCTGTTTCAGATTACAGTGGCCAGCGTAGAATGCGACAAGTAGCCTGAGTTTGTCTCTAGGAAAGCTGATTGCATATTTAAAGCTGCTGCTTTTGTAACCTCCCATTAGCAACTTGACATAGCTTGGTGTTGTTGCCAATTCCTATCTCTGCCTACTCCTTCTTTCTTGCGGAACAGATTCTTTATGGTATGAGGACCCAATGCGATGCTGAACCCTTCATCGCGGTGGGTCCTCATACCTCCTCCTCCTGCTATGTTAGTGCATGCTGCGGAATGGACGAGCTCATCAGCAAATTAACTGCTTGGTGAAGTTTACTCTTTTGGTAATGCTATCCCTTGGGAGAAGAATCAACGTTACATCTTCACTTAAACCCTTCATCTGCTGGCATCATCTTACCTTGACTCTGCCACATCCATCTGCTGTGATTAGGAGCAATGTGTGTTTGGCTACCTAACCGATTACTAGGTGAAGTGATGGGATCTCATGCATGACAAACCTGAACTCTAGTTCTATACCGTCAAATGGAAAGCAGAAGAGTACACTAATGAACTTAACTCTCAAAAAATTTACATAATTTCAATTGCTTTCAGTTGCCAGCAATTTCAACTCAAAAAGCCAATGTGCTAAGCAATTAAATATATATTTCCATATATGAGCCTCTGAGAATTGGTTTTTGTATCCAAATGAAAAAGAAAAAACATAAAAAATACAGGTGGGTCTTTGCACACTGAAAATTACCTCAATTATGAAAATAAAATAAACTAAACTATAAATTAGTTACACTAGCACTTGTCAAATAAATTTAAATACTCCACAAAATATTTAAAATATCATATATGTAAATTTATTTTAATTACTTTCCAATCGAATGAAGCGTCACTGACTTTTGATTTTGAAAATACCAACCGAAACGAATCCTTTTCTATGAATTGAGGAAAAAGACGCAAAAAAATTAATTGAAAAAATATATTTCCGACACTCAAATAACTGTTTGTTTAATACTTATAGCCACATACATTTATTGATTGCTAAAAATCATTTGCAGTAAAGTGATTGCGGCATAAAAAATTGAGGAAGAAATTTAAAAAATTCACACTAATTGGAAATTTGCAGCAAATTCACTAAATTTTATTGATACAAATGCTTTAATGAATTCACTGTAGTTTTACATAGGCAGCCATATATATTTCTGGACTAGGCAATATTAAGTGTTACCAGGTGCAATCTGACATTTCCATTGGAAAGTTTGACATTTTTTAGCATAACATCACTCAGAACGTTTTGTCATTTAATCGTGAATTGTTTTATTTACAGGGAATTAAAAAATTCATCTCGGCCAAACAATGGAATTAACTCGTGAAAACTTTCGTGCGATCATTTTTCACAACTTTCGACGTGGATTATCACGACAAGAGTGCATCGATGAACTAAAGTTTTTGTATGGCTATGAAGCACCATCCTATAGCACTGTGAAAAACTGTTACAACGAATTCAATCGTGGCCGACGCTCGCTCAAAGACGAATTCCGTGAAGGTCGTCCAAAAACAGCCGTTGTGCCAGAAAACATCGATGCCGTACGTGAACTGATAATGCAAGACCGTCATGTAATATACCTTCAGATAGAGGCACGCCTATGCATTTCTCCCACCAGCATACATGAAAACCTGGCCGTAAAAAAGGTTTGTTCTCGTTGGATCCCGCACAATTTGACAATCGCTCAAAAGAAGGCTAGTGTGGGTTGATTTGAAGGTTAGTTTCCTCAAATGACCAAAAATTGTACGATACTCAGGACTTTTTACACCAAAAATCGTACTTTTCCAAAAAAAATTAAATATAAAGTTTGAAATACATAATTAATTTCCGAAAATAAGCGATAAAAATTTTCAAAAATAAAACTTTTTTTCCCAAATTATGCCAAATCTGTTCAAAAGAATTTTATAATAATCTTTATTTGAATAAACTAAAACCGCAGGATTTCAGCTTTCATGCGGACTTTTCTGCTACAATTCAGCACTTATTCAGCTAAGGCGCTGAATAGCGAAGCGCCTGAAAACAGCATATACAGCTATTATGTAAGACATTTCGATTCCAAACTTAAGTATTTATTTATTCTTCGGAAAAAGCTGCTTATAAAGTAATGCATTTGTTGTCACGAAAAAAAAAAATTAATATATTTTTGTCTTCATATATTTTTCAAAATGATTAAAATATTTACAAGGATTGTGAATAAACTACTTTGAAAGCATTTTTAGATATTTTTTTAAATATCCGAAAACACATTTACGCTGAAGTTTCATGGCTTTTCAGCTTATCCGCTATCATTCAGCTTAAGCCATTGATGGCTGAATAACGCGCTGAATACCAAAGCACTTATTCAGCTTAAGCTAGTGATAGCTGAATTAGGTGCTGAATATCACAGCACTTATTCAGCTTATGCTAATGATAGCTGAATTAGGTGCTGAATACCAAAACACTTATTCAGCTTATGCTAATGATAGCTGAATTAGGTGCTGAATACCAAAGTACTTATTTTGCTTAAGCTAGTGCTAGCTGAATTAGGTGATGAATACCAAGCGCCTGAAAATGTTGTAAGCAGTTGCTATTTATGGCAATTCAATTCAAAAGCACGTTTTCTAGCCTTAGTCGATCATATGTTTATTAAAATTAACAAATATGTATGTTTAACAAAAAAACTTAATTAATTTTTGCCGTCATATAATTTTCAAAATCATTTAACTATTTTACGATCTTATGGAAAAATACTTTCAATTAAAAAGTTTTTAAGAAATAACCTTAAACACACTTACTCAGAAGTTTCATGGCTTTTCAACTTTTGTGGTATCATTCAGCACTTATTCAGTTGAGGTTAGTGTTAGCTGAATGAGGTGCCGAATACCAAAGAACTTATTCAGTTTAAGCTAGTGATGAGCCGAATCAAGCGCCGAATATCAAAACCCTTTTTCAGCATAAGCTAGAAATGGCTGAATAAGGCTCCGAATACTAAATTCACTTATTCAGCTTAAGTTAAAAATAGTCGAAAGAGGCGCTGAACACTAAGGCACTTATTCAGCTTAAGAAGGAGCTGGCTGAATAATGCGCTGAATACCAAATACACTTATTCAGCTTCATCTAGTGATAGCTGAATGTGGTGCTGAATACATATGCCTGAAAACAAATGTATGTAATTGCAATTTAAGTCATTTTAACCCGAAATCATGTAAGCCTTTGTCGTTTTTGAAACAAATAAATTACTTTCGATAGAAAAAAATAGCGCTGAAACTTTATTTTCATAAATCATTTAAATAAAAACGTTTCAAAATTAAATTGAAAATATACGGAAATTTTATTTTTTTCGGTTACACTCGACATGCCTATCGGTTACCTATACCCGAAATTAATAAATTTATACACATAAACGCTTTCAAATAATTTTGCGCCACTTCTAGGCCCACAGGCTCAGAATAACGCCAGTTAGCATATAGCAATTTGCATGCATTTCGCACCTTGAATGCGCAAAATTTTAGCGAACCGAAAATAATATTTTTTTAAATTTTTTATTTCGCTTTGCTCGCGCTGAATTTTGCATTTCACAAAAACAATTTATTGGCATGCAATATTACTAAAATGAAAATAAGGTTAAAACTTCAAATATTTTTGTGGCAAAAAACAGTTATACGGAGACTGTTGGCAGCACTTCTTTGTTTCTTTTCAAAATATTTAATAGCATGCATGGATATGTGCATATCAGTTGCTGTTTTCTATAAACTTTTTGTTGCACAAAGCAACCTTTCTAAATAGTCTTGCCCCTTCTGACCACCTTTCCTTTTTCGCTTAGTACATTTTTGTCTATTTAAATGCATTTACATTTTAATTCCGCTTTGCCAAAATATTCGCTATTCATTTCGTTTATCAGCGCTTGCGGCAAAAGCCTTTTGCCTTGCAACTGGAGTTTACCACTTTCATATTCGACATCCAAAATAATATATTTTTGCTTCTCTTCAGGTAGCAAAAAAGCTTCATGCAGCTGCATTCTTCACTGTTAAGCTCATTCACCGTTAGTTTGCTGCTGCGCTTGCTAACGAATTTGCATAGAAATACTTTTGATAAATTGGCCAAGCTGTGTGTGGGATGTCGGTCAATGCACATAAATACAGTATTTAAGCTTTTATACTTGATGCCACCTTTTTCAAGTATTTTCCCAATTCATTTGGACGGTTTAAAAACTGTTTTTAGAGGAAAACAATTTCTATTTGGATAACTTAGCGTAAGTGAATCGTGTATAGAAATAGCAAAACATTCTGGCAATCCTTCATAAGTTCCAATTATCTAAATAAGTAGTCCTTAACTGATCTCAGACCCAAAATTGTCAAGTATTCACGTGTTTGGTTACTCTCAAGTGATCGGACAATCGAAACACAAGCTGGTAAGCTCTCTCTATATACAAAACTGAGTTAACTTCAAAGCCTTAAATAAGTTAGACAGCCTGTCTGCAGCTGTACAGTGTCTCAAAAGTCCTTAAAACAGTTTCTACGTCTATTTTCAATAACATAACATTCAAAAGAACTTCAAACAGATATCCAAAAACACGAAAGAAAAAAAATACTTTAAACAAATTAGTTTTAATATAAAGGGTAATTTTTTAAGAGCTTGATAACTTTTAAAAAAAAAAAAAACGCATAAAATTTGCAAAATCTCATCGGTTCTTTATTTGAAACGTTAGATTGGTTCATGACATTTACTTTTTGAAGATAATTTCATTTAAATGTTGACCGCGGCTGCGTCTTAGGTGGTCCATTCGGAAAGTCCAATTTTGGGCAACTTTTTCGAGCATTTCGGCCGGAATAGCCCGAATTTCTTCGGAAATGTTGTCTTCCAAAGCTGGAATAGTTGCTGGCTTATTTCTGTAGACTTTAGACTTGACGTAGCCCCACAAAAAATAGTCTAAAGGCGTTAAATCGCATGATCTTGGTGGCCAACTTACGGGTCCATTTCTTGAGATGAATTGTTGTCCGAAGTTTTCCCTCAAAATGGCCATAGAATCGCGAGCTGTGTGGCATGTAGCGCCATCTTGTTGAAACCACATGTCAACCAAGTTCAGTTCTTCCATTTTTGGCAACAAAAAGTTTGTTAGCATCGAACGATAGCGATCGCCATTCACCGTAACGTTGCGTCCAACAGCATCTTTGAAAAAATACGGTCCAATGATTCCACCAGCGTACAAACCACACCAAACAGTGCATTTTTCGGGATGCATGGGCAGTTCTTGAACGGCTTCTGGTTGCTCTTCACCCCAAAAGCGGCAATTTTGCTTATTTACGTAGCCATTCAACCAGAAATGAGCCTCATCGCTGAACAAAATTTGTCGATAAACACATTTCGAACCGAACACTGATTTTGGTAATAAAATTCAATGATTTGCAAGCGTTGCTCGTTAGTAAGTCTATTCATGATGAAATGTCAAAGCATACTGAGCATCTTTCTCTTTGACACCATGTCTGAAATCCCACGTGATCTGTCAAATACTAATGCATGAAAATCCTAACCTCAAAAAAATCACCCGTTATAATAATTAAACTCAGTGAGTACTATCTTGTACTTCGCGATTTTATAATCTCCAAAACATATGCATAAATATAGTATATATCATTGGAACGGACATATTTCTATATGAATGAAATTATTGAAAATATTGAAGAATAATTTTGGGAAGTATATTTTATTACGAACACAAGTATTTGAGTGACACAAAACAATCAGAAAAAGTCGTGAAGTCATTGAAAACTTGGTTCAAGTGAATCGTCTATCCAACTCTGTTAATGACAATAAGTACGAAAGAGTTAAAGAAAGAGTGCTTGAGAAGCAGTATTGGCATCAGGGAGATATCAGAGCAAATCAACATATCTTATGTACTCAAAGCATTAACAAAAATACAACACATCTACAGCATCGACATGAGTATTTTGATAAATGTTTTGAGTATGAAAATACTCAGTACAGATAATCATATTTTCTGGGTTCCCGATTAATGAAGAGACTTTGATTTATAAATATGACGTCAAAACTGTTCAACAATCTAGCGAAGGGCGCTACAAAAATGAGCCGAAAGCACTGAAGGCCATCCCAGCTCAGGCTTATAATAAGTATATGGAAACTTAGATGAAGCGTTATCAAACTTTAATTGGGTCAAAAGTAGTTGGGTTACGGAGTCTAAACATGTCTTTTTATTTATATATGAGTATAAATGATTATCATAATGAGCTGAGTCGATTGAGCAATTTCCGTCTCTCAGTCGTTCTCCTTTGATACCTTTACGAAATTTAGCATGAATTATTGCTTAAGGCAATTATTTAATCTCCGAAGGATAACAATAACCAGAAAACTTGGTTTTACCTCATAGTCTTATGAATATATTTAGATAAAAATGTAAAGCTAAACTAGTCAATTGAAGCATTCTAATCTTCATGAATACTGATGGCAAATCAGTTAGTTTAGCAAATATCGCCCTTTTCGATACAAACTAGAATAATAATATATAAATGCTTTAACTTTTGACTCAATTTTGCTTTATAAATTTTATTATATGTGACCTGGTCTACGGAAAGGGGGCTTAGGTGTCAAAAAATCAATTTTTCACTTTTTAGTTGATTCGGAAGTTGAGTTGAGTTGTTTATTTTTAACATTTTTTTTTTCAAAAAAAAAAATATTTCGCACGTTAGCTCCCTTTTCGTAGACCAGGTCACACATATTATTGCGCTTTAAAGAAATACAAACTAGAGTCAATACAGCTGGGAGTCAAGATAAAACTTTAGTAAGTACTACATATATAAATTCATATATATTGATATCTAGGAAAAGCCACCCTTTAATCAAGTAGTATTACCAAAACTTTAACTAAAACTTCATTTTCTTAAATTATACATATCTTAAGGGACACAACTAGTAAGACAGACTAAAAATTATGATTTTATATAGAATACATATATAAATATATATATATTTGAAAAAACACACCATCAATTTTTTTAAGAAAATTTGCTTCAAATTCATTTTCGAATAGATCAAAAAAACTCCTAAATTAAAATTAAATTAATAAAAATTAAATTAAAAGCTTTATACAGATGCAGATTATTTGATAGTTATGGTGTCACTAAATCCAAGCAACTTTGAACAATGTATTTTTGAGGAAAAGATAAACTTATGGAGCTGATCGAACTGTACGGCTACACTTTAGAGCCGCGTAACTCCAAAAATATTTGAAATATTAAATTAAGTTTTTAGTATGTTATTTTTGAGGGTATAGTCTAAGAGAGTAAAGGCTAACAATTTGAAAACTCACAGTAGATGTGCCTTATAATATCTTAGCTAAGTATACTTATTTATTAACACACAAAGGCCAGTTAATATTTCTAAAATCACAGCAAATGGAGCCTGTATCTGAGGGTTATCTCCAGAAACTCTCCAATCACAAACAATAGAACAGACTTAAATTTAAAAATGTTTTATAAGAACTATTTTTGTGCAAATTTAAGCAACATTAATGCTCGTCAAAATCATTTCTAAACCAAAAAAGTCTTCAAATCAAAGAGTTTTAAATAAAAAGTTTAAAAGTAACAAAAATTATAAGAATAGATTAACATTAACAAAGAGTTTCATAACAAAGAAGTATAGAAAAGAATTTAATACAAAAAGGTTCCTAAATATGAAAACCTATTAAAATACAAGAAAAAGTAAAAAAAAACAAATAATTGTAGAAATAACAAAGTTCAAAGCATCAAAAGAATATATAAAAGTTCCGACACAAAACTCAATTTAACAAATAAAAACATGACGAAAACAAAAAAGATCATAACAGAAAACAAAATAAAAAACACAAAACACAAAATTGTTAAGCAAAGAAGTTTTCGAAACTAAATAACTTAAAATAAAGAGAAATTATAATCAGAAAATGTTTAATAATAAAAAGTTTAGAAAAAAAATTAGAAAATAAAAAATCTTTTTTAAAAATAACGGGTGATTTTTTTGAGGTTAGGATTTTCATGCATTAGTATTTGACAGATCACGTGGGATTTCAGACATGGTGTCAAAGAGAAAGATGCTCAGTATGCTTTGACATTTCATCATGAATAGACTTACTAACGATCAACGCTTGCAAATCATTGAATTTTATTACCAAAATCAGTGTTCGGTTCGAAATGTGTTTCGCGCTTTACGTCCGACAAATTTTGTTCAGCGATGAGGCTCATTTCTGGTTGAATGGCTACGTAAATAAGCAAAATTGCCGCATTTGGGGTGAAGAGCAACCAGAAGCCGTTCAAGAACTGCCCATGCATCCCGAAAAATGCACTGTTTGGTGTGGTTTGTACGCTGGTGGAATCATTGGACCGTATTTTTTCAAAGATGCTGTTGGACGCAACGTTACGGTGAATGGCGATCGCTATCGTTCGATGCTAACAAACTTTTTGTTGCCAAAAATGGAAGAACTGAACTTGGTTGACATGTGGTTTCAACAAGATGGCGCTACATGCCACACAGCTCGCGATTCTATGGCCATTTTGAGGGAAAACTTCGGACAACAATTCATCTCAAGAAATGGACCCGTAAGTTGGCCACCAAGATCATGCGATTTAACGCCTTTAGACTATTTTTTGTGGGGCTACGTCAAGTCTAAAGTCTACAGAAATAAGCCAGCAACTATTCCAGCTTTGGAAGACAACATTTCCGAAGAAATTCGGGCTATTCCGGCCGAAATGCTCGAAAAAGTTGCCCAAAATTGGACTTTCCGAATGGACCACCTAAGACGCAGCCGCGGTCAACATTTAAATGAAATTATCTTCAAAAAGTAAATGTCATGAACCAATCTAACGTTTCAAATAAAGAACCGATGAGATTTTGCAAATTTTATGCGTTTTTTTTTAAAAAAAAAGTTATCAAGCTCTTAAAAAATCACCCTTTAAAATCACTGAACACACAAGAAAAGTTTGAAAAATAAGAAAATTTTTTAAAAATAATAATAGTTTAAAATATTAAAATTTTAAAAATACCAAAAGTTAGAAAAACCAAAAATTTATGACATAAAAATTATTTTCAAAATTATAAAAAATGATTAAAATTAAAAAGTTTCTCAAAACAAGATAAAATTTAATAAATAAAATAGTAAAAAAACAATACTGATACAAATTTATATAATAAAAAAATATATGATATTTTATTATTTATTTATTAAATAATTAAACATTTTTAATTTAAATATTTTTATAAAAACATTTAAAAAGCAAAAATTTTAAAAAATTAAAAGAAGTGTTCAAAATAATAATAGTTTAAAAAATAAACCCAAAAGATTTTAAAAATAATAACTGTTTAAAAGACAAAAAATTTTAAAAATAATTCTTTTTATAAATAATAATAGTTTAAAAAAATAACACAAAAAAATTTTAAAATAATAAGGATTAAGAAAAAAATTAATAGCTAAAAAATTAAAAAAAATAAAAATAATTTTAAAAACAAAAAATTTAAGACTTGAAAGTAATTTTAAAAATTATAAGTTTTCAAATTAAAAAACCTTTAATAAATACAAAAGTTTTAAAAATTAAAAACGTTCAAAAACAATAAAACGAAGAAGTTTATAATTAAGAAAGTTTAACATATAAAAAAAGGTAATAAAAAAATTTTAAAATTAGAAAAGTTCAAAACACTAATAAATAAATAACTTGAAAACAATAAGAAAACATAAGCAAAAAAAAAATAAAAACCAAAAAACTTTTTAAATGAAAACAAGTTCAAAATACCAAAAATATTAAAAAAAATTTAAAAAAATAAAATTTAAAAAAACTATAAAAAAAAATTTAAAAAAAATTTAAAAAATTTTAAATATTAAAAAAAATTTAAAATATTTAAAACAAAAAAAATTTTAAAATTTAGCTTCCAAAACTAAAATAAGTTCTTAAGCGCCATACTCACCATTCAATGCACTCCCATTCGAATTCGAATAAATACCGTGTACAAGCCTGTCGCTGAGTTTGCAGCAATTCCCAAGCTGTCTGTGAATAAATTAGTAGCACAAAAGCGTTGTGCGCGCACAGCAAAGGTCGCAACAAAGGAAATATTTATATTTTTATTTTCTTTTAATGCGCTTAAATATTTTATGCACTAGAAAATTTTTATTTCACAAACGAAGCATTTTTTTCTTTTGTTTACACGAACCAAGCACTTTAAACAAAACACTTTGCTTTTGTATAAATATATTTGACAATATATTATTCGAGTGCTGCTTTGCGCACTTTATGGGTGTGAGATGGCATAACGGGCAGACGTAAAGCACGTAACGCGAACGTACGAACGGCACGAACCGCTGGGATTGGCGCTGAGTTGATTGAAACCCTTTTAGACACACACTCGAAAACGCACAACAAACGGGACAATATGTTGCTTATGTATATTTGTATATGAATTTTCACTTGCCCTGACGATAACAACAACAACAAATGGGTAAATACGCAAACACTTTACGAACTCCGGTTTGGTTGCAACAAAAGTTGCTAAACTATTGGCGAAACTCTTGCGCAAACTAGTTGTGAATTGGCCAACTGGCGAAGTTGAGTCTTTGGAGACTTGTATGCATGTGTGTGTGTATGTATTGGTGTGTGTGCGCCACAAGCCACATGCCGCAGCACACTAACAAACTTCCTTCCGCGTTTATTATTAACAACTTTTGACTTTTGCTTCAATGCCACACGGCGCTACAACACACACCAATTTTTTATGTGTGTGTGTGTGTGGAAACTTTTGTTAAGCGAGCACAACAGTATATACCGTTAAATTATTTTTTTGTATTATTCGCGATTGAAAATTTGTACAAAATTTGTGCTGAAAATCCACCTCAACAGCAGTTACAACAACAAACAGGAACTCAACTGCTCCAGCGAGATATGTGCGGCTGACAGCTGCAACTCCTGCTTGCCACACAAAGTACAGAGGTGTGCCGTTAACTTTTTTCGCAGCAACTCACTTTTGATTTTTTCGTTTTTATTTTCTACAATTTTTGTTGTTGCACTTTACACCGAATACAACACGGAGTGTCGGTCCACACGAGACGCACACAGCTTCCAAACTGAACTGAACGCACAATCCGCACTTACGTACTGCACCGCCGAAAGGATAACCGTAGACTGTTCGTCGCACAGAACAGCAAGCAAGGCGGCAGCTGCTCGGCTAGCGTCACATACACACACACACACACTCAAACACTCAAAGAGACCGCGCATGCATGGCAACGTACAACATACACTGGGCTGGCGTAGTCACGCGCATAGCTAAAGGCCTTTTCGGCTTGTCAGCCCATTTTGTACTGAGCTCTGCCAACAACCGGACGGGTTGTGTGCGGCAACAAGTTTTATGAATGAATTTGGCGCGCGTAGTAAACACGTAGGAACGACGTGGAAGCGGCACACTCGTGACGCAAGCGCGTGGCGCATTTGTATAACAGTTATTGTTGTAGAGAGCGCGTAAGCACGATTGTATTTGTATGTGTGAGCGCTTTGCATAGCTATGTGTGGTTGTTATTGTTGTTGTGCTTACAACAACATTGGTGAAAAATATGCCAAGCGCGTCGGCAGACACGTGGTGGCCAACAAGTGATAAGCGCCAGTGCCGAAATTTGCGCTGATAACACGCACACACACGGACGCAGGCAAATACAAGAACTTACACTCTGACACATATAGTATAATTACAGGTGTGTGTGTGGATTTTTGTTTCGTGTTGGTTTGGAATTTTCGGCAGACAGCGTAGAAAGATTGGCATAGGTCGTGGATGGTTCTGTAATATTACTAGTTTAGTTGAAGGTGAGTTTTCCTGAGCTCAAATGCTGGACATACAGTTCATACATGAGTCTTGGAGGTCTCCTGGGGTAGACTTTTAGAGTCCTTAACTGATGGAGTCATGTGTAGAAGTTCACGCAAGTGAGGAAAGTTCTCTGATCGCCATTCACTTGGGAGTGGCCAGAAACGATTCTTTTACATATGACTCAAGCAGCTCACGACTTCCGGTCTTTGACCAAGTATCCTCTGGGTAGCCTAAGAATATCCGTTTGAAGGCGAGCTAAAGTGAGAAGGCGAAACATCCCCTGCATAGGATTGTGCGCTGGGTTTGGGACCCGCCACGTAAAAAATGCCCCCAATGAAAAGGAAAAAACAGCCTCGGATGAGAGACCCCCGTTTTGATGACGACCATGGCAAACGAACGCCACTTAGCGAAGAGAAGAAACGACTGGCGCGCTGTTGTTGACTTGGCTATAATCGCGTAAGCGGTGTCTACGCCAGTAAAGAAGAAGAAGAACTGATTTTCAACACTAAGTTAGGTTAGACTGGTAGGCTAAAGAGCCACGCATAAACCAGTCTTGGTACTTTGCATTATTTCCATTACGAAGACCATGAAGTGTAGTCATTCTCTAGTTTCAACACACTCTGTGGTCTCACTAACTTTACAATAGGTTAGGTTAGTTTAGTTTGCTAAGCTAAAGAGCCACGCATAAACCAGTTTTAGTCCTTTGGGATACCAAATGATGTCGGAGTCCATGAAGGATAGTCATCCTCTGGGATACCTTTCCTTGACGCAAGTTTCAACAGACTGTGTGGTCTCACGAACAATAACTCTTCCAGTGTCTCAAACTGACCCCAAATGCTTAAAGTGTAGCCTTACCAATGCGGATGAAGGGCAGAAGAGGTGGTCCATTGTTTCCCTGTCTTGATTCTAACATTTCCTACAGTCATCTCTATCTGTCAACCGTATTCTGTAAGCGTGTGACCAGTTGATATTCAAATCACGTTCCTGCAGTCCTTTCTATCAAGTGTCGGTAAGAACTTTGTAAAGGGCAATCCATTTCGAGGTTCTCCACATTTTTAAAACAAAAAACACATAAACTTCAAACTTAATAGGGAATATTTATAATCATTCGAAAGCACAATCTTTTTTGAAGATTAGCTCTTTCAAATGTTGGCCGTGGCTGCGTCTCAGATGGTCCATCCTTGGAGCTCAATTTTTGATGACTCGTTCGGGCATTTCGAGTGGTAACTGGCCTATGATACGCGTTATATCTTGCTCCGAGGCCTCAATCGAAGTGAGATTGTTCGCATAGGCCTTGGACCTTACATATCTCTAAAACAAAAAGCCTGGTGGTGTCTTATTACAAAAACCGAAATGTTCTTTCAATAAGTCCATTGATTGATACGATGTGTGGGAAGTGACGCGGTCTTATTGAAAAAAAGCTCGTCGAGATCAAGGGCTTAAATTTTAGGCATCAAAAGCGATCTCTGCGGCATCATTTTTGTAGATATATGGAGCAATGATTCCACTGGTCCACAAACCACACCAAAGCGTTGTTTTTTCTAAATGAATTGACAGTTCTTGAATCTTTTCAGGTTGTTCTTCGTCCCAAATGCGCCAATTTAACTTGTTACCATATCCGTTGAGCCAGAAATGGATCTCATCGCTGAACAAAATTTGTCTCGAAACGTCGGATCTGTTGTAAACATTGTTCTAGCTTAAGTCTCTTCATGATGAATTGTCTAACAATACTGAAGAAAAATGGCATGACAGCTTGACACGACTCACGCGTGATTTGTCAAGAAAAGACTTTTCAGAAAGGAACTCTATTTGGAGCTATTTGAAGGGCATTGAAAATTCTCCTCCAGCACGCAAGTCAAAAACCACCCAGCGTGGGCTTAGGAGCAATATTTCTGGTTTCCCAGCTGCAGATGTTTGGCCATCTAGAAGTCCAGATTTGGATCTACCGGGTTAGAATTCGTGATCATAATTGAAGAACATAGACTGTCGATTATCCCACAATAATCTGGAAGGTCTCAAAAAATCTTTGGTTCAAGCAGTGTCGTCAATTCCACTAGACACTATAAAAGATAGAACACTTTCACGAAACTGAAGCTTTCGATACCATTTACAGGGCGAATATAGTACTGCGTTCAAATTGAAAGGTGAATGATCAAATTGAAAGGTGATTTTCGTCCATTTCAGTTCCTTCAAAGTAATCCCCTTCCGCTGCAAAACACTTATGTCAACGAATTTTCCATTCATCATAGCACTTAGAAAAATCCTCCGTCGTGATGGCCATCAGTGCCTTCTTCGATTCAGCTTTTATATCCTCACTTGAGTCAAAACGGTCCTCGGAGTGGTCATGTGAAGCTGCATTGAGGACTATTCTTTAATAGGATATTATAGGTTTTCGCTAAGTCGAGTCTCAAACCTAAGTTAGGTCATTTACCCAGCAAGTACTCAAACCACCAAACTACGGGAAACAGTTAAGAGATTCAGGTTAACAAAAATTCGTAACTTGAAGATATCTTATACAAAACTCACACACAAATGACGAGTGGATTTGAAATGCGCCCGTATTTCTAATGCATTTCAATTACTTCGCGTTGGCAGCGTCACTCAATGCTGTCAACTGTCAAGTCGCTGAATGTAAAATGTAAATATAAATATAAGGCAGCCACTTGTAGATGCATTGAGTGGCATTTGCTGCCAGCGATTATCGGTGCAGGGGGTGGGATGGTTGTGGGATGAAATCACTAAATTCGCAAGAACTTTCTGTCGCTTGAGTCAAGCCATGCAGATCTGCTGTTGAGCCGCTGAACTCGTACAAACGCCATTGAATCAGTGGAACTCAGCAAAGTATGCCGCAAAGCGCTGTGGCATGACTACAGTGGCAAGCACGGTTGATTATGGTGTGACAGCAGAATCGTTCGTGCAAAAAATTGTACAGCCTCAGCGCACTGCCAACGCCATTTCGTTGGCACATTGAAGACGACAACTCAACTCTCCGACACAGAGTTCGCGCGCTGTCTTTTCGACGAGTTTGAATGGTGGTGGTGGCACGTGTGCAGTTGATACAAGCGCCTAGCAGGCACTTGCTTTGGCCGGATTTGAATAATAATAGTTAATACAAGCGGCAAGTAAACGGATTTTCCACCAGCTGCCCTTGACATGTTTCGCTGTTTCGACGGGTGTATACATTTGCCACTGCTACCCACGCACCCAAAGTGCTTATTGCTGCCATTCAATCCGCTCAAAATGCGAACAGCCACCACGAGCTCAGCAGCCCATCCAGCAACCCACAGCCAGTTTTTGAATCGTCAAACGCAAGCTGGTACAGCGCCCACACCAACGACTCTTCGCCGACAGCGTCAGCTCTCCCTATTTGCATTTGTTTTCTGGAGCCGCAATGCAGCGCATATTCTCCTTTGCATTCCGTCGTGCGACCCACGCTCGTGCGCTTCCTCATTGCCTGCCGCGCGTTCCTCCTGCAATCTTCCGCAATTCCTTCAGCCAGCCAACTTGAAGTGGGTGCTTTAGCCGGGATCAATTCAAAGTGGCATTCTCGCCATTGCGCATGCAGTGGCAAATTCAAATGATAATTCTTTGCGGTGCTCTGCGGTCTTTGCGGTCTGTGCCCGTAAGCCACAAGCCTACACAGTTTTATTCCATTTTAATGCCGCTCTTTTTGCTTGCAATCATTCTCCACAGCACCGCACTCTGTAGCGCCGTTCGATAACGTAAGCGACAAATCAAAAAGACTAAGCTTATAAATAATAATGAAAAAAATCCCAACGCCAATAGAGTCGTAAGCTGGGGGAAAGCGGTAAAGCAAAGCGGAAATTGAACATCCGTATGCTATGGCGGTCAGCTGGTTTTCCCCTTATCAGTTTTTGTCTGTGGCTATTGGTAAATCTTTCACCTTCCCACAATTGCTCTTTGCTTTATTATCCGCCGCATGTTTTTCTTGCCAGTTTGTAAAAAAAAAATCTACAAAAACAACACAGTCAAAGCTTGACACATTTACATTATGCGTTTGAAGTGTTATTGCTTCTAGGTCTAGGGGTAGAGACTAATCTTACCCTAGAGCAAGGTGCTTTCATGTGGATATAGCGCTGGGGTTGTTGGACATACCTTTCTGCTTAATTCTTTCATGTGATCAGAGCCAGACAAGAAGGGAGATGGAAGTGAAACTGTATTTAAAACCTGGACAAAAATCTCCGACAGGAACCGAAGTTTTTATGAACCAAATATCCCAACAAGCTATAAAGCTTTGTCATGAACTCAACTGTGGATATTGTGGTCTGTTCAGCCCAGACGTTTCTTGGAAGATTGTTTTATAGTTGAAGTTCGAGTAATCTTACCCTACTTAGTAAGCACTGTACCCATGTTTCCCATGAAACACAAGATCGATATATATTGAAGTCGCCACAAGAACTTTGGTTCGAAATATGCTGAGATATTGTACTCGTATGGACATCAACTTAGTACATAGTACCAGCTGCAAAAATTTTATGGTGATGTCAAAATGCAAAAGTTTCCTAGGCCGGTAAGTCTTTCTAATCCAAACCAGAAATTTATGATATTTGGATTCGGAAGGCCGGTAGAGTCGGTGAATAATTTTAAAATGCGTAAGGTTTAAGCGGCTTTCCTTATCAGTATAGAGTAATAAAGCTTCTCAAAGGAACTCATGAGCCTTCCAAAGACGGTTTTACTTGCCAAAAAGGACGCCATTACTGACCTTGACACCATTATCTTTCCGGGGGACTGATAACGGCTCTGAATGGGGACTCTATTTGCATGGACACTATTAAAACGACACACGTTGACGGTAAGGTAACAAAGAAAAGCTAAGAGATGTCGAAACGGACATCCAAATCTATCACTGGTTCTGAGAGTTCTGATCCTAGGGCAACTTAACCGTCGCTGGCGAAACGCAGCAATAACAATACATAGTTTCTACAGCAAGTGACTCTGCAGGTAATTGGATGGGGAAAGCCGGTGGAAACCCGCCGGCAAACGACGTGAGTAGAGAGTTCATACGCGGCGGAATCGCCAGCACTGACAAAGGAACCTCTGCTAAGCTCATGAAGGGAGTAGAAGTAAGACAAAAAAGAAAGCTGAACGCAGACCGCCTGTGCGGCCAAAATTATGGAACGCTACTGTGATAAGCATGCTGGTCAGGTTTCTGAGACCGACGAGCCATCAGTTTTCTTATATAAAGAGGCAGTTTCTTTGGGGTATGGAAGAGAGCTTAACTAAAGGCTATGTATAAAGCGGATTTTCCAAATCGCCCTAAAGCTCGCGTCTGGCTTCCAGCTAAACCTGCCTTAGCGAGAGAGATTGAGGAAATCTTCAGATACTCGAACCCGTCACTACCCGCACATGACTGGAGAGTAATAAGGTTGAGGAGAACCGAGAAACTACATCGCAAGTGCCGCTTCTGTTAAATGCGGAGTATGTCGGCCCTCTTAAGGGAGCCATACTGATGGATACCAAAGCTGATGGCGCTTAGGTTTCAGATACAGTGGATATGATAAGTGAAGATGGTCGAACGACCATGGAAAATGACCGGAGTCTTTGGGAAATAGCGAGTTCTGGAGGTTCGCCAATTGGAGACTCCGTCCTCAGTCTCGAGCAGCTGTTCAAAGAGGTGCGGGTCGAACACGACGTGGGCGCTGAAATAGTGCTTCTGGAGGAGAGTCTGAAGGATGTGGTTCCTCCACATTAACCTCCAACATGCGAAGGCGCCCACCGCCAATTTACTGCTTCGTCTTATAGTTATCGTCCTTGTTATTCTCGAAATATTCGGTGAGAAAGGTTCGGTCTCAAATAAGTTTTCGTTAACACAGTCCATTATTGAAAGAGTTAGACAGAAAACGATTGAAAAGTTCTGGCTCTATTGTGGATGCCGATAAGAGACTACACTCAAAGTCTTTCTTGAAGTTCAAAAAGTATTCGATTAAAAGTGTATAAAACAGAATAATTCTATTTGGAGCTGTGCATTACAACACTATACTCCGAAGACTTTAGCAAAAGAAGAAAGCCGACTATATTGCATCCCTACACAATCGGTTTCCTCACTTTTGAATGAAATAAAACGAGATCTTCAAAACTTCCAATAGTTTGCTTACAAAGCTGAGAAACCAGATAAAGCTTGCACGCAGTATGGACATAGAGAGTAGAGTAGGGAGAACTTAACGAATTAATTTGTATATCGAGGAATAAATGGACACATGGCTTGTTACGAACACTCTTCGACTAGTTTTGATGTACGAGTCAGCGATAACTGCTAAGATCGTTGTAGCGGTAGAAGATAATGAAGACAAGTCAGATATTTATTTGGTATACACATTTACAAAGCAAAGGGTTCACAGTGAGACCATAACAAAATTTCGATTTTAGTGGAGTATGGAAAATATTGGTGCTGCCAAATTCGATTGACCATTTACACAGGCTGTCTAAGACGTGTCAAAGTATGTAAACTTATGAAAAAGGCATAAAATCGAATAACCACGATAAAGGAATCAAACGAAAGGCGAGAAATTTAAGTTGGTCCAATAAGTGCCGGAGAAATTGTAATAAGTGAAATTGCATTAATAATCAAATTCGTGTAAAATTGGCATAAATGAATTGCCATTGCAAACGGAAGCCGCTGAGCATCACCTACAACCATACAGCGCAGCACTGTGACCAACCAGAGAGAAGACAACGTCGACGTAATGGCAGCAACTCGAACGGAAACCAGACCGCACGATTGAAAAATGCTCTGACTCTGTATGTAGTGGCAATGTAAGCAATAATTTCCCATTGCTTCCTGCCTTTTAAGCAAAGTGTATGCAATTTTAATTTGGCCAATGCCACTGAAAGCAAAACGAATGCAAACCGGGAGGAGGTCGTCAAAGAGACCAAGACCGAGACCGCTTCGAAGCGAAGTACGAGTAAGCACCGCAAATAGGGTAGAGCCACCAAAGACACAGGCAAAACCTCGACAAGAAGAAACCTTATCAAATTTATTGCATCAGTCGTGGCAGAGATGCAACCTAAAAGGCAAAAAGTGTGTACATTACGGCGCAGCGCCGCAATTACAGTTATCGACAGACATAAAGGGTGATTTTTTAAGAGCTTGATAACTTTTTTTTTAAAAAAAACGCATAAAATTTGCAAAATCTCATCGGTTCTTTATTTGAAACGTTAGATTGGTTCATGACATTTACTTTTTGAAGATAATTTCATTTAAATGTTGACCGCGGCTGCGTCTTAGGTGGTCCATTCGGAAAGTCCAATTTTGGGCAACTTTTTCGAGCATTTCGGCCGGAATAGCCCGAATTTCTTCGGAAATGTTGTCTTCCAAAGCTGGAATAGTTGCTGGCTTATTTCTGTAGACTTTAGACTTGACGTAGCCCCACAAAAAATAGTCTAAAGGCGTTAAATCGCATGATCTTGGTGGCCAACTTACGGGTCCATTTCTTGAGATGAATTGTTGTCCGAAGTTTTCCCTCAAAATGGCCATAGAATCGCGAGCTGTGTGGCATGTAGCGCCATCTTGTTGAAACCACATGTCAACCAAGTTCAGTTCTTCCATTTTTGGCAACAAAAAGTTTGTTAGCATCGAACGATAGCGATCGCCATTCACCGTAACGTTGCGTCCAACAGCATCTTTGAAAAAATACGGTCCAATGATTCCACCAGCGTACAAACCACACCAAACAGTGCATTTTTCGGGATGCATGGGCAGTTCTTGAACGGCTTCTGGTTGCTCTTCACCCCAAATGCGGCAATTTTGCTTATTTACGTAGCCATTCAACCAGAAATGAGCCTCATCGCTGAACAAAATTTGTCCGAAAAAAAAAAAAAAAACCGAACACTGATTTTGGTAATAAAATTCAATGATTTGCAAGCGTTGCTCGTTAGTAAGTCTATTCATGATGAAATGTCAAAGCATACTGAGCATCTTTCTCTTTGACACCATGTCTGAAATCCCACGTGATCTGTCAAATACTAATGCATGAAAATCCTAACCTCAAAAAAATCACCCGTTACTACACATAACACATACATCCGCGCAGCTGTTTAGCAACGCCACAGCAAATACGGCCGCAAGGCAACTTTCAAATCGCAAACGGCCACTTACAACAACAACTATGTGTAGTCAAAGACTGGCACATTCTGTCGCAACAAAGTGTTACAAGTGTTGCGCCGCCCAGCCACGACTCCAACTCGGACTGCAGTCTCGGACCACCACGCTGGCAGTGTGGCCAGTGTTGCCGCCGCATACAGCAAATAGACAAACGCAATCTTAAGTAGGCGAATGCTAGCGCGCAGCAATATGAAGAGCGCCGAGTATGGGGCAGAGTGCGAACGGACGTCATGGCAACGGAAACGCAAATGTAAATGTTAATGGGAAAATGTTGACCGGAAAGTCAGAAAAAAGTTATTAGTCGCAATGAAGGAAATGTTCACTTTTACTTAAGGAAATTTAAATTTGAGTGGAAATTTGTTTGAGTAAATATAATAAGCACAACTGGTTAAATAATATGAGGAAACGCGAGCGGTACTAAAATTGAATCGGAAACTTGCTTTTGCATTTCAATTCAAATCAATGTGCTTGTAAATTCGTGTTTACTTTTGGAGTTGCAAAGGAAACTTAACTCAGAATATCGACGGTTACGTAAGAGCATAATAGGCTAGGTTAGGTTAGGATGAAAGATCGATTCTAACATGGAGCTCACTTGGCTTGATCTGGCACCAGGAGTGCCGTTGCGGTACTGTTTCACCAAGGCAATGTACCGCGTCACAAGACAGTGAAAACTCCCAGCGACTATTTCCTGTACTCAGATTTCAAAAGAATGCTCGCTCAGAAAAATTTCCGTTCACTGAAGAGGTGATCGCCGAAGCTGAGGCCTCTTTTCAAGCAAAGCGCAAATAATACTGATGTTTTTATGGGTACTTAATCCTCGTTGGGATGGTAAGGATTAGATAAGCTGTCATCGAGGTTATCCAATGGTAGGCCCAAGGAACACGCTATTTCGACGGGGAGGTGTCAGAAAGAGAGAGGTGTCAGATGAGTAAGCTTAGCAGGGCATGCAAAGAGATGGCTAGTGTCATGCGGCGACTCATTGCACGCAGGACATATGCTTGATATGTCAGGGTATATTCTGGATAAGTAGGTGTTTAAGCTGCTACAGTATCCAGAACGAAGCTAGGTGCAAGACACTCTCAATTCTAGCGGCAAGTCGAGCTCTTTGTCTGTAATGGGTGATGGTTTGACTCCATGTACGCTATTCACTAAGAGGCAAGGTGTTGATGAATTCACTGTGAATGGCGGTCTGTGTATTTCTGAAGTTTTTTGCGTTCGAAGTCTGGTCGGTGTATTGTTTTATTTCGTCGACGTAGTTGAAGAAAGATCACTTGAAGCTCCAATGAGTCGGTTCCGCTTCAAGCATGTGACAGCAAGGATGACTTCTGCGAAAGGAGCCAGCAGAAACTGCTTGGAGGGGAGTTCATTATGAGGAGTGCATTCTTTTGTAGTTCGGAGTGCAGGGTTCTGATAAGTCTGTGGATTCCTCGTCTGCATTTCACTGCATCAAGGCGACCATATTGGCGCGACGTAGTTAACTGGCTGGCCGATTGCCTTGTATGTGGTCCTTGTCTTTTCTCCATGTGCTGTCCGCTAGATATTTGAGGATATTGTTGCGGTTCTGTTGTTTGGCAATAAGCGCGGTCATGTGAAGGGGGAAGGAGCACAGGCTATGTAGTATCACTCCTAAAGCCTTAGAGTTCGGAATTTTAACACCATCGACTGCAATACCAAGGTCAAGTCTGTACTCAGAAATTAACTGAGACGGCTTATGTCAGTTTCGGCTATGTCTCCTGGTTCGCTGAAGGTAAGACTGCCAAGATATTTTAACCTCAGTCTTGCAAATGCTGGGCAATGGAGGAGATGTGCCTCGATGACTTCATTTCACCCACCTTCATGACGACAATTTGCCTCAAGTTGTTTGCCTTACCGAATGAATACCTATTGAACAGTATCCAGTAAGAAAAAGACAAGTAATTCTGTAGATCTCCTGCGTTCTACTCTTAGCCCAAAGGATTCCCAGACGCACAGAAGCTGATTGTCTACCAGCGTTTTCTAAGCTCATGCGACGTCCATTGGTCCAGTTCTAGAACTCAAGACGTCAATGGAGATCCTATTCACTCAGATATCAGAGCGACGATACTACCTTTGATTTCATTTACAGTGCGCTCAGGGTTGATTGAGAAATGCCTAACCCCATTATCAATAACATCAAGCGTGATAAGACTGGTATGGGTGCAGGGCCATTGCGGAATCTCAGGACATTGTAAAGCTGATGAGCTAACAAGAAAAAACACTAAAGTACCGCTATTGGTAGAATGGGAGCAGATCCGTGCTCCCGTATTCTCTTGTGTTCTCCTGAAAGATAGCTGGGCTTCGCGGAAGCTTGGTCAGCGTTGGGACACCGTAGGTACCTGCCCTGTCGCAAAAGCCTTTTGGCCCAAGCTTGATCACAGGAGATCTAGTAAATTCTTTGGTCTCAGTAAGGCTACTCTCTCCCAAGTTGTGGGGCTTTCAATCGAGTATTGTCCTACTGACATCCGTGCTGTAAGGCCGGGAGTCGTACCAGATGCCATCTGCATGAAGGAAGATGAGATGAAAACAACTCAACACTTCACTCTTGACCCCCGTTCGGAAGGTCAAGACTTGGGAATTGAATTTAAACGTCTATGCAAATTTATATTGGCTACTAAGCGTTTTGCTAATTTATAAGTTCACAAAGGACTACATACTGCAGTCCATGTGCGATGAGTCATCTAATCTAACGTAAGTTATTTAGTATATGTATTTCTCAAACTGAGAGAAGTGCTCACTATAAAGTCAGACACAGTCCCGGATGTCCTCATATTCGCAATATGGGGTCTTGAAAATGCATAGTCCGTTTACAAACCGACTGACTTTGCCCTTCTGCAAAACCATTATCCTATAAATGTCAAGGAACATATTTACCAAATTCCACCTCAAAAACACAATTCCTGCATATCCGAAAATCAATTCGTCTCGCCATCCTTAACACCTAAATATATCACTCGATTAGTATCTGCCACAAACTAACTCCGCACTTGCCACTCTCTCAAACTTTCTTGGCCGAAATGTTTTAATTATAGTTATTTGAGCTATAATTAAAAATCCTTCGTCAAGTCAAGAAAATTCCCTCAACTTAACACCCTCTAAACGCTTTATTATCATACCTCTGCATCTAACGGTATCAATATAAACAATTTCCTAGTAATTAAATTTTAACTTTACGACATGTGAAAATGTCGTCCGAAACCCTACTTCCTCTTACTACCGAATAATTGGACACCATTGAAGGTTATGTAGCTGAGCAAATTTTATGCTTTGTTTATGAGGATTTGGCTCCCCAGGAACTTGATTCGTTTTTCATGTTTCAATTTTATGCCACTTTAAATCTCCTACCACTTGCACTCAGTTGGCTCTCCTTCACACTTTGCTTTTAAGATTGTCATTTCTTGTGAATTAACCTAATTTGTAGACATTTTCCGGTGCCCTAGAGATCAGCATTAAGTTGCATAAAAAGCTAATCTCCGTTCAAATATTACGAAGACTTTATGGGAATTCTTCGTCCGAGAGACAATACACACCTACACACATATATAAATATACATATATACACTGTTTTACTGTTAGAAAATGGCAACAGCCACCTTTGGCTAGCCGAGACCAGCTGTTGGCGCTTAACAATGTACGAGTACTCAGCAGCCGCACACAAATCCGAAATCAGCTCGTTCGGCTAACAGGTGTGTGGAATTTCTTACTTTATACATACGTACGTGTGGGTCTGCCTGTCTGCAAGTGCTTGTCTGTGTGTGTGTGCGAAGGTAATGAAATGAGTTTTAAATTAAATTTACGCATACTGTCCAAGCACAGAGGACTGAAAAGTAGTCAGATTAAGTGCTTGGCATATGCTGTGAATAGCCGGTGAACACAATCTAAAGTTTGTCGAGGAAAGTGTGAAGATATGCAGAGGAGTTTGAAAATGCACTTCGAAAATTACATGTAAAATAGAAGCTCATACCGAAAGTGTTTTAATTCTATTTATTAGAAAGTATAGATATGTATATACAAAATTCTGTTGCTTAACTGCAAGAAATGTCTAGAGCTAGCCATCAGGGAAACAATAGGGCAACTGCAAGACTGGCCTACGCGTGTCTCATTAGCCTAAAGAAGAAGAAGACTAACCTAACCCAATCTACTTGAATTTATATAAGGTATAGTAAAACTAAATCCATTATTTTTTTAACAACTTCTCAGAGAGCTTTGTTAGTGCTTGGCTCAGTATGGTTTGAACACGCGTTGAAGATGAGCACCAACAAAGGTCAATGTAGGATCTTCTTCGATAGATGCGACAACCTGAGCCAGATGGCTGAAAATCTGAACCGTATTTATAGTGCTGCGACTCTAAAAGCCAATTAGGTTTCGTTGATTTCATTCCGGCAGTTTTGATATCAAAGATCGACCAGCTCTGGAAGGCAGATTGTCGAAAATATCGAGAATCAAAAAAAAAAAAACCAAAGAGAGCCACTCAGAACAACTGAGAACCAGGAAGCGCCACCAAGAACCAGGGAGAGCCAGTGAGAATAACTAAGCTCCAACCAGAGAATGTTAGTGAGGATCACAGAGAATCATGAAGAAGCAAAAAGAGACAGGTAGAAAAACTGAGAGCTACCGAAACCCACTAATAACCACTGAAAACCAGGAAGAGCCAGTGATACAGCCACTGAAGGCCAGTGAAGGTCAGTAAAAACAGCAATTGAGAGCCAGTGAAAACCCTTAACAACCGAGGAGAGCCAATGAAAGCCATCAGAACACCTGAGAACTGCGGAGAGCACCTAAGTACCTGAAAGATCTAGCCATAACTACTCAGAACCAGAGAGAACCAAATAAAATTAATGAGAACAAAGGAGCGTTCCTTAAAACCAGAACCGCGTAGAGCCACTGAAAACTAAGAAGAATCAGTGAAAGCCACTGAGAGCAAGGAATATTCTAGTAGAGCCACTGAGAACCAGAAAGAATCAGAGAGAGTCACTGAGAACCAGGAAGAGCTTTTTACTCATTTAAATTTTAGTTCGCCTAATTTTATGTTATTTAGAGCTTGACCAGAATATCGACCTCATGGGTACCTTCATTGCATTCGACTATTCTTTTGGTTTGCTCTAGATGATCTAGAGTTCTACTAAAATCATTTGAGAGTAAGTATAGAGAAGAGCTGTAGAGGCATGAGCTGGACGTGCTTTGGTTACAACAAGATGACGCTATATGCCATACGAGTCAACAAAAGGACCGACTTAACACAGCTGGACTATTGCCGGTGGGGATATGTGAAGTCGGTTGGTTACACAGATAAGTGTTCTTGAAAATCACATATCTAAACTGAACACCCTTTACATATCGCCATCAATTGAGTACGAAAATAATTGCTTCCTTTTTACAAGTCCTATTTGTAAGTTAAGCGCTCTTCAAACTGGTTTTTAAGCAACTTAAACGCTTCACCTGCAGTGATGGATTTCGAGAGGGCTTGCGGTGCAGCAACATATTAATCGAGCTGCCAGCGGGCAATACCAATGTAAATAAACCAAATGCAATTCATAATGTCTGGGCATAACCGCTGCTCGGTTTACTCCAAGCTAACAAGGACTCAAGCGCGCAAATATCGACAAACAAATATTCATACGCGCTGGCATGCCACTTGAAGTGTTTGTGTGTGTGGATGTGTGCATGTTTGGTTAAGCGTATATTTTTGTGTACATAACGGTGCAATATATGCACATACACTTGGCATGCAACCGCATTGATATGTGTGAAATACCCGGCGACCGCATTGCCACCGCAATCCCACTAACGAATAACGATAGTTCGGGATTTACGCACCGCAGCCAAAGGGATAATTGAATGCTTTAGGTTATCTCCATTCTTAGCTGGAGGTTAACTGAGCGTCTGCGCTTATAATATTGTATGTATGTGTGTGTGTATCCTTGTACAATTGAGTGCTGCTGCCACTTGTGCATATTGCAGCCACATTTATTAGCGAGACTTGCGGTTATTTGTTCATTATATACAGACATAAATACAAGTATATACATATGTATGTATGTATATATATACATATATACATTTGTGTACGTGTTTGGTTACGCGGATCTTGGTAATCAAATGTTGCTGTGAGCCATCGATATTTTGATTATTTACTTTGATTTGGTTGTGTTGCATGAGCTGTGGCTTACTTACATTAGTTGCAAGTTCTCACTGCCACAATTATAATGCACAAACTAATTAACTGTGAACCAGTGTTTTGTGAAACCTTACCTCATTTCAGCCTTATGTCCAGCTTACTAAAATATTTTTTTCGAGATACTTAATATAAGTGCTTTTTTTAGTGAAGGTAATGCTACCAACCCCATAGGCTTTTAGTAGTTAGAACTCTCGAGCATCCCAAAAGCTTTACTTATTAGTTGTAAAAAGTGAAGTTAAGACCATCTTCGCTTGATTTCCTCACTTCTATTCCGCTATCGCTAGCAACACGAGGCCCAGAGAACAAAAATATGGCTTACTTGTAAGTAACGGTCTAATATTTGACCCCTTTTCTTCCAGTACTGCCAATTGTAAAATGTATTTAGAACTATAAAATATAGCCCATCACCTAAATAATACAATAATAAAAAATAATAAAAACCTCTCTTTAGTTCTGAGGGCCTCCCTCTGGTTCTCCTTAGCTCTTCATGGTTCTGCTTCTCAGTGGCTCTCTGCTTTATTATGTGGCTCTCCATGGTTTTTATTGGATCTTCCAGGTTCTCAGTTGGTCTGTTCCTCACTGGCTGTCTCTGGTGCTCATTGATTCTTCCAGGTTGTCAGTGGCTATCGATAGTTCTCATTGGCTCTACCTAGTTTTTATTGGTTCTCCCTAGTTCCCAGTGCCTCTCGATGGTTCTCATTGTTTCTCCTTGGTTTCTCCAGGTTCTTAATAGCTCTCCCTAATTCTCAGTGGCTCTCCATGGTTCTCAGTAGCTTTGTTCCTGACTAGTTCCCATTAGCTCTTCCTGGTTTTTAGTGGTTCTCATTGGGTTTTCCCTATTTTTCATTGGTTCTTGCTGAATCTCAATGACTCTCGATGGTTCACGTTGAACCTTGGTTCTCCTTGACTTTTCCTGGTTCTTAGTGGCTCTTCCTGATTCTCAGTAGTTTACCCTGGTTCTCATCGGCTCTATTCCTCACCAGTTCCCATTGGTACTACCTTGTTTTCAGTGGTTCTAACTGGCTCTCCCTAGTTTTCAAGGGTTCTACTGTGTTTTCAAAGTCTCTCAATGGTTCTAACAATTTCTCCCTGGTTCTCATTGGCTTTCCCTGGTCCTTAGTGGCTCTCTCTGATTCTCAGTGGTTGAACTTATCACTGGTTTCTCTTTTTCCTCACTGGCTCTCGCCAGTTCTTCAGTGGCTACCGATGGTTCTCATTGTTTCTCTCTGGCTCTAGGGAACTTTTCCTGGTTATCTTTTGATCCTGGTTCTCACTGGCTTACCCTGGTTCTTAGTGGCTCTCTCTGGTTCTCAGTGGCTCTGTTCCTCACTGGCTCTTTTTTGGTTCCCATTCGTTCTAGAGGCTTTCGATGGTTCTTATTGGTTCTCCCTAGTCCTCCTTGGCTCTTCCTGGCTCTCACTGGCTTTCCCTGGTTCTTATTGTCTTTCCCTGATCCTCAATGGCTCTTCCTTGTTCTCAGCTATTCTTTTTGGTTCTCAGTGACTCTCCAAATTTATCACATGCTCTCCCTAGTTCTTAAAAAAAAACTCTTTGTGGATTAACAAAATATATTTCCTATTGGCTGCTTCTGGCCCCTTCTGAGCTACTGACTCCTGCAGGCAAAACAATTGTTGACAGTTTAGATTCCAATTAAGAATTTGGCCTTAAGAGCTCTCCACCAAACACTTAACGAAACTGTCCGGATGAGTTTGCCACCGTTAGTTGTGACCTATGACCATTTCCACTTGATGTTTACCTAAGTGACCCACTTTTCATCTTCAAGAAGTAACCGCTTTAGACTTCAACTTTCATGAGTTGCGTTAGCTCGTGTGATAGCCACACATCGAGCTTTGTTATGTATCCAACCAATTTTAAATGTTAGCTCTTGGGTAACCGAAACAATGGTTACATCATGGTCAGACCCGACAATTTTTATTATTTTGTCAATATTTTCGACAATTTGCCTTCCAGAACGTGATATATCTTTGATATCAAAATTAAGGGAACGAACTCGATGATCAATTTGAAGCGGGAGCAGCACTGATACCTATCAAGCGTTTTTGAAGATTTGTTCTTGTTATTGGAACTTTATTTTGACAGAATGACTACTATACGAAAAATCACTCTAAGACTCTTTAAATGAATACTGAGCCAGTCACTATTGGGAAAGACGAAGATAGACATGGAAACGCGAAGAAAGTTGAGGCAGTCACCATACCCCAATTTCGCGAAGACTATGTGAAGCCCATAACACTTTCTTAACATCAAAATACTGATGTGAAAACCCGTGGGTTCGACATCTCTTCTCAGAGGGTTTATGTCTATATATACATACACATAAGTACACTTAACTATGCGTGTACTCTTTAGAGGCTTTCAAGCCATCTTATGCACTACACAGTGCTTCTGTACATATCTCGCGGCTGTATCAGCGACCGAGCAACTACAACTCATCCAGAATTGTAAAGAATTTAACCCTGAAAACTAAATTCAATAGCAAAAGCTTGCGGTTGTAGTGGTAAGTGGGAGGTGTGTCGTCGCAATCAAGAAAATATGAATTCAATGGCTAAAGGCTAGTAAAAGCTCAACTACACAAGCACCCATACATACAAAAAAATGCATTGAAGCCTCTCTACATTACGGTGAATGTGTGAGTGAAGATTGCCGTAGACAGCTAAGTCAAAGTAGAGGAGGTTACTTAGCGTACGCGTCCTCCTAAGATGATAACATAGCGCTGCAATGCACTGCGGCTTCAATAGAAATATAAAGAAGCTCGTGATGATGATGAAATATGTACGAGGAAAAAAGTGGCAAAATTATTTGAAAGGAACGAGAGTGAAGCAAAAGTGCATAAATTGAAAGATTATTAACGGCGCTGTGTATGTCATTACCGCCGAGGTCGCCATCAATAGCAATGTCAAGCAGCTTGCTAAGCATACGACTAGCTTGACGTTGACAAGTATGTGTCAGGCGAGGGCAGGGAGCTGCCTACCAAAGAGGCGAAATTAAATAAAATAAATAAGAGATAGCAAAGCGCAAACAGTCAAGAAACTACAAATTGACAAAATAAAAGCGTTAAGGCAGAGAAATTACGAATGGCTTATTGAATGTGATGACTGAGCCTTTCAAACAGACTTTCATAAATTTAGCTGTCACATTGTGCAGCTGACGCAGTGTCGCATTTGCCGTATTCAAAGGTGTCAAGTAACTCGACATAACAAAGTGAGCAAGCGGCTCAACTGGTAGTAAGGTCTCTTTCAACTCGCGGACTTAGCGGCAGCGAAATGTGAAAATTTATCTCTTTGTGATAAGAGAAAGAGATAGAGAGAAAGAGAGAGTTTGACAGAGATACAAGATAACGAAACAACGTCCACAAAGTCGAGCTAAATAGTATCCTGTATGAACTTATGGTTAGAAAAGAATACTTCAAGCTCTCTTGATGCTTCCCAAGATTTCTGTTGCATAATAATCCAGGAACAACTGAAACAAAAGAAAATATCAATCTGTAGAGCCGACAACACAACAAGATCTGAAACAAACCATTATCTATTTCTGAAAAGGCTAATTCCTAGCAACAGAAGCAGAGCTCACAAATCGAAAAGCTACAACAATTAAATCCAAAGTACAGAGTACAAAAAATTGTTCTTCTTCTTTATGGACGTAGACATCGCTTAAGCGATTATTACAACAGCTCGCCAGTCATTCCTCCTCTTCTCTATTTGGCGCCAATTGGAGATTCCAAGTATAGCCAGGTCCTTCTGCCCTGGTCTTGGAGTGGAGGTCTTCTTCTCTCTCTGCTTACTCCGGCGGATACTGCATCGAAAGATCTCAGAATTGGAGTGTTTATATCCATTCGGAAAACATACGAAGCTGGCGTAGCCGTCTCTTCATTCGCTGAACTATGGCAATGTTGTCGCATATCTCGTAAAGCTCGTAGTTCCATCGACAAAATCAATAATTTCAAATATAACTGAATTGGTTTTATTAACGAGGAAAAACAAAGAAACTTTGGAATTCAACCTGTCGAAAAGCTAAAGTATTTGGACCTCATTATTGTTAGAAAACTATCATGGGAACCACAATTTTGAGGAGAGTGTGAGGAAGGCATTGGTTGCCTTATATTATTGTAAAGAAGATATTGGAAAGCGGTGGGGTCTCTCTCCAAAAGTTGTGCTTTGGTGTTACTAAACCGTAGTTAAGCCAATATTATTCTGTAGTATATTTATGTGGTGAAGGACCCCGGCAAAGCCACACTCGGTAAACAGTTAGATCATGGGTCACGAGCGACTCTCATTTGCATCAGTGCATCAGTGGTGCACCAAGATGGCACTTAATTCTGGGAAAGTGAACACATTGTGGATACCCGAGAAGAACATTCTGAAATCCTGTCTCACTTCGACGGAACTTACTCCTATCTGCGGAACTTATTTCTAGTGACAAATTAAAATTGTTGTGGCGCCTAGCCACAAGGTAATTGTCGAAAATGGTAAATCCAATGAGCTTGTAAGAACACCCACACACACAGCTCTTTAGGATGGAAACAAGCAGGAGTTTCCCTATATACGTACTTTCGATCGCTGGATTTATGAGCTTCGCATGAGCTCATTAAGCGTTGTTAAGCAGTCAGCATTTGTAGGATTTCAACGATAGGTGGATGGTCGAAGGATGCTACTTCTCAAAGTTACAATGATGAAAATGAGATATAGACATCTAGAAGCTAAGGTTGAACTACCTCGTTTGCCAAACTTTATCCGAATCCGGCGAATTGACTGAAGTTGATACACAACAAATTTATGGCAGGCTCCAGACGTTTTATCGATATGCGGCGGTCTTTTAAATCCGTATCTGGACAGTGCAGGTCTGGACATCCCAACGGACGAGCGACTTTAGCTTTCCAAGTAAAATTACTAGTGGCTTCACTGGAAATCTGCCTATTTAGCCGACTACATGCCTATCGAGGAAGAACAGATTTCAGTGAGACCGAAAAATTAGAGGTACTAAGTACATAAAATGAATGTGATATATCTCAATCCAAGAAGACGGAATCATTTTATGATTACCTGACAATGAAGAAGTCAGACTGATAGTAAAGCGACTAAAATGAAGGGAGCTGAGTACACAATCTCGCCAACTACGACGTCTATCGTAAAATCAGACTTCGATATATCCGTTAGAAATTTCCAGCGGGTGTTATGTAAAAATTAAATTCCGCAGAACCCATGCAAATTGATGTAGTAGTAAAAAAGACAAGAATGCTGTATCTTCGATCAGATTTTCTCCTCTTTCTTTCCACGTCTCTTGACGTTTCGAGATACAACGTAAACATCTGAACTCACAATTAGCCTTACATACTAATAGTAGAAGAGTTACTTCGGACTGAGTTGGCAACTGAGAAGTAAATGTTTTCTTGCCTCTCGAGAATATCCCTCCTTACTAAAGTTGTTCAAAGGGAATACTATTTAGTCAAAGCTTTCGGAACTTTCGTACGTTATCTGTGGAGTTTATCGCATAAAACGGAGAGACAAGCTCGCTGATGCAGTAGACCACACGGATATAGTCCAAGATATTGAAAACTAGTGCACGCGACAACTAGACTATGTCTTTCAACTCGATGTAGTGGTACCAGCTTCGAAAGTGTCCACCATTTGGAGGAAGCAGAAAAAGAAAGAAGCTCAAGCGAAAGGAATCGAATAGCATAAAACTTAACTTCATTTCAAACTCACTAATAATAATATACTCCTCTTTAATTAACATCTAGGTTTAAAAATCTCCACAAAAACCGAATAAATATAAGAAGTTAAGAAAGTTCTGAAGCCACATCTGGACCTGTAACCAATAATATGCAGAATACTTTTTAAAAACACCTTTACTAAGCTCTCTCTCTGCATTGCATAAAAGAAAAAGCGCATCAAAAGTAAGCAGACTTAATGTAGTATACTCAAGTTTGTAGAGATCCCCACCCTATAGTTCTTCACTTATTACTTATTTCCTTCTGTAATTATTATGTTTGTAAATTTATTATTTGTCGCACAGGCTTTTCAACAAACAAATTAAACTTTCGTAGCGTTACGAAATTATCTTCGAACTCATTTGTCAGTCTCAGAGCCAACGGCAATCGAATTGCATCCTTTTCAATAATGCCAACGCCTAAGCCGTACAGTGCGCCCCCACGGGTTAATTTATTGATGACAAGCAATCAATATTAACAATCTACTGTTGCCTAGCTTAATTGTTTATGGATATATACTTACAAATACAAATACACCTTAACTATACCACCACACCAACGCAATGGTAAATATTTAATGATGTGCGAATATACAAGTAGGATTGCTGTGATAATCTCCAAATGTATATATGTATGTATGCTTAAATGTGACTTGGAGTAAAGTTAACTTGTTGCTACGAAGTTATAGAATTAAATTATATGGGTTCATACACATACATACATACATATGTATATTTGGTAAAAGCAGTATATTTCCTTGGTAATGTACATATGTATATGTATTGAACATAGTATACATGTATCTTAATAATAACTATCTAAAGTAGAGTCTAAAAGATTAATGGATTTACTGTCAAACTTTTTTTTATCAAAAACTATGCAGCGGAGAGTTTGGAGACTTTCATAAATACATTATATTATTGTAAAAATGTTGTCATATTGTTTATCTATATTTGCTAAAGGTGCTGCATAACTTTTTAGTTGAGTAGAGAGTTTGGAGACTTTCATAAATACATTATAATATTGTAAAAATGTTGTCATATTGCGTATTTATATTTGTTAAAAGCGCTGCATAACTTTTAAGCTGAGTGGAGAGTTTGGAGACTTTCTGAAATTCTTCACATTTCTTCTGAAGTAGCCAAAATATTGTTAAATTTCCACTTTTAGGTTGACTTATTGAAAAAAGTTAAGTGTAGAGTTTGGAGACTTTTTAAAATTTCATGCAATAGATGTTGGAACAAGTCCTTTAACAATTGCAGTTTAAACCCTTTTCGTTATTGAGTTTCTTCTTTATGTTATTGTCTCTAAACATCTTATATTCGGCATATGATTTGCGCCTTCTCCAGTTCTTTGTGACAATTCTTTGTGACGCTTCATAGTGCCTCTTCCTTCTTTCCTCAGTACTTTGAGTCTTTTTTATTCTAGACTTTTATTTATTTTTAAATTCCTCAGGAAACTTCACATTTTTGCATTACTCTCCATGCATATATGGCAACTAGTGTCACATATGTATATCCCCTTTCTGTGATTTCCATAATTTATTCATTTTTATTGCATTTATTTTGCTTCCAGCGGAATTTTACGTGTAAATTGACACCGCTGCTCACATCGCAGTCGGTTTTTTCACCCGCACGCTTTTTCCACCACTCACACACTCTCCTCTCAATTATTTGCATTATTTCAACTCATTTTTGGCACTCCTCGTCTGTCGAAACAAATTTTGCACATAACGTTTTTTTCCATTTTGCAACGCACCATACGGTCTTCTACCCTCTCAATTCCATCAGTATCTACTCAAACCCTTCCAGCCAAAGTTTCTTCATACTCTGTGCAGCGAAATGCAGTGCGCTAACTTAAATTCTTTCAGCTCGCACATGGTCTCCGTCCGCTCTCCTTATGCCAACGATACACCCTTTATTTGTTGCAATTTTATTTTGTATTGCATACTTTTTGGAGCTTTGGCAAACAAATTTTACTGTGGCATAATCTTATGCAAATAATTTGCTAAAGCTGCTTTTCACGGAATTGCTCGCTTTAAATGAGGAAAACTCGCGGTTTTCCGTTCCCTTTTTCGGAATTTTTGTAGAGCAGTAGTGCGCTGTCTTTGTTGCTCTATCTACGACATGGGAGGTCGCTTCAAGGCCGGCATTTATACTAGGATATGAAGCAAATTGTTTTGAGGGCACGCGTTTAAAATAAGAGTATGTAGAGCAAGAGGGTGCGTGAGAGCGCTCTTAACTGGATATGCATTTAATGCAAATCTTTAAGACCCTTGAATGATTCTGGAATGGAAATACACAAGCAAAACTAATTCCATTACTTCTTTGTATTAATTCAGCTAAATTCTAGAATGTTCACCAACTGAGATTGAACTAAGGCTTTGATGAAACGTCTTGTTGTCACTCAACTATTTAATTTACTTCGAGAAAAGTTACAGTTTACTTGAGAGCACGTCGTCAATGCAAATTGAGGAAATCAACAGAGAAACTTAAAGCCAATGAGAGCTGAGAGAGTAAAAGAGAAAGTCGGATAAGAAAAGAGAGAGTGCGTGAGAGTGAAAGAAAAAGGAAGAGTAGTAATGAGATAAAGAAAGACAGTGAGAGGAAAAAAAATTACGAAGACTGAAAGAAGAAAATATTTTGAAAGAAAGAATAAAAGAGAAATACTCTAGAGCAGTTATAGCAATAGCACATAATATTTTAATTTACACTCAGGAATCCAAATGAGAACTAGGATTCAGTGAAAATGTTATTTACTGTTTGCGACTAAAACTGCTTCCTAGTGGACCAAGGCAAAGGCAACGAGAGAGGGATTGTGAGGGAAACGATCGTTTATTGATAAACCAATCAGCTTCTTAACAAGGCAAAGCCAACGAGTAAGTGGGCTTATGAGAGAAAAAGTGATAGCAAATAAAGAGAGAGAGAGACAAATTGAGAGGAAGAGAAGGAATGAGGTAAAGAAAAAGAGTGAAGCAAAAAATAGAAGACAAGATTAGAGGTCGGAAAAGAGAACAAAAGCGAAAGACGATCGTATTTTGTTAAAGTACTGAGCTTCCTAACAAGACAAAGCCAACAAGTGAGGCGGAGCATGAGAGAAAAAGAAATAATAAATAAAGAGAGAATGAGAGAATGAGAGGAAGGGAAAGATGAGATAAATTAGAGTGAAAGAAAGAGTGAGTTAGAGATAAGTGAAGAAAAATATGAAAAGAGAGAAAAGTAAAAAGAGAAAAAGTGAGGAAAAATGGAGAGCTTGTGAGGTAAAGAAGAGTAACACAAAGTAAAATGTAGAGGCATTAAGATAGGGAAATACAAAGAGAGATAAACTTTTTTGATTGATACCGAGTGCGAGAGCAAGATAAAGTCAAAGATAGAGAGGTTAAGGTAGGAAAAAAAGAAGCGGGTGAAGCTGAATTTTTCTTCAAAAACTTGTTTCATTTTTAAAAATAAAATTTAAGCTTTGTGCAAATACGGAAATTCAAGAAACGAGCAGATACACAGATTACATATCGTCTACCACACTAAACAACAACAAATTCTCGCAAATCTGCTCAAGCACAAACTGTAAACCGCTTAGAGAAACACCGAAACTATCAACACCAACATACAAATAACGGCACACAGCTCGCAAACTAAACAAGCACCAACATATTTTCCAAGGCAAGCAAATACTACGACACTAACATATCGACGGACGGACAGAAATACTGATAAACCGACAGATAACAGCCAGCAGCAAATGGAACCGGTCACAACACGAAAGCCAGGCAAATAAGTTGCCCAGGCAGAAGGTACAAAGTAAACAGTGGAAATCAGGCAGACCGAAAACAAGGAGGGGAAGCAATGCGAGCCCACCAACTTGCCACGACAACCCTAGCAGTAAAAACAAATACACATGCAAGTGATGTGTTTAATATTAACAGCAATGAGGGGGAAATACACACATACATGCACAACCAAGTCGTTGTCGAAGGCACCGGAAATGAGCAACGGCAGCAATCAATTGCAATAACGTGAAGGGGCAACCGACGTGCCCGTATGCGTGTAGCGGTGTGGCAAGGCGAGTGAAATTTCGCGATTATGAACAACAAATGTTTGTTGTTAACTCGTGAACCCCTGCCAGGTTAAATAAACAAGCCGCCCAACTATGCCCCCTAGTTGACAGGTGCTTATGGACCTTGTACGACAGACAGCCACGCAAACACACCGGCAAGCGCATGCCACAAACCACACACAGTCTTTTGCATGGGTGCGTGTGCGGTGAGCTCGCCACAGGTTAAGCGACTAAATCGATTGATTGACGATCTAAATCGTTCGTGGCATTGGAAAAAAATTGCGATATTAACGAGCACTTAAAGGGAGAGAGGCATGAATATACAGCCAGCACATAGACGGTAGCTAAACTTGATCTAGGTGCAAGAGCTGGCACTAACTCTGGAGCAGCAGCTAAGCCTAGTTTCAGAATAGTAACAAAACAAGTGGCAATCAGAATCAAAAGTTGCGGATAAAGTATGATTGTAAAGTAGAGAGGGAAAGGTGATGACAAAAGTGAAGCTGCTAGTAGTGATTCTGTCAAAGAATGGCCTATTTTTTTCGTCGATGGCCCAGCTCAAGCAAGGTATGCAGAAAAACCTATTGCTACCTACCTAGTCAGCGCACAGTTGCGATCGAAAACTAATGAGGAGCTTACAAAGGACTAGCAGGAGTCCATCCGATTCTTCGGGGTAATGGTTTTAGCCAATTTTAAGCTGGAACCGCCAGCAGCAGAAGGTAAACGAAAAAGATCAAGTGAAGTGTGTTTTACGTAGGATCCTACTGTCAAACAGTTTAATGCTACGATGCTCAGAAGCACAACGGATCAATACAATGCGTCGATCAGCGCCCTGAAAACTGGGTAAACATTTTCAGTACCAATCGGCAGTGTGACATGGACCACCTTGGTAGGGTTCGAGGCCCATCTAAAACCTCTACCGTACTATGTCCCTGCGCCAGGTTGCAATGCGACTCCACATTTGAACTGACAAAGTCAGCTCTTCCCGCGATTTGGGTTTTAACCACAGCCACCACGAATCTCCTCAAACCCAATGAGCAGATTGGAGTTACTTCCAAGGGCTTACTGCTCCCCGTGGTACCAGGTTAAAGTCTTTGGTATGACCTTGTAAGTTACTACCAGTTGAGTTTCCACACAACTCTGGACTGGCGGCCAGGATCTTAGTCGCCTCTTACGACAGGCATGCCATACCGCGGGTATATTCGGTTTCCCCCCCCCGAACCCTGACGGGGACCCTACCCGCAGGGGGAAAAGGATCAGTAGAAGGAGGTCAGCCGACAGCCAAAAGGTCGAAGACAAAGTGTTTAATACAGATGAGGGTGATCCCTAGCGAAAACTTGCCAGAACGCGATTGAAATGGGAACAAGCTGCGCTATAAAACGTGACGCTGGTTCTACTGTTAAATAATCCAGACCCGCCAGCGTTATGCATTGATGTCGGCTTCTACCAGGGTCAAATCAAATGGTTTGGGTGCGATAACGAGAGAACGGTCCAACTGTATAAAGCCGCTAAAGCCATAGCAGCCAGAGTAGTAAATGCAGCCCATGAGAGTGGTTATTAGCTAAGCCTTTGGGGATTCTGCAGAAGAATCTGACGTGAAGACTAAAGGACTACTACTAACAAAGGAATCCATTGAACCGCTGGCCAAAAAGGGCAGGTAGATAAAATTCTGATGCCGAGCTGCAGACAACCTAACATTGTATTACGAGACGGGTGATATCAAGGATGATCCCATGGAGACGTCGAGTCATTAGAGCATTAGATAATGCAGCTCATCAGTGCCTGTAATTCAAATTTTCTCTCAGAGATGTGAAAATTCGTTAAGCTTTTCGAAGATCCCGCAGTAGAATCTGGTTTGGAGACTAAAAGAATCAGTAGATGCAGGTCCTACTCTTACTAACCAAAGCATCTATCGAATCGCTGGGTAAAAGTGGCTTATAATTTAGTTATGGATACACGATAGTTAAAATCATGACTAACAAGTCTGTTGCCGATGCTTTAAGCTAGGTAATATCGGATAATGAGATGGGTGATATCGTGGAAGATTCCATGGGATCCTCGAGTGATTTCGAAAGCTTTGAGCAAGTTGAGTGTTCTTCGGGGTCTGAGCTTGTAGACAGGCCCTCAGGCTAAGCAAATCCGCTCTCTGCTCTTTATCCGACATTAAGCATACGTGAAGATATCAAATATATGTGTATTTGGCAAATCTTATTGTAATTTTTTTGATTTCGTGGAACTACGTTTCAATCCTTTAAGTGCCGAATATGGAGGTGTCAGGTTCTATGACATCGCAACAGTTAATGAATCGTGGATTTACATGCAAACCTTTATGGATCTTAATGCAGAATATTTTGAAAAACAATAAAGCATTTTTTGATATTTAATATTTGTATTTTTTCTCTAATCCTGAAATATAAAAGACAACCTTCCTATACAGAACTTTTAAGCATCACAAAAGTCCAGTGTTCACAGCTCTTCAAAATAACCTCTGGTGAACAGCCCTGGCACCTAGCCTAACCGAATCATTAGGTTACTGATTTAATCTCAGTAAGTACAACTAAAGCAAACTGTCATACACTTCAGAACAAAAATCACTCATACGCCTAGGTGTTCTACATAAACACATCAAGTCAACCCACAGTTTTGCATACTCTCTCATACATTTGACTTATTACCAACGAAATTAGTTTATTTACAACAGAATATTACACTTCAGCTTTGTCTGCTACCAAATCGCAGACGCGGAAGGACAGCAGACAGCCTATCAGACTGACTGACAGTTTTGAGCAAGCGGTTTTTCAAGCGAAAACCAATCTTGACACCCACACCGAAAAGGATTGACAAGCACGGCCAACTATGCAAAATCCATGTATGTACATATATATAGTGTTATATATGTAAATTCCCATGATAATATAATTTTGGAGTGTCGTTGTATGTATCCGCATGTGTCAGCGACCTGAAGAGTTCTCAGATTGTATGTCAATCTGCCGGAAGCTCAACTTATTGCTTATCTGAATGAAAGTTTGTTGTGTGTTAAGGGTGTCTGGTTAATGGTTAACGCGTAAAGCAAATATTTGATTCGTTTTTATTTATTTAGGCGCAAACAACCCTTTGCAACTCGCTTTGTTTTGCTTTAAAAGCCGCATTGGAGATTTCGAATAATCTAAAAGGCTTCAGATGATTTGAATGAGGATAAACTTATGCGAAAATATTGAATATTAAGGCATTTTGTTTTAAAGTTTTGATGTATATTTTTTATTTCTAAATCGAAATTGTACATATGGTAGAGACATCTATACCTGAAATGTCCCGGCTTCTACTATTTCTATGGAGCTACTTCAAAGCCTGCACTCAAAAGCAGTCAAGGACAATACTAAGGTGTAGCCAAAGTTCCATTGTGCTGTGGTCTTGCTCTACATGGCTGGACATTGCGTGAACTTGGTGAGAACGAAACAACAACGACTAGCTTCAGTCCATATTAGTTGCAATGGCTTGAGCGGTCTAACTGAATGTCAATTATTAAATTAATCCGGAACAAGGCGGAGTAGAGATATCCAGACAATTTCGCTTTACCTGATTACAAAACCATTTTGGTGCAGATTAGTTGCAAAGGTTTGACTGAACTGCTTGGATGGCTGGCAAGTTTTGCCCCATCCACGAATTTTCAATGAGCGCATAGCGATTTTCTTTCACAGCATTGTCTTCTAATCCATATCTAAAACCTCCGTCGGAACACTGATTCTCAAAACCTAACTTCAACTAATCTGGATTGAAGATCTAATCCTCTTCGAGGATGTTCTGAACTATTCATTGGGGCTGCTTTTGACATGGCGAGTCCCAAACTCAGCGCACAACCCTTGGGAGGGATGATCCGCCTTCTTACTTTAACTAGCTTTCAAACGCTTTCTTGCCACTTCCATGTGAATGGCGCTCTGAGAACTTTCTGAGAACTTTGACTTACGTAAACTTCTACACATTTATAGTCGCTCATCATCCCCTTCCTACTATACGGTGGAGAGGTATGGACGATGACAACATCTCGTGTTTTCGAGAGTAAAGTTCAGGGGAAGATTTATGGTCTTTTGTGTATTGGAAACAGCAGTGAGCCGAACAAACTATACGAACTTTGACAGAGTTCAGCGAATTAAAAGACAGCGGCTACGCTGGCTAAGTCATGTCGTCCGAATGAACGAAAATGCTTCAGCTCTGGAAGTATTCGACGTAATACTCGCCGAGGGAAGCAGAGGAAGAGGAACACCTCCACTCTGTTCGATATACCAGATAGCGAAGGACCTGGCTGCACTTGTAATCTCCTATTGGCGCCAAACAGCGAAAAGGAAGAACGGCTGACGCGCTGTTGTAAAGTCGGCTATAACAGCGTAAGCGGGGTCGCTTTGAAATTATACGAGGATTTCCTCAAGAGCAAGGTACCAGGGAAACAATGGAGTAGTGCACTTGTTCCGCATGAAAAAGGCATACAGCGTTTAGGGACCGCACGGGATGAGTCATACCAAGAGGTATGAATAGTGAGGTCGTCTGATTGAAATCCGCGTCAAACGCTGTGATTCTGAGCGATGGCTATTTCATGAACTAATAAGTAATCGCCAAAACCCTGGCCTGGTTCACAAGGCTACCAGAGCAACCTAACCTAACCTCATTTACATTGAACTTACACAACCAACACTCTTAGTTTTCTTTTGTTTCGTCTGACTTTTAAGTCCACTTTCTTACACCACAAACTCAATTGAAACCAACAAAATCCCTCATACGTTAATCCCACTTACAGGTGAGCGTGTTAATAATCCGTCCAATTATCCCAGCTCGCCAACTCAGTGTTAAATGATCCGTTTCAGTGTTTTTAATAAATTTTAATCTCAAGACGGAAGGTGGAAAACATTATGACACACACACACACACATGCACATCATTTCAACCTTCAGTTTACTTCTCCTTGACTTCGAGCGAATATAAATTATTGCTTTTACCGTTAGCTGCAGCAGGCAGCTGGTAATGAACTCAAGGTGTATGTGATATATAAGTGTGGTTTACGGCTGCTTTAATAAGCCTTTCATATGTGTGTGTGTGTGTGCATGAGTATGAGGTTTTACTCTCCGCTCTTGCATTGCGGTGCTTCTCACTTACATTTTCGCCTTTAATTACAAGGTTAATGAGCGGATAAGCAATAAAACCGTTGCAATGATTGGCGTGGTAATGTGTGAAAGCGATTAAATCGAGGTCATTTATGCAGCAGTCCGTACTTTTTATGAGCCTTCATTAGAGGGAAGCAGGAGCTACGTGAATCGCTAAGTGAATAATATTTTACTCTTTAATCAAGTAGTACTTACCGGCATTAACCGGGCGACTTTCAATCTAAGAACCCGCATGAAAAGCAGTATCATTATTTTGTAGATGATGAGATTCTGTGAGAAAAATAAAGCAAAACGCGTGGAGAATAATTATTCGGAGGCATTAATTTTAATTATTGAAGTGGGATGGCTGCAGCGCTTGAAACTCGTCAAGGAGGAAAGTTGCAAAACCAGAAGCAAAGAACCAGAGTTCATAAGGAACGTCAAACTGAATGTTGTGATCAACAATAAGAGTAAGTCGAGGATGAAGGATGGAGTCATGTGTAGAAGCTCAGGCAAGTGAGGAAAGTTTTCTGAGCGCCATTCACTTGAGTGTGGCCAGAAACGATTCTTTTACATACGGCTCATGCAACTCACGACTTCCGGCCTTAGACTAAGCATCCCCTGGGTAGCCGAAAAACATCTATTTGAAGGCGAACTAAAGTGAGAAAGCGAAACATCCCTCCTAGGATTGTGCAGTGGGTTTGGGACATAGGTAAGGCTGTTTAGACCGGGTTGGACCATAGAAAAAGAGGTTTTGCTTGAGTGAGTTTGGCGGAGCATAAAAAGAAAAGATTGGTATTCTAGTATATAGAGGACAATTTCGTATTGATAGAAGTTCGATGTACTACTGGTGTACAATATCTAGAACTCACGAGCAATTCGATGAATGATACTTCGACTCCAAGGCCGCCATTCACTGGGATTTTCAGTACTTGTCTGTAGCTTGTCGAGGCCGAAATCAAGTTGGTAATAGTGTGGTTACTCGTCGATGCTTTGTAGGAAATTTCTATTGCTGTTGTCAGGGGCCGGGTCCGCTCCAAACGCATACTGTAAGAATAATTCCCAACAGAAAATGATTAGATAGGAATCTGGGTCCGTTGCGGTTACTTAAATCCGACTGTCGCGGAAATGGATCGGGGGAAGCATCAAGCCGATCTGCGAGTCCTGCGTTATAAATGGCCACTACAGGATTGACGAACAGAAAGGTTTCGCTGTGTGTTTGGTGGAATTGGTAAGAATCGTCTACTATGAGCGGTGCCACTTGAATTAAAATCTAAATTCAGATCAGCACTGTCATCAATTGGACCATCTGAAGGAAGTAATCCCACAGAAGCGGCCAACTTAAGCCTATAGTATCATAGAGGAATTGTGTAATATTAGAACAACGCCTGGCCACCGACATCTACAATGGCTTGCCAGAAGTTTCGGGAGCTTGGTTAGGAGCTTCTTTCCCATCCACCTTGTAGTCAGGACCTATCACCAAGCGGTTACTGCCTGTTTCTACCTATGACGAATGATTTTTCTGCTAAAAGCTAAAGAGAAGCTTGTAGAAAGCTTGTAGAAAGAGAAGCTTGTAGAAATCGGCGATCCATCACAGTTTTTTGCGCATATGTAAGAATAATTCTATGAGACTCAGTCGCGGGACAGTCAAGAAGGAAGTGTTGAGTTATTTGCACCTCATTTTCTTCCATACAGCTTCTGTATGTAGATGGCGCCTGATAAGTCTCCTTGCCAGCATGGACGCCGGTTACTGAGGACAGAGAGATCACTAGGTGTCTTGCGATCGAGCTTGGACTAAAAGAACTAGCGTAAGTATCGATGATGGCCCAGAGCTGGTCAAACTTCCGCTAAGCCCAGCTATTTAGTAGAAGAACATAATGGGATATGGGAGCATCAATTCGCTTCAATTCTACCAATAGCAGTGCTAGGGTGTATTTCGTTGCTAGCTCATCAACTTTACAATTTCCTGCAATTCCGCTGTGATCTGGTACCCATACCAGTCTTATCACAAAGACACTCGATGCTATCGATAGCGAGGTTAGGCACTCCGTGATCAACCCTGGACGCACTGTTAATGAGTTAGTATCCTCACTCTGCTATATGAGTGGATGGTCACCTTCCTGAAGGAGGCTGCTTCGGCTTGGAAAATACCGACATAGTCAGGAAGTCTGAAACTAAAGTTGATAGAGAGCTCCTGACAGTAAACGCCTCCGCCAACTTTCCTCACAAACTTTCGCTCATGAGGTGATGAGGGGTTAGATAGCTGTCATACAAACTTAACGATCAAATATAAATCCTTGTATGGAAAACCTTTTCATTTGTGGAGATATCTTCACGAAGTTTGGCACGAATTATTGTCCGAAGCAATGATGAAGCCTCTGAAGATTTCATTTAGATTGGATCACTATAGCTTATAGCTTCCATACAGACTGAATTATCAGAAGCTATTGCTTGTATGTGAAACTTTTTTAATTGACGAGATATCTTCATGACATCCGGACAGATTATTGGTCAAAGCATCGATAAAATCTCCGAAGAAATTGTTTGGATCGGATCACTATTGCTTATATATGCCATACAAATTAAACGATCGCAATTATGACCTTGCAAGGTATATTCTGCAATTGAAAAGAGTATTAAAGCCTTTTTGGTTTTGTTTTTGTATTTAAAACCAGAAGACTCTATAAAATGTGGTTTGTAGCCAACAGGAACACACTATCGTGTTCTCAATCCCGACTTTCTTCTTCATCAAAAAGCTTTATGGTGTCTTCGACTTTTAAAGCAGAAATACAAGGTCTGTGATACACTAAATTCTTAAAGCATCTTCATCAATTTAAGCCGAAAAAGTTGTTGCAACTCTACTAATGCTTTTATATTGCGCAATATTTCACGAAACAATGGTTAATAGCATAGTATTTCATAGCAGTTGGCTGCCATTAAACACATCCATATATATATATATATATATATATATTATATACATACATATATGTACTCATATATATGCATGTGTACATATATTGTCTACTGCAATGCTCTTTGGAGATCAGCGATGTCACCGAAGCTGTCAAAATGCCTGTTTACAAAGCGCAAGCGGGCTTCCTACACGGCCACGAGCCGCCGCCGAACAAACGGCCGTGCGCCGCCCACAGGCATAAACCACAAGTCACGAATAACGAATGAATTTTTCACATTGTCTTTTAATTTTTTAAAACATTCCCGCTGTGAGTGCGCACAGCGCAGAAAACGCGCACGAAAAGCGCTGAGCACGCTGAGGAGCGGGCCGCCAAGAGCAACGGGGCAAGCAGAGGAAATAAACATTTTCCATTTATTTCGTGGCGACGTGTTCGTCGCATGCGTGTCGCTGTGCAAGCACATGTCAACAGCAACTATAACAACAACACTAAGAGCAAAAGTATTTGCGCAAAGCGCGCGAAAAGGATTAAAATAACGGCAGATAGAAGGCGCAGCGTGGGGTGAAGTAGCGGCGACACGTTACATGCAACACGTACAGCGGCGAATGCACCGTTATATGCAATGTGCATTATGTCATACATGTACTGCCAACACAAGTCAAAGCGTCAAGCGGCAAGCGCTCCAAATATGTGAGGAGCATGTATGGGAGAGCAGAAGAGAACGGGAGAAGAGGAGCCGGGTGAGTGAGCGCCACACATTTACGACATTGCCACAAATTAAAACAATAAAAACAATAAAAGTGATAAAAATCCTTGAAAACCTGCTAAAATTCACACGCCAATGCGCCGTATCAACTACTTCAACGATAACAACAACAAAAGCAGTGAGTTAACGGCACCTTGTATGCCATGCGACTGTGTTTGCAATTGCTAACGTCCTTCACAAGCTTCCTTTGGGAACTGTGGCTTTTCGTATTGTCGTCTGCTTTGTTTGTTTTTGTTGTTTTACTGCCGGAGCGGACATGTTAAGCGGCTGATTACCGTTATGCAGAGTTGACTGGGAAATGACATGGCGGCGCTTTTCGTTTCCACTTTTATTGCCTTGTCCTTGATGACTTTTGCGTGCTGCATTCGCACATATATAAATATATAGTTTTGCACATAAGTACATAGCCTTGTACATATATACAAGTATATATACATATATACTAAAGCACATATATATTCACATTCACACGCCATTATCCATTACAAAAGTCTTATGCACAAAATTGAAATGTCATAAAATTTGCTTTACGCTCGCAATGAGTGCGCGTATGACTGCCGGGAGCTGTCGGCTGAGCTTCGTGGATAACACGCAGCTGTTGCAGATTTACAACTGTCATCCAGTAGTTCGGTAAGCAACAGCAGCAACACTGGTAAATATGGTGGGATAATGGGCTCATAGCTTTAACGGCTGCCGCAAAATAACTTACTTCGCCGTGACGGAAAGTTTTTCCGACTATTTTTTCACTGCAATCCCTGGAATTTTTCATTATCAATCAAATGTCAGAATAAAATACAGATAATCTCAAGATATGTAATTGTCATTACTACGTTTTCGAGACTTTATGAACTCATTAAATTGCTCGTTACTAAAAACTGAGCAGAAAACTGGTATAGGCGACTTTCACAAGCTGCTCTTGACACGAACTTTTTACAGCGAAACCATACGCCGTGGACAGAAACAGGTAGAAATCACTTTGTGCCAAGTCCGGACTTTAAGGTGGATGCATAAAAATCTCTAAACCAAGCACTCGAACCTTCTGTCGGATCATTGTCGATGTGTGTAGACTGTTCTTGTTCTAAAGGTATACAATTCCACTCTTTTGCTCCAAAACTGATCGCTTCCTGGCGATTGCTTCCTTCAGTCAGACCAATTGTTGACATTACAGCCCCAAATAAAAAGTTGGGCCGTAGAGGAACAGCTCATGATTCGCTGCCAATCCTACTAAACCCATTGCAAAACCTCAGCGACTTTCAACTCTGGTGATCGGGTTATCGAGTGATTATTGATGAAACGAAATTCCTCTCCTTTCGGCCAAAGCTGGTTGGATAGGAACCTACCAACCAAGCACTCGAACCTCCTGGTAAATGGATTGGTGTTGTCCTGAAGGAATACCTCTTCTATCCTATGATCCAAAACTTTTCGCTTCTGGGCGATTGCTTCTTTTAGCTAGTCCAATTGTTGACATTACAGATCCAAATTAAGAGTCTGGCCGACTGACTTTCAACTCGCGTTATTTATAAAACGCGATTCCAAGAGATCAAATTTTTCACCGTGCAGGTCAGAATTAAGAGCCTGGCCGTAGGGAGGCACCTCATACCACCATTCGCTGGTAATCCCAGCAAACATTTTGCAAAACCTTTCTGACCTTCACATCTGGCTTTGGCCACTGTTTGACAGCTTGTGATGTTCTATTTCATACTTTGAGTTTATCTTTGTACTGAGTACTAAAGCTAACCTCTATGACGGAGAGCCTTCAGACAACGTTTGGGTAGACCAAAAACTGATACTCCATCAAAAAACTGTTTTTTATAGACCCTAACCTACATGCCTTGGCAAAATCTTAGAGCCTATAACCTATCCTTTTCCACCTGGTCTTTCCAACGGAGTGGAGGTCTTCCTTTTTATCTGCTTTCCCTGGTGGGTACTGCGACGTGTACTTTCGCAGCTGGAGTATTTTCGTTAATTCGGACAACAGGATCTAGTCAGCATAGCCGCTGTCTCTTAATTCTCTGAGCTCTTATAAAGGATTGAGTCTTCTAGATACAGCTTTGCAGCTCGAATTATTTTCTACAGAAGGAGATTGAAGAAGTCGATAGGATGTCGCCTTGTCTGACGGAGCTTTGGAATTACTCTCTCATTAAACTTGGCTGAATGCCGGAACCCAGTGAAATCGTTGGAAATTGTAAAGCCGATGAACTTTCCAGAAAAAGTAGCCTTCCCCGAATTCCATCAGAATAGGTGGAGCAGAGCTTACCTTGTCTTCTTGCATTCTGGCGCTGGATTTATAGGTCGCAAGCGAACTCAGCAAGCGTTGATCAGCAGCCAACTACTGGTAATGTTTCGAAAGCCTTGTAAAGTAAAGTGCGAATCAAACTCCTAGACACTTTCCCCTCCACTATTCAACTTTTTCCAGACTAAGGTTGAAGGATCTTGGTTGTCATACTTTTTACGAACCCAGCAAATAGACAGGAATTGATATTAGCCGCATCAAGAAATTTGTATCCAGGCATTTTGTCGATATGCAACGGTCCTGTCCAAATCTGTGAAGAACTCTTTCAGACAATTTGACATTCGGCATCTAAAAAAATATGTAAATAAATTATATAACATGCGATTCGAGCCCCTACAACTAGATCAATATAACTTGTCGTGTACTCTGAGGCAGAAGGGTTACGCAAAGCCACTAGTGGTCAGTTTTGAACCGTACTTACCGATCTCGACCACTAAGCCCGGCTCTGCTGTGCTATTCTTTGAAGGGAATAATAACTCTGCTTGGCGATTCAGCGATTTTGTAGCCGAAGAATTTCAACTTTTCTGAAGGTATGAAAGCTTCCGTAAGCCTTGGATCAATAAGTTGTATGAAACTGTGTTGTAATTTTTGATGACGTTTCATTGTTAATTATCATGAACAAAATTAGAAATCCTAAAGCTTGGTTAACATAACTTGTGATGCACTTTGAGACAGATGAACCCTACAATGGCTCAACCCACCGATCCCACACGATGCTCAGATGCCCAGCTCTGCTATTGGAGGAAATGCTTACGTATCTGAAGGAAACTGTTCTCTGGACCGCAAAAACTCTGCTTGACTATACAGCGGTTTGGTAGGCGGAGGTTTTCAGCTTTTCTGAAGCTATGCAAGCTTCTGTAAACTCTGGATCAATAAGTTGTACGAAACTGTGTAGTAATCTTTGAAGACGTTTCATTTCTAACTAAAATGAGCAAAGTTCTGATCGTCCACTGTTGGTATATTGCTTTCAAATGGTATTCTATATGACATTTATCCAAATTTTATGTAACTTAGAAGACCATATTGGCATTGACATTTCCTTCCAATATTTGATGGAGCTTATTTTAAAATTCTTGGTAAAGCTCGAACAATCGAGAGACCCTGTTGAAAGAATATTCATTGTATGAAAAGCGTGGGAGCTTCGCAATGGTGTTCACAGTTTTGCATCTCTCTCCTTCTGCTCTATAACCAGCCTTGCTGGTCTTCACATAAGTACTTATTTCTTGCAAATTTCAAACCAGCCTTCGAATTTAATTGTTTAATTTTACTACTGGAACATTTGTCGTGACCTTACTATCCCACATAATTATATTACTATTTTATTTCGCATCCTTTCATTTCGTGTGTCTTCATGTTTCGCAGCCTGCATAACCTTTCTTGCATTCACATTCTTTACTATTATTGGAATCTGATATTTTATTTTGTTACTTTCAATCTTCTCTTCCCACGAAAGCATTAGTAATTTAATTTTTATGCTTCTCTTCAGCACGCTTGCGCTCTCTTATGGCTTTCATCTGCGAACTTTCAGCAACGTATTTCATTTTTATTGCAATGTATATCGACTTTATGCTCCTACTTTATTGCGAGCGCATAAAAGCTGCTTGGTTCTGTGGGTATTTGAAGATTGTAAAATTTCGAGCATCAACATGCCGCTCCATTACACGCAGATACGCGAGCTTTATAAGTATTTGCTGACGGGGTAGTAAAATTTGGCATGAAAGACCGAGTGGCAGATAAATAAAGATGTTAAAGGAATTAGCGGTACTTACTGGGTGATAATTTGAGACCAACAATTAGTGGGTAAGTGATAAAGGCGAAGTTGAAAGGTTGGAAGCTAGGTGTAACGCTGACTTATGGGTAACTTTAAAAACTTCAGAATGTATTTATGTGTTTGTTTATTATAAAAGTAATCGAAGAATACTGTGTTTATAGTTTCACTGGCCTATTCTTAGTACTCTTCTTATTCTACTCTACCTCTACTCAAACTCTACCTCTTTGGAAACTAGGCCCACTCAATCCGTAGACAAATATCAAAAATAGATTTTTACTAGATAAATATATTCTGATTGAAGGATTATTCCTTGATGACAAATATTGTTGATCAAACCAAAAAATATACTAAGAGAATTTAATTCACACTAAGAACACTAAACTTCGCCAGTTGTCTTCATCATTTGCAAGGTCACGCCAGTTTTGCATAGCGATCTGTCTGCACTTGGTACTTCCATTAGACACGTGGACCGTTCCGCTGTCAATTCATAGATCTTGAATCGAAGGACCTTTGCACTGGAACATCATCTACCAAGCGAACGGCAAGGCCTAACTATTGGATTTGTATACGCTGAATCCTCTTCCAGTTCGTAGTACCATATTCTTCGATATTCATCGCTCACACGGACGGTTCACAGACCTTGCAGAGAACAGTGCTCTCGAATTTTTTGAGTGATTTCTCATCTGGGTTCGTCATAGTCCATATTTCTGCGCCATATAATAAGACGGGAAGTACACTTACCGACCCAAACGGGATTAGATCGCCGAAATAACAGCCGTTGACCGGATAAAATCCGAGTAAATTCCAATGCGTAGAAGCGGCTGTCATGGGAAGGGTAAAATCTGGGTCAATTCCGATTCATAGAAGCGGCAGTCATGGGAATTGCGTAGAACCGGCTGTCATGGGAATTGAGACCCTTCGCAGACGAAGAGCTCGAGTTACCGCCAGCAACGCGAGTGACCTTAGCGCAACTTTGTTCTGGATACTGTAGCAGGTTAAACACCTACTTGTCCAGAATAGACCCAGACATATCCAGTATATGTCCTACATGCAATGAGTCTCCGCATGACACTGGCCACCTCTATGCATGCCCTTCCAACCCTACTCATTTCCTTTGGTCCGACCCCGTTGAAACAGCACGTTTCCTGGGCCTCCCGGTAGATGACGTCGACGACAACCTGGATAACCCTTACCATCCTAACGGTGATTGATAACAATAACAACAACAACGGGAATGATGAGTGATTTACAGTGTGTAGTTTTCTTCGTTGAAAAAGCGATCTGCTTCTCAATTGTCTTCCGATTCCAAAGTAGCACCTTTTGACAAGAGTTATTCCAAGCAGGATCCCCAGACTTAGGTTATTGGTGAAATTTATACAACTGTACTATGATGGAGTTGGTGCAGGAATATACTGTCCAGCGTTAGGCATAAGGCAACTTTTTAAGTTGTCAAACCAATGCATTATATTTCAAGCTGAGGTCTTTACTATGGCGGAAGCCGCGCAGCTGACCTCTAATGCACCTGCAGGAAATTCCAGAGTCAACGTCTGGGTAGACAGCCAAGCAGTAATCAAGGCAGTATAACCTCGTATCGCATATCGGTCAGAAGTGTCTTGGGAAGCAGGATGGCAGTAGAGAGTGTAGTCAGATCCAAGCCACTTCATCTCTACTGGGTGCCAGGCCATAAATGCATTGAGGACAATGAAATAGTCGACGAGATTGTCAAGAATGCTGACAAAACGAGAAGATATGAGGAAATGTCTAGAGCAGGGCACTGCGGAAACAATAGAGCATTTTTTATGTACTTGTCCCGCAATGGTAAACTACGTTGTACGCATCTGGAGTCCTCACGGTATAGGAGACTGGATCGAGAACTCCGATAGTGAGCCGCAGGGTCTGTTAAAATTCGCTTCAAGCGCAGGCATCCTAAAGGATGACTACTCTTCTTGGGTCTAGCAACTGAACTCCATCTGGTACCACAAAGGATCAAAACTGGTCTATGCGTGGCTTATTGGAGGATTTTTTCAAGTGCTATGATGTCTGGAAAATTCATTGGCATTGGGATTACTTTGAAGGAGATGAAATGGACAAAATTCACCTTTCACAATATCATATCTTCACTACATATTTAAGTTATTTATATTGTCTCGTGGAAGTGTAAGTGCAATAACATTAAATATTTCCGCATTCACCTGATTTAAGAGCCTCATTTCCCTTTGGCTCATGACAAACTCGTTTGAGGTGCCCCAATTCATCAAATAAGAGCACTATGACTCGTCTCATACAATAAATTTTACATATTGTTTACACATATTTTAAACACACGTGTTCGCGGTCTTTTATGTGCCCACATCTACCTCATACTCCAAGGAATAAGCAGATTACTTATATATGCTTAGTTGCTTACAGCAGCTCTCACCTCATACTACCCAATTCACGCACGGAATGCTGAGCGTCTTTGTATTAACACTTTGGCTTGTTATGTGTTGTATTTGTTTTTGTTATCACCATTATACTTCTGACACATTGTTGTCTACATAATCGTATATGCAATCATGTATTAACACCCTGTAGAGATCTCTTAACTTAAATATTGTTCATGATGAAGAGGAAATGGAAGGATGAAATTATAATTCCGATTATAATTCCGGGGACTTTACTCAAGACTTTTGAAAACAGTGTTTCTAATTATCTGCATTCGAGCTTCAACCCTTCGGTTTTACGATTTACGATTATTTACGAAGTCTATAACCTGCGCATCAAAGATAGAAGATGGAAGTGATGGTATGATATTGACTCCATAGGCCTTAACAACAGAGCCGTCAGTTAGAGTTTTCTAGCTTAGAAACGAAGCGAAATAGATTGACCTTATAGTGAACGAGGTCAGGACAATATACCTGAAGGCCACACACAAAAGTTCCTTGCATCAAAAACTTACCGATCCCAACGAGGTTAGATCTCCTTACCCTTAGACGAATAAAATCCGGCTCAATTCTGGTAACGTAGAACCGGATGGTGTGGGATTGCCTTGCATCTTACTTGCGCAGCTTCATTCTGGATACTGTAGTCGGTTAAACTTCTGCTTAGGGTGGCTCAAAACTAATCCTCATATCAGAAAACGCTATAAATTCTGCAATTGACGTCTAATGCGTGCAACGAGTCCCTGACACTAACTACCGCTTTTCATGCCTAGCTAACCCTACATATCTGACATACCTCTTCTTATAGTAAGACAAGGCCGGGCCTTCCTTTGGATGACCTTTATGACAACTTATCTGAACCTTATCATCCTAACGGGGACTTGATAACCGTTTCAAACCCAACAGCAACAACATTCCTCACTTCTTGCGAACTACGTCACTATTGACAGCTATAAATTTGAAAAATTGAGAACATTATATACCTCGGAACCAGCATAAATTCCACCAACAGTCTAAACCAGGGGATAAAGAACGCATGAGTATTAGCACCAGGTGCTACTTTGGGAACGGTAGACAATTGAGGAGCAAATTCCTTTCCCGACTATGAAAACTACGTACTGTAAGTTTCTGATTATTCCCGTCTTGTTATACGGCGTTGAAACATGGACTATGACGAACCGAGGTGGAAAAGCACTTGGATCATTCGAGAGAACTGTTCTACGCAAGGTCCGTGGACCCGTTCGCGGGAGAGATGAATATCGAGAAGATGAAAGCACGAACTGTTTAAGCTCTACGATGACATGGATTTAGTCAAACAGTATTGCTAATTAAGAATCCAATGAGTGCAGCAGTTAGGCCATATCGTTCCTATGAAAGATGATGCTCCAGCGAAAAGCTCTCTCGGATTGAGACTCGAGGGTTGGCAACGGAAGCAAGCTATTCAATGGAAGGACCTGTCTGCACTTGGGACATACAACAGGCGTGACTTGGCGAAAGATAGAGGCAACTGACAAAGTTTCATGTTCTCGAACCAGAACAACACACGGTTGTAATGCCAAAGCCGAAGAACTGGAGCCACACAAAGGTGCGTCATCGCACACAATCGAGTGCTGTGATCTTTGCGCTGCTCCAGCTGAGTTTTGGACCGAATAATTCGAGCAATACAGACCTTTTCCATGCTAATTTTGTTCGGTCGCGATTTCTGTTTCCATGCGGATTCCAGTAAAGCGAGGGTTGGACAAAATTTGGAATCAAAATGTTACCAAAATTCAGTAGTGTCATGTAAACACTTTAAAATTCATATAAAACACCATCTCTTGTTATCCGCACACCTGTAGCCGTTTATCCTATCAAGTTGTTTACAGGTGCACTTGAAACGCAGAAGCTTTCAGACGATCGATTTATCGTGTAATGTATTACAACATTCAGTCAATATGTTTTGCTGTTGTTGTCTACAACTATTTACTAATAAACACAGACGAGTTTATGTAAGCGCAACACCTTAAATTCGTGTGTACCTTGGCACTTGAGCGTGACATTTAATATTTGACTTGCCATCTATGCTGCCACCCTGCGCCATGCCCATTGCCAGCCGTGTGCCAAAATGCTCACAGCCAGCAACAATACAACGCTGGGAGTACTTTGGCACGCGTCTATTTACAGTTGTGCTTTTCAGACATATTGCTCATGCCTCCTTGAGGTTTCAGCGTTTCACTGGCTCAAATGCCGTCATCATTTGTTCCACTCAAATCGTTTTGCAGGCGTCATGTGTAATGTAAAGTTTTACATAATAGCATACACTTAGGAGCGAAGGCACACAAGCGTTCGGAAACAATACTTCTGACAGCTATTAGTTGATACTCTCAACTCATTCTATTGTTGTAGCTCTCATTGTCATCTCAACAACAGCTTACCTTCAATGACGTCAGTCAGTTTGTAAATATTTTGTAATTTGATTGATGTAATATTTCGTATTCAACCCCTTTTCTATTGCTTCTTGAAGCCCAGTAGTAAATACTAGAGACTAGAAGATGCAGGTGCAAACAATTATAGATCAATACGAGTCTTAAAGACTATTTTTTTTTGTTAATAGCAGTAAAGGAACTCAACAACAACTCGGTATAAGGGAACTATGGGACGGCATTTCGAACTCATTACGTAGACAAAAACGAAAGAGGCCGAAATGAGTGAGTACAAAAAGCTTGACCCACAGAGGTAATGCTCCAAGACTCTATGAAAATATGCGGCCACTCACAGCAGGTTTCAAGACCAGAGCATACTCTTGTAGAACGCCAAGAGAAGATCTGGAAACACGTTCCATTGCCTGACCATGGAAAAGTTCGCAATTACCCGTCAGAAGAACAACAAAGCGACAAGGACCGATGGATTACCGGTCGAGCTATTCAAATACGGCGGCGAAGAACTAATAAGGAGCATGCATCAGCTTTTTATAAAATGGTTCGACGAAAGCATTGTCCAATCCACAAAAAGGGAGACCCCACATCTAATCTGATTGGATATTTTAGTGTAACTTGAGACCTGAAAAATCAACAACTGACCAGATACTCACCATACGCCACATCTTGAAAAAAGCCCATAAAAATAGGATCGACACACACCAACTCTTCGCCGATTTAAAAGAATGGAACGAAGAACTGTAAGTCATGTCTTCCGAATGGATAAAAACACTCTAGCATATGACAGTAGCGGCAGTTTCTCGGTATATATAATGCTAAGATGCAATGGCTGATCCTCAAGATGGTAGATCGCGCTCGGACCACGAGGTATGACAATTAAGTAATGAGACTGATTCTATAAAACCGTATATTTGAAAATTATTCTACAACTCTGCCATCCCCTTCAAAGTAGTCCCCTTGGACAACTATACAGCGATTCCAGCGCGTTTTCCATGCTTCTTAACTTTTCTGGAACGCTTCGACTGGGATGTCCGCGAGTACACTCGTCACGGCTGCCTGGATGTCCGTAATCGACTCAAAATGATTTCCTTTGACCACCGATTTTGTTTTAGGAAACAAAAAAGGCACAGGGTGACATGTCGGGCGAATAAGGCGACTGTTGCAACACGGCGATCCCTTTTGAGGTACCTTTGATTTCGTGGAGCAAAGAATTTGCAACACATTTTGTTTGCGGAAGAAATATTCTTGTGCGGTCACTTTGAAAATGTTGAGAGAAGACAAGCTGTGGCACAAAAACGAACTTTTTTAACTGGTACCACAACTCTGAACGGCCATCAACTTCTACAGACAAGGGCCATGGATGGAAAATATTACAGCGACTGTTTCGAGAACTTGGAAAACTCGTTTCTGATCGACTTTGAATAGGGAGCAGAGTGCTTATTTCTCCATAAATGTTTTCACATGGACAGTGGCAACATTTTCTAGACAGGAAAGAATGGAATGTTGAATATCAATATCAGAATAAAATACCGTCAAGACGTGAATGAAGAATAAGTTTAGTAGGGATGGATGATATGTCCTCAGTCTATACCAATGGGCCCAAAATGAACTGTAGTATAATCACGGGAATATGCTCCAAGGAACTTAATATATATATATGTCTCTTTCCATCTACCTAACTGGCTAGCAAGTGGAACTACTTGGTCCAAAGAAGATATGTTGAGTTCTACAGAGATTTTCACAGACAGCCAGGGGGCACTATTAGTATTTTTGTCGCCAAAGATCAATTGCAGAGAACTCAACCAAAGAAGGAAGGATTTAAGTTCACTGGCGCATTAACTCTAGCTCCATAATTTTGGTGAGCACGAAGAGGACTTCAGTCTTACTACCTACCAGCTAATAGCCAACCAAGTTGGATATCTGTAACTATCAATCTCTCAAAATCAGCAGCTCTGTCAGAGCACTGGTTCGTGAGACCACGAATCCACAATCACTGACCTTTCAGTGCTTGCTCTCGCATATTAATGGCATTCCCTTCAAGGAACGCGCAAAAAATTGTCATGCTTAAATTCACAATCAATTGATTGCTGCTGTCAGTCAAAACCACCACGTGGCAAATGCTCCTGAAAAGGGAAAATAAAGCAAAGGACATGAATCAGTATTACATACGAGCGCTGGTGCTGGTATTGTAAGTGAAGGTGACAGCATAACGCTTAGGAATGCAGCTTGTAAACAACAAAAAACTGTCAAAGTTAATGCATTGAACGCAGCTAGCGAATCGAACGAAAGCGAAACTCATGATGAACGGCGCGCGAACGGCGCTGTGCTGAGACGAAAGTGAACTGTAAAAGGAAAATAAAGATCGACAAGAATGATCGATTAGACGTAAAGAGCGTCGAGCCGGAAGTTTAAACCAATGCTGTAGAATATAATACTGGCAAGAAGTGCAAAGCGAGCTGAACAAGGAGTTACTGAAGGCTAGAAGATGAGTTTATGGTTGGTGGGAATGAGACGTATGAACAAACGAGACTGTGCGTCCCACAAACCCACTTGAGTATGCCAGCCAGCTATACAAACTGACAAACTTGTATATTTACGTCGTTGCAAATAGCTATGTACCTGTACTAAGGCTGACAAATGCGAAATCAATGATGACGCCACTTTATGCAAGACGTCCTGTCGCTCAAACAGCGCTGCCTCACAGTTACGCCTTTGTACTCACCTGCCCGCTTGCGGATGGGCGTTTGTTGTTTTCATGTACGTGTACACATGGTATAATGTCTGACATTGTGTCGGCATTGTCATCAGCGCTGTGGTATACGCGTCACCGTCGTAACACGCTGGTGTCTCTGCACGGAAGTTGGGCAGGTAGTGGATGTAATCAATACCTATACAACTGAAGAACACATTGTTACATAATGCCATGTTTACACCCCTTCCGGTGCAGCTGGAACGCCCACAAAGTCACTTAGGGCATGCAACTTGGGTAACGTCACTGTCAAGTCGCGCCAAGTGCGCAAGTCAAAGCCATTGTGACCGGCTGCTGCACGCATTAGAGACACAATGCTTGCAGTTCCCACATATATATGCGTTTCTATATATCGGTTCTTGTGATTTATTTACATGTGTGGCTTTGTTGAGGCGTTCATGTGCAAGGATTAAATGTTGAGTTTTATGAAGTGCGGACTTTGGCGCTTCATGCCCGGGAGATAAGCAGTCGCTACTTGCCACGCAAAGCGCTCACAAACATAACTGCTTATGTGCGGACTTATAAGTATATATTCACTTGAACTTCATGAGCAGCACAATAATTGTCAGCTAAAGGTAGTATTGTATGTCAAATTTCATCTAATCAGCTCGTAAGTGACCGAAGAGCTGGGTGTGTGGTTAATTTAACACACAATGCTGAAGCGGAGATCAGGATATTATGTGTGATTCAGCAATAATTTAGAGATAATGAACTTTCTCAGAACTTTTAACGACATTGTCTCTAGATATTTCGTATTCAATACTTCTTCTTCTTCTTTATTGGCGTAGACACCACCGAGTTTGCAACAGCGCGCCAGGAAGAACGTCATTTTCACTCTTTCATTGAGATTCCAAGCGTTCTTTCCAACGGAGTAAAGGTCTTCATCTTCCTTTGCTTTCTCCGGCGGGTACTGCTTCGAATACCCTCAGAGCTGTAGTATTTTCATCCATTCGGACGACATGACCTAGCAATCGAAACCGCTGTATCTGAATTCGCTGAACTATGCCAATGCTATCGTATATCTCCTACAGCTCATCGTCCTATCGAATGCGATATGCATCGTGGCCAATGCGCCGACCAGACCGTAAATCTGTCTTAGAACCTTTCTGTCGAAAACTCGTAACATCGACCCATCAAATGTTGTAATTGTCTTCCGTAACTACCTACTCCGGAAAAGATACCTCTTAGAGCTTCTACTTTGATGTCCTGATTCCATGCAACTGGACTTAAGAACCATAACCCTAGGTGGCAGATATTTAGAGCTGTCTAAGGATGCCAAAATCCTATGCCTCATACGTTATTGGACTCCAATACTTACGCTGGAATAGTCATGTGGAGGTATCACTGTCTAAAGCTACAACATCAATCATGGTATTCAGACGCCCGGCCGGTAGAACCTGGAACTGTTAGCCAAGCATCATCTGGTGGCTGTAGACAATGATCGTGAGTTCGACTGTTGCACATGGAGCGGTTGCTTGGGTCGAACATGGATAAGTGTGTCTCCTCGACTTTGACTAGCGATTCCTTTGTGAACCAGCTGTCTGTATGGGTAAGCGAATACCCCCATATGAGATCAGTTCTCGGGAGGGTGAACTTAAATATTAATAACAGACAAGCGGTGTAACAAAAGAAAATAGAGAAATACTAACACATTTTGCTAACTTGTAAAGCTCTGGAATATTCTGCTTTGTCAAACCCGTTTCCCTTTACAAAATTTTACAATTTGTACCCTTCGATCCTAGGTAGCATAATAACAAATTTTACGTACCTGCTACCTGTTCTAATATACCTAACATAAAGCCGCACATCCGTTCAACCGGAGTGCGGTTGGGAAAAGCCCCTGAAAACAGGTAGGAGGAATAAGTTTTTGCCCATGAACTGGCAAGTTTTACCTTTCAGTCAGATAAAAACATGTGCCCTAAAAAAATAGTATAAAAGGGGCAGTCTACAATCAGATACTTCATTAGCACTTCGAACAGCCATTAGTTCACATTGACGGAGAGCACATATCTGAAACTTCATACGAGTATATTCTACGAATTGTTGAGACATGAATAATTTAAGAGTAGAAACTAGATACTACACTCCCGCCTTGATGGAAAAAGGAAAGTGGTTAACAGCAGAGGAATATCAAAGGATGAACGCTGTTATCGTTTGCGGACCTCCAGACTCACCTGATCCACCATCGGAACTTACTCACTCACTAACTGTATCAGGAGATCAGCCAACGACAAACTCAGAGAGCATTTGGGGACATAAAGACATTGAGCTCAAAACTAAAACCTTTGGGGAGGACTATAATTATGATGGCAAGGTAAATATTAGTGGATCTTCGGCGGCTTTGGACACTAATGGATTATCGACAGGTTCAGCGGAATCCGAGCTTCCTGGTTATGAAACTATGATGGCAGATGAGCCAACAGCTCAGAACACTGAAAATAAAGAAAGCGTTTCTGAGCTGTCGACAAGTTCACCGGAACGAACAGAAACGACACATCACTACAGCGGGAGCAGTTGCTCATTTCACGAGTCTTCAGATTCCTCGGATGACGACAGCGAAAACAGTTATGAGGTTAGATCCCCATTTTCCCCAGATCAACAATCTACTTCGACTCCGCAAGCACCACGACGACGTATTATTATGTTGGAACCATATGTTGGCACGCCCACTACATCACATAAGCGGATCCGAAGGAGGCACTTGAATTTCAATGAACCAAATCTGTCCGATATTTCCGATGATGAAGATGAAATCGACGAACCAGCAGCGAAAAGACCAGCAAGGAATAATGGCAGCGATAATGGAGCGATTGCAGAAGGTGCCAATGATACTATGCAACTGCAGAGACTAAGGAGCACAGCTCAGTGCTGAATTTTAGATGTAAGATAAATATTATTAGAACTAAGTATTAAAAAGTTTGCAGACTAATTTAGGATAAGGGTTAAATAATATTTTGTAATGTAAAACGTCATAAAATGATAGAATTGTGATTTGTATTTTCTCTATATAAATATTTTCAAATACTAAATACTTTAAAATCCAATTTTGTCTTTTTAATATAAAATCATAATTACTATGAATGAATATTTGCTCTAAACCATAAACCTGATTCTTAAGAGGTTACGTGGGCGTCCTGTGGTAATAAATATGTTTTTTTCCTCATAAAAAACACTAAATATTTTATGAAAAATTTTGTATTGTTACAAACATACACCATTAAAAAAGAAATTCTGACATTTTTGGAAAAAAAATATTTTAAACTCGGCTAATGAAATATCATTTCCGGTGACCCCTCGGAAAAAAGATGCCACCGCTTTTGCAGGACAACTCCTTACAGAATCATCTAAAGTAAAAAAAATACGAATTTTAGTTAAAACCTTTACATAGAACTTGAAGGAAGGAGAAAGAACTGAAAATTGGCACTTTTTTAAGCTATAATGGAAAAACATCATTCGTCAAAGTCTTTAAAAAGTAAAGACCTGTAAAATTTCATGAAGATCGCTTGAGTAGTTCTGGAAAAATCTTGCCAACCGACTTCAAAAATACAGTTTTTAGAACACGCCCTAGCTAGCCTCGAGCGCACAAGTTCTCAAGGCTGTATCTCCGAAGCTATTACTTAGATCGACTTGAAAATTTAGGAAAATATTTTAGAGATGCAAAATTTAGAAGATAATAAAGAAATTAATTCTTTGAAAAGAAACATGAAAATCCTTAAGTCTCTATTTTTCCACTTATTGTTTAACCTAAACACTTCCTACTTACTTACCCCGTTAGGTACGTGTTCTGTAAGGACCAGAAATTGGTAGATTATTTGCGAAGCTTTAAGTTGTATTATTTGTACAGTTATATTTTATAATTGATTTTTCTTTATTTTTAAAAGCATTGAGAATTTTATGCCTGGGATTTTATTATTTCCTTTAATTTATGAAGTCTTACTTTTCAGTTTGTTTCGACCAGTAAAAAATTCGTATACTAAATTAAAAATCTCGACCGGAAACTAAACGAGCAGATTTTTCACACAAAGGAAAAAGACCTCCGATGTAGTCCATTATTATAATTATAATGTGCAAAAATTAAAGCTTTTACCCGAACTTAACCTGAGACTCTATAATACTTAACATAAAACCATATATTCTTCGTACAAGTTCGGCGCACTAAACACACTTCGGAAAACAGGTACGAGCGGTAAGTTCACGACCTTGAAAATCTGGTAGGTACAAAATGTCCGCCATATGAACATTAGGTAGGTAAAGAATAGTATAAAATGGGCAGTAATACCATGAAATTATTCATTATCATTTGGACCAGCAGTTAGATAACGTTGCCGCAGAGGAAATATCTCAAATTAAAAATATTCTACAAGATGAATAATTTAAACATAGAGACCAGAAATTACACTCCACTCGACTTGACAAAAATAGGAATGTCGTTAGAGGAAAATCGAAGAGCGAGTACTGTTCCAGTCTCAATCGACGAGGATTTAAATACTAGAGTTTTGGTAACAACGTAAACATTAGACAACCATTTCCGAACATCGAGAATAGAAGAATAAATTCAGCACTAGTATCCGAAGAGGATACGCTTCCTAACGTAATACACCAACAGAATTTGTATCTTAGAGCTTTTGAGGGCAATGTTAACATCACCAGACCTCTGGCAGCACCTCACTTTGAGGTTAGACCAGAAAATTCTGCGGTTATCTTTGAAAATAATTTGTATACTAGAGCTTTTGAAGGCAACGTTGACATAGTCAGACCTCCGACAGCTCTGGGAAGCTCTAAATATTATTATAACATGGATTTCTTACAAAGAGAAGCTGAACTCTACGGTAGGACTTTGAAGGAGTTGAAGGAAATGGATGCGGAATACTACACAGGAATGTCGTTACAGGAAGATCGCAGAACGAATGCTGTTAATTTAAAAAATTCTACTGTACCCGAAGAGAATGTGTATCCTAGAGCCTTTGAAGGCACCGTTGACATTACCAGACCTGCGCGAACTCTGGAAAGTTCTAATTATTATTACTACATGAAATATTTACAAATGGAGGCTGAATATTACAAACGCGCCGTGGTGGATTTGGAGGAAAAGGGATATCGGAGGAAGAATGCCGCTATTGATTGCGGACGTCCAAACCCCATTCATCCAGGTTTCGTGATTATTCCTGCAGAGTATTTGCATCCTAATACTTATAAAAATAATTTGGATCTTATGAGACCTCTGACAGCTCAAATAACGAATCGTTACAACATAAATAATTTACAAGGAGAGACTGCATACACTACCGCCTCCATGGAATTTGGGATGGGGTTAATGGAAGAGGAACATCGAAGAATAAATTATGGACTCCCATACTCACCTGATTCAGCCTCGGATCTTTTTTATTCACACACTGTAACAAGCTTATATGCTAGAGGTAACGTAAACATTAGTGGATCTCCAGCTCCGAACACTGAAATGTCAGACAGCGAGATTATTGATGTTTGTGGTGTGTCGGTTTCAAAGACTGAAGAGGAAGACAGCGAAGTTATTGACGTTTGTGGATTGTCGCTATCAAACACTGAAGTTAAAGTGATAGAAACTGATTACATAGATGTTTGTGAATTATCAAAAGGTTTAACGAAATCCGATCACCTTGGTTATGAATCTATGATGTCCCATGAACGGGCAGAAAAGTCGCATCAATACAGCTCCTCTGAATGCTCGCATGATGGGAGTGACAGTGAAGCTAAATCCCCATTTTCACCAGATCAGAAACTTACTTCGACTCCGCAAGCACCACGGCAACGACATATTATGTTGGAGCCATATGTAGGCACGCCTACCACATCGCATAAGAGAATCCGAGGAAGGCGCTTGAATTTCAGTGAAACTAGTTATGAGGTTAGATCCCCATTTTCACCAGATCAACAATCTACTTCGACTCCACGAACACCACGGCAACGTATTATTATGTTGGAACCTTATGTTGCCACGCCCACTACATCACATAAACGGATCCGAAGGAGGCACTTGAATTTCAATGATCCAAATCTCTCCGATATTTCCGATGATGAGGATGAAATCGACGAACCGGCAGCGAAAAGACCAGCAAGAAATAATGGCAACTGCACAGACTAAGGAGCACAGCTCAGTGCTGAATTTTAGATGTAAGATAAATATTATTAGAACTAAGTATTAAACAAGTTTGTAGACTAATTTAGGATAATGGTTAAATAATATTTTGTAATGTACTTGTAAAAGGTCATAAAATGATAGATTTGTGATTTATATTTTCTCTATAAAGTAAATATTTTTAAAAACTAAATAATGTAAACAAATTTTGTCTTTTTAATATAAAATAATAATATATATGAATATATGCTCTAAACCATAAACCTGATACTTAAGTTACATGGGGGTCCTGGCGTAAAAAAAAGGCTTTTCTCCTAAAAAAGAATTTTTTATCGTTACAAACATACGTCATTAAAAAAGAAATTCTGAAATTTTTGGAAAAAAAAATATTTTAAACTCGGCTCTTGAAACATCATTTCCGGTGAACCCTAGGAAGAAAGATACGCCCGCTATGGCAGGATAACTCCCTACAGGATCATATGAGTTAAAAAAAATACATGTTTTAGTTATATAGAACTTGGACGAAGAGAAAAAACTGAAAATTGGCACTTTTTCTAAGTTGTTATCGAAAAAAATCATTCATCAAAGACTTTAAAAAATCGAATCTCAAAGGCCTGTAAGAAATCTTATCAAACGCTTTCAAAACACATTTTCGAGAAAAACGGGTTTTAAGACGGCGCACTTAGCCTAGCTCGAGAGCACACGTTCTCAACGCTGTATCTCCAAAACTCAGATCAACTTGAAAGTTTAGGACAATATTTTAGAGGTGGAAGATTTAAAAGGTAATAAAAAAATCGATTTTTTGAAAACCGTAGACCCATGAAACCATAAGTCCCTATTTTTTCACTTTTCGAAATAATCCGAAATTTTTTATGCAATTTGTGTATAGTTCTCCCTTTTTAGAACTAATTAATAATCGAACAAAAAAATTAACAAAACTCTATTTTTTATTAAAAAACTCCATTTTCTAAGTAGATCATCATACGAACAATTCTAGCCAACATTTTTTTAAGTTTCATTCATGGAGAAGACCGAAAGCGACGGATGTTTAATGTTTTCCTAGATTTTATGATAATTTAGTTTGGGTTTCTAGCTTTAGAGCTTCGCTTCGACCACTTGCCAAGCTCTGGAAATTTCTGCCTCTTGAAGCTTGAAGAACTTATTGCTTAACCTGAACACTTTCTACTTACTTACCCTTTTAGGTGCCTGTAGTGTTAGGACCAGAAACCGGTAGATTACACTGGGGAACACAATTTTTGTTGACTTCGATTTAATACTTGTTTTTGAGTCACTTTTGGCCTCTGAATCTAAAAATAACCTCGTTTTTTGTCTAGCACATCAAGTTTTTAAGCTACCGAATACTCTCTTTCTCCCAATAGTCATATAAAATATCCTTACGAAACAAAGTAAAGATGAAAAATTATACTGAATATACTGTTCACAAATTGTAATTTAATTTGAACGAATGCTATTAATTCACATTTTTTGTAAAGAGAAATTGTCATTATAGAAGGGATAACATGATTTTCTCAAACCCGACATCAATATTACGGTAAAAATTTCTCTTGTAACTCTTTCTGGAGTGTTCAGTTTGTGGACAATCTCGCTTGATGCTCCAACAATAGTCAGCCATCATGTGCTCATCCCATCTTCCCTGATACTGAGCCGCCATGGTTTGCAGGTCTTGGCGGAAACGCTCTCCCTTCTCATCACTGACTGCACCAAGGTTTGAGGGGAAATTGGCGAGATGACTATGTAGAAAATGTAATTTGATGCTCATATTTCAACGTAGCCTTTTGAAACTCTCCAAGAGTTGGTTGACAATGTCAATGTAGTTCTCTGCTTTAGTATTTCCAAGAAAATCTTTGATAATGGTTTTGAATGCCAACCAAGGGTTCTTTTGGAGTTCTGTCATTGTTTCGATGAAATGTTCATCTTTAACGAGTTGACGAATCTGTGGACCATTAAATACACCAGCCTTTATCTTTTCAAAAGACAGTCCAGGAAATTCCAAAATTAAATACTTGAAACCGTCCCCTTCAGAAGACAAAGTTTTAACAAACTGTTTCATGAGCCCAAGCATTATAAGTAGTGGTGGGAATACAATGTTCTTCCTGTCGACAAGTGGTTGATGTAGAATGTTCGGATCACCAGGTTTAGCTGCTTCTCAAGAGCTCTGCTGTCCCACATACACAAAAAACAGGGATACTTTGTGTATCCTCGTTGCTGACCAAGAAAGAAGCATTCAACTCATTCTGATCAAATCCCTTTCGAGCAGAGTCGTCTTCAATTTCAAAGTCTTCATCGTTGTAGTCACTTGAATCATCATCACACACGCTTTCTTGCATTTCTGATAGGGGTAGTCCTTCGAAAACTGGCACTGGGATTTCAGCTGAATGAGGCACTGGGCGTATAGCCGATAGTAAACTAGGATACTCTATCTTACATTTATTTTTATAACCTGACGTTTTCACCACACAGAAATAACAGTCACTTGAATGATCTCTGGACTCTCTCCAACTCATTGGTATACCAAATGGCATGGCGCCGTAGGTCACCAACGACAGGTTCATACATGTCCCAACTACCGTCTAGACGATTGTCGTCACAAGCATGAACCTGCTGCTATTCTCCTACAGCGATATTCACTTATTTTAAATAAAAAAATTAAACTTCCGTCTATAGAAGAGCGTACCCCGTTTTATGATCTAAGCAGCACACTGCAGGGAGTGGTCTCATTACTATAAGCTGAGCAAAAAAACTTGACGTAATAGAAGAAAACTGACTTCGGATTTGAATTTAACATGCCTAAATAATTCTAAAACAGCTGTAAAATCGAAAGCAACAAAAATTTTGTTTCACATTGTTCCCCAGTGTTATTTGTGAAGCTTTAAGTTGTAATATTTGTAGGGTTATATTTTATAATTGATTTTTCTTTCGTTTTAAAAGAATTGAGAATTTTATGCATGGGATTTTTTATGAAGTCCTACTTTTCGGTTCGTTCCGACCAGTAAAAATTTCGTATACTAAATTGAGAAAATTCTCGACTGGAAACTAAACGAGTAGATTTTTCACACCAATGGAAAAGACTTCCGATGTAGTCCATTAATATAATTTTTCGACTCAATCGAACTCTAGAAAAGCCAAAAGAAACGTTTTTCTTGAAGAGACAGTTTTAATGCAAAAATTAAACCTTTTACCCGAGCTTAACCCGAGATTCTATAATACTTAACATAAAATCAAACCTTCGAACAAGTTCGGCGCACTAAGCACACTTCGGAAAACAGGTACGAGCGGTAAGTTCACGTCCTTGAAAATGAGGTAGGTAAAAAATGTCCACCACATGAACATTAGGTAGGTAAAGAATAGTATAAAATGGGCAGTAATACCATGAAATTATTCATTATCATTTGGACCAGCAGTTAGTTAACATTGACGTAGAGGAAATATCTCAAACTAAAAATATTCTACAAGATGAATAATTTAAGCATAGAGACCAGAAATTACATTCCACTCGACTTGACAAAAACAGGAATGTTGTTGGAGGAAAATCGAAGAACGAATGCTTTTCCAGTCTCAATCGACGAGAGTGTAAATACCCGAGTTTTTGGTAACAATGTAAACATTAGACAACCAATTCCGAACATTCAGAAAAGAAGAACAAATTCCACACTAGAATCCGAAGAGGATACGCTTCCTAGACTAGTACCTAAACAGAAATTGTATCGTAGTGTTGTTGAAGGCAATGTTAACATTACCAGACCTTCGACAGCACCTCATTCAGAGGTTAGACCAGAAAATTCTGCGGTTATGTTTGAAAATAATTTGTATACTAGAACCTTTAAAGACAACGCTGACATAGTCAGACCTCCAACAGCTCTGGGAAGCTCTAATTATTATTATAACATGAATATCTTACAAAGAGAAGCTGAATTCTACAGACGTACTTTGAAGGAGTTGAAGGAAAAGGATGCTGAATACTACACAAGATTGTCGTTACAGGAAGATCAAAGGACGAATGCTGTTAATTTAAAAAAGTCTTCAGTACCCGAAGAGAATGGGTATCTCAGACAAATACCCACGCAGAATGTGTATCCTAGAGCTTTTGGAGGCAACGTTGACATTACCAGACCTGCGCAAGCTCTGGGAAGCTCTAATTATTATTACAACATGAAAAGTTTACAAACGGAGGCTGAATTCTACAAACGCGCCGTGATGGATTTGGAGAAAAAGGGATATCGAAGGAAGAATGCTGTTATTGATTGCGGACGTCCAAACTCAATTCATCCAGGTTTCGCAAATATTCCTGCAGAGTATTTGCATCCTAATACTTATGAAAATAATTTGGACCTTATGGGACCTCCGACAGCTCCAATAACGAATCGTTACAACATAAATAATTTACAAGGAGAGACTGCATACGCTACCGCCTCCATGGAATTTGGGATGGGGTTAATGGAAGAAGATCATCGAAGAATGAATTATGGACTCCCAGACTCAGCTGATTCGGCGCTTTTTTATTCACGCACTGAAAATTTAGACAGCGAGTTTATTGATGTTTGTGATTTGTCGATTTCAAACACTGAAGCTCCAAACAGTGCAGAGATAGAAAGGGATTACATAGACGTTTGTGGATTGTCGACAAGCTTAAGACAAGACTAAGCTATCCGAGCTTATGACACTATGATGTTCCAAGAACGGGCAGAATATTCGCAGCATTACAGTTCCTCAGAATGCTCGCATGATGACTGTGACAGCGATTTAAATTTTTTTAGAATTTTGTAGAGTTTTTTTTGTAGGAAACCCTAAAAAGGATATGTAATAAACACAAAAAAATAATAAAAAGTAAATAAGATTTTTGTTAAAGAGAATAAATGATTTCAAATCAAATTTAATATTCATTTAATGTAAAATTATAATAGTTAATAAAATATACAATCTAAGCCGTACAAAATATTTAATATATAAGGTACCTGGATGATCAGCGTAGCCCCCATCGGAGAATGGATATCAATTTGGGACATAAGGACATTAAGATAAAACGAGAACTTTTGCGGTATAATCGGAAGAGGATTTGTATCGCAGATTTTCTCAAAACAACGCAGATATTACCATACTTCCGATAGCTCCAGAGAGTTCTACGGATTACAGCGATATGAGTATGAAGAAAAATTCTGTGTATTTTATAGATCCACGGGTATGTTTTTTAATATCAAATTGCAGTGAGGAAAAGTTGAAGGATGGATATTGTTAATGAGGTATTGCACCGCAACGTAGGGTCTATTGTGCCCCTGAGGTTGAAGGATTTCTTAATGTTGAAAAAAGAAATGTTCATTTATGTATTTAGGATTAAGCTAGAAATAATACTTATCCTTTCATTGAGGTTACAGAAAGGTAAAAATAAATTATAATATGCTTTAAGATTGGTAATCTATTTTAATACCAATTTCGAGGACGAAGGGGTGGCTTCAATGACTTGGGACTATTTTTGAGGTCCTCATTTATTTTAGCACCCGATTTTTCGGTTGCTTTTTTGCTAAGTGCTTTGACTTTGAAATTATTATCAGCTTTTGAGTTCATATTTAGATTTCATTGAATTCTGTTTGAAAGTTATAATTTTTAGTTATAATAATAATATATAGAATCCCTATGGCATAAATTTGCTTAATTGTGTAGAAATTTAGATTGGGAAATATAATTAATACTCTTTCTTCGGTTTTGAAAAGAAAGGACTGTTATCACACAGGTCTAAATTAGGTTAGACTTACCACAATAACAATACCGAAATAGGCTACCTGTTTTTGGGGCTTAGAGGCAGGTGCCAAAAATCGTACAAATTGTAGAAACAAAAGAAAAGGATAACAGTATGCTAATTATATCGAAATAAAGAGTTTAACAAATAAGTCCACTTTGTCCACTTTACAAGTGGGTTTTGCTTCGAAAAAGCAAAGAGCTGTAACCATAGCCATCCTAGCAAATGAACTTAAAGTTGTAAAATGTGCTGGCATTTCTCTATTTTTTTTATTTCTCCGCCTAATTGATCAATACTAGTTTGCAATATCTCTGAAATCTCATCTCATCTCATGTGGCGACTTTCGCTTTCTCGTACAGACACATGGGAGAACAATCACTCGGAATTCAGAACACGGCTTTTTATACGGCTGCTATATATAAAGGGTGATTTTTTAAGAGCTTGATAACTTTTTTTTAAAAAAAAACGCATAAAATTTGCAAAATCTCATCGGTTCTTTATTTGAAACGTTAGATTGGTTCATGACATTTACTTTTTGAAGATAATTTCATTTAAATGTTGACCGCGGCTGCGTCTTAGGTGGTCCATTCGGAAAGTCCAATTTTGGGCAACTTTTTCGAGCATTTCGGCCGGAATAGCCCGAATTTCTTCGGAAATGTTGTCTTCCAAAGCTGGAATAGTTGCTGGCTTATTTCTGTAGACTTTAGACTTGACGTAGCCCCACAAAAAATAGTCTAAAGGCGTTAAATCGCATGATCTTGGTGGCCAACTTACGGGTCCATTTCTTGAGATGAATTGTTGTCCGAAGTTTTCCCTCAAAATGGCCATAGAATCGCGAGCTGTGTGGCATGTAGCGCCATCTTGTTGAAACCACATGTCAACCAAGTTCAGTTCTTCCATTTTTGGCAACAAAAAGTTTGTTAGCATCGAACGATAGCGATCGCCATTCACCGTAACGTTGCGTCCAACAGCATCTTTGAAAAAATACGGTCCAATGATTCCACCAGCGTACAAACCACACCAAACAGTGCATTTTTCGGGATGCATGGGCAGTTCTTGAACGGCTTCTGGTTGCTCTTCACCCCAAAAGCGGCAATTTTGCTTATTTACGTAGCCATTCAACCAGAAATGAGCCTCATCGCTGAACAAAATTTGTCGATAAACACATTTCGAACCGAACACTGATTTTGGTAATAAAATTCAATGATTTGCAAGCGTTGCTCGTTAGTAAGTCTATTCATGATGAAATGTCAAAGCATACTGAGCATCTTTCTCTTTGACACCATGTCTGAAATCCCACGTGATCTGTCAAATACTAATGCATGAAAATCCTAACCTCAAAAAAATCACCCGTTATTTCTGGCCTAGGCAACACTAAGTGACGCCAGGTGCAATCTGACACTTCCATTGGAAAGTTTGACATTTTTTAGCATAACATCACTCAGAACTTTTCGTCATTTAATAGTGAATTGTTTTATTTACGACGAATTAAAAAATTCATCTCGGCCAAAAAATGGAATTAACTCGTGAACATTTTCGTGCGATCATTTTTCACAACTTTCGACGTGGATTATCACGACAAGAGTGCATCGATGAACTAAAATCTTTGTATGGCTATGAAGCACCATCCTATAGCACTGTGAAAAACTGGTACAACGAATTCAATCGTGGCCGACGCTCGCTCAAAGACGAATTCCATGAAGGTCGTCCAAAAACAGCCGTTGTGCCTGAAAACATCGATGCCGTACGTGAACTGATAATGCAAGACCGTCATGTAATAAACTTTCAAATAGAGGCATGCCTATGCATTTCTCCCACCAGCATACATTCGAGATTGCATGAACACCTGGCCGTAAAAAAGGTTTGTTCTCGTTGGATCCCGCACAATTTGACAATCGCTCAAAAAAATGCTCGTGTGGATTGGTGTAAAGAAATGCTGAAAAAATACAATCGCGGTGCTTCAAAAGACTTTTATAAGATCGTCACAGGTGACGAATCATTGATCTATGCGTATGAGCCCGAAACAAAACAGCAATCGACCGTGTGGGTCTTCTAAGACGAGCCAAATCCAACGAAAGTTGTTCGTTGAAGAAGCACTTCGAAGCAAATGGTCGCCTGTTTCTTCGGCAAAACTGGTCATATGGCGACTGTTCCGCTTGAGCAACGTAGGACGGTCAATTCTGAGTGGTACACCACCATTTGTTGGCCTGAAGTCTTCGGAGAAATTCGAAAAACGAACAAGAGAAGACGAATCATTGTGCACCATGACAATGCGAGCTCTCACACATCGGCTCAAACCAGCGCCTTTGACCGGCCAAAACGTCGAATTGGTCATCCGCCGTACAGCCCTCACTTGGCACCCAATGACTTCTTTTTATTCCCACACATCAAGAAAATAATACGTGGCCAACGATATTCGTCGCCAGAAGATGCTGTTGAAGCATTCAAAAACCATGTTTTGGAGGTGTCTCAATCGGAGTGGAAAAAGTGCTTCGAAAATTGGTTTGAGCGCATACAAAAGTGTATAAATCTTGATGGAGAATATTTTGAAAAACAATAAAACCATTTTCGTTGATAAATATTCCTATTTTCATTATTAGGGCAGAAATATATATAGCAGCCCTCAAATAACCGTATAAATAATACAACTTAAAGTTTTGCAAATAAGCTACCAATTTATGGTCGTTACAGGACAGGTACCTAACAGGGGGGTAGGAAGTGTTTAGGTTAAAGAATAAGTTCTGCTTCAAGAGGCATAAATTTCCAGAGCTTTGCAAGTGGGCGAAGCGAAGCTCTAAAGCTAGATACCTAAACTAAATTATTATAAAATCTAGGAAAACATTAAATTTCCGTCACGCTAAAAAGAGTGATTCCGGTCTTCTCCATGAATGGCAAAAATGTTGGCTAGAAGATTGTTAATTTTTTTGTTTTTCTCCTTTGGCAAAATTCGATTATTAAACAGCTCTAAAAAGGGATAACATAAAAAAATTCGTATTATTTCGAAAAGTGGAAAAATAGGGACTTAAGGGGTTTCATGTTTCTCTTCAAAAAGTTACTTTCTTTATTATCTTCTAAATTTTTCATCTCTAAAATAATTTCCTAAATTTTCAAGTCGATCTAAGTAATAGCTTCGGAGATACAGCCCTGAGAACTTGTGCGCTCGAGGCTAGCTAGGGCGTGTTCTGGAAACTGTGTTTTTGAAGTCGGTTGGCAAGATTTTTCCAGAACTACTCAAGCGATCTTCATGAAATTTTACAGGTCTTTACTTTTTAAAGACTTTGACGAATGATGTTTTTCCATTACAGCTTAAAAAAAGTGCCAATTTTCAGTTTTTCTCCTTCGTTCGAGTTCTATGTAAAGGTTTTAACTAAAATTCGTATTTTCTTTACTTTAGATGATTCCGCAGGGAGCTATCCTGCCAAAGCAGGCGCATCTTTGTTTCGAAAGTTCGCCGGAAATGATATTTCAAGAGCTGAGTTTAAAATATTTTTTTTTCCAAAAATTTCAGAATTTCATTTTTAATGTAACGATAAAAAAATTTTGATAAAATATTTAGTTTTTTTTATGAGAAAAAACTTTTTTTACCCCAGGACCCCCATGCAATGTTAAGTATCAGGTTTATGGTTTAGAGCATATATTCATAGCAATTATTATTTTAAATTAAAAAGACAAAATTTGATTTTACATTATTTAATTTTTAAAAATATTTACTTTATAGAGAAAATATAAATCACAAATCTATCATTTTATGACGTTTTACATTACAAAATATTATTTAACCATTATCCTAAATTAGTCTACAAACTTGTTTAATATTTACTTAGTTCTAATAATATTTACACTTACATCTAAAATTCAGCACTGAGCTGCGCTCCTTAGTCTGTTAAGTTTCATAGTATCATTGGCACCTTCTGCAATCGCTCCATTATCGCTGCCATTATTCCTTGTTGGTCTTTTCGCTGCCGGTTCGTCGATTTCATCCTCATCATCGGAAATATCGGACAGATTTGGTTCATTGAAATTCAAGTGCCTCCTTCGGATCCGCTTATGTGATGTAGTGGGCGTGGCAACATAAGGTTCCAACATAATAATACGTTGCCGTGGTGTTCGTGGAGTCGAAGTAGATTGTTGATCTGGTGAAAATGGGGACCTAACCTCATAACTAGTTTCACTGTCGTCATCCGAGGAATCTGGAGATTCGTGAAATGAGCAATTGCTCTCGCTGTAGTGATATGACGTTTCTGTTGAACTTGCCGACAACTCAGAAATGCTTTCTTTATCTGCAGTGTTCGGAGCTATTACCTCATCTGCCATCATCGTTTCATAGCCAGGAAGCTCGGATTCCGTTGAACTTGTCGATAATCCACAATTTTCAATAATCCCGCTGCCTGCCTCTTTAGTAACCAAAGCCGTCGAAGATCCACTAATGTTCACGTTGCCATCATAATTATAGTCCTCCCCAAAGGTTTTAGTTTTGAACTCAATGTTCTTATGTCTCCAAATGCTCTCTGAGTTTGTCATTGGCTTATCTCCTGGTACAGTTGGTGAGTGAGTATCTAGTTTAAGATATTTGCTCTCCGTCAATATGAACTAATTGCTGTTTGGATTGCTAATGAAGTATCGGATTGAATACTGCCCCTTTTATACTATTCTTCTAGGGCACATTTTTGTCTGACTGAAAGGTAGGTGTCTTCTACCTGTTTGCAGGGGCTTTTCCCAACCGCCCTCCGGTTTGACGGAAATGCGGTTTTATGTGAGGTATATTAGAACAGGTAGCAGGTAAGTATAATTTGTTATTAGGCTACCTAGCTGCCTAAAGGGTACAAATTGTAAAGCAGAATTTTCCAGGGCTTCACAGGTTTGCAAAAGGTTAGGTTTTCTCTTCTTTATTTTATTACTCCGCTTAATCATTTACTAGTAGTTTATAATGTTTAAGTTTACTCTTGCCCGTACATACAGATGGGCAGACAGTCACTCGGAATTCAACTTTTTTCGTCAACCTGATACTTTATTTAGACATAACCTTTATCTATCTTCTTCTTCTTCTTTACTGGCGTAGACACCGCTTACGCGATTATAGCTGAGTTAAGAACAGCAAGGCTGTCGTTTGGTTTTCATTGGTACTGTTATTACGTGGTGGGTCCCAAATCCAGTGCACAACCCTGCGGAGGGAAGGTTTCGCCTTCTCACTTTAGCTCGCCTTCAAACGGAACTTCTTTGACTACACAGAAAATACTTGGTCAAAGACCGGAAGTCGTGAGCTGCTTGAGCCATATGTAAAAGAATCGTTTCTGGCCACTCCCAAGTGAATGGCGATCAGAGAACTTTCCTCACTTCCGTGAACTTCTACACATGACTCCATCCGCCTTAACCTTTATCTATCTAGATCTGTAGAAATCTGCGGGAGTAAGAGAAAGATTTTGGTACTTCATTGCAAATTTCGTGGTGTTGTCAGAAATTTAATTGCTTTCCCTGCAATTTATAACGGCGGTTAATTGTGAAGACCACACCGAGTGGTCAGCTCATTGTAAGAGGCGAATAAAATTTTTAGTATAGTCAAAAAGAAAAATGAAAATATAAGAAAGCAGCTTACACTCAAGTGTGGGAGAAAGGGTGTAAAGGAATCCACTTACCTGTAGCACAAATTTGAAAAACTACAGGTACACCAGAGTTTTACTTCCTATTACAATAAAAAATTTATCGTGTTTGTATTTGGAAAGTGTAGAATAAAAGCAACAATAGTGTAAACACTAGCATACTCGTAATTACTCGGCTAATCCCAATTTCACTTAGCCTTTGCTAACCCATAAATTGCCGTTAAGTGCAGGATAACTTATTATTTGATGATATATTACTCTTGCTTTCGGTGTTACAAATTTATGATTTCAATTAGTAGAAATTACTTGGGTCATGAAATTTCAGCTAAACGCTGAAGTGGACGTGACCGAAGCAAGAAGCGGATTTTAGTCAATTCCTTTAGAAAACATGCCAGTTAGCCTTGGTGGCGAGGTTAGTTTAAAACTTTTTGATGAAGCTTACTTTTTCATAATGCAGTTTCTTGGAGGGAAGGACATTGGTGTATCTTCACCTAAGGCGAAGGCCTGGATGAGACGATATTATTATCCCTTTTAAATACTCCGCCAATGCCAACAGCCTCGTTCATTCAAAACAGCTCTAGACCAGATGCCGACAGATGATTATAAGGTTGTGATAAGAGCAGACAAACCACCACTTAGGGAGCATAAGCGGCGATTCAATGTACTGGTAAAAGACGACGTAGCAGTGGTTAGGGTCGGAACAGAATGCGAACGACACGATAACATCATTCATTGCCTGCAACGTACACCGGCAGTCCTCGACACATGTATATAGTCAGTCCGGCGAAGCGGACACTAGTATTAAATATTTTGTTTTTCATTATTATTTAACTATTATAATTTTATATTAAATTAATATTTAATTTGATTTGAAATCATTTATTTTCTTTAACAAAAATCTTATAAATACTTTTTACTATTTTTTGGCGTTACACATTACATATTTTTTAGGGTTTCCTAATTCTACAAAATTCTAAAAAATTAAAATCACACCTAGTCATTATAATAAAACCCCTTAATCTATTAACAAATTCAGGATTGAACTGGTGCGCATGCTACGTTCCTTAGTCTATTCAGTTCTAGTATATCGTTGACCCATTCTGCAATCGGCTCATCATGTTTAATGCCTTGATCACTTGCTGGCCTTTTTGCGTCCGGTTCGTCGCTTTCAAGCTCATCGTCGGAAATATCCGACAGCTCGTATATCATATTCAGATCACGGAAATTCAAGCGCCTTCCTCGGATTGGGATTCTCTTATGCGATGTGGTGGGCGTGCCTACATATGGCTCCAACATAATATGTCGTTGTCGTGGTGCTTTCGGAGTTGAAGTAAGTTTCTGATCTGGCGAAAACGGCGATCTAACCTCACTGTCACTCCCATCAGGCGAGCATTCTGAGGAGCTGTAACGCTGCGAATTTTCGGCTTGTTCAAGGAACATCATAGAGTCATAACTAAGAAGCTCGGATTTCGTTAAACTCTTTGATAATTTACAAACGTCAATGTAATCACTTTCTATCACTTTGACTTCAGTGTTTGAAATCGACAATCCACAAACATCAATAATCTCGCTGTCTGACATTTCAGTGTCCGGAGCTGGAGATCCACTTATGTTTGCGTTAACTGTTGCATACAAGCTTGTTACAGTACGTGAATAAAAACGCTCCGAAGCTGAATCAGGTGAGTATGGGAGTCCATAATTTATTCTTCGATGTTCCTCTTCCATTAAACCCATCCCAAATTCCATGGAGGCGGTAGTGTATGCAGTCTCTCCTTGTAAATTATTTATGTTGAAACGATTCGTTATTTGAGCTGTCAGAGGTCCCATAATGTCCAAATTGTTTTTATAAGTATTAGGATGCAAATACTCTGCAGGAATAACCCCGAAACCTGGATGAATGGGGTTTGGACGTCCGCAATCAATAACAGCATTCTTCCTTCGATATCCCCTTTCCTCCAAATCCATCACGGCGCGTTTGTAGAATTCAGCCTCCGTTTGTAAACTTTTCATGTTGTAATAATAATTAGAGCTTCCCAGAGCTCTAGGATACACATTCTCCGTGGGTATTTGTCTGTGATACCCATTCTCTTCGGGTACTGCAGATTTTTTTAAATTAACAGCTTTCGTCCTTCGATCTTCCTGTAACGACATTCCTATGTAGTATTCAGCATCCTTTTCCTTTAACTCATTCAAAGTACGTCTGTAGAATTCAGCTTCTCTTTGTAAGAAATCCATGTTATAATAATAATTAGAGATTCCTAGAGCTGTAGGAGGTCTGACTATGTCAACGTTGCCTTCAAAAGCTCTAGTATACAAATTATTTTCAAACATAACCGCAGAATTTTCTGGTCTAACCTCAAAGTGAGGTGCTGTCGGAGGTCTAGTAATGTTAACATTGTCTTCTAGTGCAGAATTTGTTCCTCTATTCTCAATGTTCGGAATTGGTTGTCTAATGTTTACATTTTTACCAAAAACTCTAGTATTTAAATCCTCGTCGATTGAGACTGGAAAAGCATTCGTTCTTCGATTTTCCTCCAACAACATTCCTGTTTTCGTCAAGTCGTGTCGAGTGTAATTTCTGGTCTCTAAGTTTAAATTATTCATGTTGTTATAAGTAACTTTTAGAAGATTTTTATTTGGGGATATTTCCTCTGCGGCAATGTTATCTTACTGCTGGTCCAAACGATAATGAAGTATCCCGTTGTATTACTGCCCATTTTATACTATTTTTACCTACCTAATGTTCATGTGGCAGACATTTTTTACCTACCTGATTTTCAAGGACATGAACTTACCGCTCGTACCTGTTTTCCGAAGTGTGTTTAGTGCGCCGAACTTGTACGAAGGTTTGGTTTTATATTATGTATTATAGAGTCTCAGGTTAAGTTCGGATAAAAGATTTAATTTTTGCACTAAAACTGTCTCTTCAAGAAAAGCGTTTGTTTTGGCTTTTCCAGAGTTTGATTGAGTCAAAAAATTATAATAATGGACTACATCGGAGGTATTTTTCATTTGCATGAAAAATCTGCCCGTTTAGTTTCCAGTCGAGAATTTTCTCAATTTGGTATACGAATTTTTTACTGGTCGGAACGAACCGAAAAGGTAAGACTTCATAAATTAGAGGAAATAATAAAATCCCATGCATAAAATTCTCAATGCTTTTAAAAAGAGGGAAAAACCAATTATAAGATATAACCGTACAAATAATACAACTTAAAGCATCGCAAATAATCTACCGGTTTCTGGTCCTTACAGAACACGTACCTAACAGGGTAAGTAAGTAGGAAGTGTTTAGGTTAAACAATAAGTGAAAAAATAGAGACTTAAGGAGTTTCATGTTTCACTTAAAAAAATCAATTTCTTTATTATCTTCTAAATTTTGCATCTCAATTCTGTATTTCCTAAATTTTCAAGTCGATCAAAGTAATAGTTTCGGAGATACAGCCTTGAGAACTTGTGTGCTCGAGGCTAACTAGGGCGTTTTATGGAAACTGTGTTTTTGAAGTCGGTTGGCAGGAATTTTCCAGAATTACTCAACCGATCTTCATGAAATTTTACACAGGTCTTTGCTTTTTAAAGACTTTGACGAATGACTTCTTCGATTACAACCTAAAACAAGATAAAACATTAACGAAGCTAATATACCCTTCACAGATGCATTCCTTTTAGTAACTAAGTGTTCAGTTTATAAGGAAGCAATATGATATAGTAAACTGATCTGAACAATTTTTTCGGAGTAATCTATGTCAAATTTCGTGAAGATACCACGTCAAATGCAAAAGTTTTCCATACAAAAACTTGATTCCGATCGTTCGGTTTGTATGGCAGCTATATTCTATAGTGGTCCGATACCAGCCGTTCCGACAAATGAGCAGCTTTTTGAAGAGAAAATGACGTTTGCAAAATTTCAAAACGATATCTTAAAAACTGAGGGACTAGTTCATATATATACAGACAGACGTACGGGCAGACAGACGGACATGGCTAAATCGACTCAGTTAAACATACTGATCATTTATATATATACTTTATAGGGTCTCCGACGCTTCCTTCTGGGTGTTACAGACTTTGTGACAAACCTAATATACCCTGTTCAGGGTATAAAAAGTACCAATTTTGTGTTTTTTTCCTTCGTCCAAGTTCTATGTTAAGATTTCAACTTAAATTTATATTACCTTTACTTTAGATGATCCAGGCGCTTATTTTTTCCGAGGGTCGCCGGAAATGATATTTCATTAGCCGAGTTTAAAATATTTTTTTTCCAAAAATGTCAGAATTTCTTTTTTAATGGTGTATGTTTGTAACGATAACAAAATTTTGATCAAAATTTAGTTTTTTTCTCTCTGAAGTATACGGTTTATGGTTTAGAGCAAATATTCATAGCAATTATGATTTTATTATTAAAAATACAAAATTTGATTTACATTATTTAGTTTTTAAAAATATTTATATAGACAAAATATAATATATATCAATTTATGACGTTTTACATTACAAAATATTATTTAATCATTATCCTAAATTAGTCTAAAAACTTGTTTAATACTTAGTTCTAATAATATTTTTCTTACATTTAAAATTCAGCACTGAGCTGTGCTCCTTAGTCTGTGCAGTAGCCATTATTCCTTGCTGGTCTTTTCGCTGCCGGTTCATCGATTTCATCCTCATCATCGGAAATATTGGACAGATTTGGATCACTGAAATTCAAGTGCCTCCTTCGGATCCGCTTATGTGATGTAGTGGGCGTGGTAATATAAGGTTCCAACATAATAATACGTTGTCGTGGTGCTTTCGAAGTCGAAGTAAATTGTTGATCTGGGGAAAATGGGGACCTAACCTCATAACTAGTTTCACTGTCCGAGGAGTCTGAAGATTCGTGAAATGAGCAACTGCTCTCGCTGTAGTGATATGACGTTTCTGTTCGTTTCGTTGAACTTGTCGACAATTCAGAAACGCTTTCTTTATTTTCAGTGTTCTGAGCTGTTGGCTCATCTGCCATTATAGTTTCATAACCCAAAAGGCTTTCTTCATCTTCAATGTTCGGAGCTAATACCTCATCTGTCATCATACTTTCATAGCCAAGAAGCTCGGATTCCGTTGAGCTTGTCGATAATCCATTATTTTCAATAAACTCGCTGCCTGCCTCTTTAGTGTTCGAAGTTGGCGAAGGTCCATCATAACTCTTAGGATACAAATCATCCCTGGATGTTTCTCGTCTGAACTCAATGTTCTTATGTTCCCAAATGCTCTCTGAATTTGTCATTGGCTGACCTCCTGGTACAGCTGGTGAGTGAGTAAGTTCTGATGGTGGATCAGGTGAGTCTGGAGGTCCGCACACGATAACAGCGTTCATCCTTTGTCGTGATGCTTGCGGAGTCGAAGTAAGTTGTGATGGTGGATCAGGTGAGTCTGGAGGTCCGCACACGATAACAGCGTTCATCCTTTGTCGTGATGCTTGCGAAGTCGAAGTAAGTTGTGATGGTGGATCAGGTGAGTCTGGAGGTCCGCACACGATAACAGCGTTCATCCTTTGTCGTGATGCTTGCGAAGTCGAAGTAAGTTGTGATGGTGGATCAGGTGAGTCTGGAGGTCCGCACACGATAACAGCGTTCATACTTTGTCGTGATGCTTGCGAAGTCGAAGTAAGTTGTGATGGTGGATCAGGTGAGTCTCGGTCCGGTTCGTCGCTTTCATTCTCATCGTCGGAAATATCCTCATGCGAGCATTCTGAGCAACTGTATTGATGCGATTTTTCTGCCCATTCTTGGGACATCATAGAGTCATAAACCTCGGATTTCGTTAAACTCGTGGATATTCCACAAACGTCACTTTCTACCTCTTCGATGTTTGCAGCTTCAGTGGTTGAAACCGACAAATCACAAACATCAATAATATCTCTGTCTAACTTTTCAGTGCGGGAAAAAAGCTCCGAATCAGGTGAGTATGGGAGTCCATAATTTATTCTTCGATGTTCCTCTTCCATTAACCCCATCCCAAATTCCATGAAGGCGGTAGCGTATGCAGTTTCTCCTTGTAAATTATCTATGTTGTAAAGATTCGTTATTGGAGCTGTCGGAGATCCCATAAGGTCCAAATTATTTTTATAAGTATTAGGATGCAAATACTCTGCAGGAATATTTGCGAAACCTGGATGAATTGGGTTTGGACGTCCGCAATCAATAACGGCATTCTTCCTTCGATACCCCTTTTCCTCCAAATCCATCACGGCGCGTTTGTAGTATTCAGCCTCCATTTGAGAAATTTTCATGTTGTAATAATAATTAGAGCTTTCCAGAATTTGCGCATACACATTCTCCGTGGTTATTTGTCTGGGATACGCATTCTCTCCGGATACTGCAGAATTTTTTAAATTAGCAGCATTCGTCCTTCGATCTTCCTGTAACGATATTCTTTTGTAGTATTCAACATCCTTTTCCTTTAACTCATTTAAAGCACGTCTGAAGGATTCAGCTTCTCTTTGTAAATTTTTGATGTTGTAATAATAGTTAGAGCTTTCCAGAGCTTGGGCTGGTCTGGTAGTGTCAACGCTGCCTTCAAAAGCTCTAGGATATACATTCTCCGTCGGTATTTGCCTGGAATATCCATTCTCTTCGGGTACTGCAGATTTTTTTTAAATTAACAGCATTCGTCCTTCGATCTTCCTGTAACGACATTCCTGTGTAGTATTCAGCATCCTTTTCCTTTAACTCATTCAAAGTACGTCTGTAGAATTCAGCTTCTCTTTGTAAGAGATCCATGTAATAATAATTAGAGCTTCCCAGAGCTGTCGGAGGTCTGACTATGTCAGCGTTGTCTTTAAGGGCTCTAGTATACAAATTATTTTCAAACATTACCGCAGAATTTTCTGGTCTAACCTCAAAGTGAGGTGCTGTCGGAGGTCTAGTAATGTTAACATTGTCTTCTAGTGCAGAATTTGTTCCTCTATTCTCAATGTTCGGAATTGGTTGTCTAATGTTTACATTGTTACCAAAAACTCTAGTATTTAAATCCTCGTCGATTGAGACTGGAAAAGCATTCGTACTTCGATTTTCCTCCAACAACATTCCTGTTTTCGTCAAGTCGTGTCGAGTGTAATTTCTGGTCTCTATGCTTAAATTATTCATGTTGTTATAAGTAGCTTTTAGAAGATTTTTATTTGGGGATATTTCCTCTGCGGCAATGCTAACTAACTGCTGGTCCAAACGATAATGAAGTATCCCGTTGTATTACTGCCAATTTTATATTATTTTTACCTACCTAATGTTCATGTGGCAGACATTTTTTACCTACCTGATTTTCATGGTCATACCGCTCGTACCTGTTTTCCGAAGTGTGTTTAGTGCCCCGAACTTGTACGAAGGTTAGGTTTTATATTAAGTATTATAGAGTCTCAGGTTAAGTTCGGATAAAAGGTTTAATTTTTGCACCAAAACTGTCTCTTCAAGAAAAGCGTTTCTTTTGGCTTTTCCAGAGTTTGATTAAGTGAAAATTCCGCCCGTTTAGTTTCCAGTCGAGAATTTTCTTAATTTAGTATACAAATTTTTTACTGGTCGGAACGAACCGAAAAGGTAAGACTTCATAAATTAGAGGAAATAATAAAATCCCATGCATAAAATTCTCAATGCTTTTAAAAAGAGGGAAAAATCAATTATAAGATATAACCGTTCAAATAATACAACTTTATTCAAGTCGATCAAAGTAATAGTTTCGGAGATACAGCTTTGAGAACCTATGCGCTCGATGCTAGCTAGGGCGTTTTCTGAAAACTGTGATTGTGAAGTCGGTTGGCAAGATTTTTCCAAAACTACTCAAGCGATCTTCATGAAATTTTACTTTTAAAGACTTTGGCGAATGACTTTTTTCGATTACAGCTTAAAAATAGTGTCAATTTTCAGTTTTACTCCTTCTTTCTTTATTTTAGAAAGATCCTGTAGGGAGTTATCCTGCCAAAGCAGGCGCATCTTTGTTTCGAGGGTTCGCCGGAAATAATATTTCATTAGCCGAGTTTAAAATATTGTTTTTCTAAAAATTTCAGAATTGCTTTCTCAGTGGTGTATGTTTGAAACAATAAAAAAATTTTGCTTAAATATTTATTTTTTTTTCCTCTTGAGAATCATTTTATGACGTTTTACAAGTACATTTCAAAATATTATTTAACCATTATCCTAATTTAGTCTAAAAACTTTCTTAATACTTAGTTCTAATAATATTCATCTTACATCTAAAATTCAGCACTGAGCTGTGCTCCTTAGTCTGTGCAGTTGCAGAGTATCATTGGCACCTTCTGCAATCGCTCCATTATCGCTGCCGTTATTCCTTGTTGGCCTTTTCGCTGCCGGTTCGTCGATTTCATCCTCATCATCGGAAATATCGGACAGATTTGTATCATTGAAATTCAAGCGCTTCCTTCGGATCCGCTTATGTGATGTAGTGGGCGTGGCAACATAAGGTTCCAACATAATAATACGTCGTCGTGGTGCTTGCGGAGTCGAAGTAGATTGTTGATCTGGTGAAAATGGGGATCTAACCTCATAACTAGTTTCACTGTCGTCATCCGAGAAATCTGAAGATTCGTGAAATGAGCAACTGCTCTCGCTGTAGTGATATGATGTTTCTGTTGAACTTGTCGACAATTCAGAAACGCTTTCTTTATTTACAGTGTTCTGAGCTATTGGCTCATCTGCCATCATCGTTTCATAACCAAGAAGGCTTTCTTCATCTGCAGTGTTCGGAGCTATTTCCTCATTTGCCATCATAGTTTCATAGCCAGGAAGTTCGGATTCCGTTGAGCTTGTCGATAATCTATAAACTTTAATAATCTCGCTGCCTGCCTCTTTAGTGTCCGGAGTTGGCGGAGGTCCATTATAACTTTTATGATACAAATCTTCCCTGTATGTTTCTCTGAACTCAATGCTCTTATGTCCCCAAATGCTCTCTGAATTTGTCATTGGCTGATCTCCTGATACAGCTGGTGAGTGAGTAAGTTCCGATGGTGGATCAGGTGAGTCTGGAGGTCCGCAAACGATAACAGCGTTCATCCTTTGATATTCCTCTGCTGTTAACCACTTTCCTTTTTCCATCAAGGCGGGAGTATAGTATCTAGTTTCTACTTTTAAATGATTCATGTCTCAACAATTCCTAGAATATATGAACTTTCAGATATGTGCTCTCCGTCAATGTGAACTAATTGCTGTTCGAAGTGCTAATGATGTATCCGATTGTAGACTGCCCCTTTTATACTATTTTTCAAGGGCACATTTCTGTCTGACTGAAAGGTAAAGCTTGTCAGTTTAGAGGCGTAATCATATTTTTCCTACCTGTTTGTAGGGGTTTTTCCCAACCGCTCTCCGGTTTGACGGAAGTGCGGTTTTCAGTTAGGTATATTAGAACAGGTAGCAGGTAGGTATAATATGGCTACTATCCTAGGATCCCAGAGGGTACAAATTGTAAAGCTTTGTAAAGAAAAAAGGCTTAGACAAAGCAGAATATTCTAGAGCTTTACAAGTCATCAAAATGTGTTAGTATTTCTCTATTTTCATTTGTTACACCGCTTAATCATTTACTAGTAGTTTATAATGTTTAAGTTTACTCCCCCGAGAACTGACAAATGAGCAGACAGTCACTCGGTCAGTCAGTCATTCAACTTGTCTAGTCAGCCTGATAATTTATAGAGACATAACCTTTTTTTCTCTCTAGATTAGTTTTAGAGCAATTTAAGGGGTACATATTATATTCTGTACAAATCTGCGGGAGTAAGAAAGAAAGATTTTGGTACTTCATTGCAAATTATGTGTTGTTGTCAGCAATTTAATTGCTTTCCCTGCAATTTATCACTGCGGTTAATTGTGAAGACCACACCGAGTGGTCAGCTCATTGCAAGAGGCGAATAAAATTTTTAGTATAGTCAAAAAGAAAAATGGAAATATTAGAAAGCACAGGAGCTCACACTCAAGTGTGGGAGAAAGGGTATAAATGAATCCACTTACCTGAAGCACAAATTAGAGAAACTACAGGTACACCAGAGTTGTACTTCCTATAACAATAAAAAAGTTATCGTGTTTGTAATTGGAAAGTGTAAAATAAGAGTGTATACACTAACATAATTACTCGGCTTATCACAATTTCACTTAGCCTTTGCTAACCCATAAATTGCCGTTAAGTGCAGGATAACTTATTATTTTGATGATATATTACTCTTGCTTTCGGTGTTACAAATTTATGATTTCAATTAGTAGAAATTACTTGGGTCATGAAATTTTAGCTAAGCGCTGAAGTGAACCGGTTTAAAGCAAGTGGCGAATTTTAGTTAATTCCTTTCGAAAACATGCAAGTTAGCCTTGCTAGCGAGGTTAACCTAAAGCATTCTTATGAAGTTTACTTTTTTCCTGAGACACTTTCTTGGAAGGAGGACAGTGCTAAATCAGCCACGTAGCAAGAGTAGCAAATGTTGGGGCCCCGCGAGTCGGTGGACCCCACGCTCATACTAACCGTAATTAAAAAAATATCAATTTAGATGGAGCGTAAAATATCCTTGCATGCCATAAACGCGAAGCGCTTAGGCTACACTCCCACCTGAAGATCTAAAACTCTGCCCCCTTGTATTCGATAGCGCAGATTGCGAAACATAATAACAACAGATCCAAATTTGAGACGCAAATGATGCGGTGGCATACCAAGCCTCTCCAACGAATTTAGAAATTCCACTGGATAATTCACGGCGTCGTCTTCATTGTCAAGACGATCGATCCATTTGTACGAGCGCAAGTCTCCCGGAATTTGATTTTGAATCTTCCAGTTAAAGTCAACAACATCGGCATTTTTGGTAGCTAACATTACGCGTGCACTTAAGGAATCGTAGTTACGATAATTTAGCCAATGCCCGAACATTCCTGATGAGTTCATCTTTCGTGAATTGATACCCGGCGAATGGAATTGATATCCAACCACGGGAAGTATCAACCGGAATTGACCCATTTCTAATTTTTAGCGAAGACGATGTAAAACGTTTACGGCAATGTCATTTTTGTTCGTATCCCATAATAGATGTGGATTTGAGACTGATATGTCGAAATGATTATCGCGAAAAGTTTGGGAACTTCATTTTCATTCCACTGATTAACACGTTCCAGCGATTGTCGGAAAACGTTCATGAATTGCAAAAGTCAATATTCTACAAAGCGCTTTATTGCAGTTCACGTATCGACGGTATCGTTCAAGGCCAATAACCGCCATGTTGCTTCCTTAGGTGACTTAATTACAAACGTATTTTATCGATTACACCAAACTACAATACTCAACATTCACATAACGTTTGAATGTGAATTAGACAAGAGTGGCGATCCATGTGTTGTCAACTTCGATATTCACTCTTCTAAATTGAATGCTCAATGTTCTGCCATTGTTGTCTGGTGAGCGACGCCGATAGAGTGGATATCCATCATTTCCAGTTTGTGTTTTTCGCCTTTTCGTATAATACTGGATCTTTCTTTGCATCAGGAATTGCCGCATTATTGAATGATTTGATTAAGTATGTAATTTGAAGTAGTGAAGCGTAATCAATAAGATAGATAGATAGATTATTAATAGAGGCATGCACTGCGACCATGGGTCTATTGTGCCCTCACCTAACTCACAGGGACTCGCTTAGCCCCAGTATATTGATGAAGTCCAATATTCTACTGGGTGCTAGCGAGGCAGTGTGATCCCTATCCGGAAACATGGATCCGAGGGCCTTTGACCTGCGCCTACAGACTGCGTTACAGTCGAATAGCAGGTGCTCCGGGGTTTCAGGCTCACTGTCACAGAACCGGCAGTTAGCGCAAGATGAGAGGCCCATGTTCGATAAGTGCCTCTTAAGCTTGCAGTGGCCGGTGTAAAATGCGACTAGGAGCCTGAGTTTGTTCCTTGGGAGGTTGATTATAGTCTCGAACCTCTTCTGATTATACCCCCCAACTAACAGTTTGGCATGGCGCATCCCGTGCGCGCGCTGCCAATGTGCCTCCCTGCACGCCCTTTCCTCTTTACGAAGCAGCTCCTTCACCGTATGAGGACCCACTCCAGTGAATGGTTCGGGCCCCACCATAGCAGTGGTGGCTGCGGAGCGGGCAAGCTCGTCAGCCAGTTCATTGCCGGCTATACCCCTGTGACCAGGTACCCAAATCAGGTGTACCTGGTTCCTCTCGGCTAGTTTGTCAAGCCTTGTTCTGCACTCTTGCACTAGTAGCGATTTGATCTCGTGAGATGAGATCGCTTTTAGTGCCGCCTGACTATCGCTAAGTATAGCAATTCGCTCGTTGCGATAGTCGCGGTAGAGGTTTATCTCGATGCACCGACTAATGGCTAGAACTTCGGCTTGGAAAATGCTCGGAAAAGTTCCCATCGGAATGGAGAGCTTGGTACGCGGACCCGCGATACCCGCACCTATTCCTTCCGATGTCTTCGAGCCATCGGTGTACCACCTCAAAGTGCTATCCCTTAGCATCTGCTCAAGAGTGTGGTCGCTCCACTCAATCTTGCTACCGAGGGTAACCTTAAACTTCCTTGTTAAGTGGGTTGTTTTGCTGATGCCATCCCTTGGGAGGAGCGCAATAGGAATGTCACCACTTATTTTCTCCATCCTCTGGGACGAAATTATCTTGCCTTTGCCACCACCCTCTGCTGTTATCTGCAGGAGTGAGTACTTGGCTACTTGACCTATTATTATATGGAGCGGTGTCAGTTCCATTAGGACTTCCAGAGCCGCCGTGGGGCAGGTCCGCATGGCTCCCGTCATGCATACGCATGCTAGCCGCTGTAATTTGGACAGTTGGGTCCCCACGGAAGCCTGTGTCGCCACAGAGGCCCAGGACACCGCCCCGTATGTAATAATTGGTCGGACAATCATGGTGTATAACCACCTAATGATCTTTGGCTTGCAGCCCCAGGATCTACCCGCCAGCCGTTTGCATACCATCAGTGCTCTTGTTGCCTTGGCTACCGTTTGGTGCACGTGCTGCTTCCATCGCAGGGTAGAATCCAGAGTGAGACCTACGTACTTAACCTTGTTTGTCATTTCAATCTCTCTGCCCCCAAGTGTGAGGTTCCTGCGCCTTGTAAATGCGACTATGGTTGTCTTCGAGGGGTTGATGTTTAATTCAACTCCCCTGCACCACCCCTTTGCCAGGTTTAGACCACGTTGTACTAGGTCGCAGAGAGTATCCTCAAATTTACCTCTTGCTGATATCACTATGTCGTCCGCATACCCTTGGCAGCGGATCCCGTTATCGGTTAGCAATTCAAGCAGTTCATCCACGACAAGGCTCCACAGTAGTGGTGATAGTACACCTCCCTGTGGGCATCCTCTTGTCACCCCCAGACGAATTGTTGTATCGCCTACTTTGGTCTCGGCTATTCTGGTGCGCAGCACAGCATCAATCCATCTGCGCACCGGTGCAGCCACCTTCCTTCTCTCCAGTGCCCTGGCTACACTCCTGTGAGACGTGTTGTCAAAGGCACCTTCGATATCTAGAAAGGCGCATATCATCACCTCCCCTTCCTCCAGTGTGCTCTCGATCTCCGAGGTCAACTGGTACAGAGCCGTACTGGTTGATCTTCCCGCTCTGTAAGCATGCTGAGCAGCATGCAGGGGCACAGTTTTCAGCGCCGTCGACCTTATATTGTTGTCGATGATCTTTTCCAAAGTTTTCAGCAGGAAGGAGGTTAGACTGATCGGCCTGTGAGATTTGGCCAAGGAGTAGTCCCTCCTACCTGCTTTTGGTATGAAGATCACCTCTGCAGTCCTCCATGGATCCGGGATGTACGCCAGTGCGAGGCTCTCCCTTAGCAGCCGAACAAGGTGAGGTAGCAACAGCTGCTCGCCCTGTTGCAAAAACGCCGGGAAGATACCATCCACCCCCGGAGACTTAAATTTTTCGAAAGAGGCCAAAGCCCACCGGATCGAGTCCGCAGTAATTAGCTGTTTAGCGGTTTCCCAATCCAAGCGTGTCGGCCTCCGTTCACTCACAGGTAGACATTGGTCCACCGGGATGGTTTCCGGGAAGTGAGCACGCAGAAGTTCTGACGCCCTTTCCTCCGCACTGGTCGTAAACGTCCCGTCACTCCTTTTAATGGCCAGTTCCGTGCTGGTCCCTCCACTGGCCAGAGCTTTGTGCAACCGCGCCGCTTCTGGTGTGGAGGAGACCTTTTCACAGAAGCTCCTGAAACTGTTTTGTTTTGCTGACCTAATCTCCTTATTATATAGAGTTAGGTAGCACCTGTACTCCTCCCAGACCCCTGTACGCTTCGCCTTGTTAAATAGGCTGCGTACTTTCTTCCTGAGGCCTGCGAGCTTTCTTGTCCACCAGGGACAGTTGCGTCTGTCTGAGGGCGCTATTTGGGGGCAGCTATCATTGTAGGCTGTAGTGATTGCCACATTAAGTGCCCACACCCTGCTCTCAATCCCCAGGCTCGTGACGCTATCATCGATCTGACCCTGCCTTTGTAACCCGTCCTTTAATTTATCCCTGAAAACACCCCAGTTTGTTCTGCGAGGGTTGCGTCTCGGAGGAAGTTGCCTAACCTCTACCTTCAGTGCGAACCTTATTATCCTGTGGTCTGACAGGGAGGGTTCCGTTGAAACCCTCCACCCTGAGACCAATCCGTTGGCGTGCTCGCTGCTGAAGGTGATGTCCAGCACCTCCCTCCTGCTTATGGTTATAAAAGTGGGTTCACAACCCACATTTTCGATTGCTAAATTACTACCTAGTATATACTCTAATAAAGACTCACCCCTTGCGTTGCAGTCCGTGCTCCCCCATTCCACGTGGTGAGCATTTGCATCGCATCCGATGATGAGGGGGAGCCTGTGCCTCCTGCAGTACTCCACGAGCCTGATCACTCCCTCAGGGGGTGCTGCTGCTGTCTCCCCTGGGAAGTAGGCCGATGCCAGGACAAAGCTTTTACCCTCCCAGTCACTGGCCTGTACTGCCACCAAATCCTGCGTCAGGAACTCTGAAATACAGAAGAAATTGACATTATTCCTGACCACTATGCACGATCTAGGTCTCTCGCTGGAGATGTCCCAGATTACCTTGTTGTGTTCCGTCTTGAGGCCTTTGACCTCTCCTTTGTAGACCCATGGTTCCTGGATCAACAGAACGCCCAACTTATCCGCTGTGAACCTGCTTGTGATCACCGCTGAGGCCCCCGCCGCGTGATGCAGGTTCACTTGGGCAACTTCCATATCGACGGCCATTAAGGTAGTGGCTCGAGGGGGGGCATGTCCACATCCCCTCCGTCGATCGCGCTGCTGTCCACCGGATCGTGGTCTTCTAGTCCCTCGAGGAGTTCCTGGGTGGAGGGTAGCTCGGTTTCAGGGGCAACCATGGCGTCAGCGGTGGCGACCTCCGTGGTCTGCTCAACCCTGCTCACGCCCGGTTGTGCCACGGCTTCCACCTGCATCCTCTCCACCACCTTGCTTGACATCGTACCTGTCCGTGTTGACGCGCTACCACTCGGCTGGGTGGCAGTCTTCTCGTCCTCCTTGCTTCCTGTGGTCACTGGTTTGTGCGGCCTCATGACCACCATGCTAAACCTGTAAAACAGGCGGAAGCTTGCTGCACGTATGTACCTGTACGACTCATCGTCTATGTACAGGTACAGTCTCCATCCTCTTAGCTCACCTTTGTCTTCCAGCTGGCTACTGACAACTCGCCAGGCCGCGATGCTAAGGCCCCGATTTTGATTCTTTATTAGGTTTAGGGCAAACTGGTACGGCTTGTCGTCGCTGCGGGGGAGGAACACCGTCATCCTGTGCATAACTGGCAGGTCCTCCGCCCTCTTTGCACAGAGGACTGGACCAGTCCAGCCACTTAGCTTTGGGGTAAATTCCCGCAGCCAGTCGGCGGATTCCTGGTCATTGCAGTCCACCTGTAGCATGCCGCCTCTGAATTCCACTCCAAGGAAGGACGCCGCATAGTCAGCTCCGCCGGCTACCTCTTCTAGGAGGAGGTTTTGAAACTCCGTAAGCTGCTCCGACTCCAGAGACACTGCCGGGTAGTCCTGAGGCAGTACAGCCATGCGGATGCTTTTGACAGCATCCACATACCTGCGCCGCCCCTCCTCCACCCGGGAGGGAGCCGGTGCTGATGGTTGTCCTTCAGCTCTTCTGCTGTTGTCCCTCGGCATTTTCGAGCTGGGGGGCGCCTGTGGTGTTAGTTGACCGCTCTTTCTCTTAACGGTCTCTGCGAAGGTGACCGCCTTCCCGTCACCGCGCGTATCAGTCGGTGGTGCACTACTCTGGCCACGGTCTATAGACCGGCTGCCTTGCGCACTTACCGACACTGCCTTGCCGCGTTCCCTTGTTGGTGGTACCGTGGTATCCGAGTACCGTTGCTTAGCCAGGGATTCCGCCGCTTCAGGGGTCATCCCATCCCGGAGGTACCGCAGATACCACTTGAGGCAGGCACCGCTCATGGCCTTCTTCCGGGGGTCGTCATACACGCCGGGTCTGTCCACCGTTGGGAGGGATCTCTGCCCTCCTCTCCTGCGCCTCCTTCTCCTCCTGCGTGCACCACCAGCCTTTGCCCAGTGCGACTCTCCCGAGTCCGAGTGGCTTGGCCTGTTTGGGTGGGTCCTGGTGGTGCTTCTTGCTGCATCCGCGGTCTGGACGTCTGTTGAGCGGCGAGCGCCGCTGCTAGAGGGCTTGCCGTCATCGTCCTCCCTGGCATGCTCCTCGAACAGCGCCCGCATCTCTGGCGAGAGAGCATCAAGACACTCAATTTCGAATTTTTTGATGATACGTTATTTTGCATTTCAGCTGACGATATATATGTATATATATACTTGAATTGAATATTGAATGACCCAATTTATTACTTAAGAACGAACAACTCTGTCTACAATATGAAAACTTGATCTACAGTTGTCGCCTTTTACTTTGGCATCGTTTTGTTTAATGCACATTTACGCCAATTTAAGGTTTGAATATTGAATACAGCGATGGTAGCGCCTTCCATCGGTCAAACATTTAAAATTAGCAATTAATTACAAATGAAAAATTAGTTTAAAAAACATTTTCCAGTGGACCAAATTATAAATCTAAACCATTCTCGAATCTCTTTGAACATACACACAAAATTTCATCAAAATCGGTCCATCCGTTTAGGAGCAGTTCAGATGCAAACACACGGTCAGAAGATTTATATATATAAAGATGTATGTATATTAATATTATAATTCCTCGGCCTCCTGAATGTGAACAAGATCATACCGTCATGATTCAAAACGAGGAAAACTGGAAGAATGTGAGGAGTTGCATAGAAAACCTACTAAGGTTAAAAGACCTGGACCTTGACGGCGGACATGAAAGACGAGAGATAGGTTTCACATCTAAATGTGAAACTGGTCCCAGAGTAGGCGACGGTTCCATAAAGTGGAGATTTTAAGTGACCTGCAAGGTCATTTTTCGCACCAACATAGCAGACTTCAGTCAATATCGTACAGAAAAAAATTATGTTCTTTTTTCTTTATTTAATTTACAATAAATGTTTTGAGTTGAATTACTATATACTATGTATGTATATTTTTCTTCAATTATAGAAAAAGTTGTCATTAATTATTACATAAAACTTAATTTAATACTTAATCGTAAACTAATTATATCTAACGTTTTTTCAATTCTAGTAACTGCGCAATTTATTCCTCATCCTCTGTATTGCTACACTTTGGGTTCCTTAATCCATCCATTCATCATTTGACATTCCTGTTCTGTTAACCACTTTCCTTTTTCCATCAAAGCGGGAGTGTCTTCATCACTTGCTTGTCTTTTCGCATCCGGTTCGTCGCTTTCATATGGCTCCAACATAATAGTACGTTGTCGTGATGCTTGCGGAGTCAAAGTAAGTTCTGATGGTGGATCAGGTGAGTCTGGAGGTCCGCACATGATAACAGCGCTCATCCTTTGTCGTGATGCTTGCGGGGTCGAAGTAAGTTCTGATGGTGGATCAGGTGAGTCTGGAGGTCCGCACACGATAACAGCGTTCATCCTTTGTCGTGATGCTTGCGGGGTCGAAGTAAGTTCTGATGGTGGATCAGGTGAGTCTGGAGGTCCGCACACGATAACAGCGTTCATACTTTGTCGTGATGCTTGCGGAGTCGAAGTAAGTTGTTATGGTGGATCAGGTGAGTCTGGAGGTCCGCACACGATAACAGCGTTCATCCTTTGTCGTGATGCTTGCGAAGTCGAAGTAAGTTGTGATGGTGGATCAGGTGAGTCTGGAGGTCCGCCAACGATAACAGCGTTCATCCTTTGTCGTGATGTTTGCGAAGTCGAAGTAAGTTGTGATGGTGGATCAGGTGAGTCTGGAGGTCCGCACACGATAACAGCGTTCATCCTTTGTCGTGATGCTTGCGGAGTCGAAATAAGTTATGATGGTGGATCAGGTGAGTCTGGAGGTCCGCACACGATAACAGCGTTCATCCTTTGTCGTGATGCTTGCGAAGTCGAAGTAAGTTGTGATGGTGGATCAGGTGAGTCTGGAGGTCCGCACACGATAACAGCGTTCATCCTTTGTCGTGATGCTTGCGGAGTCGAAGTAAGTTGTGATGGTGGATCAGGTGAGTCTGGAGGCCCGCACACGATAACAGCGTTCATCCTTTGTCGTGATGCTTGCGAAGTCGAAGTAAGTTGTGATGGTGGATCAGGTGAGTCTGGAGGTCCGCACACGATAACAGGGTTCATCCTTTGTCGTGATGCTTGCGAAGTCGAAGTAAGTTGTGATGGTGGATCAGGTGAGTCTGGAGGTCCGCACACGATAACAGCGTTCATCCTTTGTCGTGATGCTTGCGAAGTCGAAGTAAGTTGTGATGGTGGATCAGGTGAGTCTGGAGGTCCGCACACGATAACAGCGTTCATCCTTTGTCGTGATGCTTGCGGAGTCGAAATAAGTTCTGATGGTGGATCAGGTGAGTCTGGAGGTCCGCACACGATTACAGCGTTCATCCTTTGTCGTGATGCTTGCGAAGTCGAAGTAAGTTGTGATGGTGGATCAGGTGAGTCTGGAGGTCCGCACACGATAACAGCGTTCATCCTTTGTCGTGATGCTTGCGGAGTCGAAGTAAGTTGTGATGGTGGATCAGGTGAGTCTGGAGGTCCGCACACGATAACAGCGTTCATCCTTTGTCGTGATGCTTGCGGAGTCGAAATAAGTTCTGATGGTGGATCAGGTGAGTCTGGAGGTCCGCACACGATAACAGCGTTCATCCTTTGTCGTGATGCTTGCGGAGTCGAAGTAAGTTGTGATGGTGGATCAGGTGAGTCTGGAGGTCCGCACACGATAACAGCGTTCATCCTTTGTCGTGATGCTTGCGGAGTCGAAATAAGTTCTGATGGTGGATCAGGTGAGTCTGGAGGTCCGCACACGATAACAGCGTTCATCCTTTGTCGTGATGCTTGCGAAGTCGAAGTAAGTTGTGATGGTGGATCAGGTGAGTCTGGAGGTCCGCACACGATAACAGCGTTCATCCTTTGTCGTGATGCTTGCGAAGTCGAAGTAAGTTGTGATGGTGGATCAGGTGAGTCTGGAGGTCCGCACACGATAACAGCGTTCATACTTTGTCGTGATGCTTGCGGAGTCGAAGTAAGTTGTTATGGTGGATCAGGTGAGTCTGGAGGTCCGCACACGATAACAGCGTTCATCCTTTGTCGTGATGCTTGCGAAGTCGAAGTAAGTTGTGATGGTGGATCAGGTGAGTCTGGAGGTCCGCACACGATAACAGCGTTCATCCTTTGTCGTGATGCTTGCGGAGTCGAAATAAAATCTGATGGTGGATCAGGTGAGTCTGGAGGTCCGCACACGATTACAGCGTTCATCCTTTGTCGTGATGCTTGCGAAGTCGAAGTAAGTTGTGATGGTGGATCAGGTGAGTCTGGAGGTCCGCACACGATAACAGCGTTCATCCTTTGTCGTGATGCTTGCGGAGTCGAAGTAAGTTGTGATGGTGGATCAGGTGAGTCTGGAGGTCCGCACACGATAACAGGGTTCATCCTTTGTCGTGATGCTTGCGGAGTCGAAGTAAGTTATGATGGTGGATCAGGTGAGTCTGGAGGTCCGCACACGATAACAGCGTTCATCCTTTGTCGTGATGCTTGCGAAGTCGAAGTAAGTTGTGATGGTGGATCAGGTGAGTCTGGAGGTCCGCACCCGATAACAGCGTTCATACTTTGTCGTGATGCTTGCGGAGTCGAAGTAAGTTGTGATGGTGGATCAGGTGAGTCTGGAGGTCCGCACACGATATCAGCGTTCATCCTTTGTCGTGATGCTTGCGGAGTCGAAGTAAGTTCTGATGGTGGATCAGGTGAGTCTGGAGGTCCGCACACGATAACAGCGCTCATCCTTTGTCGTGATGCTTGCGGAGTCGAAGTAAGTTCTGATGGTGGATCAGGTGAGTCTGGAGGTCCGCACACGATAACAGCGTTCATCCTTTGTCGTGATGCTTGCGAAGTCGAAGTAAGTTGTGATGGTGGATCAGGTGAGTCTGGAGGTCCACACACGATAACAGCGTTCATACTTTGTCGTGATGCTTGCGGAGTCGAAGTAAGTTGTTATGGTGGATCAGGTGAGTCTGGAGGTCCGCACACGATAACAGCGCTCATCCTTTGTCGTGATGCTTGCGGAGTCGAAGTAAGTTGTGATGGTGGATCTGGTGAGTCTGGAGGTCCGCACACTATAACAGCGTTCATCCTTTGAGATTCCTGTTCTGTTAACCACTTTCCTTTTTCCATCAAGGCGGGAGTGTCTTCATCCCTTGCTGGTCTTTTCGCGTCCGGTTCGTCGCTTTCATATGGCTCCAGCCTAATAATACGTTGTCGTGATGCTTGCGGGGTCGAAGTAAGTTCTGATGGTGGATCAGGTGAGTCTGGAGGTCCGCACACGATAACAGCGCTCATCCTTTGTCGTAATGCTTGCGGAGTCGAAGTAAGTTGTGATGGTGGATCAGGTGAGTCTGGAGGTCCGCACACTATAACAGCGTTCATCCTTTGAGATTCCTGTTCTGTTAACCACTTTCCTTTTTCCATCAAGGCGGGAGTGTCTTCATCCCTTGCTGGTCTTTTCGCGTCCGGTTCGTCGCTTTCATATGGCTCCAGCCTAATAATACGTTGTCGTGATGCTTGCGGGGTCGAAGTAAGTTCTGATGGTGGATCAGGTGAGTCTGGAGGTCCACACACGATAACAGCGTTCATCCTTTGATATTCCGTTTTTGTTAACCACTTTCCTTTTTCCATCAAGGCGGGAGTGTCTTCATCACTTGCTGGTCTTTTCGCGTCCGGTTCGTCGCCTTCATATGGCTCCAGCCTAATAATACGTTGTCGTGATGCTTTCGGGGTCGAAGTAAATTTTAATGGTGGATCAGGTGAGTCTGGAGGAACGCACACGATAACAGCGTTCATCCTTTGATATTCCGTTTTTGTTAACCACTTTCCTTTTTCCATCAAGGCGGGAGTGTCTTCATCACTTGCTGGCCTTTTCGCGTCCGGTTCGTCGCCTTCATATGGCTCCAGCCTAATAATACGTTGTCGTGATGCTTGCGGAGTCGAAGTAAGTTCTTTTTTTTTTTCAAAATTATTTTATATATTGTATCTGCTTTTTCTTAAAGCCTAACAATAAGTAATGAAATCTTAAATCTATTTAAAAACTAGGCAGACTCAAGCAAGTGATTGAGCTGTTTTGGTGTTACGTCGCTTTTTAATACGCAGGCATATCTCTTCTTTTATGTCGTGTTTGATCGCAGGAATGTACCAAAGCATTAGCCAAGGTGTTTGGGTGATCTCGGAGTTTAGATATATATTTGATTCTGCTGTCTTCTACTTTTTTTTAACATAGGAATACCAAGGTTTTTATGGATATTTTCGTTACGCATGTACCATGGTGAACACGTTATTGTTCTAAGCATTTTTGATTGGAACCTTTGTATTAGATCAATATTAGTTGCACAGGTCGTATCCCACAGTTGAATGCCATACATCCAAATCGGCTTTATGACCGCATTATATAAGAGCACTTTGTTGTCTAGGCTAAGTTTGGAGTTTTTATTTAAATGCCAATTTAAATTTGCAGCTCTAATCTTCATACATGTTATTCTACTAGATACGTGTTTTCTCCACGTGAGCCTTCTATCTAGGTGAATACCAAGATATGTTACTTCGTTCGCTTGGGGTACTAAGATATTGTTTATTTTTGCTACCGGGCACATCTTTGGTCTTAGCGAGAATGTAATGTGCTTACACTTCTGTTCATTCACATTTATACGCCAGTTCGCTAGCCATTCTTCGACAGAACTTAAATGCTCCGTTAATATTCTTGATGCTAAATTGTGGCATTTGTTACGGCTCACTATTGCTGTATCGTTCGCCAAAGTTGAAGTTAATACATTGTTAGCTGTTGGAAGATCTGCTTTATATATGATGTATAGTGTTGGGCCTAAAACACTGCCCTGGGGTACACCAGCCCTTATCTGACGTTCATCAGATATGAAATCTCCCACTTTTACCATAAATTTTCTATTTTTTAAATAAGACTCCAAGGTTCTATACAATTCTAAAGGTAGAATTTTTTTAATCTTATATAAAAGACCTTCGTGCCACACCTTATCAAACGCCTGAGCTACATCTTGAAATATTGCTGAACAGTACTCCCTGTGCTCAAATGCTTTCCTTATCTCGTTAGTAATTCTATTTACTTGCTCTATTGTGCCATGTTTCGCACGAAATCCGAATTGATGCATTGGTATTGTATTATCTTCGTGGAGGAAAGGAGACATCTTTGATAGTAATACTTTTTCAAATACTTTTGAAAGACAGGGTAGAGGACTGATTGGTCTGTATGAAGACGGCTATGTTAAGTCTTTCCCAGGTTTATCTATCAAGATAATCTGCGACTTTTTCCATGAAATTGGATAGTATCCGAAACTAAGAATTGCATTGCAGAGCGAAGAGAGCACCTCTACAGCAATAATTGGTAATTCAATTAGCATTTTTGGGGAAATTTTATCGTGTCCCGGCGACTTTTTTGGATTAAGTTCTTTGATGATACCAATGATTTCAGAAGGTAAAGTCATAAGAGGCTCGAGCGACTCTTTAGCTGTGTTGGGTAAGATTGACAGCTTAAAGTTGTTCTTTGGCAAATTGGGTTGAAATACCTTTTCTAGGTGATTTGCAAAGCAATTAGCCTTTTCCTCGTCACTTCGAGCCCAATTTCCTCCTAAGTCTTGTATAGGCATGTTGCAGTCAGTTGGTGGCTTCATGGACTTTTGGGCTTTCCAAAGGGAATTTTGCTTGTTTGAATTCGGACACAGCTTCTTTATATACATTTCGGTGTTCAATTCTACCTCACGTTTAAGCGTGTTTTTTAATTTACGTACAGCAGATTTTAATTGAAGCTGAGTGGAAGGGGAACGATTTATCTGCCATTCACGTCTTGCATGCCTTTTTACATTTACAAGCATTTCTATTTCTCTATTAGAGATTTTTCTGAAACCAAGCGGCTTATAGCTTTTGTTTGGTGTTGCTAAGACAGCTGCGCTGGTTATTATATCATTGACTTCTCTTATACTTTCGTCAATATCTCTTCCTGTATTTATTTTGTACTTAATATTAATGTGGCTACTGACGTATTTTTTTTACATTTTAGCCAATTTGTTTTATAAGAAGTTAGACCCACTTTTGGATTAATGAATATGGGTTGTTCATATAATTTTATTAGTACCGGAGAGTGATCAGAAGATAGATCAGTACATGTATCTGCTGTTATGTGTGATTTATCTATATTTTTGATTACAGCAAAATCAATTAAATCTGGTATTTTCTTCCGAACACTAGGCCAACATGTCGGCTTAACAGGAGATATTATTTCAAGGTTATTATGCCTATTTATAACAGTTTGATACAGCTGTCGTCCTTTCGGATTAATAAGACGTGAGCCCCAGTACGTGTGTTTTGCGTTGTAATCTCCACCTGCTAGAAATCTTTGACCTAGTGTTCCAAAAAGTCTTTAAATTCGATTTTTGTAATTTTAAAACGAGGTGGGCAGTATATAGCCGTAAGGTTTAAGTCACAACCCCGATTTTTTACTGATATTGTTGTAGCTTGTAACTGTGGTGTAGCATACGATTCTAGAGCATAGTGGTTTAAACGATTTCTAATCAACACTGCCGTGCCACCATGCGCTTTTCCATCCGGATGATTTGTAACATATAGTCTAAATCCCGGTATGTTGAAATTATTTTTATTTGTTAGATGAGTTTCTGAAGTAAGCATTAACATCTATATTCTTTACAGACAGAAATCTGATAATCTCTAATTTATGTTGGTTAACACCGTTAGCATTCCATATACAGATATTTAGTTTTTTTTTTTTTTTGTTTTTTTTTATTACAAACATTTTTAAAACTTTAACAATGTTTGATATCACTACAACTAGTTTCAAAACTAACGAGCAGTTTGATTTGAATAACTTAAAAACGAATTACATAGAAATTAATAGTAATATTCATACATAGATGGTAAATAATTAATTAATTCCTTTATATTTTAGCTTCCAACTAAGCTATGTGGTTTTTTGCGACATAATCGACTAGAGCGGCATGTGTCTAAAAGAAGATTTCTCGCCTCCTCGTTCACATGTGCATTAAGCCTTTTGTAGTGGGCATCTGCCTGACTCCTTATTTCTTCGGCGACTGTATTCATCCCTAGGTCTCGATGAATATCCGCATTTCTGCAGTACCAGGGAGCATTTACAATGCCTCTTAGCACCTTGTTCTGAAAACGTTGTATAATATTAATACTGCCATCATTGGCACACCCCCACAGTTGCGCACCATATGACCATACCGGCTTGATTATTTGTTTATAAAGAAGTAATTTGTTGTATATGGACAGGTGTGACCTTCGCCCAATTAGCCATTTCATTTTCGATAATTTCAGGTTAAGTTCAATCCTTTTTATTTTAATATGCTCTTTCCAACGTAATCTAGCATCAAGCGTGATGCCAAGATATTTAGCTGTATTTGCGTATGGTATGCAGACATCTAGAATACTTATAGGTTGATAAGTGATTCTTTTGTTTGTAAAATTTACATGAACCGATTTGTCACCGTTTAGTTTTATTCTCCATTTTTTAGTCCAACTTACTACAGAGTTGATCGCATGTTGCAGGTTTAGCGCAGCTTTTTCTGCTGTTTTTTCGACGCATAGTATTGCGGTGTCATCAGCAAAAGTGCCAGTCATACTGTTTGGTGCTAACGGTAAGTCTCTTGTATACAGAATATATAAAAGTGGACCTAAGATACTTCCCTGAGGAACTCCTGCTGCAATTTCTTTAAGTTATGAGAATTCATTTCCTTGTTTTACACGGAAAAATCTCGTGGTGATATATGATTCTAAAAGAGCACAATACTCAACCGGAAGGCATGATTTTAGTTTTTGCATAAGGCCTTCGTGCCATACCTTGTCAAACGCTTGTGCAACGTCAAGAAATACAGCTGAGCATACGTTTCCCTCCTCCAGGGATTTTTCTATTTCTGATGTTATTCTGTGAATTTGTTCTATTGTTGAATGCTTATTTCTAAAACCGAACTTATGCGATGGGATTAACTGCTTTTCGTCGATTATAGATTTCAATCTTAGATAAATTAATTTTTCAAAAAGTTTTGAGATTTGTGGAAGTAGTGAAATTGGTCTATATGACGAGACTACGTGAGGATCCTTTCCTGGCTTAGGAACCATAACAACTTCGGCGACTTTCCAAAGGCTTGGAAAATGTGTCAGACGGATTGCTGAATTGTACAGATAGGTGAGCTTCCGTAAACATTTGTATGGTAACTGCTTTAACACTTCAGCTGTAATTAAATCGAAGCCAGCTGCTTTCTTAACTTTAAGCTTTTTAATTTCACTTTTAAGTTCACAAATGGTGATTGCTGGGATTGTTGCATGATCCTGTTGAATACTACTGAGGAACGCGATTTCACTATCCTCGTTTGGACGAAAAGTTTCAGCTAGGTGTTTTGCAAATGCATTAGCTTTATCACAATCACTTCTAGCCCATGTATTTGAAGCAACTTTTAGTGGTGCAACGTGACTTATTGGACGTTTCAGATACTTTGTACTTTTCCAGAGTGAGTAATCATCTTTTTTGTCAGCGGATAGTTGAGATAAATATTTATTAATTGATTCATTCTTAATATGAGCAATTTCTCGTTTTAATTCTGCTGTTGCCTTATTAAGGTTGGTTTTGTCGAGAGGTGAGCGGGTTTGTTGCCATTTCCGTCGTAACTTTCTTTTCTTAATTAGAAGGATTTTTATTTCTTTAGGGTAATTTGAATCTATAATTTTCCGCTTTATCTCCGGAGTATTATCAGAAGCTGCTTGTTGAATTTCTTTCGTAAATGTGTTAACTTCTAACTCTAGTTGTTCAATTGTTGTGATTCTCGGACACTTTATTTTAGTCTGAAGTATTTGTTTGAACGAAGTCCAGTCCGTATTTTTGTTGTATAACTTCAGACTAGTATCTCTTTGAATTAGTGTTTCACTTACTGTTAAATATAATGGGGAGTGATCAGAGCTTAGATCTAACCCACCTTCTATTTCTATGAAATTTCGAGATATTTTCCTGGTTATAAAGAAGTCTATAACATCTGGTATTTTGTTGGTGTCCGTTGGCCAATAAGTTGGTGTTCCGGTCGATACAAACTCACACCCGGTTTTCTGAGCTGCCTGGAATAAGTCTCGCCCTTTAGCTGTCGTTAGGCGCGATCCCCAGTAAACATGCTTAGCGTTAAAGTCGCCTCCCATAATAAATTTGTGTTTGTGCATATTGAGAAGTTCTTTATATTCTTCAACGAGGATTTTGTATCTCGGCGGGCAATATATTGCAGTAATTGACAAGGGTTGGTTCATTGCTTTTAATGTAATACTTGTGGTTTGAATATTGTGCGTACTGATTTTTCTATCCTCATAATGTTTAATGCTGTTTTTAACAATAACAGCAGTGCCTCCCCTCGCAAAATTACTAGGGTGGATTGTATGATAGACATCGTAATTTTGGAAAGTTATATGGCTGTGTCTCGTAAAATGAGTTTCGGATATTAGACATACATCTATTTTCTCTTTTTGTAAAATAAGTAGAAGCTCTTCTTGGTGCTTTAATAGTCCATTTGCATTCCATGTCATAACTCGGAGAGCACCATTCATACCTTAGATTTTGTTTTATTTTTATTTTTTTTCGAGGTTATCCAAACGGCTGCACAGATCGTTATTGAATTTTTCTTGTTTATTTAACTTCTCAAGGATTTGAGTTAGTAGGTCTTCGGTAATCTTTGTGTTTTGTGTAGTTTTTTTGATGTACTGGGCAAATTTGTGGAAATTTTTTGTTTCTTCAAGGCTTTTTTACGAATACTTTGAAGCTCCTTGGCAACAATACATCCTCTGTAGTTTGCCGGATGGCTTTCGCCACAGTTACAGCATTTTGGTTTTTCTGAGTTGGTTTTTTGGCACTCGATGGTTTTGTGCTTACCACCGCATTTAACGCACTTTGACATTTTGCCACAGAAGTTCTTGGTGTGTCCAAATGCCTGGCAATTTTTACATTGTGGAATAAGTTTAGAATTCCTAACAGGCTCGATAAGAACAACGGTGTGAAGAATGTGTTTGATTTCATAAATTTTCTTGATGTCTTCATTAGAATCAAAAGTGGCTAAAAACATGTTTAAAGGTTCTCGTGTTTTCCACTTGAGTTTATTTACGACGTTCATAACATTTAAACCTTGTTCTTTTAAATCAGCGATAATATCACTAATGCTGCACGAATGGTGGAGATTTTTAATCATGACCTTTATTGGACGCGTTTGTTTGTCTTCAAAGGAATACCATGAAGCTCCCGACGCAGACAACATTTTTTTCACTGATCTGTAGTCATCACTTGATGTAACGCTTATCTTATGAATATCGTTATTTAATAGTTTAAATACAAATGAACCCTTAGTATTATCTTTAATTATGTTATTTAGTTCTTTATAATTAGAGATATTCGAAATCATAATAGGTGGAGGCCGCGGTTCATATTTCGGTTTTTCATTTTTAACTGTGTGGTTTTCACTCGATGAAAAAGTATTTTCTTTTAAGATCACTTCTGGTGAATCTTCGGCCTTACGCTTTTTACTAGGCCTTTTATTTTTCTTCAAAATCCAGTCTGTTTCCATAGCTAATTTTTCTTCATCAGTTTCGTATTGAGATTGACTATAATTAGGCACAAGTGGACGATTATTTTGTTCTTTAAGCTTTTGATTTTCTCTTTTTAATTGTTCGCATAATTGTTCTAAATCTTTCAATTTTTGTCTCAATTCATCTATTTCAGAAACTAATTTTTTCGGTTGGCTTGTTGTTATTTCCTGACCCCCTCCAGGGGGCGGGGTACGAATCATAATCCAGCTATATATTATATGTTTGTTGTATAAGGGATTACTCGTAGGTAATGGTGAGTTAGTTAGCCAATAGTTAGTAAAAATAAATAAATAAATAAATATATATGTGACAACTACCAGATGAAACGTTTACCAATTTAGGTGTATACTTTTAGGCTAGCCTAGTGCAGCTAAAAAAGCTTAACTTAAAGAACGCAAATACAATTTGGTTCTTGTATTGGATAACAATAAAGCTTATACTATGGTAGTGACTTTTCCAAATTCCTTTTTGCGGGTCAAAGTCCAATAAGAAAAAATGGTAATAGGCTGCCTTACATCTACTGAGAAACTTTTAGCAGGTGCAACAGCCTATCCACTCAATCATCTCACCGCACTTCAACTTCCAGTCGATCTCCGTGAAAAGCACCTTCGTAAACAAACGAGTTGTTTATTTTAATTATTGTCAATATTTAAAATTATTGAATTTATTGATTTTATTTCCTTCACACTTTATTTTTCTCCACTTCTCTCCAGGGATGCCAACTGAGAACCAGATATTTAGTAAGCTCATTTTTTACTTAATAAATTTTGCAGCATTTGATTTTGTGATTTTATTAAATCTTGGATCATTTTTTGCGTGGTAGACATAAATTGTGTCATACACTGTGTAAGATTTGTAATCATAGTTTCAATACCTCCATTTGGAGGATTTTGCGGCAGTTGCATTTGCACAGTGTTGCCTTTCACCACATTTGCATAGCTTCCTTGCATATTATTATTGTTAAAAGTAATAGGATTTGTACTTTTTTCTGAGGTTGCTATAATTTCATTACGGGGCGTTTGTAACAATTGGTTACGACGTGCTTGAATTCCCTGTGACAACTTAGATTTCAGATCTTTATATACAGGGCAACCTCTGTAGTTAGCAGTATGATTCCCTCCGCAATTGCTGCATTTTTTATTTAACTCTTCTTTCTTAAGGGTGCATTTAGAAGTGGGATGTAAATCACCACATACCACACAAACACTGCGTAGAGTGCGGTATGATTTAGTATGCCCACATTCTTAGCAGTTAGTACATTGTACCGGATCGTTTCTTTTATGTGGTTCTTCCACAGTTACTCTACGATGCAGCAAATATTTCAAATTATAAATGGGATGGGTCTCATTTTTTTTAAGTTGATTCGAATTCGGCAACAATTAAATTTTAAACATTGGCTGTGGTATTTTATTTCTATTAAATATATTTACAACTGTTTTAATTCCAAAACCACATTCTTCCAATGCTTCTTTGACTTCACTAGAGTCTACGGCGGACTCTATACCCTTGATTACAACAATTAGGCCCTTAGAGCTCTTCAGTTGATACGAATAATAATTTTTGTTTTTATTTGACAAAAATTTAACTATGTCCATAAAACTTTTTTCAGTGTAGGACTGAATTTTTGTTTCATCTATATTGCCTTTTTTCAAAGGCACTATATGGAAATTGTTAGTACCTACAATTTTACTTATTTCAGCAACGGAAGCATTATTGCTACGTTCGCGCAAATATATTGGAGGTGGTTTGGCATTAACGACTGTGGTGGTAACCTTGGCATCGTCGTCTGTTCCATTCCATTGCTCAGTAAGGCAAACCTATTGCCATTTAAAACTTCCGGTTTATTCTTAATTGGTGTACCGCCTTGAAATTTCTTGGGATTGACCGCCGATTTTGAAGGGCTTAATTTCCTTTTTATGTTAATGTAGCGGTCAATGCCAGTTTGTACAGACTGGCCTTTTTTTATTGGTACATTCTCACCTTGCTTTATGTTGTTCTTCGCTGCCTGCGTACTTGCTGGTACCTGTTTAGTTGGTGTGATCATGTTTTCTGCTGGCCGTTGTTGACTGCCGTTAACTCCTGCTTTAGTTTTTTGTAAGCTCTGCTTATGGTGCTGCTCAGTTGGTCGCTGCGATGACTCATCAATCTCACTGTTGCCTTGTTTGTTGGTAGGACCTGAACTCGCAGGCTCGACAAAGCTGAAGTAGGCATTCAGAGAATGCCTACGGCCTTGTTGGTGGGGCTGCGCTGCGCTCATGCCTTTGTATTTTTTTGTTTTATTTCACACTTATTATTTGTTATTTTGTTATGTTTTTTGTTTATAAACAGTTTGTGGAAGTAAGTTCTGATGGCGAATCAGGTGAGTCTGCAGGTCCGCACACGATACCAGCGTTCATCCTTTGAGATTCCTGTTCTGTTAACCAGTTTCCTTTTTCTATCAAGGCGGAAATGTCTTCATCACTTGCTGGTCTTCTCGCGTCCAGTTCTGATGGTGAATCAGGTGAGTCTGGATGTCCGCACACGATAACAGCGTTCATCCTTTGAGATTCCTGTTCTGTTAACCACTTTCCTTTCTCCATCAAGGCGGGAGTGTTTTCATCACTTGCTGGTCTTTTCGCGTCCGGTTCGTCGCTTTCATATGGCTCCAACATAATAATACGTTGTCGTGATGCTTGCGGAGTCGAAGTAAGTTCTGATGGTGGATCAGGTGAGTCTGGAGGTCCGCACACGATACCAGCGTTCATCCTTTGAGATTCCTGTTCTGTTACCCACTTTCCTTTTTCCATCAAGGCGGAAATGTCTTCATCACTTGCTGGTCTTTTCGCGTCCAGTTCTGATGGTGAATCAGGTGAGTCTGGAGGTCCGCACACGATAACAGCGTTCATCCTTTGAGATTATTGTTCTGTTAACCACTTTCCTTTTTCCATCAAGGCGGTAATCTTCATCACTTGCTAGTCTTTTCGCGTCCGGTTCGTCGCTTTCATTCTCATCGTCGGAAATATCCTCATGCGAGCATTCTGAGGAGCTATATCGATGCGACTTTTCAGCCCGTTCTTGGGACATCATAGAGTCATAAACCTCGGATTTCGTTAAACTCGTGGATATTCTACAAACGTCACTCTCTAACTCTTCAATGTTTGCAGCTTCAGTGGTTGAAACCGACAAACCACAAACATCAATAATCTCGCTGTCTGACTTTTCAGTGTCCGGAGCTGGAGATCCACTAATGTTTACGTTACCTCTAGCATATAAACTTGCTACAGTTCGTGAATAAAAAAGATCCGAAGCTGAATCAGATGAGTTTGGGAGTTCATAGATCATTATTCGATGTTCCTCTTCCCCATCCCAAAGTCTGCGGAGGCGGTAGCGTATGCAGTTTCTCCTTGTAAATTATCTATGTTGTAACGATTCGTTATTGGAGCTGTCGGAGGTCCCATAAGGTCCAAATTATTTTTATAAGAATTAGAATGCAAATACTCTGCAGGAATAACCGCGAAACCTGGATGAATTGAGATTCTTCCTTCGATATCCCTTTTCTTTCAATTCCATCACGGTTCCTGTGTAGAATTCAGCTTCTCTTTGTAAATTTTTCATGTTGTAATAATAATTAGAGCTTTCCAGAGCTTGCACAGGTCTGGTAATGTCAACGTTGCCTTCAAAAGCTCTAGGATACACATTCTCCGTCGGTATTTGTCTGGGATACGCATTCTCTCCGGGTACTGCAGAATTTTTTAAATTAGCAGCATTCGTCCTTTTATCTTCCTGTAACGACATTCCTGTATAGTATTCAGCATCTCTTTCAAAGTACGTTTGTAGAATTCAGCTTCTCTTTGTAAATTTTCCATGTAATAATAATTTGAGCTTCCCAGAGCTGTCAACGGTCTGGTAATATTCACGTTGCCTTCAAAAGCTCTAGTATACAAATTATTTTCAGACCAATCCGCAGAATTTTCTGGTCTAACTTCAAAGTGAGGTGTTGGTGGAGGTCTGGTAATGTAAACATTGCCTTATAGTGCAGAATTTGTTCTTCTGTTCTCAATGTCAGTCTCCGACTATCACTCAGCGTGAACAGTTGCGTTTCTAACACAGTGCGTTTGTTTTCAATTCTGTTTATCACCGCTATTCGTATTAAAACACGTGCATTAGTTGTTTACTTATCTAAGCCGCGCTTAAAACGTCAGTGACACAAATCAACAATTTGCCAATATGCCCCCCGGGGCCTCTAACCTCGGAGATAACAGGTTCGCCCTGCTTTCTCCGTGCTCCAGACCTAAACGAAAAAAAGCAGAAACGACTCCACTGGATGTATTCCCAGAAATCTTCTTCTTTACTGGCGTAGACACCGCTTACGCGATTATAGCCGAGTCAACAACAGCGCGCCAGTCGTTTCTTCTCTTCGCTACGTGGCGCCAATTGGATATTCCAAGCGAAGCCAGGTCCTTCTCCACTTGGTCCTTCCAACGGAGTGGAGGTCTTCCTCTTCCTCTGCTTCCCCCGGCGGGTACAGCGTCGAATACTTTCAGAGCTGGAGTGTTTTCGTCCATTCGGACAACATGACCTAGCCAGCGTAGCCGCTGTCTTTTAATTCGCTGAACTATGTCAATGTCGCCGTATATCTCGTACAGCTCATCGTTCCATCGAATGCGATATTCGCCGTGGCCAACGCGCAAAGGACCATAAATCTTTCGCAGAACTTTTCTCTCGAAAACTCGCAACGTCGACTCATCAGATGTTGTCATCGTCCAAGCCTCTGCACCATATAACAGGACGGGTATTATGAGTGACTTATAGAGTTTGGTTTTTGTTCGTCGAGAGAGGACTTTGCTTCTCAATTGCCTACTTAGTCCGAAGTAGCACCTGTTGGCAAGAGTTATCCTGCGTTGGATTTCTAGGCTGACATTGTTGGTGGTGTTTACGCTGGTTCCAAGATAGACGAAATTATCTACAACTTCAAAGTTATGACTGTCAACAGTGACGTGAGTGCCAAGTCGCGAGTGCGACGACTGTTTGTTTGATGACAGGAGATATTTCGTCTTGCCCTCGTTCACTGCCAGACCCATTTGCGTTGCTTCCTTGTTCAGTCTGGAGAAAGCAGAACTAACGGCGCGGGTGTTGAGTCCGATGATATCAATATCATCGGCATACGCCAGCAGCTGTACACTCTTATAAAAGATTGTACCTGCTCGATTAAGTTCTGCAGCTCGAACTATTTTCTCCAGCAGCAGATTGAAAAAGTCGCACGATAGGGAGTCGCCTTGTCTGAAACCTCGTTTGGTATCGAACGGCTCGGAGAGGTCCTTCCCGATCCTGACGGAGCTTTTGGTCCCGCTCAATGTCAGTTTACACAGCCGTATTAGTTTTGCGGGGATACCAAATTCAGACATTGCGGCATAAAAGCAGCTCCTTTTCGTACTGTCGAAAGCAGCTTTAAAATCGACGAAGAGGTGATGTGTGTCGATTCTCCTTTCACGGGTCTTTTCCCAGATTTGGCGCATGGTGAATATCTGGTCGGTTGTTGATTTACCAGGTCTGAAGCCACACTGATCAGGTCCAATCAGTTTGTTGACGGCGGGCTTTAATCTTTCACACAACAAGCACGATAGAACCTTATATGTACGCGATGTTGAGGAAGCTTATTCCACGGTAGTTGGCGCAGATTGTGGGGTCTCCTTTTTTATGGATTGGGCATAGCACACTTAAATTCCAATCGTTGGGCATGCTTTCGTCCGACCATATTTTACAAAGAAGCTGAAGCGTGCTCCTTATCAGCTCTTCGCCGCCGTGTTTGAATAGCTCGGCCGGCAATCCGTCGGCCCCTGCCGCTTTGTTGTTCTTCAGGCGGGTAATTGCTATTCGAACTTCTTCTTGGTCGGGCAATGGAACGTCTTTTCCATCGTCATCGATTGGGGAATCGGGTTCGTCTTCTCCTGGCGTTGTGTGTTCACTGCCATTCAGCAGGCTGGAGAAGTGTTCCCTCCATAATTTAAGTATGCTCTGGGCATCGGTGACTAGATCACCTTGGGGGGTTCTACATGAGTATGCTCCGGTCTTGAAACCTTCTGTAAGCCGCCTATAGAAATACCAATTACAAAAAAAGACGATCCTAAATTTATCACAATAAAAGCATTGGAAGGTAACAAACCACTAACGAGCTTATCGTGTTTTACCGTAGATAAAGGTATACTAGCCATTAGCAAAGATGTCAACACTATATCCGAGCTTCGCGACGGCAGTTTACTTCTGCTTTTCAAAAATAAGAAAATTGCAGAAAAGTTTTTGTCAGCTAATCTCTTCCGGGCGTGTGCGATATCACCGCAAAACTTCACGATAACTTGAACAGCGTAAAAGGAACCATTTTTGCTCCATTCCTGACTCATTTGCCTGAAAGCGACATTATAGAGGGTCTTAAGACGCACGGCGTAACTTCTATATATAAGTTTAATAGAATAATTGATGGTGTATCTAAGCCTACTGGCTCAATTCTCTTATCATTTGATAAATAACATCTTCCCGAAAAAATTGAAGTCGCATGGAGAACGTCCATACATCCCAAATCCCATGAGATGCAAGTCGTGTCAAAAACTTGGCCATACAACAAAATACTGCAAAATTTCCCAATGTGTAACAATTGCTACCTCCCTCCCCACTCCCCTACCGAATGTATAAGAACAATGTGCGCTAACTGCTCTGGAGAGCATCCGTCCTCCTAAAACGCTTGTCCAAAATTTCTACAAACTAAAGAAATACTACGTATTAAAACTTTAGAAAAATGCAGCATGCACGAAGCAATAAAAAAATACAAAAATACAATCCCGGCTCCCCTTAACCCCTCATTATATACATACTCAACCAAACCATCATCTTCCACAAAGAACATCTTGTCTCCACTTAACTCTCACACTGCTGACCTTTATCCGCAATCATTTAACGAAAACCCAACAGCAACCAACGAAATCGTTGATAATCCACTCTCTCAAAATAATTGCAATATGTATCTATCTGACTCTCTCAACTTAACAGACATACTCTCGCGCTATTGCACAGCACTTTCCTCTCCCCTTCTTATCCCTCTTTCCTCTAAATCTCCAACTAATAAACACGATGACTCAATTACGCTTTCCCCACCTTCGCAACCAGCAGAAACTAATAATATGGACATTTCTAACTCATAATATTTTTAGCTATATACTTAACAAAAACAAATACCAGTTTTCTTTTCCCTTTTGTGCATATGTTTGTAGCTTTACAGTGGAACATAAACGAATATTACAATAATTTCATCGTTCTTGAAATATTAATTAAATCACACAATCCCTCTGTAATTCTTTTAAATGAAACCCACTTCCCCAACATGGTCAACGCTCGTACACCTTTGGCCTATGTTGGATACTTTCATAATTTGCCACATATTTTATCTAGTAAGCAAGGAATTAGTATCTTAGTGAAGAAAAATGTCCCGCACAAATGTTATCCTCTCCAGTCCCGCATCTCTTCCTTGGTGTTAGAAATTCAATCGCCCAATAAAATATCCATTGTCTGCGCCTACTCCCCTCCTGATCAAGCATTTTCAAGCACTGACTTTAATAGTATTTTTCCGTCAACTGATAGTCCTTTTATTTTGGCAGGCGATTTTAACGCCTGGAGTCCTAAGTGGGGTTCCACTTCGCTAAATGCTAAGGGCCGTGTAATTGAAGATTCAATCCTTACCTCCAACTCCTTTGTCCTTAATAATGGCTCCCCGACTCACTTCTCTACTCACAAATCCTTCACCCACCTTGACCTCACCATTTGTTCGATTTCCCTTTCTACCAAATGCACTTGGCTAGTAATTGATGACCTCCATGGCAGTGATCATTTCCCCATTATTACCAGACTCCCTTCAAACCGTTTTCCTTCAACATTTCGCCCGAGGCTGAAATACCAGACTGACTCTGCTGATTGGTTAAAGTTCCAAGATGCGTGTCTCCATGGTTGCAGCTCCTATCCCATTTCCCTCAACGTCAACGAAGAAGCGTCCCGCGTTCAAAAAATCATCAGAAGTGCGGCTAATCTATCTGTCCCACAATCAGGTAGCAAAAGTCCTAGGCCGGCTCCATTGTGGTGGAGCGCTGAACTTTCAACTTTAAGGCAAGCCAAACAAAGTACATGGCATGAATATAAGCGGGAAAGATCTTCCTCCAATCTGCTTCAGTACAAAAAAGCTAATGCTAATTTTCGCCGCAAAACCAAACTTGCGAAAGCTGCCTGCTTTGAAAAATTTACCAGCAACATTAACTCGTCATCCAACCTAAGAAGGATCTGGGCCGACATCAAAAGACTATCTGGGATGGCTTGTTTTTCTACAATATCTGACTTAAGTTCCGCTCGCCGCACTCTTCTATATCCTCTAGATATAGCTCAAGAGTTCGCCAACTCCTTTCTACGGCCTCCTCCGATTGCAACTTCTTCCCCCCTGAATTTATTTCAAATAAGTACCAAACAACCTCATCCCGGTTTCCACCCAGCAATCTTTCGATCTCTGCCAAGTACTTAGAAAAAGACTTAACGCATTTTGAGCTGGTCTCTGCCCTTTTTTCAGTAAAAGGCAAAACACCTGACCACGATAGAATTTCTTACCCCATTATCAAGAACCTTCCCCCTCCTATCCTTTCCCGCCTTCTTAACCTCTACAATAATATTTTTTCTACAGGCATTTACCCCCAAGCTTGGAAAACCAGCTTGATAGTTCCCATCCTCAAACCTGGTAAATCTCCCCCTGATGTCTGCAGTTACCGCCCAATCTCCCTTCTCACGTGTTTAGGCAAACTGCTAGAAAAAATGATTGCTACCAGACTCTCCTGGTATGCCCGCAAAAATGATTTCATTCATCATAACCCAGTTGCATTCAAAAGAGGGCAGGGTACTATCGACTCACTTGCTCATCTTGACCACTATATTTCTAATGCTTTGTCAAATAAAAATCACATCTCCTTGATGTCTCTCGATTTTCTAACAGCCTTCAATCGAATAGGTATTCATATCGTACTAAGGCAACTAACCAAATGGAAAGTGGGTCCGCGAATCTTAAATTTTATAAAATCTTTTTTATCATATCGTAAAATAAGCGTCCTTATCTCGAACACCCGCTCCTCTATCCTTGCCCTAGATAATGGCACTCCTCAAGGATCACCCTTATCGCCTTCTCCGATATCCTCTCCAAAATCTCCTCCTGGTCGCAAACTTCCGGCGCTTCAATTTCCCCTAGCAAATCTAAATTGTTGCACATTTGTAGAAAAAGAAACTGTAGCACCCATACCATAACTTTTTCCGATGTAACTATAAATTGTACAAATAGCCTTAAGTTTTTAGGTATAATACTAGACTCTAAGTACTCTTTCGCTCAACATTGTCAATATGTAAGAGATAGACTAATGTCCAAACTATTAATAGTTTGTCTCCGCAAGCGCTCATTTTTCGGTCCGGCATTGTTGATTAACGTAACCAGTGCACTTATTGTCTCAACTATACAATACGGTTTGGAAGTTTATGGACATCACGCAAAAAATAAGTTGAAAATGCTGACTGGCCCTTACCACGCTGCAGTTCGAAGATCGCTACGCGCGTTTCCAACGACTCCCTTAAATAATTTATTTGCAGAATCTGGGCTAAATACAATATTCGATGACGCCGAAGTTCGCAAACTCTACGCTAAGCTGATGTTTTCACCGAACGCTCTTCTTAGAAAGGACCTACAATTAGCGATTTCGCGCAAACGGCCACCCAAAGTGCAATCATCCGTTTACTTATGTATCAAATTCGTAAAGGATAACGGCCTTCCACTCCAAAGGCCTCATATTCGCAAAAGCGTTCATCCGCCGTGGCTGTTTAAAAATGATTCTTTTATCGATGAACTTGTCCATCTGCGGGAGGCGAATACTGCCAACGATGTATACAAGGCAAATTTCCTCGAAGTGGCAGCTAAATACAAATCCACTGGATGGGATCTGATTTTTACCGACGGTTCAAAATCATCACAGACTTCATTTGCTGTCGTAAAAGAACATGGAGAAGTAATTACTTATGGTATTTTATTTAATTTCTGCTCGATTTTCACAGCAGAAGCTGTGGCAATATTCAAGGCGATGCTTTATTCCGTACGAAATAAAGGAAAATTTATAATTTGCTCTGACAATATGTCATGTTTTCAAGCTATTAAGGGATGTAACAAAATCAACCCCGTTATTGAAAACATTGGAGACATCCTTATTTCACACCCCCAGAATATCAAAATCATGTGGGTCCCCGGTCACGCAGATATAAAGGGCAACACGATTGCCGATAAGGTCGCTAAAGATATGGTTGTTACACCTACTATAACTTCCAACGTTTTTTTTTAAGGGATATCTACTGGATTTTAAATAATGAGAGGCAAAAAAAATTGCTATCCGAATGGAGCCGATATAGCCATCACTACTCCTCAATCAATCCCAGTCGTACAAAACCCTGCTTCTCTCCGACCATGCCGACAAACTACATAACTCCATATGCCCATCTCCGGCTTGGCCACACGATTATTACAACCTCTCATTTGCTTCCAGGCGCTACTCCTAGTTGCTGCCCGTTCTGCAACTTTTCACTCAGCATTAACCACCTCTTGGATTGCTGCCCGAAACTTGATGCCCAAAGACTACACTATTTCAATGGTATTAATCCTACACAGCTGTTAAAAAACCCGATGGACAATAATATTAGCAGGATATATGTATAATTTCCTCAGAGATACCGACCTACTCCGACGCATTTGATACCGCCCTAGTCAACATGCCAGCCGAAAGCCTCCGATGCTAGCGCTGCGTTATCTTTAGCTTATGTAATAATTTTATTGTTATGTAAACTTTTATAAAATAAATAAATATTTTCAATGTTCGGAATTGATTGTCTAGTGTTTACATTGTTACCAAAAACTCTAGTATTTAAATCCTCGTCGATTGAGACTGGAACAGCATTCGTTCTTCGATTCTCCTCTAACGACATTCCTGTGTTTGTCAAGTCGTGTCAATTGTAATTTCTGGTCTCTATGTTTAAATTATTCATGTTGTTATAAGTAGCTTTTAGAATATTTTTATTTGGGGATATTTCCTCTGCGGCAATGTAAACTAACTGCTGGTCCATTTTATACTATTTTTACCTACCTAATGTTCAGGTGGCCGACATTTTTTACCTACCTGATTTTCAGGGTCGTGAACTTACCGCTCGTACCTGTTTTCCGAAGTGTGTTTAAAGCGCCGAACTTGTTCGAAGGATATATGGTTTTATGTTAAGTATTATAGATTACTAGCTTTTTACCCGCGGCTTCCTCCGCAGTGGAGCCAGTAAATAAGTATGAGAGATAAACGGTATGGGTATAATAATAGAAAGGAGTCAAAATGATAACTAAATTTTATTGCTTGGCTGAGATCAACAATTTTTAAAAATTACTACAGACAATGAAGTTTCAACACCTTAAAATATGCGTATTGAAATACAACAACAAATGTTAAAATACTATACACTTCATCGTAACAAAAATAAATAATTCTCAATTCTAATAATTTCAAAAAATAAAATACAAAGTATTAAGCTAGAATATTTTTGTAGACAATGTTATAAGTTTTCCCGTCGGGTGCAAATATGTGTACATTCTGGGCATTAGATACACGTGAACAGGCTATATAAAGTTGACCACGAGAGAAGCATGGGTTTTCTAAATGCACTCCTGCTACCTGTAATGATTTTCCTTGTGCCTTGTTTATAGTAACAGCAAAGTTAAGCTTGACGGGAAACTGAACCCTTTTAAATTGGAATGGAAGGTCAGTGCGAATAATTGATATCCGAGGTATTATAACACTATTTTCCTTACCGACACCTGTTCAAATATTAGCACCAATTATGTTCTGTCCCAATTTTGTTATCCGAAGCCTTGTTCCATTACATAGCAGAGGAGCATCCAGATTTCGCATAAGCATTACAGGTATATTTAGTTTCAATTGAAGTTTACGTGACGGTACACGCGATAGTTCAAGTGAATTTGAAAACTCCACAGGATATGAAGTACTTAGTTCCGTATCTATAATTGTATCTATTGACAAATATTCCTTCATTTCTCCTTAAACCTCGCTTAAAATGTCAGTGTTGATCCTATTAACAATTTCGTTTCTTGGTGCTAATATTGCTCTTGCACACAACCACTGATCACTACACAAATTTTGTTGCAATTCCGGAAAAACATTAGCAATGAAATCCACATCACTTTCTACTAAGTTACAAAATTCTCTTGACAGTAATATATAGCCTTCAACGTCAACAGCTAAACAACCATCAACAATTTTCAACAACATTTCAGCGTAAAGTCCTGAATCCACGTCATTATGAAGATGCACTCTTATATTCGTTTTCAGGCGGAGTTTTTCAACTATCGACCGTAAGCGTGATGATTTAATTCACGCTTGAATTTCATCTGCTGGTGTCCCCCTCTGAATCACTGGGAGGGTTTGACGGAAATCACCAGCCAATAAAACTACCTTCCGTTATATCGGCACTATCTCGCAAGTCCTGGAGAGTCCGGTAACACAGGGGGACGGTATTACAGTATTCATTGTTGAAGCTTAATTTTCGCATTTATAATATTAGTATGAGTATGATTTCTATATACCAGATTTCCGCTTCCGAGGCTTTTCCTAAGAAAAGCAGAGTAAGAATTAACATCAGCGAGATCTAACATAATAAAGTGACATCTTACCACAAAAATTACGGATTACCTCAAAAATTTTAATATATATACTATATATAGAAAAACTAGAAATAGTTGAAACTATGTATATTCAATTGAATTAGATATTGTCGTCACCGCCGGTAATACAGTGGGACGGCATTACAATATTCATGGTTGAAACTTCTTTACTGTTATCCTAGATGGCGTTGAAGTAGCTAAATTTGATCATTTTTTGACAAACAATTTTTTTATCTCTTTCAAATTTTTTTTAATATAAAGTACCCAATTTTACTTCTAATACTTTCAGAAGTATATGTACCAAGTTTCATGATGATCAGTTAAGTAGTTTTTGCGTGAAAGCGTAACAAACAAACTTACATTCGCATTTATAATATTAGTATGATTAATGTTATGGTTAGGGATGGCAACGATTAATCATTTGATTAAATTAATCGATTATTTTCATTCAATTTACGATTTAATTGCATCGAAACACCTTTTCTAATTACTCGACTATTACTCGAGTAATTGCAAAATAATTGCAAACAGCATTTTGAAATTTAATACATTTTATGTTCATCTAAGTTAGCGTACAAGGGTCGAAATTGGTCGCATCAATCATTAATGACTGGAAACGGTGTAAACATAGTTAAATTCTAATATGTCAACGTAGTTTAATATCAACAAATGAATGTTTGGTAACACTGCATTTACAGTTAAGTCAAACGCATTTTACGTTCAGTTGTTTGAAGAGCAATGGCGCCAGTTAAAAGCGAAGTGTGGAATTTTTTCAAGGGGGTATTCTACTATAGAATTTTGAAAAATTCCATTTTTTTATTCATACGAGTATATTTAAAGTTTAGACCCTTAAGAACATATCCACCGAAGGATTTTTAAAAATTTAAATTATTTTAAGAGCTACAGTTACTTTAGTGACGCAGTACCTAGCCCGGTAGGTAAGTAGACTCACTTTTTTAAACGCGTTTTTCTCGAAACTACTCTTTTCCACACGGTACCGGCATTATCTCAAGTTCTATCCAACCGATTTACTTGAAATTTTGTGTGAACCTTCTTTATATAATCCTTTATCTTTATATAATCCTTTATCTTTATATTATCTTTTATCTTTATATAATCCTTTATCTTTATATAATCCTTTATCTTTATATTATCCTTAATCCTTTGTTTTTAATATTAAAAAAAAAAGGAATTTCATAAAAAGCGTAAAAAATTATTTTTATTTTCAGGCAGTCGCCATTTTTCAAAAAAAAAAGTTCGTGTTCCCTGAGGTAGGGACTATAACAGCATCCTTACTGATTCTTTTGATTTTTTTTTTCAGACCACCAGGACAGTCAGGATCAATGTCACCAGGATGCGCCATTTTTTTTACACCTGTCTCTCTCCCCCCTCTAATTATTTTAATATTTTTTTGTAAATTTTTTTTGTAAATTTTTTTTTCTGTATTCTTAAGATATCAATAAAAACACCATAAAAAAATGGATAGTAAAAATATTTTTGTTTTTTTTTTTTTTTTAATAAAATTCAAAAACCTGACCAAAATTTGATTTCTAGACTAGAATACCACCTTAATAAAATAAGCAATAACTACGTTAAATGTCAACTTTGGTGCGACCGAAAAACGCAATCGTTTGACAACAAAACGTTTATCGAAATTGCTTTTTCTTCAAACTTGGTTGAACAGAGTTAAACTTTCTTGACTTCGATGAATATATTTTCATTTATGCTAAGATAAATGAATTTTTAATACGATATTTCAATTTTATTTCCGTTTTTGTTTTTGTGTATATATCAACGTAATTTGAATGTCTGAAATAAGAATATAGTTTTCTATATCTTATTGGTTTTATTTCTACGCAAAGTTGCAAAACATAGTCTTTCAAGCAAGAGGCAATTCTTTTACTTTAAGATTGCTGTACATATTATGAAAAATTTATTGTCATTGTGCTGCTTAACTTCAAACATATGCCATTTTCTCTTTTAGGATATGTCTGGGACTCTGTGATAGAGCATTATAATACGTGGTTGGGCGCTGAAACTTGGTGGTGGTCTTTATGCAATTTAGTATTATTTCAAAACATTGAAATTAATCGATTTTTTTACATTAATTGCAATTAATCATTTGATTACTTAATCGATTAAAAAGAAAATTTTGCCATCCCTAGTTATGGGGGCGGACATTTTTTACCTACCTAATTTTCAGGGACGTGAGCTTACCACTGGTACCTGTTTTCCCAAGTGTGCTTAGTGCGCCGAACATATTCCAAGGATATATATGGTTTTATGTTGAGTATTATAGAGTCTCAGGTTAAGTTCGTACAAAAGGTTTAATTTTTGCACTAAAACTGTCTCTTCGTGAAAACCGCTTCTTCTGGTTTCTCTAGAGTTCGATTGAGTCGAAAAATTATATTAATGGACTATTTCGGAGGTCTTTTTCATTTGTGTGAAAAATCTACTCGTTTAGTTCCCAGTCGAGAATTATCTCAATTTGGTATACGAATTTTTTACTGGTCGGAACGAACCGAAAAGTAAGACTTCATAAATTAGAGGAAATAATAAAATCCCAAGCATAAAATTCTCAATGTTTTTAAAAATAAAGAAAAATCAATTATACAATATAACCCTACAAATATTACAACTTAAAGCTTCGCAAATAAATACCGGTTTCTGGTCCTTACACTACAGATATTTCAGTATTTCGGATTATTTCGAAAAGTGAAAAAGTAGAGACTTAAGGGGTTTCATGTTTCATTTCAAAAAATCAATTTCTTTATTATCTTCTAAATTTTGCATCTCTAAAATATTTTCCTAAATTTTCAAGTCGATCTAAGTAATAGTTTCGGAGATACAGCCTTGAGAACTTGTGTGCTCGAGGCTAACTAGGGCGTTTTATGGAAACTGTGTTTTTGAAGTCGGTTGGCAGGAATTTTCCAGAATTACTCAACCGATCTTCATGAAATTTAACACAGGTCTTTGCTTTTTAACGACTTTGACGAATGACTTCTTCGATTACAACCTAAAACAAGATAAAACATTAACGAAGCTAATATACCCTTCACAGATGCATTCCTTTTAGTAACTAAGTGTTCAGTTTATAAGGAAGCAATATGATATAGTAAACTGATCTGAACAATTTTTTCGGAGTAATCTATGTCAAATTTCGTGAAGATACCACGTCAAATGCAAAAGTTTTCCATACAAAAACTTGATTCTGATCGTTCAGTTTGTATGGCAGCTATATGCTATAGTGGTCCGATACCGGCCGTTCCGACAAATGAGCAGCTTCTTGAAGAGAAAATGACGTTTGCAAAATTTCAAAACGATATCTTAAAAACTGAGGGACTAGTTCGTATATATACAGACAGACGTACGGGCAGACAGACGGACATGGCTAAATCGACTCAGTTAAACATACTGATCATTTATATATATACTTTATATGGTCTCAGACGCTTCCTTCTGGGTGTTACAAACTTTGTGACAAACCTAATGTACCCTGTTCAGGGTATAAAAAGTACCAATTTTGTGTTTTTTTTTTCCTTCGTCCAAGTTCTATGTTAAGATTTCAACTTAAATTTATATTACCTTTACTTTAGATGATCCTGTAGGGAGTTATCCTGAAAAAGCGGGCGCATATTTTTTCCGAGGGTCGCCGGAAATGATAATTCATTAGCCGAGTTTAAAATATTTTTTTTCCAAAAATGTCAGAATTTCTTTTTTAATGGTGTATGTTTGTAACGATAACAAAATTTTGATCAACATTTAGTTTTTTTCCCTCTGAAGTATACGGTTTGTGGTTTAGAGCAAATATTCATAGCAATTATGATTTTATTATTAAAAAGACAAAATTTGATTTTACATTATTTAGTTTTTAAAAATATTTATATAGACAAAATATAATAGTTATATATCATTTAATGACGTTTTACATTACAAAATATTATTTAACCATTATCCTAAATTAGTCTACAAACTTGTTTAATACTTAGTTTTAATAATATTTTTCTTACATTTAAAATTCAGCACTGAGCTGTGCTCCTTAGTCTGTGCAGTAGCCATTATTCCTTGCTGGTCTTTTCGCTGCCGGTTCGTCGATTTCGTCCTCATCATCGGAAATATCGGCCAGATTTGGATCACTGAAATTCAAGTGCCTCCTTCGGATCCGCTTATGTGATGTAGTGGGCGTGGGAACATATGGTTCCAACATAATAATGCGTTGTCGTGGTGCTTTCGGAGTCGAAGTAAATTGTTGATCTGGGGAAAATGGGGACCTAACCTCATAACTAGTTTCACTATCGTCATCCGAGGAGTCTGAAGATTCGTGAAATGAGCAACTGCTCTCGCTGTAGTGATATGACGTTTCTGTTCGTTTCGTTGAACTTGTCGACAATTCAGAAACGCTTTCTTTATTTTCAGTGTTCTGAGCTGTTGGCTCATCTGCCATTATAGTTTCATAACCCAAAAGGCTTTCTTCATCTTCAATGTTCGGAGATGAAGCCTCATCTGTCATCATACTTTCATAGCCAAGAAGCTCGGATTCCGTTGAGCTTGTCGATAATCCATTATTTTCAATAAACTCGCTGCCTGCCTCTTTAGTGTCCGAAGTTGGCGGAGGTCCATCATAACTTTTAGGATACAAATCCTCCCTGGATGTTTCTCGTCTGAGCTCAATGTCCTTATGTCCCCAAATGCTCTCTGAGTTTGTCATTGGCTGACCTCCTGGTACAGCTGGTGAGTGAGTAAGTTCTGATGGTGGATCAGGTGAGTCTGGAGGTCCGCACACGATAACAGCGTTCATCCTTTGTCGTGATGCTTGCGGAGTCGAAGTAAGTTGTGATGGTGGATCAGGTGAGTCTGGAGGTCCGCACACGATAACAGCGTTCATCCTTTGTCGTGATGCTTGCGAAGTCGAAGTAAGTTGTGATGGTGGATCAGGTGAGTCTGGAGGTCCGCACACGATAACAGCGTTCATCCTTTGTCGTGATGCTTGCGGAGTCGAAGTAAGTTGTGATGGTGGATCAGGTGAGTCTGGAGGTCCGCACACGATAACAGCGTTCATCCTTTGTCGTGATGCTTGCGGAGTCGAAGTAAGTTGTGATGGTGGATCAGGTGAGTCTGGAGGTCCGCACACGATAACAGCGTTCATACTTTGTCGTGATGCTTGCGAAGTCGAAGTAAGTTCTGATGGTGGATCAGGTGAGTCTCGGTCCGGTTCGTCGCTTTCATTCTCATCGTCGGAAATATCCTCATGCGAGCATTCTGAGCAACTGTATTGATGCGATTTTTCTGCCCATTCTTGGGACATCATAGAGTCATAAACCTCGGATTTCGTTAAACTCGTGGATATTCCACAGACGTCACTTTCTACCTCTTCGATGTTTGCAGCTTCAGTGGTTGAAACCGACAAATCACAAACATCAATAATATCTCTGTCTAACTTTTCAGTGCGGGAAAAAAGCTCCGAATCAGGTGAGTATGGGAGTCCATAATTTATTCTTCGATGTTCCTCTTCCATTAACCCCATCCCAAATTCCATGAAGGCGGTAGCGTATGCAGTTTCTCCTTGTAAATTATCTATGTTGTAAAGATTCGTTATTGGAGCTGTCGGAGATCCCATAAGGTCCAAATTATTTTTATAAGTATTAGGATGCAAATACGCTGCAGGAATATTTGCAAAACCTGGATGAATTGAGTTTGGACGTCCGCAATCAATAACGGCATTCTTCCTTCGATACCCCTTTTCCTCCAAATCCATCACGGTGCGTTTGTAGTATTCAGCCTCCATTTGAGAAATTTTCATGTTGTAATAATAATTAGAGCTTTCCAGAACTTGCGCATACACATTCTCCGTGGTTATTTGTCTGTGATACGCATTCTCTCCGGATACTGCAGAATTTTTTAAATTAGCAGCATTCGTCCTTCGATCTTCCTGTAACGACATTCTTTTGTAGTATTCAACATCCTTTTCCTTTAACTCATTCCAAGCACGTCTGAAGGATTCAGCTTCTCTTTGTAAATTTTTCATGTTGTAATAATAGTTAGAGCTTTCCAGAGCTTGCGCTGGTCTGGTAGTGTCAACGTTGCCTTCAAAAGCTCTAGGATATACATTCTCCGTCGGTATTTGCCTGGAATATCCATTCTCTTCGGGTACAGTAGAATTTTTTAAATTAACAGCATTCGTCCTTCGATCTTCCTGTAACGACATTCCTGTGTAGTATTCAGCATCCTTTTCCTTTAACTCATTCAAAGTACGTCTGTAGAATTCAGCTTCTCTTTGTAAGAGATCCATGTAATAATAATTAGAGCTTCCCAGAGCTGTCGGAGGTCTGACTATGTCCGCGTTGTCTTTAAGGGCTCTAGTATACAAATTATTTTCAAACATTACCGCAGAATTGTCTGGTCTAACCTCAAAGTGAGGTGCTGTCGGAGGTCTAGTAATGTTAACATTGTCTTCTAGTGCAGAATTTGTTCCTCTATTCTCAATGTTCGGAATTGGTTGTCTAATGTTTACATTGTTACCAAAAACTCTAGTATTTAAATCCTCGTCGATTGAGACTGGAAAAGCATTCGTTCTTCGATTTTCCTCCAACAACATTCCTGTTTTCGTCAAGTCGTGTCGAGTGTAATTTCTGGTCTCTATGTTTAAATTATTCATGTTGTTATAAGTAGCTTTTAGAAGTTTTTTATTTGGGGATATTTCCTCTGCGGCAATGTTATCTAACTGCTGGTCCAAATGATAATGAATAATTTCATGGTATTACTGCCCATTTTATACTATTCTTTACCTAGCTAATGTTCAGGTTGTGATCATTTTGTACCTACCTGATGATAAGGATCGTGAACTTATCACGCGTACCTGCTTTCGGGTACAGGTACCAAACACGAAGCGAAACTCTAGACACCCAAACTAAATTATGAAGAAATTTAGTAAAACATTAAATATCCATCGTGCGATGATCTAACTAAAGAATGGAGTGTTTTTTAAGAAAAAAAATTTGGTTTTACAGTTTTCAAAAATCGATTTTTTTATTCTCTTTTAAATCTTACTCCTCTAAAATATTTTCCTAAATTTTCAAGTTGATCCGAGTAATAGTTTCGAAGATACAACGTTGAGAACTTGTACGCTCGAGGCTAGGTCGGTTGGCAAGAATTTTCCAGAATTACTCAACCGATCTTCATAAAATCTGTGGACATTTGGAAAACCCACTTAAGTCTAAAAATAAATTTTACAGGAGAGCGAAAAAACACATTTAACTGTTAACAAAACTTTTGTTAATACATATTAAAAAGAAATAGGACCATTACATAAACAAGTCATGATTTTTTATGATTTTCCAGTTAACCATTTTCGACTAAACGCAATAGTTTTATTTTAAACCAAATTTAAAGGAAATAAGTGCTTCTTCCAAACTGATTTTAGAAAAAATATCCGCTTATGTCAGGTAAGAGCATTTACAAAAATCACCTGAGACGAAAAATTTCACAAAATTTTTAACCTATTACGACTTAAGCTCCTTTTTCGAACATTTTAATGACACAAACCAGACTTAAGTGGATAATCTAAAATTCATTTTTATTTATAAAAGACAAAATATGCAAGTTCTTTATGTAATTTACAATAGAAAACTCATAAGTAAAGATTTAAGACCATTTGCATTTAACAAAAGAATTTTTAAACAATAAAAGAAAATACAATAAAATAAATAGGCACTTCAATACAGATGCATATATGAACACAAACAAATATAAAGGGTGATTTTTTAAGAGCTTGATAACTTTTTTTAAAAAAAAAACGCATAAAATTTGCAAAATCTCATCGGTTCTTTATTTGAAACGTTAGATTGGTTCATGACATTTACTTTTTGAAGATAATTTCATTTAAATGTTGACCGCGGCTGCGTCTTAGGTGGTCCATTCGGAAAGTCCAATTTTGGGCAACTTTTTCGAGCATTTCGGCCGGAATAGCCCGAATTTCTTCGGAAATGTTGTCTTCCAAAGCTGGAATAGTTGCTGGCTTATTTCTGTAGACTTTAGACTTGACGTAGCCCCACAAAAAATAGTCTAAAGGCGTTAAATCGCATGATCTTGGTGGCCAACTTACGGGTCCATTTCTTGAGATGAATTGTTGTCCGAAGTTTTCCCTCAAAATGGCCATAGAATCGCGAGCTGTGTGGCATGTAGCGCCATCTTGTTGAAACCACATGTCAACCAAGTTCAGTTCTTCCATTTTTGGCAACAAAAAGTTTGTTAGCATCGAACGATAGCGATCGCCATTCACCGTAACGTTGCGTCCAACAGCATCTTTGAAAAAATACGGTCCAATGATTCCACCAGCGTACAAACCACACCAAACAGTGCATTTTTCGGGATGCATGGGCAGTTCTTGAACGGCTTCTGGTTGCTCTTCACCCCAAATGCGGCAATTTTGCTTATTTACGTAGCCATTCAACCAGAAATGAGCCTCATCGCTGAACAAAATTTGTCCGAAAAAAAAAAAAAAAACCGAACACTGATTTTGGTAATAAAATTCAATGATTTGCAAGCGTTGCTCGTTAGTAAGTCTATTCATGATGAAATGTCAAAGCATACTGAGCATCTTTCTCTTTGACACCATGTCTGAAATCCCACGTGATCTGTCAAATACTAATGCATGAAAATCCTAACCTCAAAAAAATCACCCGTTACATACGTGCGCTGGTGTTGGTATTGTAAGTGAAGGTGACAGCAAAACGCTTAGGAATGCAGCTTGTAAACAACAAAAAACTGTCAAAGTTAATGCATTGAACGCAGCCAGCGAATCGAACGAAAGCGAAACTCATGATGAACGGCGCTCCAATGGAGCTGTGCTGAGACGAAAGTGAACCGTGAAAGGAAAATAAAGATCGACAAGAATGATCGATTACACGTAAAGAGAGTGGAGCCGGAAGTTTAAACCAATGCTGTAGAATATTTTAGTGGAAAGAAGTGCAAAGCGAATCGAACAAGGAGTTGCTGAAGGCTAGAAGATGAGTTTATGGTTGGTGGGAATGAGACGTATGAACAAACGAGACTGTGCATCCCACAAACCCACTTGAGTATGCCACCCAGCTGTACAAAATGACATACTTGTATATTTACGTGGGTGCAAATAGCTATATACCTGTACTAAGGCTGACAAATGCGAAATCAATGATGACGCCACTTTATGCACGACGTCCTGTCGCTCAAACATCGCTGCCTCACAGCTACGCCTTTCTACTCACCTATTCACCTGCCCGCTTGCGGATGGGCGTTTGTTGTTTTCATGTACGTGTACACATGGTATAATGTCTGACATTGTGTCGGCATTGTCATCAGCGCTGTGGTATACGCATCACCGTCCCAGCACACTGTTGTCTATGCACGGAAGTTGGGCAGGTAGTGGATGTAATCAATACCTATACAACTGAAGAACACATTGTTACATAATGCCATGTTTACACCCCTTCCGGTGCAGCTGGAACGCCCACAAAGTCACTTATGGCATGCAGCTTGGGTAACGTCACTGTCAAGTCGCGCCAAGTGAGCAAGTCAAAGCCATTGTGACCGGCTGCTGCACGCATTAGAGACACAATGCTTGCAGTTCCCACATATATTTCTATATATCGGCTCTTGTGATTTATTTACATATGTGGCTTTGTTGAGGTGTCCATGTGCAAGGATTAAATGTTGAGTTTTATGAAGTGCGGACTTTGGCGCTTCATGCCCGGGAGATAAGCAGTCGCTCCTTGCCACGCAAAGCGCTCACAAACTTAACTGCTTATGTGCGGACATTTAAGTTGAACTTCATGAGCAGCACAATAACTGTCAGCTAAAAGCAGTACTATATGTCAATTTCAGTTTAATCAGATCATAAGTGACCGAAGAGCTGGGTGTGTGGTCAGTTTTACACACAATGCTGAAGCGGAGATCAGGATATTATGTGTGATTCAACAATAATTTAGAGATAATGAACTTTCTCAGAACTTTTAACGATATTGTCTCTAGAAATTTTGTATTCAATACTTCTTCTTCTTCTTTATTTGGCGTAGACACCACCGAGTTTGCAACAGCGCGCCAGGAAGAACGTCATTTTCATTCTTTGATTGAGATTCTAAGCGTTCTTTCCAACGAAGTAAAGGTCTTCATCTTCCTTTGCTTTCTCCGGCGGGTACTACTTCAAATACTCTCAGAGCTGTAGTGTTTTCATGCATTCGGACGACATGACCTAGCAATCGTAACCGCTGTATCTTAATTCGCTGAACTATGCCAATGCCATCGTATATCTCCTACAGCTCATCGTCCTATCGAATGCGATATGCATCGTGACCAATTCGCCGACCAGACCGTAAATCTGTTTTAGAACCTTTCCGTTGAAAACTCGTAACATCGACCCATCAAATGTTGTAATTGTCCGCCGTAATTACCTGATCCGTCCAAAGTTTCACCTGTTGGTAAGAGATACCTCCCAGAGCTTATACTTTGATGTCCTGATTCCACCCAACTGTCTACGGATGCCAAAATCCTATGCCTCATATTGAACTCCAATACTTACGCTGGAATAGTCATGTGGAAGTATTACTGTCTAAAACTACAAAATCAATCATGGTATTGAGACGCCTGGCCGATAGAACCTGGAACTGTTAGCCAAGCATCATCTGGTGGCTGTATACAATGATCGTAAGTTCGATTGTTGCACATGGAGCGGTTGATTGGGTCGAATATGTTGAAAGTGGATAAGTGTGTCCCCTCGACTTTGACTAGCGATTCCTTTGTGAACCAGCTGTCTGTATGGGTAAGCGAATACCCCCAAATGAGATCAGTTCTCGGGAGGGTAAACTTAAACATTATAAAATACTAATAAACGATTAAGCGGTGTAACAAAAGAAAATAGAGAAATACTAACACATTTTAATGACTTGTAAAGCTCTGGAATATTCTACTTTGTCAACCCCGTTTCTCTTTAAAAAGCTTTACAATTTGTACCCTTTAGGATCCTAGGTATCCTAAAAAAATATTATACCTACCTGCTACCTGTTCTAATATACCTAACATAAAGCCGCATTTTCGTCAAGCCGGAGTGCGGTTGGGAAAAGCCTTTGAAAACAGGTAGCAGAAATAAGTTTACGCCTCTGCACTGGCAAGTTTTGCCTTTCAGTCAGATAAAAGCATGTGCCCCAGAAGAATAGTATAAAAGGGGCAGTCTACAATCGGATACATCATTAGCACTTCGAACAGCAACTAGTTCACATTGACGGAGAGCAAATATCTGAAACTTCATACGAGTATATTCTACGAATTGTTGAGACATGAATAATTTAAAAGTAGAAACTAGATACTACACTCCCGCCTTAATGGAAAAAGGAAAGTGGTTAACAGCAGAGGAATATCAAAAAATGAACGCTGTTATCGTTTGCGGTCCTCCAGACTCACCTGATCCACCATCGGAACTTACTCACTCACCAACTGTACCACGAGATCAGCCAATGACAAATTCAGAGAGCATTCGGGGACATAGAGACATTGAGCTCAAGACTAAAACCTTTGGGGAGGACTATAATTATGATGGCAACGTAAACATTAGTGGATCTTCGGCGGCTTTGGACACTAAAGAAGCAGGCAGCCGGCTTATTGAAAATAGTGGATTATCGACAAGCTCAACGGAATCCGAGCTGCCTGGCTATGAAACTATGATGGCAGATGAGGCAATAGCTCCGAACACTGCAGATAAAGAAAACGTGTCTGAATTGTCGACAAGTTCAACGGAACGAACAGAAACGTCATATCACTACAGCGAGAGCAGTTGCTCATTTCACGAATCTTCAGATTCCTCGGATGACGACAGTGAAACTAGTTATGAGGTTAGGTCCCCATTTTCACCAGATCAACAATCTACTTCGACTCCACGAACACCACGGCAACGTATTATTATGTTGGAACCTTATGTTGCCACACCCACTACATTACATAAGCGGATCCGAAGAGGCACTTGAATTTCAATGATCCAAATCTGTCCGATATTTCCGATGATGAGGATGAAATCGACGAACCAACAGCGAAAAGACCAGCAAGGAATAATGGAGCGATTGCAGAAGGTGCCAATGATACTATGCAACTGCACAGACTAAGGAGCACAGCTCAGTGCTGAATTTTAGATGTAAGAAAAATATTATTAGAACTAAGTATTAAACAAGTTTTTAGACTAATTTAGGATAATGGTTAAATAATATTTTGTAATGGAAAACGTCATGAAATGATAGAATTGTGATTTATGTTTTCTCTATATAAATATTTTCAAATACTAAATAATGTAAAATCAAATTTTGTCTTTTTAATATAATTACTATGAATGAATATATGCTCTAAACCATAAACCTGATACTTAAGAGCTTACGTGGGTGTCCTGTGGTAAAAAAAAGTTTTTTTTCATAAAAAACACTAAATATTTTATGAAAAATTTTGTATTGTTACAAACATACACCATTAAAAAAGAAATTCTGACATTTTTGGAAAAAAAAAATATTTTGAACTCGGCTAATGAAATATCATTTCCGGTGACCCCTCGAAACAAAGATGCGCCTGCTTTGGCAGGATAACTCCTTACAGAATCATCTAAAGTAAAAAAATACGAATTTTAGTTAAAACCTTTACATAGAACTTGAAGGAAGGAGAAAGAACTGAAAATTGGCACTTTTTTGAGCTGTAATGGAAAAACATCATTCGCCAAAGTCTTTAAAAAGCACAGACCTGTAAAATTTCATGAAGATCGCTTGAGTAGTTCTGGAAAAATCTTGCCAACCGACTTCAAAAACACAGTTTTTAGAACACGCCCTAGCTAGCCTCGAGCGCACAAGTTCTCAAGGCTGTATTTCCGAAGCTATTACTTAGATCGTTTTGAAAATTTAGGAAAATAATAAAGATGCAGATGGAGATGCAAAATTTAGAAGATAATAAAGAACTGTTTTTCTAAAGGAAACACGAAACTCTTAAGTCTCTATTTTTTCACTTATTGTTTAACCTAAACACTTCCTACTTACTAACCCTGTTAGGTACGTGTTCTATAAGGACCAGAAACCGGTAGATTATTTGCGAAGCTTTAAGTTGTATTATTTGTACGATTATATTTTATAATTGATTTTTCCCTCATTTTAAAAGCATTGAGAATTTTAAGCATGGGATTTTATTATTTCCTCTAATTTATGAAGTCTTACTTTTCAGTTTGTTCCGACCAGTAAATTCATATACTAAATTAAAAATCTCGACCGGAAACTAAACGAGCAGATTTTTCACACAAAGGAAAAAGACCTCCGATGTAGTCCATTATTATAATTTTAATTTGCAAAAATTAAACCTTTCATCCGAACTTAACCTGAGACTCTATAATCCTTAACATAAAACCATATATCCTTCGTACAAGTTCGGCGCACTAAACACACTTCGGAAAACAGGTACGAGCGGTAAGTTCACGTCCTTGAAAATCCGGTAGGTAAAAAATGTCCGCCATATGAACATTAGGTAGGTAAAAATAGTATAAAATGGGCAGTATCACAACGGGATACTTCATTATCATTTGGACCAGCAGTTAGTTAACATTGCCGCAGAGGAAATATCTCAAACTTAAAACATTCTACAAGATGAATAATTTAAACATAGAGACCAGAAATTACACTCCACTCGACTTGACAAAAATAGGAATGTCGTTAGAGGAAAATCGAAGAGCGAGTACTGTTCCAGTCTCAATCGACGAGGATTTAAATATTAGAGTTTTTGGTAACAATGTAAACATTAGACAACCAATTCCGAACATTGAGAATAGAAGAACAAATTCAGCACTAGTATCCGAAGAGGATACGCTTCCTAACGTAATACACCAACAGAATTTGTATCTTAGAGCTTTTGAGGGCAATGTTAACATTACCAGACCTCTGACAGCACCTCACTTTGAGGTTAGACCAGAAAATTCTGCGGTTATCTTTGAAAATAATTTGTATACTAGAGCTTTTAAAGGCAACGTTGACATAGTCAGACCTCCGACAGCTCTGGGAAGCTCTAAATATTATTGTAACATGGATTTCTTACAAAGAGAAGCTGAATTCTACGGTAGGACTTTGAAGGAGTTGAAGGAAAAAGATGCTGAATACTACACAGGAATGTCGTTAGTTTCTCTTTAAAAAGCTTTACAATTTGTACCCTTTAGGATCCTAGGTATCCTAAAAAAATATTATACCTACCTGCTACCTGTTCTAATATACCTAACATAAAGCCGCATTTTCGTCAAGCCGGAGTGCGGTTGGGAAAAGCCTTTGAAAACAGGTAGCAGAAATAAGTTTACGCCTCTGCACTGGCAAGTTTTGCCTTTCAGTCAGATAAAAGCATGTGCCCCAGAAGAATAGTATAAAAGGGGCAGTCTACAATCGGATACATCATTAGCACTTCGAACAGCAACTAGTTCACATTGACGGAGAGCAAATATCTGAAACTTCATACGAGTATATTCTACGAATTGTTGAGACATGAATAATTTAAAAGTAGAAACTAGATACTACACTCCCGCCTTAATGGAAAAAGGAAAGTGGTTAACAGCAGAGGAATATCAAAAAATGAACGCTGTTATCGTTTGCGGTCCTCCAGACTCACCTGATCCACCATCGGAACTTACTCACTCACCAACTGTACCACGAGATCAGCCAATGACAAATTCAGAGAGCATTCGGGGACATAGAGACATTGAGCTCAAGACTAAAACCTTTGGGGAGGACTATAATTATGATGGCAACGTAAACATTAGTGGATCTTCGGCGGCTTTGGACACTAAAGAAGCAGGCAGCCGGCTTATTGAAAATAGTGGATTATCGACAAGCTCAACGGAATCCGAGCTGCCTGGCTATGAAACTATGATGGCAGATGAGGCAATAGCTCCGAACACTGCAGATAAAGAAAACGTGTCTGAATTGTCGACAAGTTCAACGGAACGAACAGAAACGTCATATCACTACAGCGAGAGCAGTTGCTCATTTCACGAATCTTCAGATTCCTCGGATGACGACAGTGAAACTAGTTATGAGGTTAGGTCCCCATTTTCACCAGATCAACAATCTACTTCGACTCCACGAACACCACGGCAACGTATTATTATGTTGGAACCTTATGTTGCCACACCCACTACATTACATAAGCGGATCCGAAGAGGCACTTGAATTTCAATGATCCAAATCTGTCCGATATTTCCGATGATGAGGATGAAATCGACGAACCAACAGCGAAAAGACCAGCAAGGAATAATGGAGCGATTGCAGAAGGTGCCAATGATACTATGCAACTGCACAGACTAAGGAGCACAGCTCAGTGCTGAATTTTAGATGTAAGAAAAATATTATTAGAACTAAGTATTAAACAAGTTTTTAGACTAATTTAGGATAATGGTTAAATAATATTTTGTAATGGAAAACGTCATGAAATGATAGAATTGTGATTTATGTTTTCTCTATATAAATATTTTCAAATACTAAATAATGTAAAATCAAATTTTGTCTTTTTAATATAATTACTATGAATGAATATATGCTCTAAACCATAAACCTGATACTTAAGAGCTTACGTGGGTGTCCTGTGGTAAAAAAAAGTTTTTTTTCATAAAAAACACTAAATATTTTATGAAAAATTTTGTATTGTTACAAACATACACCATTAAAAAAGAAATTCTGACATTTTTGGAAAAAAAAAATATTTTGAACTCGGCTAATGAAATATCATTTCCGGTGACCCCTCGAAACAAAGATGCGCCTGCTTTGGCAGGATAACTCCTTACAGAATCATCTAAAGTAAAAAAATACGAATTTTAGTTAAAACCTTTACATAGAACTTGAAGGAAGGAGAAAGAACTGAAAATTGGCACTTTTTTGAGCTGTAATGGAAAAACATCATTCGCCAAAGTCTTTAAAAAGCACAGACCTGTAAAATTTCATGAAGATCGCTTGAGTAGTTCTGGAAAAATCTTGCCAACCGACTTCAAAAACACAGTTTTTAGAACACGCCCTAGCTAGCCTCGAGCGCACAAGTTCTCAAGGCTGTATTTCCGAAGCTATTACTTAGATCGTTTTGAAAATTTAGGAAAATAATAAAGATGCAGATGGAGATGCAAAATTTAGAAGATAATAAAGAACTGTTTTTCTAAAGGAAACACGAAACTCTTAAGTCTCTATTTTTTCACTTATTGTTTAACCTAAACACTTCCTACTTACTAACCCTGTTAGGTACGTGTTCTATAAGGACCAGAAACCGGTAGATTATTTGCGAAGCTTTAAGTTGTATTATTTGTACGATTATATTTTATAATTGATTTTTCCCTCATTTTAAAAGCATTGAGAATTTTAAGCATGGGATTTTATTATTTCCTCTAATTTATGAAGTCTTACTTTTCAGTTTGTTCCGACCAGTAAATTCATATACTAAATTAAAAATCTCGACCGGAAACTAAACGAGCAGATTTTTCACACAAAGGAAAAAGACCTCCGATGTAGTCCATTATTATAATTTTAATTTGCAAAAATTAAACCTTTCATCCGAACTTAACCTGAGACTCTATAATCCTTAACATAAAACCATATATCCTTCGTACAAGTTCGGCGCACTAAACACACTTCGGAAAACAGGTACGAGCGGTAAGTTCACGTCCTTGAAAATCCGGTAGGTAAAAAATGTCCGCCATATGAACATTAGGTAGGTAAAAATAGTATAAAATGGGCAGTATCACAACGGGATACTTCATTATCATTTGGACCAGCAGTTAGTTAACATTGCCGCAGAGGAAATATCTCAAACTTAAAACATTCTACAAGATGAATAATTTAAACATAGAGACCAGAAATTACACTCCACTCGACTTGACAAAAATAGGAATGTCGTTAGAGGAAAATCGAAGAGCGAGTACTGTTCCAGTCTCAATCGACGAGGATTTAAATATTAGAGTTTTTGGTAACAATGTAAACATTAGACAACCAATTCCGAACATTGAGAATAGAAGAACAAATTCAGCACTAGTATCCGAAGAGGATACGCTTCCTAACGTAATACACCAACAGAATTTGTATCTTAGAGCTTTTGAGGGCAATGTTAACATTACCAGACCTCTGACAGCACCTCACTTTGAGGTTAGACCAGAAAATTCTGCGGTTATCTTTGAAAATAATTTGTATACTAGAGCTTTTAAAGGCAACGTTGACATAGTCAGACCTCCGACAGCTCTGGGAAGCTCTAAATATTATTGTAACATGGATTTCTTACAAAGAGAAGCTGAATTCTACGGTAGGACTTTGAAGGAGTTGAAGGAAAAAGATGCTGAATACTACACAGGAATGTCGTTACAGGAAGATCGAAGACCGAATGCGGTTAATTTAAAAATTTCGGCAGTACCCGAAGAGAATGTGTATTCTAGAGCCTTTGAAGGCACCGTTGACATTACCAGACCTGCGCGAACTCTGGAAAGTTCTAATTATTATTACTCCATGAAATATTTACAAATGGAAGCTGAATATTACAAACGCGCCGTGATGGATTTGGAGGAAAAGGGATATCGAAGGAAGAATGTCGTTATTGATTGCGGACGTCCAAGCTCAATTCATCCAGGTTTGGCGGTTATTCCTGCAGAGTATTTGCATCTTAATCCTTATAAAAATAATTTGGACATAATGGGACCTCCGACAGCTCCATTAACGAATCGTTACAACACAAATAATTTACAAGGAGAGATTGCATACACTACCGCCTCTATGGATTTTTGGATGGGGTTAATGGAAGAGGAACATCGAATAATGAAATATGGACTCCCAAACTCACCTGATTCAGCCTCGGATCGTTTTTATTCAGGTACTGTAACAAGTTTATATGCTAGAGGTAACGAAAACATTAGTGGATCTCCAGCTCCGAACACTGAAATGTCAGACACCGAGATTATTGATGTTTGTGGTGTGTCGGTTTCAAAGACTGAAGAGGAAGACGTTATTGACGTTTGTGGATTGTCTATTTCACACACTGAAGTTAAAGTGATAGAAAGTGATTACATTGATGTTTGTGAATTATCAAAGAGTTTAACGAAATCCGAGCTTCCTGGTTACGACTCTATGATGTTCCATGAACAAGCAGAAAATTCGCAACATTACAGCTCCTCTGAATGCTCGCATGATGGGAGTGACAGTGAAGCTAAATCCCCATTTTCACCAGATCAGAAACTTACTTCGACTCCGCAAGCACCACGACAACGACATATTATGTTGGAGCCATATGTAGGCACGCCCACCACATCGCATAAGAGAATCCGAGGAAGGCGCTTGAATTTCAGTGAAACTAGTTATGAGGTTAGATCCCCATTTTCACCAGATCAACAATCTACTTCGACTCCACGAACACCACGGCAACGTATTATTATGTTGGAACCTTATGTTGCCACGCCCACTACATCACATAAACGGATCCGAAGAAGGCACTTGAGTTTCAATGATCCAAATCTGTCCGATATTTCCGATGATGAGGACGAAATCGACGAACCGGCAGCGAAAAGACCAGCAAGGAATAATGGCAGCGATAATGGAGCGATTGCAGAAGGTGCCAATGATACTATGAAACTTAACAGAACAGACTAAGGAGCGCCGCTCAGTGCTGAATTTTAGATGTAAGATAAATATTATTAGAACTAAGTATTAAAAAAGTTTGTAGACTAATTTAAGATAATGGTTAAATAATATCTTGTAATGTAAAACGTCATAAAATGATAGATTTGTGATTTATATTTTCTCTATAAAGTAAATATTTTTAAAAATTAAATAATGTAAAATCAAATTTTGTCTTTTTATTATAAAAAAATAATTGCTATGAATAAATGCTCTAAACCATAAACCTGATACTTAAGTTACATGGGGGTCCTGTGGTAAAAAAAAGTTTTTTCTCATAAAAAAACTAAACATTTTATCAAAATTTTTTTATCGTTACATTAAAAATGAAATTCTGAAATTTTTGGAAAAAAAATATTTTAAACTCAGCTCTTGAAATATCATTTCCAGTAAACCCTAGGAAGAAAGATGCGCCTGCTTTGGCAGGATGGCTCCCTGCAGAATCATCTAAAGTAAAGAAAATACGAATTTTAATTAAAACCTTTACATAGAACTTGAAAGAAGGAGAAAAAACTGAAAATTTGCACTTTTTAAGCTGTAATAGAAAAACATCATTCATCAAAGTCTTTAAAAAGCAAAGACCTGCGTAAAATTTCATGAAGATCGCTTGAGTACTTCTGGAAAAATCTTGCCAACCGACTTCAAAAATACAGTTTTTAGAACACGCCCTAGCTAGCCTCGAGCGCACAAGTTCTCAGAAACTATTACTTAGATCGACTTGAAAATTTAGGAAAATATTTTAGAGATGCAAAATTTAGAAGATAATAAAGAAATTGATTTTTTAAGTGAAACATGAAACCCCTTAAGTCTCTATTTTTTCACTTTTCGAAATAATCCGAATTTTTTTATGTGATCTGTGTATAGTTCTCCCTTTTTATATCTGCTCAATAATCGAATTTCGCCAAAGGAGAAAATCCAAAAAAATAACAATCTTCTAGCCAACATTTTTATCATTCATGGAGAAGACCGGAATCACTCTTTTTAGCGCGACGGAAATTTAATGTTTTCCTAGATTTTATAATAATTTAGTTTGGGTATCTAGCTTTAGAGCTTCGCTTCGATCACTTGCCAAGCTCTGGAAATTTCTGCCTCTTGAAGCTTGAAGAACTTAAACACTTCCTTCTTACTTACCCTGTTAGGTACCTGTTCTGTAAAGACCAGAAACCGGTAGATTATTAACGAAGCTTTAAGTTGTATTATTTGTATGGTTATATATTGGGTTGTCAAAAAAGACAAAAAAAAGACGCGCTGAAAGCGCGTGGTTCTAGTTTTATTCGTTGCATCGCTTCATGCTATACCTTTTTGGAAAGCTCATTTCACGCGCTAACACGTGCTTGATTGATTGTCGTTCTTTTAAGTCGTTCGTGAGTTATAGCGTCGCAAACATGGAGCAAAATAAAGAGAAAATACGCTATATTTTGCAGTACTACTACGATAAAGGCAAAAATGTATCTCAAGCCGTCAATGAAATTTGTGCAATTTATGACCCAATACACAACGATGGTTTCAACGTTTTCGTTCTGGTGTAGAGGTGGTCGAAGATGCGCCACGCTCCGGAAGGCCTGTCGTCGAAAATTGCGATAAAATCGTTGAATTGGTCGAAAGAGACCGGCATAGAAGTCATCAAACCGTTATAAACCATTTGAAGAAGCTTGGAGTCACTAAGAAGCTCGATGTATGGGTGCTACACAAATTGATTCAATAAAAATACCGCAAGACTTTTTTGACAACCCAATATTGTAATTTCTTTTCCCTCTTTTTAAAAGCATTGAGAATTTTATGCATGGGGTTTTATTATTTCCTCTAATTTATGAAGTCTTACTTTTCGGTTCGTTCCGACCAGTAAAAAATTCGTATACAGTAAAACCTGTCTATGTTGGACGCCTGCGGTTCATCACTTTTTGTCCAACTTATGCGAGTGTCCATGTTATAAAGAAATTATTCTTTTCTTATTTTATTGACTTTATTTTAAAAAATAGTTTAAAAAACGTACATTGAATTCAATATATAAGTGTGTAACAGAAAAACAAAAATTAACACATTTTAGAATACGGATATACAGTATGTACAACTTTTTGATCTATATTTTGTTTTTACATTTTGAATAATTCCTTGGTCGAGAGGTTGTATTTCTGCCGTTAAGTTTGGTGGCAAAAATTTTACAAACACATTTGAATATTCATTCATTAAACTGTGCCTTGTAGCGTTGTCAATAAACAAAATAATTTTTCATTTCTAATGATCGCGGCTTCGCAGCGTTACCTATAACCAACGGCATTAACTTTTCTTCTGTACTGCTGCAGCAGAACAATACGCTCAGTCTTTCTTTTGCCAGTTTACCTCCTTTACAAACTGCGCCTTTTGCAACGAGACTTCGAGTAGGTAATTGACGATAAAACAATCCAGTTTCATTCGCATTAAACTGATTCTCAGGTAAATAATTTTTGAAAAGAAGGAAGTTTTTCTTTCCAAACTGAGGCAGCTTTAAGATCTACATTCGCTCCTTCACCACTTAAAGCTGTAAATTTAATGTTATATCTCAAGTGGAAAGATTATAACCACACATTGCTTGCTTTAAAGTTCTCTATTTGTAACTCAGAAGCCAATAGCTTAGTCTTTTCTTGAATTATTGGGCCACTGATCGGAATATTCTTAGACCTGCATTTTTCAAAAAACGATTTCACTCCCCCATTTATTTTTTCAAAATCAGTATATGTTCCTTTTTATTTTTAATATTAGCGATTGTTGATTTGGAAACTCCATATTTTTCTGCCAATTTCCTTATAGATAGGCTTTTATTAGCCGGTTCATTCAATATCTCACTTTTAATTTTCAGAGATAACTCCACTGGGTGTTTTCTTTTTGACATGATTGCAACAACAGATCAAATATGCATAATTGTGTCAATAGCTAATCCATGAAATTTGATACATACATAAGTAAATAGCATACAAATATGCATACATATTAAATGTATTGTCCAAGATATAAAGGGATTTTAATGCTTTCTGTTTAAAAATTGAGACAAATTTTGTCCAACTTCCAAGATAGACAGTGTCCAAATTAAGCAGTGAATATATGGATATTTTGTACGATATCAAAAGAACCGCTTTTTTTGAAGAGATAGTTTTAGTGCACAAATTAAGCTTTTGGTCCGAACCTAACCTGAGACTCTATAACATTTAACATAAAACCATATATCCTTCGAACAAGTTCGGCGCACTAAACACACTTCGAAAAACAGGTACGAGCGGTATGACCATGAAAATCAGGTAGGTATAAAATGTCCGCCACATGAACATTAGGTAGGTAAAGAATAGTATAAAATGGGCAGTAATACAACGGGATACCTCATTATCATTTGGACCAGCAGTTAGTTAACATTGACGTAGAGGAAATATCTCAAACTAAAAATATTCTACAAGATGAATAATTTAAGCATAGAGACCAGAAATTACATTCCACTCGACTTGACAAAAACAGGAATGTTGTTGGAGGAAAATCGAAGAACGAATGCTTTTCCAGTCTCAATCGACGAGGATGTAAATACCCGAGTTTTTGGTAACAATGTAAACATTAGACAACCAATTCCGAACATTCAGAAAAGAAGAAGAAATTCCACACTAGAATCCGAAGAGGATACGCTTCCTAGACTAGTACCCAAACAGAAATTGTATCGTAGTGTTGTTGAAGGCAATGTTAACATTACCAGACCTCCGACAGCACCTCATTCAGAGGTTAGACCAGAAAATTCTGCGGTTATGTTTGAAAATAATTTGTATACTAGAGCCTTTAAAGACAACGCTGACATAGTCAGACCTACGACAACTCTGGGAAGCTCTAATTATTATTATAACATGGATATCTTACAAAGAGAAGCTGAGTTCTACAGACGTACTTTGAAGGAGTTGAAGGAAAAAGATGCTGAATACTACACAAGAATGTCGTTACAGGAAGATCGAGGGACGAATGCTGTTAATTTAAAAAAATCTGCAGTACCCGAAGAGAATGGGTATCCCAGACAAATACCCACGGAGAATGTGTATCCTAGAGCTCTGGGAAGCTCTAATTATTATTACAACATGAAAAGTTTACAAACGGAGGCTGAATTCTACAAACGCGCCGTGATGGATTTGGAGGAAAAGGGATATCGAAGGAAGAACGCTGTTATTGATTGCGGACGTCCAAACCCCGTTCATCCAGGTTTCGCAAATATTCCTGCAGAGTATTTGCATCCTAATACTTATAAAAATAATTTGAACCTTATGGGACCACCGGCAGCTCCAATAACGAATCGTTACAACATAAATAATTTACAAGGAGAGACTGCATACACTACCGCCTCCATGGAATATGGGATGGGGTTAATGGAAGAAGATCATCGAAGAATGAATTATGGACTCCCAGACTCAGCTGATTCGGCGCTTTTTTATTCACGCACTGAAAATTCAGACAGCGAGTTTATTGATGTTTGTGATTTGTCGATCTCAAACACTGAAGCTCCAAACAGTGCAGAGGTAGAAAGGGATTACATAGACGTTTGTGGATTGTCGACAAGCTTAAGACAAGACTAAGCTATCCGAGCTTATGACACTATGATGTTCCAAGAACGGGCAGAATATTCGCAGCATTACAGTTCCTCAGAATGCTCGCATGATCACAGTGACAGCGATTTATATTTTTTTAGAATTTTGTAGAATTATGAAACCCTAAAAAGGATATGTAATAAACACAAAAAAATAATAAAAAGTAAATAAAATTTTTGTTAAAGAAAATAAATGATTTCAAATCAAATTAAATATTAATTTAACGTAAAAGCTATAGCTAATAAAATATACTATATAGCGTATAGCTAATAAAATATACTATCTAAGCCGTACAAAATATTTAATATATAAGGTACCTGGATGATCAGCGTAGCCCCCATCGGAGAATGGATATCAATTTGGTACATAAGGACATTAAGTTAAAAGGAGAACTTTTGCGGTAGGAAGAGGATTTGTATCGCAGATTTTCTCAAAGTAACGCAGATATTACCATACTTCCTGTAGCTAGAGAGTTCTACGGATTACAACAATATGAATATGAGAATGGTATGAAGAAAAATTCTCTGTATTTTATAGATTCACGGGTATGTTTTTTAGTATAATGTTGAACAATGTTCAATGTTGAAAAAAGAAATGATACTAGTAATAATCTTTTCAATGAGGTTACAGAATAGTAAAAATAAATTAAAATATGATTTAAGATTGGCAATCTATTTTAATACCAAATTCGAGGACGAAGGGGTGGCCTCAATGACAATAGACTATTTTTGAGGACCTCATTTATTTTAGTACCCGATTTTTCGGTTGCTTTTTTGCTAAGTGCTTTTACCTTAAAATTATTATCAGCTTTTGAGAATACCTAGCAAGTTCATAATTAGATTTCATTGAATTCTCTTTGAAAGTTATAATTTTTAGTTATAATAAGAATATATAGAATCCCTATGGCATAAATTTTCTTTGTTCTGTAGAACTTTAGATTGGGAAATTTAATTAATACTCTTTCTTCGCTTTTGAAAAGAAAGGACTGTTATAAAACAGGTCTAAATTAGGTTAGACTTACCACAATAACAATACCGAAATAGGCTACCTGTTTTTGGGGCTTAGAGGCAGTATGCTAATTATATCGAAATAAAGAGTTTAACAAATAAGTCCACTTTGTCGAGGCAGAATTTTCGAGAGCTTTACAAGTGGGCTTTGCTTCGAAAAGCGGAGAGCTGTAACCAAAGCCGTCCTAGCAAATGAACTTAAAGTTGTAAAATGTGCTGGCATTTCTCTATTTTTTTCTATTTCTCCGCCTAATTGATAAATAGTAGTTTGCAATATCTCTGAAATCTCATCTCATCTCATGTGGCGACTTTCGCTTTCTCGTACAGACAGATGGGAGAACAATTACTCGGAATTCAGAACACGGCTTTTTATACGGCTGCTATATATATTTCTGGCCTAGGCAACACTAAGTGTTGCCAGCTGCAATCTGACATTTCCATTGGAAAGTTTGACATTTTTTAGCATAACATCACTCAGAACGTTTTGTCATTTAATCGTGAATTGTTTTATTTATAGGGAATTAAAAAATTCATCTCGGCCAAAAAATGGAATTACTCGTAAACATTTTCGTGCGATCATTTTTCACAACTTTCGACTAACTAAACTTGAACTAAAATCTTTGTATGGCTATGAAGCACCATCCTATAGCACTATGAAAAACTGGTACAACGAATTCAATCGTGGTCGACGCTCGCTCAAAGGCGAATTCCGTGAAGGTCGTCCAAAAACAGCCGTTGTGCCAGAAAACATCGATGCCGTAAGTGAACTGATAATGCAAGACCGCCATGTAACATACCTTCAGATAAAGGCATGCCTATGCATTTCTCCCACCAGCATACATTCGATATTGCATGAACACCTGGCTGCAAAAAAGATTTGTTCTCGTTGGATCCCGCACAATTTGACAATCGCTCAAAAAAAGGCTCGTGTGGATTGATGTAAAGAAATGCTGAAAAAATACGATCGCGGTACTTCAAAAGACGTTTATAAGATCGTGACAAATCATGGATCTATGCGTGTGCGCCCGAAACAAAACAGCAATCGACCGTGTGGGTCTTCCAAGACGAGCCGAATCCAACGAAAGTTGTTCGTGGAAGAAGCACTTCGAAGCAAATGGTTGCCTGTTTCTTCGGCAAAACTGGTCATGTGGCGACTGTTCCGCTTGAGCAGCGTAGGACGGTCAATTCTGAGTGGTACACCACCATTTGTTTGCCTGTAGTCCTCGGAGAAATTCGAAAAACGACCAAGAGAAGACAAATCATTGTACACCATGACAATGCGAGCTCACACACATCGGCTCAAACCAGCGCCTTTGACCGGCCAAAACGTCGAATTGATTGGTCATCCGCCATACAGCCCTGACTTGGCACCCAATGACTTCTTTTTATTCCCAAACATCAAGAAAATAATGCGTGGTCAACGATTTTCGTCGCCAGAAGATGCTGTTGAAGCAATCAAATTTGGAGTGGAAAAAGTGCTTCGAAAATTGGTTTGAGCGCATACAAAAGTGTACAAATCTTGATGGAGAATAATTTGAAAAACAAAAAAACCATTTTCGTTGATAAATATTCCTATTTTCATTATTAGGCCAGAAATATATATAGCAGCCCTCGTATAACCGTATAAATAATACAACTTAAAGTTTTGCAAATAATCTACCAATTTCTGGTCGTTACAGGACAGGTACCTAGCACGGTAAGTAAGTAGGAAGTGTTCAGGTTAAACAATAAGTTCTGCTTCAAGAGGCAGAAATTTCCAGAGCTTTGCAAGTGGGCGAAGCGAAGCTCTTAAGCTAGATACCCAAACTAAATTATTATAAAATCTAGGAAAACATTAAACATTAAAAAGACAAAATTTGATTTTACATTATTTAGTATTTGAAAATATTTACTTTATAGAGAAAATATAAATCACAAATCTATCATTTTATGACGTTTTACATTACAAAATATTATTTAACCATTATCCTAAATTAGTCTAAATACTTAGTTCTAATAATATTTATCTTACATCTAAAATTCAGCACTGAGCTGTGCTCCTTAATCTCTGCAGTTGCATAGTATCATTGCCACCTTCTGCAATCGCTCCATTATCGCTGCCATTATTCCTTGCTGGTCTTTTCGCTGCCAGTTCGTCGATTTCATCCTCATAATCGGAAATATCGGACAGATTTGGATCATTGAAATTCAAGTGCCTCCTTCGGATCCGCTTATGTGATGTTGTGGGCGTGGCAACATAAGGTTCCAACATAATAATACGTTGTCGTGGTGCTTGCGGAGTCGAAGTAGATTGTTGATCTGGTGAAAATGGGGACCTAACCTCATAACTAGTTTCACTGTCGTCATCCGAGAAATCTGAAGATTTTTTAAATGAGCAACTACTCTCGCTGTAGTGATATGACGTTCAACTTGCCGACAATTCAGAAATGCTTTCTTTATCTGCAGTGTTCGGAGCTATTGGTTCATCTGCCACCATCGTTTCATAACCAAGAAGGCTTTCTTTATTTTCAGTGTTCGGAGCTATTGGTTCATCTGCCATCATCGTTTCATAACCAGGAAGCTCGGATTCCGTTGAGCTTGTCGATAATCTATAAACTTTAATAATCTCGCCTGCCTCTTTAGTGTCCGGAGTTGGCGGAGGTCCATCATAACTTTTAGGATACAATTCCTCCCTGAATGTTTCTCGTCTGAGCTCAATGTTCTTATGTCCCCGGCTCTCTGAATTTGTCATTGGCTGATCTCGTGGTACAGTTGGTGAGTGAGTAAGTTGCGATGGTGGATCAGGTGAGTCTGGAGGTCCGCAAACGATAACAGCGTTCAACTTTTGATATTCCTCTGCTGTTAACCACTTTCCTTTTTCCATCAAGGCGGGAGTGTAGTATCTAGCTTCTACTCTTAAATTATTCATGTCTCAATAATTCGTAGAATATATGAAGTTTCAGATATTTGCTCTCCGTCAGTGTGAACTAATTGCTGTTCGAAGTGATAATGATGTCTCCGATTGTAGACTGCCCCTTTTATAACGGGTGATTTTTTTGAGGTTAGGATTTTCATGCATTAGTATTTGACAGATCACGTGGGATTTCAGACATGGTGTCAAAGAGAAAGATGCTCAGTATGCTTTGACATTTCATCATGAATAGACTTACTAACGAGCAACGCTTGCAAATCATTGAATTTTATTACCAAAATCAGTGTTCGGTTCGAAATGTGTTTTATCGACAAATTTTGTTCAGCGATGAGGCTCATTTCTGGTTGAATGGCTACGTAAGTAAGCAAAATTGCCGCATTTGGGGTGAAGAGCAACCAGAAGCCGTTCAAGAACTGCCCATGCATCCCGAAAAATGCACTGTTTGGTGTGGTTTGTACGCTGGTGGAATCATTGGACCGTATTTTTTCAAAGATGCTGTTGGACGCAACGTTACGGTGAATGGCGATCGCTATCGTTCGATGCTAACAAACTTTTTGTTGCCAAAAATGGAAGAACTGAACTTGGTTGACATGTGGTTTCAACAAGATGGCGCTACATGCCACACAGCTCGCGATTCTATGGCCATTTTGAGGGAAAACTTCGGACAACAATTCATCTCAAGAAATGGACCCGTAAGTTGGCCACCAAGATCATGCGATTTAACGCCTTTAGACTATTTTTTGTGGGGCTACGTCAAGTCTAAAGTCTACAGAAATAAGCCAGCAACTATTCCAGCTTTGGAAGACAACATTTCCGAAGAAATTCGGGCTATTCCGGCCGAAATGCTCGAAAAAGTTGCCCAAAATTGGACTTTCCGAATGGACCACCTAAGACGCAGCCGCGGTCAACATTTAAATGAAATTATCTTCAAAAAGTAAATGTCATGAACCAATCTAACGTTTCAAATAAAGAACCGATGAGATTTTGCAAATTTTATGCGTTTTTTTTTTTTAAAAAGTTATCAAGCTCTTAAAAAATCACCCTTTACTATTCTTCTGGGGCACATGAAAGGCAAAACTTGCCAGTGCAGAGGCGTAAACTTATTTCTGCTACCTGTTTTCAGGGGCTTTTTCGAACCGCACACCGGTTGAACGAAAATGCGGTTTTATGTTAGGTATATTAGAACAGGTAGCAGGTTGGTATAATTTGTTATTAGGCTACCTAGGATCCTAAAAGGTACAAATTGTAAAGCTTTGTAAAGAAAAAAGGCTTTGACAAAGCAGAATATTCTAGAGCTTTACAAGTCATCAAAATGTGTTAGTATTTCTCTATTTTCATTTGTTACTCCGCTTAATCATTTATTAGTAGTTTATAATGTTTAAGTTTACTCCCTCGAGAACTGACCTCATATGGGAGGGATGAGCAGACAGTCACTCGGTCAGTCAGTCATTCAACTTGACTAGTCAGCCTGATAATTATTCGAGACATAACCTTTTTTCTATCTTGATTAGTTTTAGAGCAATTTAATTGCTTTGCCTGCAATTTATAACTGCGGTTAATTGTGAAGACCACACCGAGTGGTCAGCTCATTGAAAGAGGCGAATAAAATTTTTAGTATAGTCAAAAAGAAAAATGGAAATATAAGAAAGCAGCTTACACTCAAGTGTGGGAGAAAGGGTATAGAGGAATTCACTTACCTGAAGCACAAATTAGAGAAACTACAGGTACCCCAGAGTTGTACTTCCTATTACAATAAAAAAGTTATCGTGTTTGTAATTGGAAAGTGTAAAATAAGAGTGTATACACTAACATAATTACTCGGCTTATGACAATTTCACTTAGCCTTTGCTAACCCATAAATTGCCGTTAAGTGCAGGATAACTTATTATTTTGATGATATATTACTCCTGCTTTCGGTGTTACAAATTTATGATTTCAATTAGTAGAAATTATTTGTGTTATGAAATTTTAGCAAAGCGCTGTAGTGGACGAGGTCAAGGCAAGTGGCGATTTTTAGTCAATTCCTTTCGAAAACATGCCAGTTAGCCTTGCTAGCGAGGTTAACTTAAAACTTTCCTATGAAGTTTACTTTTTCCTAAGGCAATTTCTTGGAAGGAGGGGCAGTGCTTGATTAGCCACGTAGCAAGAGTAGCAAATGCTACGGGCCCGCGAATTGGGGGACCCCGCGAAGCGCTTAGGCCACCTAAAAATCTAAAACTCAATTTCGTCACGTTAAGTCGTAAAAATAAGTAGGCATTTAAGGAATTTCTTAACTTTAATGTTCTAATGTTTAATTATAAATATAATAAGCGATATATTTATATTAGTATCTATACTAAGTACACCAGGTACAGTTCTACTCTTCAGGCGTCCAGATTTTGATGATGTGGTGGCATACCAAGCCTCTCCAAAGAATTTAGAAATTCCACTGGATAATTCACGGCGTCGTCTTCATTGTCAAGACGATCGATCGATTTGTACGACCGCAAGTCTCCCGGAATTTTACTTTGAATCTTCCAGTTAAAGTCAACAACATCGGCATTTTTGGTAGCTAACATTACGCGTGCACTTAAGGAATCGTAGTTACGATAATTTAGCCAATGCCCGAACATTCCTGATGAGTTCATCTTTCGTGAATTGATACCCGGCGAATGGAATTGATATCCAACCACGGGAAGTATCAACCGGAATTGACCCATTTCCAATTTTTAGCGAAGACGATGTAAAACGTTTACGGCAATGTCATTTTTGTTCGTATCCCATAATAGATGTGGATTTGAGACTGATATGTCGAAATGATTATCGCGAAAAGCTTGGGAACTTCATTTTCATTCCACTGAGTAAGACGTTCCAGCGATTGTCGGAAAACGTTCATGAATTGCAAAAGTAAATATTCTACAAAGCGCTTTATTGCAGTTCACGTATCGACCGTATCGTTCAAGGCCAATAACCGCCATGTTGCTTCCTTAGGTGACTTAATTACAAACGTATTTTATCGATTACACCAAACTACAATACTCAACATTCACATGACTTTTGAATGTGAATTAGACAAGAGTGGCGAATATAGTACGATCCATGTGTTGTCAACTTCAATATTCACTCTTCTAAATTGAATGCTCAATGTTCTGCCATTGTTGTCTGGTGAGCGACGCCTATAGAGTGGATATCCATCATTTCCAGTTTGTGTTTCCGAAAGAAAAGCACTTGTATACTCTTTCGTGCATTTATTGTCATACAATTATTGACATACAAACCGAAGTGGGATTGTAGTGTCCACAAGGTCCATGAACCATATTGGTTTTCGTCACTTCGTATAATACTGGATCTTTCTTTGCATCAGGAATTGCCGCATTATTGAATGATTTGATTAAGTATGTAATTTGAAGTAGTGAAGCGTAATCAATAATACACTCAATTTCGAATTTTTTGATGATACGTTATTTTGCATTTCAGCTGACGATATATATATATATACTAGAGGACCCGCCCATCGAATGATAAATGAGCCAGTTTTAATTCATTGCATTGTGTGTTTGCTTGCAGTTCTATTCTACCATTCCTAATATTTATCAATTTTAATATTTTTCAGGAAGGATCAGTTTGAAATTGTACGCATATATGTATTCATCGTTCCCGTTTAAATATTGCATTGCTCTGTGCAATGCTTCGAAAAGATTTCTGTATATCTCAAATTTTAATTGACCTTTTTATCAACACTTCAGTTATGCCACTATTTTTCATGCCAGACCTTTTGCAATTGTAAATTGCCTGTCAAGATACCCCCTCCAATAGTTAGCAGGTATGAAAAAAATATTATAGCTACCCATAGATGTATTGAATGACCCAATTTATTACTTAAGAACGAACAACTCTGTCTACAATATGAAAACTTGATCTACAGATGTCGCCTTTTACTTTGGCATCGTTTTGTTTAATGCACATTTACGCCAAATTAAGGTTTGAATATTGAATACAGCGCCTTCCATGGGTCAAACATTTAAAATTAGCAATTAATTACAAATGAAAAATTAGTTTAAAGAACATTTTCCAGTGGACCAAATTATAAATCTAAACCATTCTCGAATCTCTTTGAACATACACACAGAATTTCATCAAAATCGGTCCATCCGTTTAGGAGCAGTTCAAATGCAAACACACGGTCAGAAGATTTATATATATAAAGATGTATGTATATTAATATTATAATTCCTCGGCCTCCTGAATGTGAACAAGATCATACCGTCATGATTCAAAACGAGGAAAACTGGAAGAATGTGAGGAGTTGCATAGAAAACCTACTAAGGTTAAAAGACCTGGACCTTGACGGCGGACATGAAAGACGAGAGATAGGTTTTACATCTAAATGTGAAACTGGTCCCAGAGTGGGCGACGGTTCCATAAAGTGGAGATTTTAAGTGACCTGCAAGGTCATTTTTCGCACCAACATAGCAGACCTCAGTCAATATCGTACAGAAGAAAATTATGTTCTTTTTTCTTTATTTAATTTACAATAAATGTTTTGAGTTGAATTATTATATATGTATGTATATTTTTCTTCAATTATAGAAAAAGTTGTCATTAATTATTACATAAAACTTAATTTAATACTTAATCGTAAACTAATTATATCTAAAGTTTTTTCAATTCTAGTAACTGCGCAATTTATTCCTCATCCTCTGTATTGCTACACTTTGGGTTCCTTAATCCATCCATTCATCATTTGACATTCCTGTTCTGTTAACCACTTTCCTTTTTCCATCAAAGCGGGAGTGTCTTCATCACTTGCTTGTCTTTTCGCTTCCGGTTCGTCGCTTTCATATGGCTCCAACATAATAGTACGTTGTCGTGATGCTTGCGGAGTCAAAGTAAGTTCTGATGGTGGATCAGGTGAGTCTGGAGGTCCGCACACGATAACAGCGTTCATCCTTTGAAATTCCGTTTTTGTTAACCACTTTCCTTTTTCCATTAAGGCGGGAGTGTCTTCATCACTTGCTGGTATTTTCGCGTCCGGCTCGTCGCCTTCATATGGCTCCAGCCTAATAATACGTTGTCGTGATGCTTGCGGGGTCGAAGTAAGTTCTGATGGTGGATCAGGTGAGTCTGGAGGTCCACACACGATAACAGCGTTCATCCTTTGATATTTCGTTTTTGTTAACCACTTTCCTTTTTCCATCAAGGCGGGAGTGTCTTCATCACTTGCTGGTCTCTTCGCGTCCGGTTCGTCGCTTTCATATGGCTCCAGCCTAATAATACGTTGTCGTGATGCTTGCGGAGTCGAAGTAAGTTCTGATGGTGGATCAGGTGAGTCTGGAGGAACGCACACGATAACAGCGTTCATTCTTTGAGATTCCTGTTCTGTTAACCACTTTCCTTTTTCCATCAAGGCGGGAGAGTGTCTTCATCCCTTGCTGGTCTTTTCGCGTCCGGTTCGTCGCTTTCATATGGCTCCAACCTAATAATACGTTGTCGTGATGCTTGCGGAGTCGAAGTAAGTTATGATGGTGGATCAGGTGAGTCTGGAGGTCCGCACACGATAACAGCGTTCATTCTTTGATATTCCGTTTTTGTTAACCACTTTCCTTTTTCCATCAAGGCGGGAGTGTCTTCATCACTTGCTGGTCTTGTCGCGTCCGGTTCGTCGCTTTCATATGGCTCCAGCCTAATAATACGTTGTCGTGATGCTTGCGGGGTCGAAGTAAGTTATGATGGTGGATCAGGTGAGTCTGGAGGTCCGCACACGATAACAGCGTTCATCCTTTGATATTTCGTTTTTGTTAACCACTTTCCTTTTTCCATCAAGGCGGGAGTGTCTTCATCCCTTGCTGGTCTTTTCGCGTCCGGTTCGTCACTTTCATATGGCTCCAGCCTAATAATACGTTGTCGTGATGCTTGCGGAGTCGAAGTAAGTTCTTTTTTTTTCAAAATTATTTTGTTTGTTGTATCTGCTTTTTCTTAAAGCCTAACAATAAGTAATGAAATCTTAAATCTATTTAAAAACTAGACAGACTCAAGCAAGTGATTGAGCTGTTTTTGTGTTACGTCGCTTTTTAATACGCAGGCATATCTCTTCTTTTATGTCGTGTTTGATCGCAGGAATGTACCAAAGCATTAGCCAAGGTGTTTGGATGATCTCGGAGTTTAGATATATATCTGATTCTGCTGTCTTCTACTTTTTGTTTACCATAGGAATACCAAAGTCTTTATGGATATTTTCGTTACGCATGTACCATGGTGAACACGTGATTGTTCTAAGCATTTTTGATTGGATCCTTTGTATTAGATCAATATTAGGTCGTATCCCACAGTTGAATGCCATACATCCAAATCGGCTTTATGACCGCATTATATAAGAGCACTTTGTTGTCTAGGCTAAGTTTGGAGTTTTTATTTAAAAGCCAATTTAAATTTGCAGCTCTAATCTTCATACATGTTATTCTACTAGATACGTGTTTTCTCCACGTGAGCCTTCTATCTAGGTGAATACCAAGATATGTTACTTCGTTCGCTTGGGGTACTAAGATATTGTTTATTTTTACTGCCGGGCACATCTTTGGTCTTAGCGAGAATGTAATGTGCTTACACTTCTGTTCATTCACATTTATACGCCAGTTCGCTAGCCATTCTTCGACAGAACTTAAATGCTCCGTTAATATTCTTGATGCTAAATTGTGGCATTTATTACGGCTCACTATTGCTGTATCGTCCGCCAAAGTTGAAGTTAATACATTGTTAGCTGTTGGAAGATCTGCTTTATATATGATGTATAGTGTTGGGCCTAAAACACTGCCCTGGGGTACACCAGCCCTTATCTGACGTTCATCAGATATGAAATCTCCCACTTTTACCATAAATTTTCTATTTTTTAAATAAGACTCCAAGGTTCTATAAAATTCTAAAGGTAGAATTTTTTTAATCTTATATAAAAGACCTTTGTGCCACACCTTATCAAACGCCTGAGCTACATCTTGAAATATTGCTGAACAGTACTCCCTGTGCTCAAATGCTTTCCTTATCTCGTTAGTAATTCTATTTACTTGCTCTATTGTGCCATGTTTCGCACGAAATCCGAATTGATGCATTGGTATTGTGTTATCTTCGAGGAAAGGAGACATCTTTGATAGTAATACTTTTTCAAATACTTTTGAAAGACAGGGTAGAGGACTGATTGGTCTGTATGAAGACGGCTATGTTAAGTCTTTCCCAGGTTTATCTATCAAGATAATCTGCGACTTTTTCCATGAAATTGGATAGTATCCGAAACCAAGAATTGCATTGCAGAGCGAAGAGAGCACCTCTACAGCAATAATTGGTAATTCAATTAGCATTTTTGGGGAAATTTTATCGTGTCCCGGCGACTTTTTTGGATTAAGTTCTTTGATGATACCAATGATTTCAGAAGGTAAAGTCATAAGAGGCTCGAGCGACTCTTTAGCTGTGTTGGGTAAGATTTGACAGCTTAAAGTTGTTCTTTGGCAAATTGGGTTGACCTTTTCTAGGTGATTTGCAAAGCAATTAGCCTTTTCCTCGTCACTTCGAGCCCAATTTCCTCCCAAGTCTCGTATAGGCATGTTGCAGTCAGTTGGTGGCTTCATGGACTTTTGGGCTTTCCAAAGGGAATTTTGCTTGTTTGAATTCGGACACAGCTTCTTTATATACATTTCGGTGTTCAATTCTACCTCACGTTTAAGCGTGTTTTTTAATTTACGTACAGCAGATTTTAATTGAAGCTGAGTGGAAGGGGAACGATTTATCTGCCATTCACGTCTTGCATGCCTTTTTACATTTACAAGCATTTCTATTTCTCTATTAGAGATTTTTCTGAAACCAAGCGGCTTATAGCTTTTGTTTGGTGTTGCTAAGACAGCTGCGCTGGTTATTATATCATTGACTTCTCTTCTACTTTCGTCAATATCTCTTCCTGTATTTATTTTGTACTCAATATTAATGTGGCTACTGACGTATTTTTTACATTTTAGCCAATTTGTTTTATAAGAAGTTAGACCCACTTTTGGATTAACGAATATTGGTTTGTTCACATAATTTTATTAGTACCGGAGAGTGATCAGAAGATAGATCAGTACATGTATTTGCTGTTATGTGCGATTTATCTATATTTTTGATTACAGCAAAATCAATTGAATCTGGTATTTTCTTCCGATCACTAGGCCAACATGTCGGCTTACCAGGAGATATTATTTCAAGGTTATTGTGCCTATTTATACAGCTGTCGTCCTTTCGGATTAATAAGACGTGAGCCCCAGTACGTGTGTTTTGCGTTGTAATCTCCACCTGCTAGAAATCTTTGACCTAGTGTTCCAAAAAGTCTTCACATTCGATTTCTGCAATTTTAAAACGAGGTGGGCAGTATATAGCCGTAAGGTTTAAGTCACAACCCCGATTTTTTACTGATATTGTTGTAGCTTGTAACTGTGGTGTAGCATACGATTCTAGAGCATAGTGGTTTAAACGATTTCTAATCAACACTGCCGTGCCACCATGCGCTTTTCCATCCGGATGATTTGTAACATATAGTCTAAATCCCGGTATGTTGAAATTATTTTTATTTGTTAGATGAGTTTCTGAAGTAAGCATTAACATCTATATTCTTTACAGACAGAAATCTGATAATCTCTAATTTATGTTGGTTAACACCGTTAGCATTCCATATACAGATATTTAGTTTTTTTTTTTTTTTTTTTTTTTATTACAAACATTTTTAAAACTTTAACAATGTTTGATATCACTACAACTAGTTTCAAAACTAACGAGCAGTTTGATCTGAATAACTTAAAAACGAATTACATAGAAATTAATAGTAATATTCATACATAGATGGTAAATAATTAATTAATTCCTTTATATTTTAGCTTCCAACTAAGCTATGTGGTTTTTTGCGACATAATCGACTAGAGCGGCATGTGTCTAAAAGAAGATTTCTCGCCTCCTCGTTCACATGTGCATTAAGCCTTTTGTAGTGGGCATCTGCCTGATTCCTTATTTCTTCGGCGACTGTATTCATCCTTAGGTCTCGATGAATATCCGCATTTCTGCAGTACCAGGGAGCATTTACAATGCCTCTTAGCACCTTGTTCTGAAAACGTTGTATAATATTAATACTGCCATCATTGGCACACCCCCACAGTTGCGCACCATATGACCATACCGGCTTGATTATTTGTTTATAAAGAAGTAATTTGTTGTATATGGACAGGTTTGACCTTCGCCCAATTAGCCATTTCATTTTCGATAATTTCAGGTTAAGTTCAATCCTTTTTATTTTAATATGCTCTTTCCAACGTAATCTAGCATCAAGCGTGATGCCAAGATATTTAGCTGTATTTGCGTATGGTATGCAGACATCTAGAATACTTATAGGTTGATAAGTGATTCTTTTGTTTGTAAAATTTACATGAACCGATTTGTCACCGTTTAGTTTTATTCTCCATTTTTTAGTCCAACTTACTACAGAGTTGATCGCATGTTGCAGGTTTAGCGCAGCTTTTTCTGCTGTTTTTTCGACGCATAGTATTGCGGTGTCATCAGCAAAAGTGCCAGTCATACTGTTTGGTGCTAACGGTAAGTCTCTTGTATACAGAATATATAAAAGTGGCCCTAAGATACTTCCCTGAGGAACTCCTGCTTCAATTTCTTTAAGTTTTGAGAATTCATTTCCTTGTTTTACACGGAAAAATCTCGTGGTGATATATGATTCTAAAAGAGCACAATACTCAACCGGAAGGCATGATTTTAGTTTTTGCATAAGGCCTTCGTGCCATACCTTGTCAAACGCTTGTGCAACGTCAAGGAATACAGCTGAGCATACGTTTCCCTCCTCCAGGGATTTTTCTATTTCTGATGTTATTCTGTGAATTTGTTCTATTGTTGAATGCTTATTTCTAAAACCGAACTGATGCGATGGGATTAACTGCTTTTCGTCGATTATAGATTTCAATCTAAGATAAATTAATTTTTCAAAAAGTTTTGAGATTTGTGGAAGTAGTGAAATTGGTCTATATGACGAGACTACGTGAGGATCCTTTCCTGGCTTAGGAACCATAACAACTTCGGCGACTTTCCAAAGGCTTGGAAAATGTGTCAGACGGATTGCTGAATTGTACAGATAGGTGAGCTTCCGTAAACATTTGTATGGTAACTGCTTTAACACTTCAGCTGTAATTAAATCGAAGCCAGCTGCTTTCTTAACTTTAAGCTTTTTAATTTCACTTTTAAGTTCACAAATGGTGATTGCTGGGATTGTTGCATGATCCTGTTGAATACTACTAAGGAACGCGATTTCACTATCCTCGTTTGGACGAAACGTTTGGTGCAACGTGACTTATTGGACGTTTCAGATACTTTGTACTTTTCCAGAGTGAGTAATCATCTTTTTTGTCAGCGGATAGTTGAGATAAATATTTATTAATTGATTCATTCTTAATATGAGCAATTTCTCGTTTTAATTCTGCTGTTGCCTTATTAAGGTTGGTTTTGTCGAAAGGTGAGCGGGTTTGTTGCCATTTCCGTCGTAACTTTCTTTTTTTAATTAGAAGGATTTTTATTTCTTTAGGGTAATTTGAACCTATAATTTTCCGCTTTATCTCCGGAGTATTATCCCAAGCTGCTTGTTGAATTTCTTTCGTAAATGTGTTAACTTCTAACTCTAGTTGTTCAATTGTTGTGATTTTCGGACACTTTATTTTAGTCTGAAGTATTTGTTTGAACGAAGTCCAGTCCGTATTTTTGTTGTATAACTTCAGACTAGTATCTCTTTGAATTAGTGTTTCACTTACTGTTAAATATAATAGGGAGTGATCAGAGCTTAGATCTAACCCACCTTTTAAGTATTTCTATGAAATTTCGAGATATTTTCCTGGTTATAAAGAAGTCTATAACATCTGGTATTTTGTTGGTGTCCGTTGGCCAATAAGTTGGTGTTCCGGTCGATACAAACTCACACCCGGTTTCCTGAGCTGCCTGGAATAAGTCTCGCCCTTTAGCTTTCGTTAGGCGCGATCCCCAGTAAACATGCTTAGCGTTAAAGTCGCCTCCCATAATAAATTTGTGTTTGTGCATATTGAGAAGTTCTTTATATTCTTCAACGAGGATTTTGTATCTCGGCGGGCAATATATTGCAGTAATTGACAAGGGTTGGTTCATTGCTTTTAATGTAATACTTGTGGTTTGAATATTGTGCGTACTGATTTTTCTATCCTCATAATGTTTAATGCTGTTTTTAACAATAACAGCAGTGCCTCCCCTCGCAAAATTACTAGGGTGGATTGTATGATAGACATCGTAATTTTGGAAAGTTATATGGCTGTGTCTCGTAAAATGAGTTTCGGATATTAGACATACATCTATTTTCTCTTTTTGTAAAATAAGTAGAAGCTCTTCTTGGTGCTTTAATAGTCCATTTGCATTCCATGTCATAACTCGGAGAGCACCATTCATACCTTAGATTTTGTTTTATTTTTATTTTTTTCGAGGTTATCCAAACGGCTGCACAGATCGTTATTGAATTTTTCTTGTTTATTTAACTTCTCAAGGATTTGAGTTAGTAGGTCTTCGGTAATCTTTGTGTTTTGTTTTTCGTTCACCACGTTTGAGTTGTTTTTCAATACTTCAGAAAAAGTGAGCTTACTCGTCTGTACACGATTCTGCTTGTTGACAGTACTTTTAATACCAATGGGTAGATTTTTTTGATGTACTGGGCAAATTTGTGGAAATTTTTTGTTTCTTCAAGGCTTTGTTACGAATACTTTGAAGCTCCTTGGCAACAATACATCCTCTGTAGTTTGCCGGATGGCTTTCGCCACAGTTACAGCATTTTGGTTTTTCTGAGTTGGTTTTTTGGCACTCGATGGTTTTGTGCTTACCACCGCATTTAACGCACTTTGACATTTTGCCACAGAAGTTCTTGGTGTGTCCAAATGCCTGGCAATTTTTACATTGTGGAATAAGTTTAGAATTCCTAACAGGCTCGATAAGAACAACGGTGTGAAGAATGTGTTTGATTTCATAAATTTTTTTTGATGTCTTCATTAGAATCAAAAGTGGCTAAAAACATGTTTAAAGGTTCTCGTGTTTTCCACTTGAGTTTATTTACGACGTTCATAACATTTAAACCTTGTTCTTTTAAATCAGCGATAATATCACTAATGCTGCACGAATGGTGGAGATTTTTAATCATGACCTTTATTGGACGCGTTTGTTTGTCTTCAAAGGAATACCATGAAGCTCCCGACGCAGACAACATTTTTTTCACTGATCTGTAGTCATCACTTGATGTAACGCTTATCTTATGAATATCGTTATTTAATAGTTTAAATACAAATGAACCCTTAGTATTATCTTTAATTATGTTATTTAGTTCTTTATAATTAGAGATATTCGAAATCATAATAGGTGGAGGCCGCGGTTCATATTTCGGTTTTTCATTTTTAACTGTGTGGTTTTCACTCGATGAAAAAGTATTTTCTTTTAAGATCACTTCTGGTGAATCTTCGGCCTTACGCTTTTTACTAGGCCTTTTATTTTTCATCAAAATCCAGTCTGTTTCCATAGCTAATTCTTCTTCATCAGTTTCGTATTGAGATTGACTATAATTAGGCACAAGTGGACGATTATTTTGTTCTTTAAGCTTTTGATTTTCTCTTTTTAATTGTTCGCATAATTGTTCTAAATCTTTCAATTTTTGTCTCAATTCATCTATTTCAGAAACTAATTTTTTCGGTTGGCTTGTTGTTATTTCCTGACCCCCTCCAGGGGGCGGGGTACGAATCATAATCCAGCTATATATTATATGTTTGTTGTATAAGGGATTACTCGTAGGTAATGGTGAGTTAGTTAGCCAATAGTTAGTAAAAATAAATAAATAAATAAATATATATGTGGCAACTACCAGATGAAACGTTTACCAATTTAGGTGTATACTTTTAGGCTAGCCTAGTGCAGCTAAAAAAGCTTAACTTAAAGAACGCAAATACAATTTGGTTCTTGTATTGGATAACAATAAAGCTTATACTATGGTAGTGACTTTTCCAAATTCCTTTTTGCGGGTCAAAGTCCAATAAGAAAAAATGGTAATAGGCTGCCTTACATCTACTGAGAAACTTTTAGCAGGTGCAACAGCCTATCCACTCAATCATCTCACCGCACTTCAACTTCCAGTCGATCTCCGTGAAAAGCACCTTCGTAAACAAACGAGTTGTTTATTTTAATTATTGTCAATATTTAAAATTATTGAATTTATTGATTTTATTTCCTTCACACTTTATTTTTCTCCACTTCTCTCCAGGGATGCCAACTGAGAACCAGATATTTAGTAAGCTAATTTTTTACTTAATAAATTTTGCAGCATTTGATTTTGTGATTTTATTAAATCTTGGATCATTTTTTGCGTGGTAGACATAAATTGTGTCATACACTGTGTAAGATTTGTAATCATAGTTTCAATACCTCCATTTGGAGGATTTTGCGGCAGTTGCATTTGCACAGTGTTGCCTTTCACCACATTTGCATAGCTTCCTTGCATATTATTATTGTTAGAAGTAATAGGATTTGTACTTTTTTCTGAGGTTGCTATAATTTCATTACGGGGCGTTTGTAACAATTGGTTACGCCGTGCTTGAATTCCCTGTGACAACTTAGATTTCAGATCTTTATATACAGGGCAACCTCTGTAGTTAGCAGTATGATTCCCTCCGCAATTGCTGCATTTTTTATTTAACTCTTCTTTCTTAAGGGTGCATTTAGAAGTGGGATGTAAATCACCACATACCACACAAACACTGCGTAGAGTGCAGTATGATTTAGTATGCCCATATTCTTGGCAGTTAGTACCGATTGTACCGGATCGTTTCTTTTATGTGGTTCTTCCACAGTTACTCTACTCTACGATGCAACAAATATTTCAAATTATAAATGGGATGGGTCTCATTTTTTTTAAGTTGATTCGAATTCAGCAACAATTCAATTTTAAACATTGGCTGTGGTATTTTATTTCTACTAAATATATTTACAACTGTTTTAATTCCAAAACCACATTCTTCCAATGCTTCTTTGACTTCACTAGAGTCTACGGCGGACTCTATACCCTTGATTACAACAATTAGGCCCTTAGTGCTCTTCAGTTGATACGAATAATAATTTTTGTTTCTATTTGACAAAAATTTAACTATGTCCATAAAACTTTTTTCAGTGTAGGACTGAATTTTTGTTTCATCTATATTGCCTTTTTTCAAAGGCACTATATGGAAATTGTTAGTACCTACAATTTTACTTATTTCAGCAACGAGAGCATTATTGCTACGTTCGCGCAAATATATTGGAGGTGGTTTGGCATTAACGACTGTGGTGGTACCCTTGGCATCGTCGTCTGTTCCATTCCATTGCTTAGTAAGGCAAACCTATTGCCATTTAAAACTTCCGGTTTATTCTTAATTGGTGTACCGCCTTGAAATTTCTTGGGATTGACCGCCGATTTTGAAGGGCTTAATTTCCTTTTTATGTTAATGTAGCGGTCAATGCCAGTTTGTACAGACTGGCCTTTTTTTATTGGTACATTCTCACCTTGCTTTATGTTGTTCTTCGCTGCCTGCGTACTTGCTGGTACCTGTTTAGTTGGTGTGATCATGTTTGCTGCTGGCCGTTGTTGACTGCCGTTAACTCCTGCTTTAGTTTTTTGTAAGCTCTGCTTATGGTGCTGCTCAGTTGGTCGCTGCGATGACTCATCATTCTCACCGTTGCCTTGTTTGTTGGTAGGAGCTGAACTCGCAGGCTCGACAAAGCTGAAGTAGGCATTCAGAGAATGCCTACGGCCTTGTTGGTGGGGCTGCGCTGCGCTCATGCCTTTGTATTTTTTTGTTTTATTTCACACTTATTATTTGTTATTTTGTTATGTTTTTTGTTTATAAACAGTTTGTGGAAGTAAGTTCTGATGGTGAATCAGGTGAGTCTAGAGGTCCACACACGATAACAGCGTTCATCCTTTGAGATTCCTGTTCTGTTAACCACTTTCCTTTCTCCATTAAGGCGGGAGTGTCTTCATCCCTTGCTGGTCTTTTCGCGTCCGGTTCGTCGCTTTCATATGGCTCCAACCTAATAATACGTTGTCGTGATGCTTGCGGAGTCGAAGTAAGTTCTGATGGTGGATCAGGTGAGTCTGGAGATCCGCACACGATAACAGCGTTCATCCTTTGATATTTCGTTTTTGTTAACCACTTTCCTTTTTCCATCAAGGCGGGAGTGTCTTCATCCCTTGCTGGTCTTTTCGCGTCCGGTTCGTCGCTTTCATATGGCTCCAACCTAATAATACGTTGTCGTGATGCTTGCGGAGTCGAAGTAAGTTCTGATGGTGGATCAGGTGAGTCTGGAGATCCGCACACGATAACAGCGTTCATCCTTTGATATTTCGTTTTTGTTAACCACTTTCCTTTTTCCATCAAGGCCGGAGTGTCTTCATCCCTTGCTGGTCTTTTCGCGTCCGGTTCGTCGCTTTCATATGGCTCCAACATAATAATACGTTGTCGTGATGCTTGCGGAGTCGAAGTAAGTTCTGATGGTGGATCAGGTGAGTCTGGAGGTCCGCACACGATAACAGCGTTCATCCTTTGATATTTCATTTTTGTTAACCACTTTCCTTTTTCCATCAAGGCGGAAATGTCTTCATCACTTGCTGGTCTTTTCGCGTCCGGTTCGTCGCTTTCATATGGCTCCAACCTAATAATACGTTGTCGTGATGCTTGCGGAATCGAAGTAAGTTCTGATGGTGGATGAGGTGAGTCTGGAGATCCGCACACGATAACAGCGTTCATCCTTTGATATTTCGTTTTTGTTAACCACTTTCCTTTTTCCATCAAGGCGGGAGTGTCTTCATCCCTTGCTGGTCTTTTCGCGTCCGGTTCGTCGCTTTCATATGGCTCCAACATAATAATACGTTGTCGTGATGCTTGCGGAGTCGAAGTAAGTTCTGATGGTGGATCAGGTGAGTCTGGAGGTCCGCACACGATAACAGCGTTCATCCTTTGATATTTCGTTTTTGTTAACCACTTTCCTTTTTCCATCAAGGCGGAAATGTCTTCATCACTTGCTGGTCTTTTCGCGTCCAGTTCTGATGGTGAATCAGGTGAGTCTGGAGGTCCGCACACGATAACAGCGTTCATCCTTTGAGATTCCTGTTCTGTTAACCACTTTCCTTTTTCCATCAAGGCGGGAGAGTGTCTTCATCCCTTGGTGGTTTTTTCGCGTCCGGTTCGTCGCCTTCATATGGCTCCAACCTAATAATACGTTGTCGTGATGCTTGCGGGGTCGAAGTAAGTTCTGATGGTGGATCAGGTGAGTCTGGAGGTCCGCACACGATAACAGCGTTCATCCTTTGATATTTCGTTTTTGTTAACCACTTTCCTTTTTCCATCAAGGCGGAAATGTCTTCATCACTTGCTGGTCTTTTCGCGTCCAGTTCTGATGGTGAATCAGGTGAGTCTGGAGGTCCGCACACGATAACAGCGTTCATCCTTTGTCGTGATGCTTGCGAAGTCGAAGTAAGTTGTGATGGTGGATCAGGTGAGTCTCGGTCCGGTTCGTCGCTTTCATTCTCATCGTCGGAAATATCCTCATGTGAGCATTCTGAGGAGCTATATCGATGCGACTTTTCTGCCCGTTCTTGGGACTTCATAGAGTCATAAACTTCGAATTTCGTTAAACTCGTGGATATTCTGTGGAGGCGGTAGCGTATGCAATTTCTCCTTGTAAATTATCTATGTTGTAACGATTCGTTATTGGAGCTGTCGGAGGTCCCATAAGGTCCAAATTATTTTTATAAGAATTAGAATGCAAATACTCTGCAGGAATAACCGCGAAACCTGGATGAATTGAGATTCTTCCTTCGATATCCCTTTTCTTTCAATTCCATCACGGTTCCTGTGTAGAATTCAGCTTCTCTTTGTAAATTTTTCATGTTGTAATAATAATTAGAGCTTTCCAGAGCTTGCGCAGGTCTGGTAATGTCAACGTTGCCTTCAAAAGCTCTCGGATACACATTCTCCGTCGGTATTTGTCTGGGACACGCATTCTCTCCGGGTACTGCTCAATTTTTTAAATTAGCAGCATTCGTCCTTCGATCTTCCTGTAACGACATTCTTGTGTAGTATTCAGCATCCTTTTCCTTCAACTCATTCAAAGTACGTCTGTAGAATTCAGCTTCTCTTTGTAAATTTTCCATGTAATAATAATTTGAGCTTCCCAGAGCTGTCAACGGTCTGGTAATATTCACGTTGCCTTCAAAAGCTCTAGTATACAAATTATTTTCAGACAAATCCGCAGAATTTTTTGGTCTAACCTCAAAGTGAGGTGTTGTTGAAGGTCTAGTAATGTAAACATTGCCTTCTAGTGCAGAATTTGTTCTTCTGTTCTCAATGTCAGTCTCCGACTATCACTCAGCGTGAACAGTTGCGTTTCTAACACAGTGCGTTTGTTTTCAATTCTGTTTATCACCACTATTCGTATTAAAACACGTGCATTAGTTGTTTACTTATCTTAGCCGCGCTTAAAACGCCAGTGACACAAATCAACAATTTGCCAATATGCCCCCCGGGGCTTCTAACCTCGGAGATAACAGATTCGCCTGATTTCTCCGTGCTCCAGACCTAAACGAAAAAGAGCAGAAACGACTCCACTGGATGTATTCCCAGAAATACCAATTACAAAAAAAGACGATCCTAAATTCATCACAATAAAAGCATTGGAAGGTAACAAACCACTAACGAGCTTATCGTGTTTTACCATACATAAAGGTATACTAGCCATTAGCAAAGATGTCAACACTATATCCGAGCTTCGCGACGGCAGTTTACTTCTGCTTTTTAAAAATAAGAAAATTGCAGAAAAGTTTTTGTCAGCAAAATCTCTTCCGGGAGTGTGCGATATCACCGCAAAACTTCACGATAACTTGAACAGCGTAAAAGGAACCATTTTTGCTCCATTCCTGACTCATTTGCCTGAAAGCGACATTATAGAGGGTCTTAAGACGCACGGCGTAACTTCTATATATAAGTTTAATAGAATAATTGATGGTGTATCTAAGCCTACTGGCTCAATTCTCTTATCATTTGATAAATAACATCTTCCCGAAAAAATTGAAGTCGCATGGAGAATCCTTTCTGTCCGTCCATACATCCCAAATCCCATGAGATGCAAGTCGTGTCAAAAACTTGGCCATACAACAAAATGCTGCAAAATTTCCCAATGTGTAACAATTGCTACCTCCCTCCCCACTCCCCTACCGAATGTATAAGAACAATGTGCGCTAACTGCTCTGGAGAGCATCCGTCCTCCTAAAACGCTTGTCCAAAATTTCTACAAACTAAAGAAATACTACGTATTAAAACTTTAGAAAAATGCAGCATGCACGAAGCAATAAAAAAATACAAAAATACAATCCCCGCTCTCCTTAACCCCTCAATATATACATACTCAACCAAACCATCATCTTCCACAAAGAACATCTTGTCTCCACTTAACTCTCACACTGCTGACCTTTATCCGCAATCATTTAACGAAAACCCAACAGCAACCAACGCAATCGTTGATAATCCACTCTCTCAAAATAATTGCAATATGTATCTATCTGACTCTCCCAACTTAACAGACATACTCTCGCGTTATTGCACAGCACTTTCCTCTCCCCTTCTTATCCCTCTTTCCTCTAAATCTCCAACTAATAAACACGATGACTCAATTACGCTTTCCCCACCTTCGCAACCAGCAGAAACTAATAATATGGACACTTCTAACTCATAATATTTTTAGCTATATACTTAACAAAAACAAATACCAGTTTTCTTTTCTCTTTTGTGCATATGTTTGTAGCTTTACAGTGGAACATAAACGCATATTACAATAATTTCATCGATCTTGAAATATTAATTAAATCACACAATCCCTCTGTAATTCTTTTAAATGAAACCCACCTCCCCAACATGGTCAACGCTCGTACCCCTTTGGCATATGTTGGATACTTTCATAATTTGCCACATATTTTATCTAGTAAGCAAGGAATTAGTATCTTAGTGAAGAAAAATGTCCCGCACAAATGTTATCCTCTCCAGTCCCGCATCTCTTCCTTGGTGTTAGAAATTCAATCGCCCAATAAAATATCCATTGTCTGCGCCTACTCCCCTCCTGATCAAGCATTTTCAACCACTGACTTTAATAGTATTTTTCCGTCAACTGATAGTCCTTTTATTTTGGCAGGCGATTTTAACGCCTGGAGTCCTAAGTGGGGTTCCACTTCGCTAAATGCTAACGGCCGTGTAATTGAAGATTCAATCCTTACCTCCAACTCCTTTGTCCTTAATAATGGCTCCCCGACTCACTTCTCTACTCACAAATCCTTCACCCACCTTGACCTCACCATTTGTTCGATTTCCCTTTCTACCAAATGCAGTTGGTTAGTAATTGATGACCTCCATGGCAGTGATCATTTCCCCATTATTACCAGACTCCCTTCAAACCGTTTTCCTTCAACATTTCGCCCGAGGCTGAAATACCAGACTGACTCTGCTGATTGGTTAAAGTTCCAAGATGCGTGTCTACATGGTTGCAGCTCCTATCCCATTTCCCTCAACGTCAACGAAGAAGCGTCCCGTGTTCAAAAAATCATCAGAAGTGCGGCTAATTTATCTATCCCACAATCAGGTAGCAAAAGTCCTAGGCCGGCTCCATTGTGGTGGAGCGCTGAACTTTTAACTTTAAGGCAAGCCAAACAAAGTACATGGCATGAATATAAGCGGGAAAGATCTTCCTCCAATCTGCTTCAGTACAAAAAAGCTAATGCTAATTTTCGCCGCAAAACCAAACTTGCGAAAGCTGCCTGCTTTGAAAAATTTACCAGCAACATTAACTCGTCATCCAACCTAAGAAGGATCTGGGCCGACATCAAAAGACTATCTGGGATGGCTTCTTTTTCTACAATATCTGCCTTAAGTTCCGCTCGCCGCACTCTTCTATATCTTCTAGATATAGCTCAAGAGTTCGCCAACTACTTTTCTACGGCCTCCTCCGATTGCAACTTCCCCCCTGAATTTATTTCAAATAAGTACCAAACAACCTCATCCCGGTTTCCACCCAGCAATTTTTCGATCTCTGCCAAGTACTTAGAAAAAGACTTAACGCATTTTGAGCTGGTCTCTGCCCTTTTTTCAGTAAAAGGCAAAACGACCTGACCACGATAGAATTTCTTACCCCATTATCAAGAACCTTCCCCTTCCTATCCTTTCCCGCCTTCTTAACCTCTACAATAATATTTTTTCTACAGGCATTTACCCCCAAGCTTGGAAAACCAGCTTGATAGTTCCCATCCTCAAACCTGGTAAATCTCCCCTTGATGTCTGCAGTTACCGCCCAATCTCCCTTCTCACGTGTTTAGGCAAACTGCTAGAAAAAATGATTGCTACCAGACTCTCCTGGTATGCCCGCAAAAATGATTTCATTCATCATAACCCAGTTGCATTCAAAAGAGGGCAAGGTACTATCGACTCACTTGTTCATCTTTACCACTATATTTCTAATGCTTTGTCAAATAAAAATCACATCTCCCTGATGTCTCTCGATTTTCTAACAGCCTTCGATCGAATAGGTATTCATATCGTACTAAAGCAACTAACCAAATGGAAAGTGGGTCCGCGAATCTTAAATTTTATAAAATCTTTTTTATCCCATCGTAAAATAAGCGTCCTTATCTCGAACACCCGCTCCTCTATCCTTCCCCTAGATAATGGCACTCCTCAAGGATCACCCTTATCGGTGATTCTCTTCATTATAGCGTTTGATGAATTTAGCGAATTACTGTCTAAATTTACCACTATTGATCACCAACTGTACGCTGACGATGTTCTGGTGTATTCCAAAAACACTGATCAAGCAGCCGTTCTAAAAACCTTCGCCGATATCCTCTCCAAAATCTCCTCCTGGTCGCAAACTTCCGGCGCTTCAATTTCCCCTAGCAAATCTAAATTGTTGCACATTTGTAGAAAAAGAAACTATAGCACCCATACCATAACTTTTTCCGATGAAACTATAAATTGTACAAATAGCCTTAAGTTTTTAGGTATAATACTAGACTCTAAGTACTCTTTCGCTCAACATTGTCAATATGTAAGAGATAGACTAATGTCCAAACTATTAATAGTTTGTCTCCGCAAACGCTCATTTTTCGGTCCGGCATTGTTGATTAACGTAACCAGTGCACTTATTGTCTCAACTATACAATACGGTTTGGAAGTTTATGGACATCACGCAAAAAATAAGTTGAAAATTCTGACTGGCCCTTACCACGCTGCAGTTCGAAGATCGCTGCGCGCGTTTCCAACGACTCCCTTAAATAATTTATTTGCAGAATCTGGGCTAAATACAATATTCGATGACGCCGAAGATTCAGTTCGCAAACTCTACGCTAAGCTGATGTTTTCACCGAACGCTCTTCTTAGAAAGGACCTACAATTAGCGATTTCGCGCAAACGGCCACCCAAAGTGCAATCATCCGTTTACTTATGTATCAAATTCGCAAAGGATAACGGCCTTCCACTCCAAAGGCCTCATATTCGCAAAAGCGTTCATCCGCCGTGACTGTTTTGAAATGATTCTTTTATCAATGAACTTGTCCATCTGCGGGAGGCGAATACTGCCAACGATGTATACAAGGCAAATTTCCTCGAAGTGGCAGCTAAATACAAATCCACTGGATGGGATCTGATTTTTACCGACGGTTCAAAATCATCACAGACTTCATTTGCTGTCGTAAAAGAACAGGGAGAAGTAATTACTCATGGTATTTTATTTAATTTCTGCTCGATTTTCACAGCAGAAGCTGTGGCAATATTCAAGGCGATGCTTTATTCCGTACGAAATAAAGGAAAATTTATAATTTGCTCTAGTCGCAACCGAGTTGTCAAACCGTACGGTCGCATTTTTCTTTTTCTCTCGCGGTCATTCTAGTGGTGTCTGTGTTATAACGCTACTTTACAGTTTTGCACAAATAACTTTTTTACTGTTAATTTCTCGCTGTATTTATTTCTTATTGTTAACTGGTGCTACATTTATAAATTTTTGCATACATAAAAAGTAATATTTTCACAATGCCCCCTGGGGCCAATAATCTGGGTGATAATAGGTTTGCCCTATTATCCTCAGCCCAGAAGACTAAAAGAAAAAAGCCTGAGCAAACAACGTTGGAACTATTTCCGGAACTCCCCATTACAAAGAAGGATGACCCCGAATACCTCGTCATTAAGTCGCGGGATGCCAGTAAACCCATCACTTCCATCTCCTGCTTCGCGACTTATAAAGGTATTCAATCCATCAGTAAAGATATTAACAACGTCTCGTCACTTCGCGATGGCAGCCTACTCCTCCTTGTAAAAAATCAAAAAATTGCCGATAAATTCCTTTCTACTAAAAATCTACCCGGTGCAGGTGCTGTTGAAGTTGCTCTTCACAGCACCCTTAACTCAGTCAAGGGCACAATTTATGCCCCCTTTATTTGCCAACTTAGCGACGATGAAATAATTGAAGGTCTCAAGGAACAAGGTGTCTCTGCAGTCCACAAGTTTAACAAAATAGTTAAAGGCGTTCGTGTACCTACTGGTGCCGTATTATTAACATTCAATAAATATACACTTCCTAACAGAATTGATGTAGCCTGGAGAACCCTTGATGTCCGTCCGTATTACCCTAATCCTATGCGCTGCAAAACTTGTCAGCTATTAGGACACACCGCTAAACACTGCGTAAAAACTCCTTCCTGTGTCATTTGCAACCTTCCTCCTAACCACTCTCCTCCTTCTGATTGCACCAGAGTTTACTGCGCTAACTGCGCAGGTGAACACCCCTCGTCCTCAAATGCTTGCCCTAAATTTATTCAATCGAAAGAAATATTAAAAATTAAAACTATACACAAATGCACCATGCGTGACGCCATTACCAAGTATAAAAATCAATTTCCTTCCACCCCATCCCCCTCCTCATTCGCCAACGTGGCAAAAATGCAAACTAACAATGATATAAATACAAATTCAAAAAATCCTAATAACAAAGATAATACTTCAATATCAAAAAACTCTAACCTCAATAATAACGCAACAACAACAAAAACTAACAACGATTCATCCTCCACCAACAATCCATTGCATCATATAGAACTTTCAGAAACCTCAAAGAACTCCCCTCTTCTATACCCTCCATCCTTGGATTCTTCCCCCTCCCCATCTTTCTCTCCACTTTCCCACATCTCATCGCCCTCCTCACACTCCTTATCTCCCCTGGCATCTTTTGCCATCTCCCCTCTTGTTCACAACACCCATCCAACTTCCTCCTCCCCTTCATCTCCGTCACCCTCGTTGATGGAACAATAAATTCCCATAACCTCGCATTATTATTTTTTCTTTATTTTTCTATCCATGTTATCCATCCTTCAGTGGTATTTAAACGGATACTTAATAAATACATCGAACTCTAACTTTTATAAACTCATCATTATTTGTGCCTATTCCCCTCCTAATTAATCTTTCACTTTAAGTTATTTTAATAGTTCACTAGTTTAACCTCCTTTTTTGATTTCTCTCCTCAATTCTCCTCGTGGCAATCTACTATATCCGCAAGATATAGCCTTAGAATCTGCTCTTCAAAATCTGTACAATTTTATCCCTAATATCAGTCACCAAAACTATGCTGATGATTTAGTATTATTTTCTAATTCCTCCGATTTGTCCGTTGTTACGTCTTCCTTTTCTAAAATCTTTTCCCTCTTATTCCTTTGGTTCGGTTCTTCGGGCACGTCAATTTTCTTCCTCTAAATCAAAGTTATAACATATTTGTAAGAAACATCAATGTAATACACCCACACTTACCGTTAATAATATAAATTTAATCTGTACAGATAGTTTTAAGTTCCTAGGCTTAAAATTAGACTCTAAGTATTCATTTAAGCAACATTGTCAATATGTAAGAAAAAGAATATGTGTTACCAACATCTCCGATAAAAACATATTGCCTTAATCTGGACTACTTTTTAAAAAAAGACAATATGGAAGACAGCTTATATAATCTCTATCAACAATGATGATCCTGCTCAACTTTTAATGAACCCAACTATTATCCCACCAGTCAGCCGAAAGCCTATGATGCTAGTGCTGCGTACAATAGTTAATATAATAATTTATTTGTTATGTTAGCTTTAATAAAATGAAATAAAAAAAAAAAAAATAATAATTTGCTCTGACAATATGTCATATTTTCAAGCTATTAAGGGATGTAACAAAATTAACCCCGTTATTGAAAACATTCGAGACATCCTTATTTCACACCCCCAGAATATCAAAATCATGTGGGTCCCCGGTCACGCAGATATAAAGGGCAACACGATATGGTTGTTACACCTACTATAACTTCCAACGTTTTTTTTAAGGGATATCTACTGGATTCTAAATAATGAGAGGCAAAAAAAATTGCTATCCGAATGGAGCCGATATAGCCATCACTACTCCTCAATCAATCCCAGTCGTACAAAACCCTGCTTCTCTCCGACCATGCCGACAAACTACATAACTCCATATGCCCATCTCCGGCTTGGCCACACGATTATTACAACCTCTCATTTGCTTCAAGGCGCTACTCCTAGTTGCTGCCCGTTCTGTAACTTTTCACTCAGCATTAACCACCTCTTGGATTGCTGCCCGAAACTTGATGCCCAAAGACTACACTATTTCAATGGTATTAATCCTACACAGCTGTTAAAAAACCCGATGGACAATAATATTAGCAGGATATATGTATAATTTCCTCAGAGATACCGACCTACTCCGATGCATTTGATACCGCCCTAGTCAACATGCCAGCCGAAAGCCTCCGATGCTAGCGCTGCGTTATCTTTAGTTTATGTAATAATTTTATTATTATGTAAACTTTTATAAAATAAATAAATATTTTCAATGTTCGGAATTGATTGTCTAGTGTTTACATTGTTACCAAAAACTCTAGTATTTAAATCCTCGTCGATTGAGACTGGAAAAGCATTCGTTCTTCGATTTTCCTCCAACAACATTCGTTGTTGTGTTTTCGTCAAGTCGTGTCGAGTGTAATTTCTGGTCTCTATGTTTAAATTATTCATGTTGTTATAAGTAGCTTTTAGAATATTTTTATTTGGGGATATTTCCTCTGCGGCAATGTAAACTAACTGCTGGTCCATTTTATACTATTTTTACCTACCTAATGTTCAGGTGGTCGACATTTTTTACCTACCTGATTTTCAGGGTCGTGAACTTACCGCTCGTACCTGTTTTCCGAAGTGTGTTTAAAGCGCCGAACTTGTACGAAAAATATATGGTTTTATGTTAAGTATTATAGATTACTAGCTTTTTACCCGCGGCTTCCTCCGCAGTGGAGCCAGTAAATAAGTATGAGAGATGAACGGTAAGGGTATAATAATAGAAAGGAGTCAAAATGATAACTAAATTTTATTGCTTGGCTGAGATCAACAATTTTTAAAAATTACTACAGACAATGAAGTTTCAACACCTTAAAATATGCGTATTGAAATACAACAACAAATGTTAAAATAAAGGGTGATTTTTTAAGAGCTTGATAACTTTTTTTAAAAAAAAAACGCATAAAATTTGCAAAATCTCATCGGTTCTTTATTTGAAACGTTAGATTGGTTCATGACATTTACTTTTTGAAGATAATTTCATTTAAATGTTGACCGCGGCTGCGTCTTAGGTGGTCCATTCGGAAAGTCCAATTTTGGGCAACTTTTTCGAGCATTTCGGCCGGAATAGCCCGAATTTCTTCGGAAATGTTGTCTTCCAAAGCTGGAATAGTTGCTGGCTTATTTCTGTAGACTTTAGACTTGACGTAGCCCCACAAAAAATAGTCTAAAGGCGTTAAATCGCATGATCTTGGTGGCCAACTTACGGGTCCATTTCTTGAGATGAATTGTTGTCCGAAGTTTTCCCTCAAAATGGCCATAGAATCGCGAGCTGTGTGGCATGTAGCGCCATCTTGTTGAAACCACATGTCAACCAAGTTCAGTTCTTCCATTTTTGGCAACAAAAAGTTTGTTAGCATCGAACGATAGCGATCGCCATTCACCGTAACGTTGCGTCCAACAGCATCTTTGAAAAAATACGGTCCAATGATTCCACCAGCGTACAAACCACACCAAACAGTGCATTTTTCGGGATGCATGGGCAGTTCTTGAACGGCTTCTGGTTGCTCTTCACCCCAAATGCGGCAATTTTGCTTATTTACGTAGCCATTCAACCAGAAATGAGCCTCATCGCTGAACAAAATTTGTCGATAAAAAACATTTCGAACCGAACACTGATTTTGGTAATAAAATTCAATGATTTGCAAGCGTTGCTCGTTAGTAAGTCTATTCATGATGAAATGTCAAAGCATACTGAGCATCTTTCTCTTTGACACCATGTCTGAAATCCCACGTGATCTGTCAAATACTAATGCATGAAAATCCTAACCTCAAAAAAATCACCCGTTACTATACATTTCATCGTAACAAAAATAAATAATTCTCAATTCTAACAATTTCAAAAAATAAAATACAAAGTATTAAGCTAGGATATTTTTGTAGACAATGTTATAAGTTTTCCCGTCGGGTGCAAATATGTGCACATTCTGGGCATTAGATACACGTGAACAGGCTATATAAAGTTGACCACGAGAGATGGGTTTTCTAAATGCACTCCTGCTACCTGTAATGATTTTCCTTGTGCCTTTTTTATAGTAACAGCAAAGTTAAGCTTGACGGGAAACTGAACCCTTTTAAATTGGAATGGAAGGTCAGTGCGAATAATTGATATCCGAGGTATTATAACACTATTTTCCTTACCGACACCTGTTCAAATATTAGCACCAATTATGTTCTGTCCCAATTTTGTTATCCGAAGCCTTGTTCCATTACATAGCAGAGGAGCATCCAGATTTCGCATAAGCATTACAGGTATATTTAGTTTCAATTGAAGTTTACGTGACGGTACACGCGATAGTTCAAGTGAATTTGAAAACTCCACAGGATATGAAGTACTTAGTTCCGTATCTATAATTGTATCTATTGACAAATATTCCTTAATTTCTCCTTAAACCTCGCTTAAAATGTCAGTGTTGATCCTATTCACAATTTCGTTTCTTGGTGCTAATATTGCTCTTGCACACAACCACTGATCACTACACAAATTTTGTTGCAATTCCGGAAAAACATTAGCAATGAAATCCACATCACTTTCTACTAAGTTACAAAATTCTCTTGACAGTAATATATAGACTTCAACGTCAACAGCTAAACAACCATCAACAATTTTCAACAACATTTCTGCGTAAAGTCCGGAATCCACGTCATTATGAAGATGCACTCTTATATTCGTTTTCAGGCGGAGTTTTTCAACTATCGACCGTAAGCGTGATGATTTAATGCACGCTTTAATTTCATCTGTCCTCCTCTGAATCACTGGGAGGGTTTGACGGAAATCACCAGCCAATAAAACTACCATGCCTCCCGTTATATCCGCACTATCTCGCAAGTCCTGGAGAGTACGGTAACACAGGGGGACAGTATTACAGTATTCATTGTTGAAGCTTAATTTTCGCATTTATAACGGGTGATTTTTTTGAGGTTAGGATTTTCATGCATTAGTATTTGACAGATCACGTGGGATTTCAGACATGGTGTCAAAGAGAAAGATGCTCAGTATGCTTTGACATTTCATCATGAATAGACTTACTAACGAGCAACGCTTGCAAATCATTGAATTTTATTACCAAAATCAGTGTTCGGTTCGAAATGTGTTTCGCGCGCGTGTTTTGTTCAGCGATGAGGCTCATTTCTGGTTGAATGGCTACGTAAATAAGCAAAATTTCCGCATTTGGGGTGAAGAGCAACCAGAAGCCGTTCAAGAACTGCCCATGCATCCCGAAAAATGCACTGTTTGGTGTGGTTTGTACGCTGGTGGAATCATTGGACCGTATTTTTTCAAAGATGCTGTTGGACGCAACGTTACGGTGAATGGCGATCGCTATCGTTCGATGCTAACAAACTTTTTGTTGCCAAAAATGGAAGAACTGAACTTGGTTGACATGTGGTTTCAACAAGATGGCGCTACATGCCACACAGCTCGCGATTCTATGGCCATTTTGAGGGAAAACTTCGGACAACAATTCATCTCAAGAAATGGACCCGTAAGTTGGCCACCAAGATCATGCGATTTAACGCCTTTAGACTATTTTTTGTGGGGCTACGTCAAGTCTAAAGTCTACAGAAATAAGCCAGCAACTATTCCAGCTTTGGAAGACAACATTTCCGAAGAAATTCGGGCTATTCCGGCCGAAATGCTCGAAAAAGTTGCCCAAAATTGGACTTTCCGAATGGACCACCTAAGACGCAGCCGCGGTCAACATTTAAATGAAATTATCTTCAAAAAGTAAATGTCATGAACCAATCTAACGTTTCAAATAAAGAACCGATGAGATTTTGCAAATTTTATGCGTTTTTTTTTAAAAAAAGTTATCAAGCTCTTAAAAAATCACCCTTTAATATTAGTATGAGTATGATTTCTATATACCAGATTTCCGCTTCCGAGGCATTTCCTAAGAAAAGCAGAGTAAGAATTAACATCAGCGAGATCTAAAATAATAAAGTAACATCTTACCACAAAAATTACGGATTACCTCAAAAATTTTAATATATATACTATATATAGAAAAACTAGAAATAGTTGAAACTATGTATATTCAATTGAATTAGATATTGTCGTCACCGCCGGTAATACAGTGGGACGGCATTATAATATTCATGGTTGAAACTTCTTTACTGTTATCCTAGATGGCGTTGAAGTAGCTAAATTTGATGATTTTTTGACAAACAATTTTTTTATCTTTTTCAAATTTGTTTTTAATATAAAATACCCTATTTTACTTCTAATACTTTCAGAAGTATATGTACAAAATTTCATGAAGATTGGTTAAGTAGTTTTTGCGTGAAAGCGTAACAAACAAACTTACATTCGCATTTATAATATTAGTATGATTAATGTTATGGGTAGGGATGGCAACGATTAATCATTTGATTAAATTAATCGATTATTTTCATTCAATTTACGATTTAATTGCATCGAAACACCTTTTCTAATTACTCGACTATTACTCGAGTAATTGCAAAATAATTGCAAACAGCATTTTGAAATTTAATACATTTTATGTTCATCTAAGTTAGCGTACAAGGTTCGAAATTGGTCGCATCAATCATTATTGACTGGAAACGGTGTAAACATAGTTAAATTTTAATATGTCAACGTGGTTTAATATCAACAAATGAATGTTTGGTAACACTGCATTTACAGTTAAGTCGAACGCATTTTACGTTCAGTTGTTTGAAGAGCAATGGCGCCAGTTAAAAGCGAAGTGTGGAATTTTTTCAAGGGGGTATTCCACTATAGAATTTCGAATAATTCCATTTTTTTGATTCATATATTTAAAGTTTAGACCCTTAAGAACATATCCACCGAAGAATTTTTAAAAATTTAAATTATTTTAAGAGCTACAGTTACTTTAGTGACGCAGTACCTAGCCCGGTAGGTAAGTAGACTCACTTTTTTAAACGCGTTTTTCTCGAAACTACTCTTTTCCACACGGTACCGGCATTATCTCAAGTTCTATCCAACCGATTTACTTGAAATTTTGTGTGAACCTTCTTTATATAATCCTTTATCTTTATATAATCCTTTATCTTTATATTATCCTTAATCCTTTGTTTTTAATATTAAAAAAAAAGGAATTTCATAAAACGATGCGTAAAAAATTATTTTTATTTTCAGGCAGTCGCCATTTTTCAAAAACAAAATTTTCGTGTTCCCTGAGGTAGGGACTATAACAGCATCCTTACTGATTCTTTTGATTTTTTTTCCAGACCACCAGGACAGTCAGGATCATTGTCACCAGGATGCGCCATTTTTTTTACACCTGTCTCTCTCTCCCCTCTAATTATTTTAATATTTTTTTGTAATTTTTTTTGTACATTTTTTTTTGTAAGTTTTTTTAGTACATTTTTTTTCTGTATTCTTAAGATATCAATAAAAACACCATAAAAAAATGGATAGTAAAAATATTTTTTTTTTTTTTAAATAAAATTCAAAAAACTGACCAAAATTTGATTTCTAGACTAGAATACCACCTTAATAAAATAAGCAATAACTACGTTAAATGTCAACTTTGGTGCGACCGAAAAACGCAATCGTTTGACAACAAAATGTTTATCGAAATTGCTTTTTCTTCAAACTTGGTTGAACAGAGATAAACTTTCTTGACTTCAATGAATATATTTTCATTTATGCTAAGATAAATGAATTTTTAATACGATATTTTAATTTTATTTCCGTTTTTGTTTTTGTGTATATATCAACATAATTTGAATGTCTGAAATAAGAATATAGTCTTCTATATCTTATGGGTTTTATTTTTACGCAAAGTTGCAAAACATAGTCTTTCAAGCAAGAGGCAATTCTTTTACTTTAAGATTGCTGTACATATTATGAAAAATTTATTGTCATTGTGCTGCTTAACTTCAACTTAACTTTTAGGATATGTCTGGGACTCTGTGATAGAGCATTATAATACGAGGTTGGGCGCTGAAACTTGGTGGTGGTCTTTATGCAATTTAGTATTATTTGAAAACATTGAAATTAATCGATTTTTTTACATTAATTGCAATTAATCATTTGATTACTTAATCGATTAAAAAGAAAATTTTGCCATCCCTAGTTATGGGGGCGGACATTTTTTACCTACCTAATTTTCAGGGACGTGAGCTTACCACTGATACCTGTTTTCCCAAGTGTGCTTAGTGCGCCGAACATATTCCAAGGATATATATGGTTTTATGTTGAGTATTATAGAGTCTCAGGTTAAGTTCGTACAAAAGGTTTAATTTTTGCACTAAAACTGTCTCTTCAAGAAAACCGCTTCTTCTGGTTTCTCTAGAGTTCAATTGAGTCGAAAAATTATATTAATGGACTATTTCGGAGGTCTTTTCCTTTGTGTGAAAAATCTACTCGTTTAGTTCCCAGTCGAGAATTTTCTCAATTGGGTATACGAATTTTTTACTGGTCGGAACGAACCGAAAAGTAAGACTTCATAAATTAGAGGAAATAATAAAATCCCATGCATAAAATTCTCAATGCTTTTAAGAACAAAGAAAAATCAATTATACAATATAACCCTACAAATATTACAACTTAAAGCTTCGCAAATAAATACCGGTTTCTGGTCCTTACACTACAGATATTTCAGTATTTCGGATTATTTCGAAAAGTGAAAAAGTAGAGACTTAAGGCGTTTCATGTTTCATTTCAAAAAATCAATTTCCTTATTATCTTCTAAATTTTGCATCTCTAAAATATTTTCCTAAATTTTCAAGTCTATCTAAGTAATAGTTTCGGAGATACAGCTTTGAGAACTTGTGTGCTCGAGGCTAACTAGGGCGTTTCATGGAAACTGTGTTTTTCAAGTCGGTTGGCAGGAATTTTCCAGAATTACTCAACCGATCTTCATGAAATTTTACACAGGTCTTTGCTTTTTAAAGACTTTGACGAATGACTTCTTCGATTACAACCTAAAACAAGATAAAACATTAACGAAGCTAATATACCCTTCACAGATGCATTCCTTTTAGTAACCAAGTGTTCAGTTTATAAGGAAGCAATATGATATAGTAAACTGATCTGAACAATTTTTTCGGAGTAATCTATGTCAAATTTCGTGAAGATACCACGTCAACTGCAAAAGTTTTCCATACAAAAACTTGATTCTGATCGTTCAGTTTGTATGGCAGCTATATGCTATAGTGGTCCGATACCGGCAGTTCCGACAAATGAGCAGCTTCTTGAAGAGAAAATGACGTTTGCAAAATTTCAAAACGATATCTTAAAAACTGAGGGACTAGTTCGTATATATACAGACAGACGTACGGGCAGACAGACGGACATGGCTAAATCGACTCAGTTAAACATACTGATCATTTATATATATACTTTATATGGTCTCAGACGCTTCCTTCTGGGTGTTACAAACTTTGTGACAAACCTAATATACCCTCCTCAGGGTATAAAAAGTACCAATTTTGTGTTTTTTTTCCTTCGTCCAAGTTCTATGTTAAGATTTCAACTTAAATTCATATTACCTTTACTTTAGATGATCCTGTAGGGAGTTATCCCGAAAAAGCGGGCGCATATTTTTTCCGAGGGTCGCCGGAAATGATATTTCATTAGCCGAGTTTAAAATATTTTTTTTCCAAAAATGTCAGAATTTCTTTTTTAATGGTGTATGTTTGTAACGATAACAAAATTTTGGTCAAAATTTAGTTTTTTTCCCTCTGAAGTATACGGTTTATGGTTTAGAGCAAATATTCATAGCAATTATGATTTTATTATTAAAAACACAAAATTTGATTTTACATTATTTAGTTTTTAAAAATATTTATATAGACAAAATATAATATATATCATTTAATACATTACAAAATATTATTTAACCATTATACTAAATCAGTCTACAAACTTGTTTAATACTTAGTTCTAATAATATTTTTCTTACATTTAAAATTCAGCACTGAGCTGTGCTCCTTAGTCTCTGCAGTTGCATAGTATCATTGGCACCTTCTGCAATCGCTCCATTATCGCCGCCATTATTCCTTGCTGGTCTTTTCGCTGCCGGTTCGTCGATTTCATCCTCATCATCGGAAATATTGGACAGATTTGGATCACTGAAATTCAAGTGCCTCCTTCGGATCCGCTTATGTGATGTAGTGGGCGTGGGAACATATGGTTCCAACATAATATTGCGTTGTCGTGGTGTTCGTGGAGTCGAAGTAAATTGTTGATCTGGGGAAAATGGGGATTTAACTTCATAAATAGTTTCACTGTCGTCATCCGAGGAATCTGAAGATTCGTGAAATGAGCAACTGCTCTCGCTGTAGTGGTATGACGTTCCTGTTCGTTTCGTTGAACTTGTCGACAATTCAGAAACGCTTTCTTTATTTTCAGTGTTCTGAGCTGTTAGCTCATCTGCCATTATAGTTTCATAACCCAAAAGGCTTTCTTCATCTTCAATGTTCGGAGCTAATACCTCATCTGTCATCATACTTTCATAGCCAAGAAGCTCGGATTCCGTTGAGCTTGTCGATAATCCATTATTTTCAATAAACTCGCTGCCTGCCTCCTTAGTATTCGAAGTTGGCGAAGGTCCATCATAACTCTTAGGATACAAATCATCCCTGGATGTTTCTCGTCTGAACTCAATGTTCTTATGTTCCCAAATGCTCTCTGAATTTGTCATTGGCTGACCTCCTGGTACAGCTGGTGAGTGAGTAAGTTCTGATGGTGGATCAGGTGAGTCTGGAGGTCCGCACACGATAACAGCGTTCATCCTTTGTCGTGATGCTTGCGGAGTCGAAGTAAGTTGTGATGGTGGATCAGGTGAGTCTGGAGGTCCGCACACGATAACAGCGTTCATCCTTTGTCGTGATGCTTGCGGAGTCGAAGTAAGTTGTGATGGTGGATCAGGTGAGTCTGGAGGTCCGCACACGATAACAGCGTTCATCCTTTGTCGTGATGCTTGCGAAGTCGAAGTAAGTTGTGATGGTGGATCAGGTGAGTCTCGGTCCGGTTCGTCGCTTTCATTCTCATCGTCGGAAATATCCTCATGCGAGCATTCTGAGCAACTGTATTGATGCGATTTTTCTGCCCATTCTTGGGACATCATAGAGTCATAAACCTCGGATTTCGTTAAACTCGTGGATATTCCACAAACGTCACTTTCTACCTCTTCGATGTTTGCAGCTTCAGTGGTTGAAACCGACAAATCACAAACATCAATAAACTCGCTGTCTGAATTTTCAGTGCGGGAATAAAAAAGCTCCGAATCAGGTGAGTATGGGAGTCCATAATTTATTCTTCGATGTTCCTCTTCCATTAACCCCATCCCAAATTCCATGGAGGCGGTAGCGTATGCAGTTTCTCCTTGTAAATTATTTATGTTGTAAAGATTCGTTATTGGAGCTGTCGGAGGTCCCATAAAGTCCAAATTATTTTTATAAGTATTAGGATGCAAATACTCTGCAGGAATATTTGCGAAACCTGGATGAATTGAGTTTGGACGTCCGCAATCAATAACGGCATTCTTCCTTCGATACCCCTTTTCCTCCAAATCCATCACGGTGCGTTTGTAGTATTCAGCCTCCATTTGAGAAATTTTCATGTTGTAATAATAATTAGAGCTTTCCAGAACTTGCGCATACACATTCTCCGTGGTTATTTGTCTGGCATACGCATTCTCTCCGGGTACTGCAGAATTTTTTTAATTAGCAGCATTCGTCCTTCGATCTTCCTGTAACGACATTCTTTTGTAGTATTCAACATCCTTTTCCTTTAACTCATTCCAAGCACGTCTGAAGGATTCAGCTTCTCTTTGTAAATTTTTCATGTTGTAATAATAGTTAGAGCTTTCCAGAGCTTGCGCTGGTCTGGTAGTGTCAACGTTGCCTTCAAAAGCTCTAGGATATACATTCTCCGTCGGTATTTGCCTGGAATATCCATTCTCTTCGGTTACTGCAGAATTTTTTAAATTAACAGCATTCGTCCTTCGATCTTCCTGTAACGACATTCCTATGTAGTATTCAGCATCCTTTTCCTTTAACTCATTCAAAGTACGTCTGTAGAATTCAGCTTCTCTTTGTAAGAGATCCATGTAATAATAATTAGAGCTTCCCAGAGCTGTCGGAGGTCTGACTATGTCAGCGTTGTCTTTAAGGGCTCTAGTATACAAATTATTTTCAAAGATAACCGCAGAATTTTCTGGTCTAACCTCAAAGTGAGGTGCTGTCGGAGGTCTAGTAATGTTAACATTGTCTTCTAGTGCAGAATTTGTTCCTCTATTCTCAATGTTCGGAATTGGTTGTCTAATGTTTACATTTTTACCAAAAACTCTAGTATTTAAATCCTCGTCGATTGAGACTGGAAAAGCATTCGTTCTTCGATTTTCCTCCAACAACATTCCTGTTTTCGTCAAGTCGTGTCGAGTGTAATTTCTGGTCTCTATGTTTAAATTATTCATGTTGTTATAAGTAGCTTTTAGAAGATTTTTATTTGGGGATATTTCCTCTGCGGCAATGTTAACTAACTGCTGGTCCAAATGATAATGAATAATTTCATGGTATTACTGCCCATTTTATACTATTCTTTACCTACCTAATGTTCAGGTTGTGGTCATTTTGTCGTGAACTTATGGAGTGTTTTTTAAGAAAAAAAATTTGGTTTTACAGTATTCAAAAATCGATTTTTTTATTCTCTTTTAAATCTTATTCCTCTAAAATATTTTTCTAAATTTTCAAGTTGATCCGAGTAATAGTTTCGGAGATACAACGTTGAGAATTTGTACGCTCGAGGCTAGGTCGGTTGGCAAGAATTTTCCAGAATTACTCAACCGATCTTCATAAAATCTGTGGACATTTGGAAAACCCACTTAAGTCTAAAAATAAATTTTACAGGAGAGCGAAAAAACACATTTAACTGTTAACAAAACTTTTGTTAATACATATTAAAAAGAAATAGGACCATTACATAAACAAGTCATGATTTTTTATGATTTTCCAGTTAACCATCTTCGACTAAACGCAACAGTTTTATTTTAAACCAAATTTAAAGGAAATAAGTGCTTCTTCCAAACTGATTTTAGAAAAAATATCCGCTTATGTCAGGTAAGAGCATTTACAAAAATCACCTGAGACGAAAAATTTCACAAAATTTTTAACCTATTACGACTTAAGCTCCTTTTTCGAACATTTTAATGACACAAACCAGACTTAAGTGGATAATCTAAAATTCATTTTTATTTATAAAAGACAAAATATGCAAGTTCTTTATGTAATTTACAATAGAAAACTCATAAGTAAAGATTTAAGACAATTTGCATTTAACAAAAGAATTTTTAAACAATAAAAGAAAATACAATAAAATAAATAGGCACTTCAATACAGATGCATATATGAACACAAACAAATATATATTTTTGAATTTTATTGATTAAATTTTTAGAGATTTTCTTCAATTTCATCAAAATCTGAATGTATTTCAACCTCGGATTCTCCTTCAACTTTAAGATTTCGGTAAAAACTGTGCAGCTCTGGGTTCACCAACGGCAACATATCTAGCAAATCGCGTTTTTTGTTTGCAGAAATGGATCGTCCAAGCCAAGAGAATATTTGTAGCGTATCAGTCCAGGCTCCTTTTTCACATACAGCAGCCACCTTACAAACTTCCACTCAAACTTTTCACCTAAAAAATTTTAATAAATAATAATTTTTAAATAAGAAATAAGCAAAATACTAATATTAATACTATTACTTATAAGTAAAATACTAACCTTCGGTGTTATTGTTTCTCCAGGTATATTTGTTTTTCATCAATGCATTGAAATTGTAGAATTCTTCTTGCTTCATCTCCTGCGTAATATACTTATATATATATTCTGTTTTTTCTCCTTCGTCTAAGTTTTATGTTAAGGTTTTAACTAAAATTGGTATTTTCTTTAGCAAAGCAGGTGCATTTTTGTTTCGAGGGGTCGCCGGAAATGATATTTCATTAGCCGAGTTTATAATATTTTTTTTTTTCCAAAAATTTCAGAATTTCTTTTTTAATAGTGTATGTAAGAATAAAAAAATTTTGCTAAAATATTTAGTTTTTTTTATGAGAAAAAAACTTTTTTTTTACCACAGGACCCCCACGTAACCTCTTAAGTATCAGGTTTATGGCTTAGGGCATATATGATTTTATATTATACTAGAGGACCCGCCTACGTTTTACTGTGGCTGATACATAGGTAGTACTACTAATAACATCTATATGATTTCTGTTAGTTAGATTATAAGTATTAGTTAAGGAATCAAAGCATTTCAAAAAGCATTTCGTGCGTTAAGAAAGAATTGGTTTTTGGGGTAAAAATACTATTGAATTTGGGCTGTGCACCAGTCAAATCAATCGAGTCCAATCGAAAATCGGCTGGCAAGGTTATGGCATCAGTCTTTTGGGATGCCCGTGGTATATTATTCATCGAATGATAAATGAGCTAGTTTTAATTCATTGCATTGTGTATTTGATTGCAGTTCTATTCTACCATTCCCAATATTTAGCAATTTTATTATTTTTTCAGGAAGGATCAGTTTGAAATTGTACTCATATACATACATATGTATTCATCGTTCCCGTTTAAATATTGCATTGCTCTGTGCAATGCTTCGAAAAGATTTCCGTATATCTCAAATTTTTTATCAACATTTCAGTTATGCCGCTATTTTTTTATGCCAGACCTTTTTTAAATTGCCTGTCAAGATACCCCCTCCAATAATTAGCAGGTATGAAAAAAATGTTATAGCTACCCATAGATGTATTGAATCACCCAATTTATTACTTATACCATGTTCAAACCGACACTTAATCACACGATTTCGGCTGTTGAATGGATTATCCCACTAATCTTAAAAATTTATCAAGATTTCGCCATACAAAAATGACATTTCCAAATCACTTCATTGAAATGGTTTGAAACTGATTCACGCTAAATCTCTCTGTGCGACTGTGATTTTGCGCCACCTACTTGTCAGCATTGGAAATCTGTTACATTATCACAGCTGATTTAGACCCTACAAAGGGAAAAAAATGTAAACAAACAATTTTTTTTAAAGCAATGAATCTAATTTCACCTGAAAATCGACTTAACAAATGAAAAAATTTAAGGTTTGAAAATTGGATACTGCGATGGTAGCGCCATCTATCGGTCAAACATTCCAAAATTAACAATTGATTAAAAATGAAAAAATAATTTAAAAAACATTTTCCAGTAGACCAAATTGTAAATCTAAACCATTCTCGAATCTTCTTAAACATACACACAAAATTTCATCAAAATCGGTCCATCCGTTTAGGAGCAGTTCAAATGCAAACACACGGTCAGAAGATTTATATATATAAAGATTAATATTTAATTTGATTTGAAATCATTTATTTTGTTTAAAAAAAATCTTTTAACTACTTCCTACTATTTTTTGGCGTTACACATTACATATTCTTTTTGGGTTTCCTAATTCTACAAAATTCTATAGCACTAAAATAACACCTAGTCATTATAATAATCATCCTTAATCTATTATAAAATTCAAGATTGAACTGGTGCGCATGTTACGTTCCTTAGTCTATTCAGTTCTAGTATATCGTTGACCCATTCTGCAATCGGCTCATCATGTTTAATGCCTTCATCACTTGCTGGTCTTTTTGCGTCCGGTTCGTCGCTTTCAAGCTCATCGTCGGAAATATCCGACAGCTCGTATATCATATTCAGATCACGGAAATTCAAGCGCCTTCCTCGGATTGGGATTCTCTTATGCGATGTGGTGGGCGTGCCTACATATGGCTCCAACATAATATGTCGTTGTCGTGGTGCTTGCGGAGTCGAAGTAAGTTTCTGATCTGGTGAAAACGGCGATCTAACCTCACTGTCATTGCCATCAGGCGAGCATTCTGAGGAGCTGTAACGCTGCGAATTTTCTGCCCGTTCATGGAACATCATAGAGTCATAACCAAGAAGCTCGGATTTCGTTAAACTTTTTGATAATTCACAAACATCTATGTAATCAGTTTCTATCACTTTGACTTCAGTGTTTGAAATCGACAATCCACAAACATCAATAATCTCGCTGTCTGACTTTTCAGTGTCCGGAGCTGGAGATCCACTTATGTTTCCGTTAACTGTTGCATATAAGCTTGTTACAGTACGCGAATAAAAACGATCCGACGCTGAATCAGGTGAGTTTGGGAGTCCATAATTTATTATTCGATGTTCCTCTTCCATTAAACCCATCCCAAATTCCATGGAGGCGGTAGTGTATGCAGTCTCTCCTTGTAAATTATTTATGTTGTAACGATTCGTTACTTGAGCTGTCAGAGGTCCCATAAGATCCAAATTATTTTTATAAGTATTAGGATGCAAATACTCTGCAGGAATAACCACGAAACCTGGATGAATGGGGTTTGGACGTCCGCAATCAATAACAGCATTCTTCTTTCGATATCCCTTTTCCTCCAAATCCATCACGGCGCGTTTGTAATATTCAGCCTCCATTTGTAAATATTTCATGTAGTAATAATAATTAGAACTTTCCAGAGCTTGCGCTGGTCTGGTAGTGTCAACGTTGCCTTCAGAAGCTCTAGGATATACATTCTCCGTCGGTATTTGTCTAGGATACCCATTCTCTTCGGGTACTGAAGAATTTTTTAAATTAACCGCATTCGTCCTTCGATCTTCCTGTAACAACATTCCTGTGTAGCATTCAGCATCCTTTTCCTTTAACTCATTCAGAGTACGTCTGTAGAATTCAGCTTCTCTTTGTAAGATATCCATGTAATAATAATTAGAGCTTCCCAGAGCTGTCGGAGGTCTGACTATGTCAGCGTTGTCTTTAAGGGCTCTAGTATACAAATTATTTTCAAACATTACCGCAGAATTGTCTGGTCTAACCTCAAAGTGAGGTGCTGTCGGAGGTCTAGTAATGTTAACATTGTCTTCTAGTGCAGAATTTGTTCCTCTATTCTCAATGTTCGGAATTGGTTGTCTAATGTTTACATTTTTACCAAAAACTCTAGTATTTAAATCCTCGTCGATTGAGACTGGAAAAGCATTCGTTCTTCGATTTTCCTCTAACGACATTCCTATTTTTGTCAAGTCGAGTGAAGTGTAATTTCTGATCTCTATGTTTAAATTATTCATCTTGTAATAAGTAGCTTTTAGAAGATTTTTATTTGGGGATATTTCCTCTGCGGCAATGTTATCTAACTGCTGGTCCAAATGATAATGAAGTATCCCGTTGTATTACTGCCCGTTTTATACTATTCTTTACCTACCTTATGTTCATGTGGTGGACATTTTATACCTACCTGATTTTCAAGGACGTGAACTTACCGCTCGTACCTGTTTTCCGAAGTGTGTTTAGTGCGCCGAACTTGTACGAAGGTTTGGTTTTATATTATGTATTATAGAGTCTCGGGTTAAGTTCGGATGAAAGGTTTAATTTTTGCACCAAAACTGTCTCTTCAAGAAAAGCGTTTCTTTTGGCTTTTCCAGAGTTTGATTGAGTCAAAAAATTATAATAATGGACTACATCGGAGGTATTTTTCATTTGTGTGAAAAATCTACTCGTTTAGTTTTCAGTCAAGACTTTTCTCAATTTAGTATACGAATTTTTTACTGGTCGGAACGAACCGAAAAGTAAGACTTCAAATTAGAGGAAATAATAAAATCCCATGCATAAAATTCTCAATTTTTTTTAAAATAAAGAAAAATCAATTATAAAATATAACCGTTCAAATATTACAACTTAAAGTTTTGCAAATAATCTACCGGTTTCTGGTGGTTACAGGACAGGTACCTAGCACGGTAAGTAAGTAGGAAGTGTTTAGGTTAAACAATAAGTGAAAAAATAGAGACTTAAGGAGTTTCATGTTTCCTTAAAAAAACAATTTCTTTATTATCTTCTAAATTTTGCATCTCTGAAATAATTTCCTAAATTTTCAAGTCGATCTAAGTAATAGCTTCGGAGATAGAGCCTTGAGAACTTGTGCGCTCTAGGGCGTGTTCTAAACACTGTATTTTTGAAGCCGGTTGACAAGATTTTTCCAGAACTACTCAAGCGATCTTCATGAAATTTTACAGGTCTTTACTTTTTAAAGACTTTGACGAATGATGTTTTTCATTATAGCTTAAAAAAGTGCCAATTTCAGTTTTTTCTCCATCGTTCAAGTTCTATGTAAAGCTTTTAACTAAAATTCGTATTTTCTTTACTTTAGATGATTCCGCAGGGAGCTATCCTGCCAAAGCAGGCGCATCTTTGTTTCGAGGAGTCGCCGGAAATGATATTTCATTAGCCGAGTTTAAATAATTTGTTTTCCAAAAATTTCAGAATATTTATTTATTTATATTTAGTTTTTTTATGAGAAAAAACTTTTTTTTACCACAGGACCCCCATGTAACTTAAGTATCAGGTTTATGGGTTAGAGCATATATTCATTCATAGCTATTATGATTTTATATTAAAAAGGCAAAATTTGATTTTACATTATTTAATTTTTAAAAATATTTACTTTATAGAGAAAATATAAATCACAATTCTATCATTTCATGACGTTTTACATTACAAAATATTATTTAACCATTATCCTAAATTAGTCTACAAACTTATTTAATACTTAGTTCTAATAATATTTATCTTACATCTAAAATTCAGAACTGAGCTGCTCTCCTTAGTCTCTGCAGTTGCATAGTATCATTGGCACCTTCTGCAATCGCTCCATTATCGCTGCCATTATTCCTTGCTGGTCTTTTCGCTGCCGGTTCGTCGATTTCATCCTCATCATCGGAAATATCGGACAGATTTGTATCATTGAAATTCAAGCGCCTCCTTCGGATCCGCTTATGTGATGTAGTGGGCGTGGCAACATAAGGTTCCAACATAATAATACGTTGCCGTGGTGTTCGTGGAGTCGAAGTAGATTGTTGATCTGGTGAAAATGGGGATCTAACCTCATAACTAGCTTCACTGTCGTCATCCGAGGAATCTGAAGCTTCGTTAAATGAGCAACTGCTCTCGCTGTAGTGATATGACGTTGAACTTGTCGACAATTCAGAAACGCTTTCTTTATTTCCAGTGTTCTGAGCTATTGGTTCATCTGCCATCATCGTTTCATAGCCAGGAAGCTCGGATTCCGTTGAGCTTGTCGATAATCCATTATTTTCAATAATCCCGCTGCCTGTCTCTTTAGTAACCAAAGCCGTCGAAGATCCGCTAATGTTCACGTTGCCATCATAATTATAGTCCTCCCCAAAGGTTTTAGTTTTGAGCTCAATATCTTTATGTTCTCGAATGCTCTCTGAATTTGTCATTGGCTGATCTCCTGTTACAGTTGGTGAGTGAGTAAGTTCCGATGGTGGATCAGGTGAATCTGGAGGTCCGCACACGATAACAGCGTTCAACCTTTGATATTCATCTGCTGTTAACCACTTTCCTTTTTCCATCAAGGCGGGAGTGTAGTATCTAGTTTCTACTTTTAAGTTATTCATGTCTCAACAATTCGTAGAATATACTCGTATGAAGTTTCAGATATGTGCTCTCCGTCAATGTGAACTAATTGCTGTTTGGATTGCTAATGAAGTATCGGATTGAATACTGCCCCTTTTATACTATTCTTCTAGGGCACATTTTTGTCTGACTGAAAGGTAAAACTTGCCAGTACAGAGGCGTAAACTTATTTCTGCTACCTGTTTGCAGGGGCTTTTCCCAACCGCACTCCGGTTTGACGGAAATGCGGTTTTATGTTAGGTATATTAGAACAGGTAGCAGGTAAGTATAATTTGTTATTAGGCTTCCTAGGATCCTAGAGGGTACATCGAAAAAGAAATGCTGTTGGGAATTATGTACCCCAGACCTGAGTGCGGTATTCACGCACTGTAACAAGCTTATATGCTAGAATTAACGTAAACATTAGTGGATCTCCGTCAGCTCTAGACAGTGAAAAATCAGGCAGCGAGATTATTGACGTTTGTGATTTGTCGTTTCAAACACTGAAGCTGCAAAAATTAACGAGGTAGAAAGTGATTACATTGACGTTTGAGGAATATCCACGAGTTTAACGAAATCCGAGCTTTATGACTCTGTAATGGCCCACGAACGAGAAGAAAAGTGCGAACCAAAATGAGAGCTTATCTGCTCACAGAAATGTTCTCGAAGAGCTAGATTTTGTAGGACTGCAAATCAAAATCCTTCCGCTACATTATCCGAGTAATAGGTCAGTGGTACTAATGGTTCGAATTTCATTCCCCAATGATAATTCTCTTCAATTTTATAAGAAATCTTACATATTGACCATCATACTCGTATATGGTATCCGCAGTTTGGAAAACATATTGTTTAGCGAAAGTGTGCTAGAAAAATACTAAAATGAGTTGCTATATTGTTTGGAAAAAATGATTTCCACTTAATTTGATTTAAATATTTTAGAAATTTAGCTATATTCTGCTATTAAGCTGTCGCGACTTATTGACTTGGAACTTGAAAACAACAGGACAGCGACACTTAACCCCAACTTTAGGAGTTGAGTCTATTCGTAATCACAACACTATCGCCACGGTTTATCCAGGGCTGGTTCAATGTAACACATCCATTCGCCGGAGGTAGGCAGACGAACGCACTTATAAACTGACAGCTGAATTCACTGCATGTCACCAAACTTGGCAATCGATGGGAGGCAGCAAACCACAAACACAAAAGTACTGACATCTGCGAGCAAAACGCGAAAATCGTAAAGGGAAGGGGGAAGAGGAAGAGAGAAGAGAGAAGCAAAAAAATTACAACTACATAACGGTAGCTATATCACAGCTGATTTTGTACTTCGGAGGCGTTTTTGGCTACAGCGTTGTGGCGTTGACTTCTGCTGCCAACGACAGCAGAAACAACAAATACACAATAGCAAAAATAACAAAAACAATTGGCGCAAGCGACGTTGAAATTTACGAAACACAGTTTTGCATGCAACGCGCCAGCAATCAGCACCGGTCTGGAATTGTACAAGTGCGTGTTGTTGCCATTTTCCCATAAGCAACAAAGGCGGCGCTTTTTGTTGCATGGAAATGTTGGCGAAAATTGGCCGAAAGTCACGTTCACTACAAGCTGGGGACCACACCACGCAGCGGTCGACACTGCATATGCAAGTCGTGTTTGCGCTTACTCGCGCAGGCTGGCACACGCATAAGTGTCTGTGTGCGTTTTTCGTGTGTAAGTTACTGACCTCTCAATATGCGGCGGGGAACCCGACTCATATGCAGATATTTGGAAGTTTTTCGTTTATGCGCTGGAGTCACGCAGAAAAGTGAATTTGTGAATAGCTTTCTGAAGAACTTTGCCTTTGGTGTAGTGTTTAGATAAGCGGGCACATATACACACACCCACAACCGTGTGGGTGCAAACGCATGAAGTGACCTGGTGTAGTTAGCAAACCAAGAGTTGCAGTTTTTAATCATTGAAAAGTACGCGGACAGTTCTATATAAATTTCGTCTCACTCGGAGCGGTTTTTTTTTGACTGCGAGTGATAAAGGTCGTGTCTGCTGATTTCAGAATAGCAGAGCAAGAGCGAGACTGATCGTTTATTCGTTCCCGCTTTTCGAAAAGAAAATCGTGCTCTAAAATCAAACAACGCTTGGATGCTATAAACACTAAACTGTCTTCACTGTCAAACGTCAAAAACTGAGTTCACATGGCCTCACATTGATTATCGAAAAGCCTCTCCCAGCAGGTCCGAAAACGGTGACTTTTTCTTCAACACCGACTATCGAATATTGGTTACCGAAGGGTAGTAAAGTTAGAAGGGTATTCCGGAAACGGTTACGGAGAATAAAACTACAAATATCCGTCTAAGATTCTACTCCCATATTGTAATAGACGGAAGACACATCTTCAGTGTGTTAGACATATGAACGCACCGAGTTCCTAATCCCGCCTTTGTGCAGCAAAAACGCACGTCAACAAACACGGGAAGGTTTGACGTCGAGCTGCAATCACAACAGACAGCCGAATGATTCTCTACTCGACTTGCACTCCTCCTCTCTGAGAGCACTCATCAGCAACTCGGTATAAAGAAACTATGGGACGGCTTTCAAGCTCCTTACGTATAGCTGCAAACGAAACCATAAAATAACAAAAGAACAGCTGATACGATGAGGTGTATCTTATCAGACTGCCTACCTTTCAACGTTACAATCGATCACAATATGTGCGTGTGACTTAGAGCAATTCGTAAAGCTCCGTCAGGATTGCGAAGGGTCTCTCCGACCCGCTCGATACCAAACGAGGCTTCCGAGAAGGCGACTATCTATCGTTCGACATCTTCGAGCGGTATAGCTGAATAGAGAGAGTACAATCTTCTATAAGAGTGTGCAACTGTTGAGAAACGCCGATGACATCGATTTCATTGGTCCTACTAACCAATCCGTTGGTTTTGCTTTCTCCAGTTTGGACAAAGAGGCGAGGCATATCGTTGTGACAGTAAACGGGGGCAAGACGAAATATCTCCTGTCATCCAAGAAACAGTCGTCGCGTTCTAGACTTGGCTCCCACGTCACTGTTGACAATTATAACTTTGAAGTCGTTGATAACTTCGTTTATCATGGAATCAGCATTGACACCAACAATAACGCCAGCCTCGAAATCCAACGCAGAATACGAGGTAGGTATACAACATAGTTCAGTGAATTATGAGACAGACAGTGAATTATGAGACAGTTCAGTGAATTATGAGACACCGGCTAAGTCATGTCGTCCGAATGGGTGTAAACACTCCAGAGTATTCAACGCAGTACCCGTCGGAGGAAGCAGAGGAAGAGTAAGACCACCAGTCCTTACGAAATATAAGAAGGAGAAGGAACTGGCTACACTTGGAATCTCCAATTGGATAATAACCGCGTAAGCGGTACCAACTACAATAAAAATAGGAAGAATGTGAACTACATAAGGCTTATTCTTGAGTGAAAGTTTTCATAGAGGCCAAATATTGAGGAGAGAGTAAGGAAGGCAGTAGTTGCTTTATACTGCTGTGGAGGAACTTTGGTGAATAAAAGGAAAAGGTAAAGACTTTTACCAAAGGTAGCGTTTTGGCTCTACGAAGCTGTAGTTAAGCAAGCCTGCTCGAAATGGCTATACTTTAATGTTTTTTATGCAAAAGAAGCTGTTATTAAGGTGGCTGGTATTAAGGTGGCAGCATCTTTCATAGAGGTAAGCATTTACTGCGACAGCAGAGCGGCCTTACTAGCGCTGATCTTCCTAACCGTGAGTTCAAAGTTCTTCAAAGAGTGACTGTCCTCATTAGAAATATCATACATGAACATACTTTGGCATCAGATTCGTTTGGGTGCCTTGTCAAAGCAGAATCGTTGGAAATTACAAAGTCGATTAGCTAGCAAGAGGGGACTTTCATACCCCGATTACATCAAGTAGGGACTCCATTGTGATTTTGCGTTCTAGCACTGGAACTATGGACTTCGCATGCTCTAAGCATGCACTAGTTCGCGATCGGCTAATATGCGACTGCGAGATACTTCTGACCTAGAGTAGTAGATCTTCTAAACTACTTGGCCTTAGCAAGGTTCATCTTTAGGCAATTGTCGAGGTTCCTGCAGGACTTTGTCTATAAAGCATTCATGTGGAAACAAGTTGTATGGAGGAGGAGACCTAGCTGAAACTGACAACATATAGGTGATAGGCTCAAGGCACTTTGTTAATTTGTAGGGGTCTTAGGATTTGTTATATAACTAGGAGTTTTTTAAACACCACAAAGGACCGCCTTTCTAAGTTGTCAAAGTAAGATGCCTATTTAAATCGACCTCATAACCGAACCTATCTCTATTCTTTCGAATCTGGCAACAAGCAACGTTTTCATCTACTCAAACTGCAAGAAAATACTTGCCGAAAATTGACTTAGAAAAGAAAAAACCAACGAGACTGAAGGAAATTTGAAGCAAAAAACAGATTTTACAACAAAAAGTGTATCGATAAGTTGGAAAACCATGGGAATTGGCGAATATCACTTGATGGCAACTAGGTACTCATAGTGTTGAAAAATATAATGGTCAGTTGAAGAGAGAAAAAGCACATACTTCGACTTGAATATATAAAGAAGAGAAAAGCTTAGTTTAGGTTAAGAGTTAATTGCGAAGGAAAATGATATTAAGTAAACTATAATAAAAAGCTTTTAACCCACCTTTATGATAAAATTGTCTTAATTTGCATTGGCAAACATATAGTAATTAATCAACTGCCTTTAGAATCCGCCAAAGAAAAATACATTGAAGAATCTGCTATGAACTTTTGCCAATCATCATTATAAGCGCTACCGACACAGCACTATCATACATCAGGCATGCCATATATGCAAAGCTTTATGCAAAAATTCTTCACACAATTTGATATACAATTTAATACTATTAACAAAATGCCAAATTTAATCAAAAATCAACCGCAGATTCTATTTGCACATAAAGTAAACGAATATTTAATAAAATAAACGAAATTTAATTAAATTTAATAAACTAAATCAAATTTGTACTCAATAAAGTAAACCAGTGACATAACTGGAAGACAATTTACTTCAGCGTTCGCAAATATTTGAACATTTTTCACTATCCAGCAAAATTTATGAAGTCAACCACAATTCAGAAACACAAAGTAAGCGACTTTAATGCATGACTGATTCGAAATTTTCACACAAAATAAAATTGAAGGCATAAAAGCATTAACACTATTTAAAATGTCTTAGAATTGCTTGAAATATTGTGGTCTTGCGTGTTAAACGAATGATGAGAGCTGTCGCATGCAAAGATGTGTACACGGCGTATGAGTGACTTAATGTCAAGCAAGAAATATTATGAGCAAAGTTAGGCTGTTATTATTTAGAAAGTAGAAAAAACGTTTACTACGGCTGCTTGGAAATTATAACACCCTACACATGTGCATTTTTAATAGTATAAATGTGTATAAAACTAGCTTTAGCTTGATTTTGAAGGTCAGTTTGTATGACAACTATATGCTATAGTTGTCCGATCTGAACAATATCTTCGAGAATTATAGCTGTGGCTTGCATAATAATCTGTGGCAAATTTCGTAAAGATATCTCGTCAAATAAACGAATTTTTCACACAAGAACTCGATTTTGAGCGATTAGTTTCTATGAGAGCTATATGCTATAGTTGTCCGATCTGAACAATATCTTCGAAAACTGTAGCTGTGGCTTAGGTAATAATCTGTGGCAAATTTCGTAAAGATATCTCGTCAAGTAAAAAAGTTTTCCATACAATAACTTGATTTTGAACGGTCAGTTTGTATGACAGCTATATGCTATAGTAGTCCGATCTATACAATTTTTCAAAAAATTCTTGCGCTGGCTTGACTAAATATATATGCTAAATTTCGTAAAGATATCTTGTTAAATATAAAAAGTTTCCATACAAGCACTTGGTTCCGATCGTTCAGTTTGTATGGTAGCTATATGGTATAGTGGTCCGATCTGTACAATATATTCATAGATTGTAGCGCTGACTTTGGTGATAATGTACGCCAAATTTCGTAAAGATATCTCTTCAAATAACTGATTTTTCAAGGGGCACCTACAAAGTTAGACCGATAGCGACAGCAAACGACAACATATATTTCCCCACTCTTTTGACATTTCGCTTCAGTAAAGTTTGTCATTTCATTAAGGAAAGATATACGATTCAAAAACGAATCGAAGTTATTAAAATTTACCACCGAAATTCGGAGTCAGTGGCCTCAACTTTAAGAGCGCTACATTCGTGCTCGTCATAATCATCCTGTCAGATCAACAAGTGGAAAAGCATCTAGTGGAAAAATTTGAATCCACAGGCACAGCTAAAAATATTTTCGCTCCGGTGAGACAAAGAAGTGCCCGTGGTGTCGAGAATATTACTTCCACTCGCGCATCAATTGAGGAAGGCCCAAATCAGTCTCTCTCATATCGTCCTCAAGTGGTGGGCATCTCTGAGATGTCGTTGTGGCAAATTTTGCGAAAAGATCTTGGCCTACATTCTTACAAGATTAAATTTACCAAAGAACTGGCTGCTTTACCACCAGAATCCTCATATGATTGTGTTCCGCATTTTCATCGAAAAATCATCTTCAGAGATGAGGCTCATTTTTAGCTGAATGGGGTCATCAATAAGCAAAATATGCGTTATTGGTCAGGCAGCAATCCACACGTACTCCATGAGTCACCATTTTATCCCGAAAAAATTAGGGTTTGGTGCGGTGAAATGAATGAAATTGTGTAACGACTAACTATAAATTTTCCTATCCATTTATTTATTGCGTGTTATGTGTACCCATGTATCTACATATGTAGTAGTCGAAATAAAACGTTGTTGTTGTAGTTGAAGTGTATATTCAAAACGGAGAATTCATCGCACACAATTGAGCTAACTGTATTGCAACATGAGTGCTCATTAAAAATTCATGCGCAACGAGGAATTTATTTATATGAAAAATTCTTAAAAGCAACAACAACCAGATTAAACTCAGCTGAGCAAAGCACATACATATAAATTTAATGTATCACTCTTCAGTTAAAAGGTAAAGCCAAAGAGCAACTCAATAAATTTTATCAAATTTGGAATATACATACATACATACATATGTATACAAAATTTCTTCTTCTTGCTTTATTTGAAAAAAAAATGTGGGCTCTCTTTTATAATATTAAAGACCATAATAGGACGCTCCTAATTTACAGTAAGTACTTTATAGGAGAACAGTACCTTTCCTCTTAGAGAAACAGGGATATCGACTTTGACAAAAGAGTATAGAACCCCTGACGGAGTCCGACGGAGACAGCCACTTTGCCAACAGCTAAGATATGATTCAAAATGCGCTCGGATGTACCAGCCAGAGTACGTCACTAGAGACTGCAGTTAACATAGCGGTGCTAAGCAAAGTATCCTATGCATTCTAAGCACACATATGGAACCCTCTATCTTCAAAGCAACGATGGGAACCAACCAAAGTACATTGACTACTAACGGAGACAATCAGCGCAGGAAAATGAAGAAATCCTTAAATCAAGTATGGAAAAGTCGAAATTAAAAGACAGTCTTCTCAATTGACAGTGCAGTACCTGTAAGGTCATAGACAGAAGCTTCTTCAAACCGAGCACCATAAAGGAGAGATTGGTGGAAATTTACGTCAAATTGTCAAGTCTTGTTTTAAGATTATGTACTCGAAAATTCGGCGGGGTCATCAAGAGCGCAGACCAAGGGTCCTAGGATTTCTGACGGAAATCAAAAATTGCTAGTAAAATCAGCTTCACTATTCGCACGGCGTCTTCTGTGACACTTTTACCGTGCGTCGGTCTAGGCCGAGAACATGAAACTTCGCTAGCTTTGTAACATGAAACTTCTATCCTTTTTGAGATCATGTCAGTTGTACATCCGAAGTGCAGGCAGATCGCTATGCACTTGGTCCTTCCATTGGACGCGTGGCCGCCTTTGCTTCCGTTGTCCACCCATCGGTCTCGATTTGACTGCATTCATGTCGCCGTATAGCTCATACAGTTGGTGGTTCCATCTTCTTCGATACTCATCGCTCCCACAGATATCTTCAAAGATCTTGCGAAGAGCAGTTCTATCTCCACAAAGCTAGAATGAAACTATACCAAGACGAAAGTGTCTGAAGACAACACAGAAAGAGACGACGCCAGCCAGTTGCTAAAGGACAAGGCAATAAGATAGCAAATAGATAGAAAAATCCGATAAACTTGTGTGAGTACAGCCGATATGACACCTCTCTTATTTGAGAAAGGCATCGAAATCAGTTTATTTTCATAATCCGATATAAAATATATTTTATTATTTTTAAATATATAGACTTTCAAATAAACCGACGATGAAGCAGACGTTCCATTGGCCGACCATGAAGAAATTCGAGTAGCACCTGTCTGAGGAACAACTAAGCGGCGGGCCCAATGGATTGCCAATCGAGCTATTCACATACGGCGGCGAAGAACTGAAAAGAAGCATGCATCAGCTTTTGCCCTACGATTGGAATTTAAGTGTACTCTGCCCAATCCACCAAACAGGAGACCCACAACCTACGCCAACTACCATACCGGGATTAACCTGCCTCCTCAACATCGCATATGAGGTTATGTCGCGCGTACTGGGTGAAAGATTAAAGCCCACTGTCAACAAACTGATTTGATCTTAACAGTGGGGCTTCAGCATTGGAAAATCAACCACTTACCACATATTCACCATGCGCCAAACCTTGGGCAAGACTGATGAAAAAAACGATCGACACACATCACTTGCCTTAAAGCTGATTTAAACAGCACGAAAAGGAGCTGTCTTTTTGCCGGTTTGAATTTGGTATCTCCGCAAAATTAATGCGACTATGTAAACTGACGTTGAGCAATACCTAAAGCTGCGTCAGTTTCGGGAAGCAGCTCTCAGAGCCGTTCGGTACTAAACAAGGTTTCTGATAAGGCAAATACTTATCGTGCAACTTCTTCCGTCTACTCTTGGAAGAAAAATTCGAGCCGCAGAGCTGAATGGGTAAAGTACAATCTTCTATAAGAGTGTAGTATAGTGAGTGAGATGTAAAGTCCTCTCTCGACAAACAAAGGCCAAATTTTACGAGTTACTCACAATCCCCGCAGAGGCGGTTCCTACGCTGGCTAGGTTATGTTGTGCGAATGGACGAGAACACTCCAGCTCTGAAAGTATTCGACGTAGTACCCGCCGCGGGAAGCAGAGGAAGAGGAAGACCTCCACTCCGTTGGAAGGATCAAGTGGGGAAGGACCTGGCCTCGCTTAGAATATCCAATTGGCGCCACGTAGCAAAAAGAAGAAACGACTGGCGCGCTGTTGTTGGCTATAATCGCGTAAGCGGTGTCTACGGCAAAAAAGAAGAAGAAAAGAAAATAAAAAATAAATAAAAATGTGCAGGAAATCAATGCATTTTTTATGGTTCCAACAATGAATCAACAAAACGCCGTTGAATAAAGGAATTTGTAATGCCCTCCAACAGCAGCACATTGACCACGCTACACATACATAATACAAAGAAGAGCTTAGAAGGAAAACAATGAAAAAAGCTTAAAAAAAGCTACAACAATATACTCGTAAGCTGCTAGTATCAAGTGACTGTCACTGCTTTGTTTTAAAATTGCTAAACCCACAAAAGAAGTATTTACAAAAACAAAGTATAAACCACACAGCGCATTAAGGCGACCAAGCAATAAATATCAAATACATACTTAATAGCAGGGCAGCAGAAAATACCGTTAGATCCTTGCATTGGACGGCGCCTTCACACCGTCCGCCGAGCTTTCGTGCTAAGAATGTTGAACTATTGGAAATTTATTGCCATGCCATGCAAATCGCCGCACATTATTGTTGTTGACATCGGTATTTCCAATCAACAAAAACTATGCATCCTGTAAAACTGTATATAAATAAATGCACACACACATAAGCAAATAAGTTATTTTCAAGTGAGAGAATGGCAGACTGTTCTTAGAAGCCACAGCATTTGCATTCATTACTGCGCTGGACATAGACAGCTTGACGGCACCTAAAACAGACCAGCATAAAAAAAAATCATTCATATATGCTTAGTATATTATATATACATATAGACAGCTTAACATTATGCTAATCGGAAAATTCTATAGACAGTTGAAAAATACCGTTGAGTAAACACGCGAAGTATTAACCAAGAATTTGCAATGAAAAGCAGGAAACGCTGGAGTCAGAATAGCTTCAGTGAGAAGAGACTGATTCGCGGCCGCAGTTCCGCGTGAAAAAGAGAGCGCAAAATGTTGTATTTTAACTAAAAGAAGACCAACATGCAAAGCTGATGAAAAATCCAGGAAATTGTTCATTGAGAAACCCTTTAAACAATGCTATAAAAGTCACACACAGATGATCGATAATGGCCAACCTAGAGGTATTTTTAATATGGTTGATATTATTGTTGTTGGAGCGGCCGAACTTTGTCCAAGGGCTGTCAAGGGCCGTATTAAAATCCGCATCCGTTTCGGTTAAATAGACCCAACTATCGTGGGAACAGTTTTGATTTACGGTACTTTGGTGAGGTGAGCTATTTGAGCGAATACAGCGACTCGCTGTTCTACGCATAATCGGAGTGCAAAGAACTACTACTTCTACGGCTGCACTAGAAAGGTTACTCAACCTGGCACATTGGCGTTCGAGTAGAAAGCTCGGCATCTGAACGAGCATCAAGATTAGCGGTGTTAGGTGAATTTTCCACAAGAACCAACGGGCATAGCTCAATAAACAGTGGACTGGTGGATGAAATGGACCATATACCTACCCTCACGGGAGAACATATTTAAAGTCCCACTAAAAAGGGTGGATAGCACAGAAGCATGCGACATGCCAGCGAAATATGTATCTATACTGACGTTTTAAAAATGGTTGGGAGCTGGATCTCAACGACCATTCAAGCTGGAATACTGCAGTTTTCTCCAGTTCGCCGTCTTTGCGGTCTGCAAAGCAGCTAAGATAGCTTACAACGTCGCTATAAGGAGGCTCTTCAAGCTTCCAAAATACTACAACTTCTTCCATGTTGAAGTCTTTACAGTCTGGAAAGCAGTTGAGTTAGCTCACAACGCAGGAAACAACATAATGAAGATCAATATATATCTCCATAGCCAAGCGGCAATTGAAGCAATAATATCAAATCCTTAAGGGCGGGAAGGCAATAGGATGCATATACACTGAGTTCCAGTCCGCAAAGGAATTCTGGCAAATGAAGTAGCTAATAATCTTCCCAAAAGTGCCATTCGTCCGGCTACCGAACCGGTACAGAAAATACGGAAGTCTCTAAAGCCGATACACAATGAAATTTCCGAAAAGACATGCAGGAACGCCAAGATCATATTCAAGAGCTCCAAAGAAAAACACACTTATACTTCTTACTCACACAGTTTTGGAAGCATAAGAAAACGATTGCTGCCTTAATGACTGGTCACAACCTACTAGTATCAGATGCGAGCCGGATGGACATATGTATGTACCGACGATACATGCAGGAATTGTAAAAAAGTGGGCATGGAAAAGCATATACCTCGGTTTAGCATTATCTAGAATCCGTCTTAGATATCTAGGAGCTTCGCAGTTCAAGGAGATATCAAGTCACTCTTAAAGTTCGCATAAAACGTTGACGTCCTGAACGAATAGTTACTAGTATTATTGAGGAACAACATCCGGTGTATTTTTACGTAGGTACCTGCTGACGAGTGAACAGTGCTCTAAAAATGCCAGGTATTTTCAGTACCAATTGCAATGTGGAATGGACACACTAACCACCTTGGTAGGGTTCGAGGTCTATCTAAAACCTCTGTCGTATTTAGGGTCCGTCACCTGGTTGCAATGCAAATCCACTGGACTGGTGCCCAGGGGTTGGACCCCACACACAAATCACATACACGCACCACTCACGCCAAAACTAACCCTAATTCCCAGTTAAACGCCTTCGCCGCCTAAACAATTCACGTGCATATAACCCTATCAGTTCAGCATTGCAACTAATGGAGTTTACACTGCTAACATCTAAGAATCCGTCTTCCCAGCTAATCCCCATACCTCAAGATCCCTAATGTCCGAGGACATGGGGCACCCTGAAATCACATAAACTTAGTCTTCAGACCTTACCCCACGCAATACAGCTTTCTTTAAAATAATACAAGCAGCAGATTGTCTTTGTGTTCATCAATTTAATGTTAAAAAATGTTGAAGCTATGATGAAAGGTGCTTCAAATTCCCGCAACAAATGAAGTTAAAAGGACAACTAAAGATATAAACATCCGAAAATCAATCGCTTATCACCGAAGACTAAAAAGAGCCGAAAGAATTTAAAAATTAGCAAGTAAACTCAAGCATTACTAGCTGTGTTCCAGTATCCACAACATTCCGCTAGCACGAAAGTGTTATACGGCAATTTCAGTACACTTTACAACAACAAAACTCTACTATAGATACAGTATGGATATACTATACTCGTATAGTATAAAGATAGTAAAACGGTAAATGAAACGTATTGTTGTACACATCCCTTTTGTCCCCGCTCTCGTATACGATTAGCACGATTATTTTTTTAATAAAGGCCAAGCCCTTCGACGGATTCCTTTTAGAGATAGAAATGATAAGATGATGTGGTTTTTGAAACAAAACCCTTAAAGATATGTAAGATTGGTTCCACATTTCTGAATGAAATATTATTTAAATTGGACTTATCCGCTAATGATATTGTACGGTTGTTAGACGAATATATTGTCGGAAACGATCCATGAACTTCATTTTCAAGCCAGTTTCCTAAACATTGAACCCTCTTCCACACAGAAGAGTCTGCCATCAGTTAGCAGTAGATCTCCTGCGCTGAAGCGAAACCTCCTTCAGAGTATTGACTATCCTCCATGATAGTAGAGCGGCAATACTAGCCTTGAACTTGAGACTACTGAAGGGAAAACAACTTTGGCATCAATTTACTTATCCAGAAATAAGTCGTACTACCTTGGACGCCTGGTCACAGATGAATCACAGGAAGCTGCAAGGCTGATGAGATTGCTTTAGTCTGCAGACCGAGTAGAAACACCACTTACTTCTTGCGATACACTACTGTCTGGTTAGATCTCGATTAAGCTCGAGAAGCGCTGGTCAGCTACTAGCAACCGTGCCATCGCAAGATTATCTAACCCTTGATAAATCTTAAAAGCTCTACTGTGGTCTTCACTCTCGGCAAAGTTCAGCTATCAATAGTTGTAGGAGCTCTAACTGAGCGCTGTCCGACCAGGATACATGCGATAAAATTTTATTTTTTTACTTGCTGCCAGTTGCATAAGCTGCGCGGATGTAGATGTAGAGATATGTGTGCCACTTCTTGTCCCGCCTTGGCCAGAACTTATCCTAAACTATCTTCTTCACTTAAGGATAGATTTCTAGAACAATAAGCAAAAGGTCCATCTGCTTAAAAGTCGGTCTAAGCTGAGCGCCAGGCCACACAAATAGTTAGAAGCTCTGCGAGCGTGTTGTGAGGCTCTCAGGCATTCAACTTATAAGCCGGATTTGACCCCAAGTGATATTAAACTACTTTCGAAGTTTCCACAAGAACTGCTGTGTTCGTACTTATAAATTAGTAATTCCATTCCCGCCAGTTCAGTGGGATGTCTAAAGGTAGGCGTTCCCAAGTAGTTAAACCCTGACCTCTCAAACGCGAGACAGTCGAGAGAGAAGTGTTGGTACTTCGTATACTTCCATGCAGCAATAAAAACCTTCAATTTTATGGAAAAATAATGTGCTCATATCAAAAAATGTACGATTTTTGCGTAGGGTCCATATTATTTCTTTTCATATCCTGTCTGTCCGTCAGTATATACGCACACTACTCCCTCAGTTTTTGTCATATCGTTCTGAAATTTAGCAAACACCCTTTTCTCCTTAAACCAACTGCTTATTTGTAAAAACCGTCAATATCGGAAAACTATAGCATATAGCTGTCATACAAACTGTACAATCAGATTCAAGTCCTTGTACGGAAAACTTTTTTTCTTGACGAGATACGTTCACGAAATTTGGCATGAATTATTACCAGAAGCATAGCTACATTTTATATAGAAATTGGTTAGATCAGACAACTATAGCATATAGCTAACATATAAACTGAACAATCAAACTCAAGTCCTTGTATGGAAAACTTTTTTATTTGACAAGATATCTTCACGAAATTTGGCATAAATTATAACCAAAAACACAGCTATAGTCTCCATAGAAATTTCTGAGATCAGACAACTATAACATATAGCTGCCATACAAACTGAACAATCAAACTCAAGTCCTTGTATGGAAAATTTTGTTATTTGACAAGATATCTTCACGAAATTTGACATGGATTATTATCAAAAGCAAAGCTATATTCCCACTAGAAATTACTCAGATCAGACAACTATAACATATGGCTGCCATACATACTGAACAATCAAACTCAAGTCCTTGTATGAAAAACTTTGTTAATTGACAAGATATCTTCACGAAATTTGACATGGATTATTATCGGAAGCATAGCTATATTCCTTCAAGAAATTGCTCAGATCTGACAATTATAGCTTATAGCTGCCATACAAGCTGATCGATTATAATCAAGTTAGAAACCTTTTTGTACCATTTTATGCTCTAAATATGCAACTGTAAAGGGTATTATACCTTCAGTGAAGCCAAATTTAACGGTTTTTCCAGTTTCACTTACCATACAACTTATTTAAGCAACACCACCGTTTTTTTAACACCCAAAACAGACAATTTGCATGAGGCAACTCTCACCTAAAAATTGCTTGCTGTGCTTTTTTTTGTCAGCCGACATACCCGCATTGCCAACCGTAAGCGTTTTGCTTATAGAAACTCACTTGTTGCATTGAATTGAATTTCATTTTCCCATAAAACTTTTAAATACACTTTGTGCCTCCCACTCCAGTGCTTGTTTAGCCCTTGTTTACAATTTGGAAACTTTTTTTGATTGCATTAGCCGGGCATTCCAGCGGCCCCTATCAACGCTTTCAACGAGACGGTAAAAAAAACAAGCACACAGCAATGTGCAACATGATTTGCTTCAACGGCTACGCACCTTTAATATTTATTAACACTCGGCACGCCAACGCCGGACCATGAGCTGGACCATGAGTCCGCACTTCGCACTTTTGCGCTGAAACACACGCATTCCAATCCTTTCGCATTAATGCCACACCAACGAAAGCACGAAAGCGTTGTGCGGCAACCGTGTAGCTTAAGGTGCTGTTAAGGCACTGCCTTCATTATTAAGTTTGCGTAAAATACAAAACTTTTGCCAGCATCCAATTTGCACAGGCGCACAAGAATTACCAAACACTTTTTCTCCCACACACCAAGCAAACACTTTGCTTTTGTAACGGTACTTTTTCGTTGTTGTTGTTGTTATTGTTTTTTTTTTTTTTGTTATTATTATTGTTTTTGTTGTTACTATTGTTATTGTTGTTGTTTTATGTTGAGCTTAATTTTATTTCCGTATAAGTTTTGATTACTTGTACAATGTGAGAAAAAATGTTCGCAAAGAAAACTTAACACAATGTAGTTGTTGCATTGTGTTGTTGTTGTTACGCTACTTATACCCACCACCGCCACATTCTCACAGCTCAATCAGCTTTGAAAGTGCTGCGAGCCAAACCACTTGCTCTTAGTTAAGCACACGCCAGTTCATATACCAGTTAATGCCCTGCTGGAAATGCCACGCACTTGAACTAGTTACGTTTTGGTCCATTTCGAACCAATAGTATTTGGTGGCTTTTATAGTAAAGAGTAATTTCTTTATTGCATTGTGAGGAGTAGTTTAACGATTACCATTTCATCGCCGAAGTGTGTAAGATAAATTAAGAAAGAGCTAGCGAACTGCGTCAATTTTGACAGGTCCATCTGTCAAGCCGTCTGTATATATGCGAACTACTGCTCAGGTTTTTGAAATATCGATCTGAAAATTTCCATACTAACTTCTCCCACCAAGAAGCTACTCATTTGTCGGAACGGCAGTTATCGGACCACTATAAAGTATAGCTGTCATACAAACTGAACGATCAAAATCAAGTACATGTATGAAGAACTTTTTTATTTGATAAGATATCTGCACAAATTTCAGCATGAATAATTACCAGAAACATAGCAAACGTTTACATCGAAATTGGTCAGATCAAGCGACTATAGCATATAGTTGCCATACAAACTGATCGGCCAAACTCAAGTCCTTGTAGGAAAAACTTTTTTATTTGACAAGATATCTTCACAAAATTTTACAAGTATTATTTTCTAAGACTTTGCTACATTTTCTGAACAAATTTTTCAGATCGGACAACTATAGCATATAGCTGTCATACAAACTAGGCAATCAAAGTAAGGTTCCTATATGCAAAACTTTTACATTTGGCAAGATATCTTCACGAAATTTGGCACTAATCATTATCCAAAAAGATTCCACAATCTCCTTAGAAATTTCTCAGATCGAGCTACTATAGCATATAGCTGCCATACAAACCGTGCTATCAAAATCAAGAAAAATGTGTTTTTATACCCTTTTATGCTATAAACAAAGCAGCTGTGTAGGGTATTATAGCTTTGGTGCAGCTGAAGTCAACATTTTTCCTATTTATCCGCAATTTCTTTTATTCTTGAAATAACACTAACTTCGTAGAATTATTTCCTACAGGGTATTTCCTTTGTTAACTATTTGTTTTTGCTTTTTTGGTTTTTTGTCGGTCATTTTGCCGCAATTTCTTTTTCTAACTGTTCACCGACCTTTAATACAAGTTTTTGCTTGCCATCAACACTTACAACTTTTCTCAATTTTTCTTGGCATTTTTTCGCACTCTCATTAAGGCATTTCATTTATTAAATTCTGAAGGGGTAAAACAGGCACTAAAACAAAAGGAATAAGGTGGTATAAAAGGACACAGAACCGAATTTTATACTCGTTCAGCATGCTTGAAGAGCTTTAGAATGCTATTCCCACGACAGTCGGGTCTATCTAACCGGAACGAACCCGGTTCTATAAACAGCCAAGGACAGTCTGTTTACTCGGTGCCATGCCACGAAATTATTTCAGGATTGTTTAAAATTCATTCATAATTGATTACCTCTCCTTCGCTGTCTCCGTATTTCTCTTTTTTGTTTTTTCTTCTTGTATCTTCATCTTATTCTCTTTCTCGCTCTCCGACTGTCGTGGCAACGGTTGAGCATGCTTGCAGAGCTTCAAAATTCATTCGTAGTAGGTTCCCTCTCTTTCGGTCTTTCGGTGTCTTTCTCTTTCTGTCTGTATCCCTAACTTATTTTCTCTCTGGTTCTCTAATTGATATTTTTAATGTAGATAGTGTATACAGTAAGAGCTCATGAAATCTGTAGCTGTGCTATAACATCTTTTTCTTCTCATCTGTCTCTACCAAAATTTTCTGAATACAGAATCGAATTTACATAGCAACGATGAACTAGGAATGACTGCTCTCTGATTATATATTAGGATCATATTAGTATCACTAAAGCAGTATTATTTTTTTTTAATTCAGCAGCTCTGCCCAAAATATATTTCAAGCCAATTCAACCTAAAAATACGACCTTAGACATATACTATGTAGATCTCTTTTGTTCACTGCCATTTCAGACAATCTTTATGTGAACCAAATTTTCTCCCTTTTCACTCCGTTACCCATGGGTATAAAAATACAACTCTGTTTAATTATGAAGCTGCTAAATTATGGAAGTAATTGTTGTGAGTAATGCTTTTACTCAGTTGAATTGCGGTTGTTGGTATTAATAACTGTTGAAGGTGGCTAAATCAAATTTGGTGCTTAATGACTATTACTAAATATTAGTATGAAACAAAATATATTTCTTGAGAAAAATGTCTGTTAAAAGGTAAGAAGCACAAAGATATGAAAGAGGCTTGCTCTCTTCTCTTTTTTCTAATTATCACAATAATACAATTTTGATTATCTCAGTTAATTAGGGTCGTTGTGTTATTTTTCTCATCTTCTACTTGTAAAAGTATAATTTTCGGCTATTACTAGAGAAGGTAATCTACCTGTCACTAATCTATATATACCTCGTAATTGTCTCCTTTAATTATGATTCATACACCATTAATTATAGCAAAAGTATTATGTTAGTAGTCGAAGCTCTCTTCTTTTCATTCTGAGTGGCTAATGTGGTACAATTAATTGCCGTTATTTTCATTTTTACAATAATTTCACAGATTTCATACAAATCTTTGTGATTTCAAGAAAAATCTGATATAAATGTATACTAAATAAGCGAGTAACGGCTAGGTTGGTTAAAAAGAAAACGACTATATCGTCTTGTCCTCGTTTACAACTAAATCCATACGAAGCGTTTCCTTATCTAGTCTGCAGAAAGCAGAACTAACGGTGCGTTTGTTGAGGCCAATGATTTCAATATCATCGACAAACGCCAGGAGCTGTACACTCTTTCAGAACCTGCTCGATTAAGCTCGAATTATTCTCTCCAGCAGTAGACTACAGAAGTCGCACGATAGGGTATCGCCTTGTCTGAAACCTCGTTTGGTATCGAATGGCTCGAACAGGTCCTCCCGAATCTGATGAGGCTTTTGTTGTTACTCAACGTTAGATTACTTAGCCGAATTAGCTTTGTGGTAACACCAAGTTAAAACAAAGTGGCATAGAGGCAGTTCTTTTTGTGATGTCGAAGGCGGTCTTAAAATTGACGAAAAGTTGGTGTGTGTCGATCTTTCCTTCACGGGTTCTTTCCAAAATTTGGCGCATGGTGAAAATCTGTTCAATTGTAGATTTTTCAGGATTAAAGCCACATCATGCAGTTTGTTGACGCTGGGCTTTAGTCTTGACTAAACTATGCGATATAGAGGAGGCTTATCCCACGGTATTTAGCTCAGATTTTAGACTCTCCTCTTTTATGGATTGGACAGAGCGCACTTGAATTCCAATCGTCGGGCATGCTTTCGTCCGGCCATATTCTTCAAAGAAACCGATGCATGCTCCTTATTAGTTCTTCGCCGCCGTATTTGAATAGCTCTACCGGCAATCCATCGACCCCAACCGCTTTGTTGTACTTCAGACGGATAATTGGTATTTGAATTTCTTCATAGTTAGGCAATGGATCGAGTTCATCTTCTTCTGCTGCTTTACTTTTACTGCCATTCACCAGGCTAGAGAAGTTTTTCCTTCATAATTCTATTATGATCTGGGCATCAGTCACTAGATCACCTCTTTGGGTTCTACAAGAGTATGCTCCGACTTGAAAGCTTCTGTTAGTCGGCGCATCTCTTCGTAGAATTTTCGAGCATTACCCCCGTCGTTCAACTTATCAAACTCTTCGTACTCACGCATTTCGGCCTCTGTCTTTTTTTGTCTACAAATTCGTCTCGCTTCCTTCTTCAACTCTCGGTCGTACCTACTACTATCACCATGGACCTGTACTATCAACTAGAAGCGATCAATGTTGGCCAATGTGAGAAGAATCACCTTCCATCAGACAACGTCAGATCGCACATCTCCATACTCACTCGCCAGAAGTTCTGTGAGCTTAGTTTGGAAGTTCATATTTAAGAATATTATAATTCGGGCCTGGAGGAACTAAGTGTTTATTACCCTTCCTGTGTATGGCGAAGGATTTTGCTGGTAAAAAATTGCCTCATTTTTCAATTGATAATGAGACTATAAGTTGGACAGTGGAGAACTACTTCCTATACCCCCAACCGGGCTATTGAGCTCACCACGCAGGAAACATCGGAGACGCTATAAAATATGTATACCATATTTAAGTACATACTATACACACATATAAATGATCAGAAGGGCGAGCTGAGTTGTTTCCTTTTCATTGGAAGTGGTTTCTACGTGGTGGGTCCCAAACCCAACTCACAAAGTCGCTAGGTGAGTAGTATAAAACTTTATACTCATTTGTATTGCGAGCCGCTTGGATGAAGATCGACGCCCGCTCGCAGCCGCAACTCTGGTGAACAGACGCTGCAATTAAATTTCAGCGAACCCTCAAACCGAATATGTGGGTTGGCTCCAGTTACGTATACGAGACTGTCGTGGGAACGGCTCATCTTTCCCATCCTGTTACATGGTGCGGGGGCATGGACGATGACAACAGCTGATGAATCGACCTTACGAGTGTCCAAGAGAAAGGTTTTGCGGAAGGTTTATGTATGGTCATTTGCGCAATGGCAACAGCGAGTATCACAGTTGATGGAACGATGAGCTGTAAGAGATATACGACGACATTGACATAGTTCAGTGAATCAAGAGACAGTGGCCGCGATGGCTAGTCCATGTTGTCTGGATGGAAGAGAACGCTGCAGCTTTGAAGGTTTTCGTTTCAGTACCTGAAGGTGGAAGCAGGGAAAGAGGAAGACTTTCAATCCACTGGAGGGTCTGTATATACGCGGTAAATTTTTGAGTTATCGACCTGAAATTTTGAACGCGTTCTTACGCAAGAAAAAATTCATTTATTTTCATTCTTCTTCTTCTTAATTGGCGTAGACACCGCTTACGCGATTATAGCGGAGTTAACAACAACAAAAAAAAGACAATCTATTTTCATTATCCCCAAAAACTACCCTGTTTTTCTCACACATGGTAAAGATTTTTTTTTTTTGTAAATTGCTATAATTCTAAGCAATTTGTTGTCGCTAAAATAATTGCTATTTATTTATTTATTTATTTTTGTTATATTTAGCAAGGATTTGTTGTTCTATTTTTTTTTTTGGAGATGCTGCACATATTCGATTTCATTTGTTTAATTAAACGTTTTTGCTCAAATGCAAATATTTGCCTATACTCGTGTGTTGTCCTGCGTTACATAACGGATTTTTTATTCCACCCATTTTTTATACATAACCTCACAAATGTGTGCCTGTGTGCGTGGCATTTATTTGCTTTAAAAATCAACGCGTTGTTATGCTGAATTTATTCAATTATTTATTTGCTTGGCAAATCCTAAATGGCCAGCGTCACAAATACACATGCGCACATACACACATACACGTATAAAAATGAAATGAAACAAATCGACACTTAATTAGATTTGAGTGGTGTTTAATGCAATATTTTTTGACGCTCATAAAAAAACAAGTTGACACACACACACACGCGCACATACAGACATACACATGCAACGAAATGAACAATTAAGCAAGCAATTTCACAGACACACACACATTCCGTCTATTATTGTTCGGCCTAAGCGCCTGTTAAGTCCATTATTCCACTATTATTGTAATGGAATTTTATTGCAAATATAGTTTGCGGTTTTTAAAGCAAAAAAATTAAATAAATTTAAATAAAGTTTAGCAATTAACGCTTAAAAATAGATCTTTTTTGCAAATGTTGAGTGCTAAGTAAATAAATATGCGTTTATGTGAGAGCTGGCAAAGGATAGAAATGAAAGTGTAGCAAAACCGTTATTAATATGGAAATTCGTTGTTGTTATAACTATATTGTGTTGTTGCATCCACAGGAAAAAGAATATAGATAGTTTCGAAGGCAGTACAACTTGATGGTGACTCTATAGCTAAGGGGATGTCATGAGCTAATATAATGAGTGATTTATACAGTTAAGGGCTTTTTTCGTCGAGATGTGACTTCATTTCTCAATTCAGTCCTAAGTAGCACCTGTTGGCACGAGTTATTCTGCGTTGGATTTCGTGGCTGAAGGTGTCTAGTGGTATATAGTTACGAGGTTTGACAATTAAGTAATGAGACTGATTTTATTGCCGCGCTTGTGGTAAATCTGTGACCTTGAAATTCCCTTTCTCTTTTTCTGGCATCTCTCCCCTCTCCACTGATATATGTATTATCGCTCTAGCTTGTTTAATTCGCCTGCTGCGTCAAGTTGAGTAGACGTGTGTTCGTAGTGCTCGTCACGAAAATGGAAAAACGAAATCAAGAAGCAACGCGTCGCGATAAAATTTTGCGCCGGATTGAGCGAAACAGCTTCGGAAACGTACACTAAAATTGTAAGAGTGCATGATGATAGTGCTCTTAATCGTGCCCAGGCTGACAATGGTTGTCTCCCCGCCCGAAGAAAGCTCACATGAGCAAGTCGAAAGTGAAAACGATGATTGTTGCCATTTTTTGATAGCCGTGGAATTGTCCACAAAGAATTCGTTCCACCGGGAAAAACTGTGAATCAAGTCTACTATTGCCAAGTAATCAAAATATTGCGAAAACGAGTCAACAGGGTGCGCCCAGGCATCGCTCGTAACTGGGTCCTTCATCACGACAACGCGCCGTGCCACACCGCCCTCAGCGTGTCCGAGTATTTGGCATCTAAAGGGATCGCCGTGTTGCAACAGCCACCTTATTCGCCCGACATGTCACCCTGTGACTTTTTTTGTTTCCTAACACAAAATCGGTGGTCAAAGGAATCCATTTTGAGTCGATTACGGACATCCAGGCGGCGGGTACTCGCGGACATCCCAGTCGAAGCGTTCCAGAAATGTTACGAAGCATGGAAAACGCGCTGGAATCGCTGTATAGCTGCCCAAGGCGACTACTTTGAAGGGGATGGCAGAGTTGTAGAATAATTTTCAAAAATACGGTTTTTATGGAATCAGTCTCATTACTTAATTGTCATACTTCGTATACCCAATTCCTACACTTTCGTTCTCTCCACGTACCCTGGACACGTGTGTAACCCTTGTGTAAGATGCAGTTACCAACCCTGGGGTCACAGCTAATTCAGCGGAATTGCAGCGTTTGTTTAGCAGAGGTGCGACTGTGAGCGGGAACTGATCTTGAAACAAGCGGCTCGCAATATAAATGTGTATAAAGTTTAATACTACTCACCTAGCGACTTTATGTGTTGGGTTTGGGACCCGCCACGTAGAAACCACTTCCAATGAAAAGGAAACAACTCAGCTCGCCATTCTGATCATTTATATGTGTGTATAGTATGTACTTAAATATGGTATACATATTTTATAGCGTCTCTGATGTTTCCTTCTGGGTCTTACAAACTGCGTGGTGCACTCAATATACCCAGTCCGGGATATCGAAGGTAGTTCTCCACTATCCACCTCACAATTTTAATACCAAATGGTAAATAAGGCAGTTTTTTACCAGCAAAATCCTTCGCTATCCTCAGGAAAAGATAGTAAACAGTTAGTTCCACATCCGAAATGTAATATTCTTGCGTAAGAACTTCCCAACTAAGCTCGCATAACTTCTGACAACTGAGTATCGAGATGTGTGACCTGGCGTTGTCCTGATAGAACGTGATTTCTTTCCCACTGAATTCTCTACAATTGGCCAAAGTTGACTACTTCTAGTTGATGGTACAAGTCCAATTGTTGGTAGTACAGGGCTCCAAACTAAGAGTTGAGCCGTTTAGAAGCAGCTTATACCAATCCCAATCCCACCAAGCACATAGCAAACACATTTTTGTTCAATGTTTAGCTCTTGAGTCTTCGAAACCAAATAATTACATTACTTAATCAAGACTCATATTTTCGGCAATTGTTCTTCCAGAGCGTGGTCTTTCTTTGTAATCAAAATTTTCGAAACCAAAATGCTGCATGCTTGGCTGTTAGAGTTTCGGGACCATAAACAATATTCTCATGTTCAACCGCCAAGCTTGCGTTTTCGCTTGATAATAATAAACTAGGGCTTATATTCTCTTGTTTTTATAAAGTTTTCAACAGGGTTTATTAGATTAGGTTAGATTAGGTTAGGTTAGATGACTGATCTAGAGACATCGCACGTATACTATATGTAGTCTTCTTTCATAGAAAAAACTCTTGGGTTCGAAATTATGAATTAGCAAAGCTCTTAGTGGCCAATGGAGATTTTCTCAGGCTTTTAATTTCCACTCCCGCCAGTTGGTGGGTTGTCTGAAGATATGTGCTCCCAAGCTTTTAAGCCTTCACCTCCCAAACACCGGACAGTCAAGAAGAACGTGTTGAGTTTTTTTCATTTCATCTTATTTTATACAGCTTCTGCAGATAGCGTCTGGCAATGGTCTGTTGAAAACCGCACAATTAAGAAGAGAGTAACCTAACTGAAAGCAAAGAGCTCACTAGATAGCAGTTCTAGGGTAACTTTCCTTGCTCTCTCATCAGCTTTACAACTGCTTTACAGAGAAAGAGCCGCCAAAGAATGTGAGGATTCCAGAGTATTCAGAGACGTGTTTTTAGAAACCAAGACTATCTGAGTCTGATAGCAACTTTCGCAGCCATACACCTTCTGACTATATCTAAGGGCATCATGTGCAAAATGTCGTTAAGTGCCATGGTTGGTGTGAACCTTAGTGCGCCAAGCGTTGAACGGTCTCGCGTTTCTTTGTATATGTGGTCTTTTCAGAGCCCGCCACCACATAAAGAATTTATAGAACATAATGGGCTTGACTATAGTGTCTTAGAGCCGGGGAACCACTTTATGTTTCTTAAGCAAAGTAAATACCGGATAAACACTGTGTAAATACCTACTCCTGCGTCATTTTTACATAGAGAAAAGTGTCGAAGGTAGCTTATTATAGAGAGGTAGCATCGTTTTTCAATTCAGAGAGACTATTTTAACTCTACATTACTTTAATAATAAAATATTTTTGGTCCTAACAATGAATAAAATCAACTTAAATTGAAAAATTTTTGTTAAAAAAATATCAAAATAAAAACCAGGCGACTAAAAATTGGGAATAATGAGGCAAAATACTTTTCTTCAACACTTTGCAATGAAAAATATTACGGAAATGAGAGTTTGTCGAAAAATATATGTACCACACAAGTACACACAGTGCATAGTAAATATTAGTAAGCAAACATACATCCTTTCATATACCTACATACATATACATATGTATGTATACTGCATTAAATCATTATAATTTTATATATATTTTAAACATTTTTATAATTGTCAAATAATTCAATTTATTTAATTTAAATGTTCAATCACTTATCTGTAGAATTAAATTTCAACAAAAAATAGCTAATTGTATTTCGATTATCCGTTTAACGATGAAAAATAACAAATTATATCAAATTGCATTTCTTTGCTATTAAATGACACTAATGTCATAAATAATTGATTGGGGAATTAAATAATGTATTAATTGTTTACAGTGAAAGGTTCAATTGACATTTTTGAGCTCATATGTAATGGAATTATGCTTTGGTGTTGTTATTGGTTATCACTAAACTGTAAACAATTAAATGTAAACTAGAAACTATTTAATTTACGAATTTACTGATTGCTAGTCAACCTAGATGCACCCACTAAAGCATTACCCCTGCTCTCTTTCATGAATTATTTCAGGGCAAAGTTTCCGAGATGGTCTCTTTGAGGGTCAGTTTCTACTCGCCTTGTGTCCAGCGATGTCTACGATGTTGTAGCGAGTATCAAGCTGTTTGGCTCACCTTCTAGTGGCTCGAAATTTTCTAACGTCGGAACCTCTACGTCCCTTTATCTTATATTCCTATAGTTTTCTCTGTGACGATGGCAATAACGATGACGATAAAGATGAAGATGACGATGACGATAACGATGACGATGCCGATAACGATAACGATAAAGATGAAGATGACGATGACGATAACGATGACGATGCCGATAACAATAATGATGACGATATCGAAAATTATATTTTAAACGATAACGATGACGATGCCGATAACAATAACGATGACGATATCGAAAACGATGACGATGCCGATGACAATGACGATAACGATAACGATGAAGATGAAGATGACGATGACATTAACGATGACGATGCTGATAACAATAATGATGACGATATCGAAAAATATATTTTAAACGATAACGATGACGATACCGATACTGATAACGAAGACGATGACGATGCCGATGATGATGCCGATAACAATAACGATGACGATGCCGATAACGGTAACTGTAACGATATCGATGCCGATAAAGATAAAGATAAAGATAAAGATAAAGATAAAGATAACGATGACGATAACGATAAAGATAAAAATAGAAATAGAAATAGAAACAGAAATAGATATAAAGATAGAGCTAAATATGAATATGTTCAACCCAAAAGATAGTTCATATTACTGGTATGTTTGATATACAAGTATATTGGCAGACACTTCTAAGAAAATCTCTTCAAGTATGGACGCTTAAATGTAAAGAAAGATCTTCCGCCTTACAGTTCTATATATTTTTGTTATTATCAGTGAGAAGAGCTCATATCTCGTTTACAACTACTCGAAAAAAATATTTCCTTTCATAAATTTTGTAAAATATTGATCACATTGGATGCTGGCCTGCATACCATCGTGTCATCGTGGCTTGAGGAAACTATTAGGGATAAGAATTACGCTTTTGGAACCTGCCTTAATATTAGGAGCTTTCAATAACGTCCTGCTGGAAGCAGTGGTTTCTGCCCTGGACGGTCTTGGGATTGATTCAAACCTCAAACACCTCATTTTCAGTATTCTGTGCAACAGAATGATTGAAGCGGAATGGGACCATGCAAGCGCTCGACGAAATGTGACTAAGGAAGCCCCACAAAGTGGAGTTAAAAAACTTGAGAGTCGTGGCTGTCGAGTGATTTCTTGTGCAGCAGACGACGTAGCAATAGTAAAGTTTCTGAGTACCGTGGACGAGTTCACGAAGAGGTATCTCAGCTTCGAAACAAATTTGGTGATCGGAAGAGGTCCATCAACCGAAGTAAAAGCGGGATGATTTTATTAACGGAAAGATATAAGATCCCGGCGGCACACCTGCCGAAAATATTTAGGGCTCATCCTGAATATGAAGCTTTCATGGAAGCCGAATATTGTAGAGAGAGCAAAAAAGCATCGATTAACTTATACTGTTGAACGAGTGCCATTGACAAATGGTGGGTCTGTAACAGAAAGTGGTCCTCTGGCTCTACGGTATAAAGACGTGCCGAGTTGTCGGTGGGAAGAAGCCTTTGGACGAGACGGGCAGTGCGCTTCTTTACGGAAGGGTCAAAGCTTGGTGAGAGGTTGATAGCGAGGTTTATTGTCAGGAGCTTTCTATCAACTCCAGCTTCAGACTTTCTGACGATTGCAGTGGCTTCCAAGCCGGGGTTGCAGTCATTAAGATAGCAGTAGATCTGTCGCTCCGGAGTGCAGCCTCCTTCTAAGAGGTGACCATTCACTCAGATAGCAGAGCGGCGATACTAGCCTCAAACTCATTTACAGTGCGTTCAGGGTAGGCCGAGGAGTGCCCAACTTCGCTAATAATTGCATCGAGTATTTGTTTGATTGTACTGGTGAGAGTGCCGGGCAATAGTGGAATCGTAGAAATTTGCAAAACTGATGAGCTAGCATGGAAAGACATCCTAAAACCGTTATCGGTACAATGGGAGTGGATCGGTGCTTGTATCCTCTTGTTTTCTAGTAATAGATAGCAGGTCTTCGCGAAAGCTTAGGCAGGGATGGACCACCCTAGATATTTGCGCTATCACAAAAGAATTTTGGCCCAAAATCGACCGCAGAAAATCGAGGGATCTCTTTGCCCTCGGTAAGACTGGCCTCTCCCTAGTTGTAGGACTTTTAACAGACCATTTCCATATTGGCGTTCACACTGTAAGGTTGGGAATCTTACCAGATGACATTTGCAGAAGCCACTTCCTTCTTGACTGTCCCGCATTTGGGAGGTAAAGATCTAAACATTTAGGAACGCATACCTACAATTTAAAGCAAAATTTTTAAAAGTGGATATGAGAGCTCAACCAAGGAGAGATTTTCTTAGAGGAGTATGAAACACTATAGCATATAGCAGTCGTACAAACTGATTGATTCGATTAAAATTCTTGTATGGGAGAATTGTGAAGAGTATTGTAGCTGCTGTGCAGCCAAAGGTATATTTTCATATTTTTTATTTATTTATTTTTTTATTTTTTTTTTATTTTTTTTTTTTATTTTTTTATTTTTTTTTTTATTTTTTTTTTGCATTTGTTTTTGCACATATGCATTTTTGCCTGTGTTTTGCTGACTTTCAACCATGTGTTGCAATCTTCGTTACTGTTGTTGTTTACTTATGCTCATAAATTTAAGACGCTCACATAACGGTAGTCAAGACAACAAAAAACGATGCTTTTATATCCACACCACAGGGCGTATACGTGCTCTGGGGATAACGTGTCTTTCTATGCGCACTACAATAATTTCCAGAAGCACCTACATAAATGCACACAGCAACAACAACAATACCAAAAAGAACAAAATGTGGACAATAGCAGAGAGATTAAGCGTTTGTAAAACAGTTAAATAACACCGAGTAACTGTGCAGCGCTGTGGGAGCTCACACTCGACGCACAAAGCCGCTGCTCCATTGAAGGAATGCGAAGTGCAAATGGCTTGTGGTGCGTGCGTTTTCTGCATTTTCAAGCGTTTTCCACAAAGAGAAACATATGTATGTGGGTGTGTGTATGTGTGTGTGGATGCTTCTGGTTTTTGTCATTTAACCAATGCCATAAATCCTTCAGTGCAACTTGTGATCTTCCACATGCGAGTGCAAATACTGTTAGTTTTGCCTGTAATGCCATAAGCAACACGCTCGCTGAGTAAGCGTTTTGTCAATATGTAGCTTTGCTCGGCGCACAATAACAATAGCAACTGCTATATTTAATGCTACAACTTGAATAGGAAAACACCGCACACACAACACACTATAAAGAACAACAGCAACAACATTCTCTCAATTTAACCCGTAGGTTACTTAATGTAGTTGTTGTTTGTTGTTGCTTTCAATGTACATTGTGTTATGTGCGTTAAGCAGCTTTAGCGTTTGGCTTAGCGAAGTTTCGGAAAATGAGGTGAAAATCGCGAAATCGTTTCCGTTAGCTAATCGCTTACACATGCACCAGTGCTGCCAAAGCACGTTTGCAGATGTTTATAGTTAAAGCTGAAAACTGCGCACAACAAAACAACGTCACGCACGGAGTGTATAAAACTACAAAATACAAACTTAGAGCGTTGCCACCTATTTGAAAATATTAAGTCAAAAAGATTATAAGATAAAGAAACTCTGGAGAAGTATGCAGGAAGCTTAGGACTGTGACTAATATTATGGTAGGGTTGCCACCTGTTTCAAAATTTTCTCAAATTAAATTCAGAAAAAACAATAACTATTGTAAAAACGGTAAATTGCACATACGATTTAAAAAAAAACTATATTAACTATATTTCTGGGGTAAGGTTTGCCACCTGTTTGGAAATTGTAAATTAAAATAAATTAAAAAATAAATAAATATTACTGTAAAACTGTTAAATTATGCGTACTTAAAAAAACCTTTCGGAGATATTTGTGTGGTAGGGTTGCCACCTGCTAAAACAATTATTTTAAATTAACTAAAAAAAATTAATATTACTAAAAAGCTGTTAAATTGCGCCTACTATTTAAAAAAATATATATTCGTAGATATTTGTGTGGTTGCCACCTGTTTCAAAATTTTATTTCGACGTATTTTCAAGAAGTCAAAATAATGTTTACGGTAACTAACGCGTTGGAATAAATTGAGAAAAAACTTCGATCAGAGGTGTTTTTGGGGTTGCCAACTGTTGAAAAACTTTATTTTAAATAATTTATTTTAAATCAAATAATGTTTGAAATTAAAGAACGCTCTAGAATAAATTGAACGGTATACAGAGTGCTTAGGATTAAAACCATTTTTCGATTAGAGTTGCCACATGCTTCAAAATTTTATTAAAATAAATTCATAAAAAATCAGTATCAGTGTAAAAATGTAAATCTAAACACATTAAAAAAATTATAAATAATTTTGGGGTTGCCATGTGTTTGAAAATTTTATATAAAACAATGTACACATATTAAATTAAAATAATAATTAAGATAAAGAAACATTATGGTTTAAATGGAGGAGGTTACAGAAAGCTCGGTATTGAAAATATGTTTAGATTAGGGTTGCCACCTGTTTAAAAACTGCATTAAACTAAATTTAAAATATGAAAAAACACTAAACAAATATTAAATTAAACACGTTATTAAGATTTCTTTCGAAGATATTTGTATGGTTGCCACCTGATTGTAATTAATGTATGTTTAAAACAGTTTATATTAAGTCAAAATAATGTTTAAGATAAAGAAACGCTGTGGTACAAATTGAGGTGATTACAGAATGCTTAGAATTGAAAGCATATTTGTGTTGGGGTTGCCATATGTTTAAAAATTTTATTAAAATAATTTTATTAATATTAAATAATGCTGTACAAGTATTAAATCAAACATGTTTAAAAAATTTAGTTCGAAAATATTTTTTTGTGGTTGCCACCTGTACGAAATTTATGTTTTAAACAGTTTATATTGAGTCAAAATAAGGTTTACGATAAAAAAACGCGTTTATATAAATTGTGGTGATCACCGAGGGCGCAGAAATTAAACCATGTTTGTGTTAGGGTTGCCACATGATTAAAATTTTTATGAAATTAAATTTGTAAAAATTAAGTAATACCGTAAAAGTGTTAAATAAAGCATTTATAAAAAATTTCTTTTGGAGATATACATAAGTGTGATATAAGTGTGATTGCCACCTGCCACAAATTTATATTTAAAACTACTTACATACATAAATTCACAAGAATGTTTAAAATAAAAAATCATTATGGTATAAATAGCGAAGACTGCAAAAAGTTTAGGATTTTAAATTCTTGGGTATGGTTGCCACCTGTTAAATTTTTTTTAACTAATTTTTTTTTTAAATTTAATTAAAAGAGAAATGAAATGCTTTTATATAAGCAACGAACTTAACGTGTAAAAAAAATTATTTCGCTTAATGCTTGTGTGGTTGCCATCCAGAGTTAGATTTCGATATAGAGCTAATAGTGAAGCATATTTTGAGGTAATCTCAGCTCCACCTTATTAATAGTTTTAAATCATAAAGGATGATACAAGTTTGATAGCAATTTGTCTACCAACTTAAAGAAATTAAAGAAAGTTAACGGCAAAAACTATTTTTGAGGTTACCACCCTTTCAATTGTTTTAAATAAATTCATAAAAATGAAAACATAACAATATCAACATTATAGTTACCATAATATTCATATTGGTCAAATATTTCAATCACAGGTATGTTCGAATAGAGTTGCCACATTTTCCAAATTCATGAAATCAAACTCTCAGCTGTCGAAGATCCTCAATATAATCACTTTGCACATCAATACTTTAAATACTGAAAGACTTGTTCATATAGCATTCATACAAGTGATTTAGTAAACATTCCGAGTTGCTCATACGACATGGTGTACTACTAGAAGCAGTACATTTGATGTTAAAGTTTAACTGCGTATATCTTTTAAAGCAATGTTTGTATGGAAAAAATCATTAAGACCTGTTTGTAGATCAGAAAATTTTGTATTTGAAATTTACTTCTTCAAAGCTGTAGAATTATTTGCTTTGGTGATAAAAACTTTATTGCAAAGGTATGGTAAATCGCATATAAAATATGTGGTAAAAGTAATAGATATAATTTAGACACGATTTAAATTGAAAATAAAGAGTTTGCATACAATGAATACTTATTTTATGGACAAAGACTTAAGCTTCAGGCCGCATTTCAAGGAAAAATAAGCAACTTGCGAAATAACAGACACCCTAATGTGCATGGCGTGCAGCGGTGCCTTCAAAGCTTACAGATTTGCATTATATAGATTTTATATATTCCTATGTTGCCATTCGCAAATTTCGATAGTTATATATATTACACTTACATTCTATACATATATATGAAAACATATTTGTCTGCATTTGCAAATGCACGTAGCGAATTACTGTTCTACATCTCCATAACTGCCTACGAAGTTGTTGTAGCAAACATTAAGTTGTACGCGCACTGCATGGAAACCTTACCATTACACCAAAACATAAATACCTACTATTACGTATATAACATAAACGTAGAATTCGGTATAATTACAATGGATATTTTGAACTCATTCAAATTTAATTGCAACTGCCTTTGAGTTGACAAAGTTGTGGCAAATCTACAGCCTAGGAGTCTCAATTTTCATACTATCAGATGCAAGTTGAGCGAGTTGTTTAAAATTTAAGTGGAGTTAGGCTTGATAGGGGGTATAATATTGTTTTTAGCCCTTAGATACAAAATATGAGGGGCCGCAGTGCGTATGAGTGACATTTTATTAAAAATATTGTGTCAATATGTGGTAACAAAAAACAAAGAGTAATACTTTTGTAGGCTTTTTCGCTCTCAAATACAAATTATGAAAACCTCAGTGCGTTTGGTTGACATTTATCCAGGCTTCCTAGTCTTCAGATACTAAATATGAGGACCACAGTGCGTATGATCGACATTTCACTGAAAATATTGTGTCACTCTGTGGCAGCAAATAACACAGAGGAGCCTCCCTGTAATACTTTTGTAGGCTTTTTCGCTCTCAAATACAAATTATGAAGACCTCAGTGCGTTTGGTTGACATTTATCCAGGCTTCCCTTCCCTTAGACACTAAATATCAAGACCTCAGTGCGTATGATTGACATTTCACTGAAAATATAATGTCAATCTGTGATACCAAAAAACTAAGATGAACTCTCAGTAAACCAAAATGTCGATAGTTTTTTTATGTACTATCAACTATTTCTTATCTTCTCATACCTTACTTTATGCTCACCGTCTCTTAAAGGATATTGAGAATTCTGTACGTTCTTTTTTACGGCTGCTTAAAAGCTTTAGTTACTTTCGCTTTCTTCGCGTGAAGCCGCGCAACGCTTTTTTAAACACCAGCTTGCATCTCTCAACTCACTTTTCATCTCTTACGCTTAAATTACTTTCACTTACATAAACCCACACATTTGTGGAAAAACTGAAAGTAGTCTGCGCGCACAAAAAAGCTCAAATTTTTATGGCTTTTCTTAGTTTCCTTCCTCGATGCTAGTTTCACTTATGTTTTACAGTTAGTGCTGCAAAAGCATTCACTCTCATTTGTGGCAAATTAAGCTCATCAGCACGACAACCGCACAGGTCGGGCGCGACGTGCCGCCCGGAAGACTTTTTACCCTTCCGACAACCACCCAGCAGCAGCGCTAAGCAGCTTTTACAGCTGTAACTCCCTATTACGTGTCCCTCATTTGAGTTCTTTTCTTCTCGCTCTTGTGTAATGCTTCATTTAATTATGCTTATTATTTTTTATAGTGCAGTAAAACAGTTTAATGTTGTTTACTGCCATACTAACATGATGGTAACTTATGTCACAGTGACTTTGTATATTAACCATGTTACGACCGAATTCCCATAAATATAACCAAGTGTCTGAGCATGCTTAAGTATAGCGAACTTAATATTCTTGCGCTGCTTTGGCGCACATTACTGACATCGCTTTTATAGAGCTTTTGAGCTTTTATAGATCATTAATCGGCAGCAAATAATTTGGTGGTTGTAAATAGTTTAAGCTTCATAGATGGCGCGCTTACGGTTTCACAAAATGTTGCGCGTTTTATGTGATCAAAATCGCGAATTCTAACTTTTGGGAAGAAAATCTCTTTCTTAAAAAAATATGATCCTTGGAAAACAGTTTTTAATAGACTTGAAGTGTTGGAAGCTTATTTAATTCGAAAATACATCTGAAAGCTTTCATCGGAAGCTTTCATCATTTCTGTGATTTTCAAGGACTTTATCTGATTACCAGCGAACAAAGGATATGCATATGGACATTTTTTGATCCCTGATTTACAGTTACACATAACCGCTTTTGCTCGTACCCGACTCTTTTCTTTTGTCAGAGTGAACCCAGGACCACCTCCAAGGTGTGAAAGTGCCGGGTGGCATCATGGGCTTCACAAGCTCATACGGTGTGCCAATGAGCGATCATCGGGTCTGGGTTCCAGCTGAATTTCCCTTCGCAGGAGAAATTGGGGAAATTATTAGAGAATATAATTTTTCGCTGGTCACGCAAGTTTGCGGGGTTATTTCACTCGAGGAAATCGGGGAACCTTGTCGGCAAGCCCTGGTACTGCTCAATGCGGTTTCTATCTGTCCTCTAAGGATTGTAAGATGACCGTAAGCTATCGATTTGAGACGATGGCTCTAAGGATTCTCCCTACGAATGCCAGGATGGCATTTAGTGTGGCGGAGGAGAAAGAGGGTAACGACATGTGGGTAGATCCGGTCCAATCGGACCTAGCCAGCAAAGAAAACGGATTGTCATTAACCGTATCCGTCTTTAGTTTGGAACGGATATTTGAAGAGGATTGGAACGCTAAGGAGTAGGGTATTGAACTAGCGCTATTGGAGAAGGAGTCGGAAAAATGAAATTTCATTCATGCAAAGGCGGCATTCGCAAACCTACTACTTCGACTGGAACGAGATGGCGATGATATCATCCTGTCGCAGGAGCCGTTGTTCCACAGCTATATAATTTCTGAATTGAGAGCTCAGAGAATTTGGACACTCAAATAAAGTATGTCAGTATTTCCTTCCAAAATGCTTGGATCATCAGGTCGCCGTGCCTAGCCCTGCCTATATTTTCTCTGCTCACGTAGCTTCGAGGAAGGCATGGAAGAGATGGATGGTGAGCAAATTACAAGAAAGATTGGTGGAGGGTCAATTTTCCATCAACGCCAGTTTTACACCTCGTGCATACGGCATCGACTTCCAAGTGCTGGTAGCTGCCATAAAGAAAGCAATAGATCTACTGCTCTAGAGCGCAGCCTTTTTAAACGTAGATATTATTGACTCCGATAGTAGCGCAGTAATATTAACCTTAAGTTCGCTGACTGACTGTGCACTCAATACAAGTGAAGAGATGTCTAGGCTCCTTATCTCTAGCATCGAGTTATTTTATGATCAAACTGGTTTGGATACTAGACCACAGCGGGTATGGCAAGAAGCTGATGAGCTTCATAGGACGGGTTTTATAGTCTCAGTAACTTCAAATTGAAGACGGATGCGAGCTCAGTAACTAACTTAACCTAAAACCATTAAAATACCATATTCTAGGAGGACTCATAAATAGACAAAGTCAACACAACCTCGTCAATTTTCTGTATTTAATACTGAGATGTAATTTCAACGAAAAAACATTCCAACAAGCAATTAAACAATATTCTTGAAATATTTCCCTAACCGTGTTCCGCTACCTCTTCCACCATGTTGGCGCTTTTTACCGCAAGCAAACAGTAATTGCAACGTACATCATTTTGGCTGCGAGCCTTCACCGTTGCCGAGAACGACGTCTACTGTACACCAAGTCGCTGCCAGTCACGTACCGTTATGACAAAGTCTGGCAACTTTGGTTAGTCTTCTCGTTGGCCAACGGCTGTTTGCAACGTCAACAAAACTAAGCTGAATGGAAGCAAAATTAAGGAGCGAATACCGCAAGACTACTGAAGCATGGAAGAAAACGGAAGACAAACGAGAAGCCGAAAACAAGAACGCTATTCGTCAACAACCAAAACAAACTAATGCAATAAGAGCTGCATGTAGAGCGAGAGATAAGTATGTGCGAATGGTGTGTAGACTGAAACGAACACTTCAAAAAACTTTTGTTTATTCACTAGAAGATTTTCGGAATTTATGGCTGAAGTTATTCGAAGCAAATGTAAAGCAAATGTATGAGAAAAAGAAAGAGGAGGGAAGAGAAAGAACTGGTCACTCATAAACAGAGGTATGCGCATGCTCTTAAAGCATATTAACCAAAAAACTGTGGAATCAAAAGAAAGCCAGTAGGTCAGTACACTCTTGGCTTCTTCTTTCTCGCACCCTTTTATAGCCACACTTTGGCTACAAGGTTTGGTTTCTGCTGCCGCTGGTGTTATTGCCTTTGTGGAGTTAGGCTCCAGTTCAGCTCCAAAGCCGAACCTAGCACTTAACTCAAGCTTACCTCCGGTCCTTGCACTGGCTGCTTTCCAGCTCGTTACCAACACCGCCTTTTTCTCAGAACAACAAGTTCCTGCCGGCCGGATTTTTTCAGGAGGACAAGACTCATTTAATGCCTCAGTGTTGTTTTGTTTGTTTTGGTTAATATTTTGGACCAACGGACATATACGAAGGTCCGCGAAGCATGACCTCCACTTTGCAAGTAAGGTTATCTTAATGCGAAAGGTGTGAAATAAGCTAAGTTCGAACCCGGGCTAGTTGAGGATACTCAGCCATGTTGATTCTTGGCTCGGATCGCATGACACCTTGATCCAGACGCCTTCGTATCCGCAAATATAGCAAGATTTCTTATTTTGTTGATGGTCTATTGAAGAGCAAGGAACCCCCAACTATACAGTGAGATCTCAGTTTCATAACGAACCTTCTAACTATAACAGGGGCGAACTTTGACCAGCCCAACCCAGCAGTTATCGTGATACCTTGGTATCTATTACCAGCCGGCACCCTGGAAGAGGGTTCACCGTGAGCTTTTTGCCAACCCACGACCAAGGTAAGAGCCAACAAAAATTGTAGAGAAATGTAAGAGGCGTAAAGTGGTTCTATGATAATATTACAAACTGCCCTGGCGGAAACTACTTCAGTAACGAAAGTGTGAAACTATAAAGGTTTTACACTAATTGATTTTATGAGTGACAACGCAGCAGACTGGCGACGTCACTAGTGTAAGGTGTCGTATAGCAGCTGTTCGACTCGTCTCTGCTTCGAAAGTTTGACTGGTCAACGGTATGAGGAAACGACCAAATGAGCTGACGCGCCAAACTGCTCCGTGTTCTGCTGCATATGAAACACATCTGCGAGATTAGCCTGTGGAATGCAAGGTTGCAAGTTTGCATATCAAAATTCGCAAATGAAAGTGTGGAAAATTAAAACGGGGTTGTAACAGTAGGACACATCAAATGGATTTTCATTTAAAATTAAATGGCAAGTCAAGGATTTAAATTCTCCAGCTCTCAGAGTATTCGACACAGTACCCGCCGGGGGAAACAGAGGAAGAGGAAGAGCTCCTCTCCCTTGAAGAGATCAGATAGAGAAGGACCTGGCTGCACTTGGTAACTCGAACTGGTGCCAAATTGTGAAAAGAAGTTGTTGTAAACTCGACTATATCCGCATAAGCGGTATCTACGCCAATAAAGAAGAGGAAGAACTCTCTACCAACGGCCCTCCTTCTAGCAAATGTGTTCTTCATTAAAAGAAATTGCGCAGTGAGGTCTCCTTCAGAGGAACATGCCGTTACTTAACAAAACTACGTTACTGGTCGAGATCTCGTTGGACATGAGCCCGAAACTAAGGGATAATAAAACTGTCTAACAAAATTGTCTCATGTTTTCAACATTCACACGACGTACCAAAAATTACGGACGGAGTAGACACGGGGATCTATTGCTTAGAGCTAGATCTCCAGCGATCCTTCAAACTGTTGGAACACTGTAGTAAATCTTCCAAGCGGACGATCTTTGCGGTTAGGAAAACGGCTGAAATAGCTAAAAAAGCAGGAAACAACATAAAGAACGTCAATATAGTCGAATATTAAGGCGGCAATTAGGACAATAATCTCGCATCGCATTGCGTAAAAGAATGTTTTTAGAAGCACGGAGGCAGTAGATGTAGCGGATGCCGAAAAACGGCTACAAATATACTGAGTTTCAGGCCTTAACAGCGTTCCGGAAAATAAAATTGCTGATGTGATTGCCTGTTAATATGTCGCCAAGATCATTTGCAAGGAAGCGCAGCAAAACACGTAAGCTTTCTACCTCGATGGTGTTGAGAAGATTGCAGGATTGTGGTTGGGTTAGTCACAGGTGTCAACTTACTGACATCACATCCGAGCCATATGGACCTTAACAAAAATGAGATATGTTTCTGTCTGGCTATATGTATAATTCGGATTAGTTACCCAGGAGCTGCGCACTTCAAAAAACTGGATGAAAGGTTCAAGGACTGTATGAAGTATCAGTATAAGATAGATACCTCTATCAAACTTCACAAAAAGCTTGACGTCCTGCTTTTGTCTAGCTATATCTAGAGTTCAAATTAATGTTTTGTAAGCTTCGAACTTCAAGAAACTGGATGAATGGTTCAAGGACTGTATGAAGTATCAATATAAGATATCAAGGCTCTATTAAATTTCAAACAAGCGTTGACGATCCGCCATCTAGCATTACAAAGGAACTGTAGGTCTATGACATGACAACCAACCAGTGGAATATAACATAACCTAAACTTCTGCTGCTGGACTAACTAACTAAGGAATCTTTTCTGCACACCGCAGTGTCCACTCAATAAATCCGCAATGTCGCTTGGGAAGGAAGAACGGCTTTAGTGCTTGCAAAGGCTATGCGGCAAGTCGTTCCATACGTCAGTCCGAGTTGCTATGAACTACGCCGAATCGACTCTCCACGGTCTTCGTGTAAACTCTCACCTACGGCTGCTATATTTTCTTCACTGCGTGCTGGATGTGATCCATTCTGTCGAATATTATCCGATAATGAATGCTGGATCTCAAGATGGGTGATGATGTTGCGAATGGTACGCTCGGTAGGTCGATTATGTTGACTATAAATTGAACGAAGCGCACGAAACACATTCTTTACAGAACATGAACTTTCGTAATAAAGTTGAACGATTTGTAAAAATTGTTCAGGCTTTAGTCTTTCTATGATGAAATGTCAAACAATACTGAACAAAAATGACATGACAGCTTAACACGACTCACGCGTGATCTGTCAAAAAACGGTCAATGAAATAGGTATCACTACTTGGATCACACGTTAGCTTCGGTACAACTAAGGTTAAGGTTGTTACAAGGTTTCAAAAACGTTTGGAAATATTTTCTTGCCCTTGATCTATTGCTCCCTTTTTACGAAGTACGAGTGTATGAGAAAATGTTCGGTTACAACCGCACTTATAACTGCCTTACTTGTTCAAGTGGAGCACTTCAAGCTAATTTATTATCAGTGTGAAAATCTTGCCAGGAAACACTGTGTCAAGTTTGTTGGGCTTTAATGGCTCATCTAGAGTTTTATTTGTGTTCGTTTGCCGGCTTAACAGATTTGGTCAACTTTGTCACGTAGCGCGTTTAATTGCTTTACAAGATTTATGAGCGCCAACAAAGTGTTGCTAACTAGAAAACTAATTTCATAACAAAAACAAAAATTTAGCAGAGCTTTACATAAATTGGATATTTTTCGAAAAATCTCTATGTAAGTTAGAGTGATGGCGACTAAGTGAAATTGTTGACGGAAGCCATGCGCTACCGAAAGCCGTAAGCTTGCAGCTGCCGTGGTGACAGTAAGAAAAGTGATGGATAAGTGAAAAAGAAGACTAGTAGAACAAGCAAATCAAATTTATCATAATAGAATGGCATTGAAAGTCATGTGCAAATGGATTGGCAATATTATTACTGCTTCAATGGCAAGCTAAGCGCTGCTCACCGCATGCAATGCTACACATGCGTTTGAATACGCGCGCAGAGCATTCGATTGTGAGCGGAGTTGCCGCTCGTGTTCATTTTACGCGTCCAATCTCAGCTTTATTTGCCACATTTGTGCTTTTACGCGTATCGTAAATGTGCTTAATACCTGCTGAATGGCTCAATAATCGGCGCATCATTACTGCAGCTGTGGCGAAAAGTGCAACTGCGCCACCAACCACCAGCCACCGTAAAAACGCAAGGCAGCGCCACAACTGATGAACAACTAAGCTTACTGTATGTTGCAGCCGCGTGTGGTGGCAGCAGCAATGGCGGGCGCAATGCAAAGAAGTCGAGAAAAACGCGAACTTTTCCCACCAACTACAGGCAGGCAGTTGCAGGCACAGGTACTCTGATCCATTTACAGCTCGCATAAAAGCAAAGTAAGCAGGTGGCAGCGATAATAATACGCCGCGTAGTATCCTTGAAGGCGAATTGAAATTCTATAAAAGAATTGATATAAATGATGTAGTGACACATAAAAATGGGTGCATTAAATGCGGTGACAGTAAATGTATGAATGCAAGTTGTACAATAAATGGAGGAAGAGGAATCCGTAGCTGCAATCAGCGTCTTTGATTAAGGTTAAGGATTTATAGCTTGCATGAATGGAAGAATTGTGAGAATTTCGATATACAAAAGTTAATCTTGAGTTTATCTCTTTGATATGGATGATTTTCAGAAACCATTTTCTTTCAATGATAAATTTCTTTAGCTAAATCCGGACAATATACACTATATGCTATAAGTATAATCTTCTGATGTAGTTTATAATGATATTTCAAAACAAGAAAAAGCGTTAACTTCGGCTGCACCGAAGCTAATATACCCTTCACAGGTGCATTTATTTTAGTGTTCGGTTTGTATGGAAGCTATACGCTATAGTTAACCGATCTGAACAATTTCTTCGGAGATTACATAGTTGTCTTAGAAAATATTCTGTACCAAATTTCGTGCAGATACCACGTCAAATGCAAAAGTTTTCCATACAAGAACTTGATTCCGATCGTTCAGTTTATATTGCAGCTATATGTTATAGTGGTCCGATATCGGCAGTTCCGACAAATGAGCAGCTTCTTGAAGAGAAAATGACGTTTGCAAAATTTCAAAATGATATCTTAAATACTGAGGGATTATTTCATATAAGTATATACAGACGGGCAGACAGACAGATGGATATGGCTAAATCGACTCAGCTCAACATACTGATAATTTATATACATATATACTCCGACGCTTCCTTCTGGGTGTTACAAACTTCGAGACAAACTTAATATACCCTGTTCTATAATTAATGGCAAAAGGTTTAGACATATCCTACGAAACTATCCGAACCCTTCTTCATACTCATGATCTGAAATGGAGCAACAAAATGAAGAAGCCTCTGTTGACTGAAAAGTTTGTGACAAGAAAGCGACTCGCTTGGGCGCATGAGAATATTGATAGAGATTTTGAGAATGTCATTTTTAGTGATGAATGTTCTATGTGGGCACGTTCTGTCCTCACTCAAGCCGGGCCAACTTCCACCAATAGTCTTGTTCAGCGGACCCTAAAACATGGAATAAAGGTGCATCTTTGGGGCTGCTTATCAACCTAATTTCGAATGTTGGAAAAGGCTTATGGTGAATCAGTTTTATCAAAAACACATGCCTACGAGTGGTACAAAGCTTTCAAAGATGGTCAGTAGATCGTTGAAGACATGCCTCGTTTTGGACGATCTTCGACCACTTCAACTGATGAAAATATTATAATAAGTGAAGGTGCTTAAAAATCGTCAGGCAAGTGTTAGAGATATTACAAGAGAGCTCAAAATCTCTCGCGAGTCCGTTCGAATGATTTTGGTGAATATTTTGAATATGAAAAGCTTTCTTGCTCGACTCGTCTGGAAAAGTCAGAATTTACCTCAAAAAATGTTCATTCGATCGTGCGAATTCTAATGCCACATTCATGGAGATCATTATAACTGCCGATAGGGCCTGACTTGATGAATTTGACATGCAAATAAGCCAACAATCATCGGAATGGAAGAAAACGCGAGCTGAAACCAAAAAAATCACACCAAAGCCGCTGAAAAATCAAATTGATGCTTATTTTTTCGTTATTCGTGGTATGATGCATCATGAATTTGTACGAGAGAGACTGACGCTCAATAAGAAGTCCTATTTGGCCGTTTTGCGACGTTTGCGTGAGAACATGCGTTGAAAAAGGCCAGAATTGTGGAAGAAGAAGAAGAGCCACAATAGTAACCTAATTTAAAGCCAAAAACGCAATAAAAACTCCTGCGTTCTGCTCCAGATCTAAAGAATGAGGCAATCGCATGGAAGCCGGTCGTCGGACAACGGAACTAGAACGCACCTCGTTCGTATTCCAATATGAGCGACGCAAGGGTGTCTTCTTTGTCTAACTCATTTGATTTACAGTTTCCAATAAATCTAAGCACCCTACCGAGTCTGGTGTTGAAGCAACTTGTTGCTATTTCTAGAGAGGACAGACACCGATTGACGGTGAGAAGGTAATCGTCAATGGTGACCGTTGTCGCATCATGATAACCGACTATTTGATGCTTGAAATTGAAACTCGAGATCTATCATTTGGTTTCAATAAATTTTCGTCTTTTCTAGCGTCTTTTGAAGTTGGGAGTTCATTTATGGATTCATTTTTTGATAATATCGGAACCCAGAAAGTTATTTTTTTATCAATTTTCCAAAACTTGACTTGACTTGAAGTTTAGTTCTTACTAAATAATAATATTTATACTTCTAGAAACTCCATGGAAGCTTAGAATCTTCATTTTTGTAAGGTGCCACTAATTTACTGGTGTAAAATTTAAAGCACTTTTTACTGCTCATCAATCTTACCCAAATACACTTAAAGTAAACAAAAACAAACGGGCATATCGAAAATCACCACGCGCCTGTCTAGGTCAATGGACCAAAGCGCATTGTTGAGTTAACAATTTACAGTTGATTGACTCACATATTGTTGTTGTGTGCAAGCGGCTTATTTACGTTTCGCTAAATCCAGCATTTAACGGTATTTACGCCATAATAAGGTGGATGCACAACGGCTATGACAGACAGACATACAGATAGCAATGCGAACACAACAAAAATGCGCGTGAAAGAAAATATTGAAGTTTGACTCCCTGCTGAGTTGCCTGCCACCGAGTGCTAAGCCGAGCTCTGCGTAAATAATAACTGTAACTGTTGACCAGAATTAAGCGCATTGACATCGGATGCACCATGAACTCGCCGGCTGAGCGATGGCGTGGGCGTTCACGCATACAAATCTATGTAAACTTTGTATACTTTTACTATGTGTTGGAATGTTTGATTATATAAAAATGAGGTTATGTTGTCGGGTAATTATTACAATGATTTTTATTTCTATCATGATTTACATATTTTCATTGAATACGAATAAAAAAAATAAATAAAATGAATAAAATTTTTTGTTGATTCTCACTTCGTGCTTTTAATTTGCCTCAACTCTAGCATAAATTTGAAATTCTAGCAATTTTAGTAATTTTAGTAGCTGATGCTTCCTCTTTTTGAGTTCCCTGAACATCTGTAAATAACACTGGTTGAAATAGAATGCTGCCGCACCAATTATGTTCGTCTATTTTATTTGCTGATCCATTTAATTGCCACCGTTTATGCATTCTTTCAGTTATCACTGATTTATTTGTGAATAATTGCTCTCCTAAAATCATTTAATTAAGCGTGATTAACGCGCGATTATCGTGTGCTGACACCGGCATAACGGTATTATAAATTTATAGCACATTGTGGCGCTAATTGGTGGCTGCCGTTCTCTATTTGCCGCTGATTAGAATGTTGATTTAAATTTCAACTTCAAAAAGTTGGTGAAAAATTTCAATATTTCCATTGGCTTTCAAATCAATTAACATAAACAATTTCAACTGACATTATTATTGATATGCTGAATAGATTTAATGAGATATCACATCCAGAATGAAAAATTATTAAATTGAAAAAGTAATAATGACTTGGCTTAGGCTGTACTTTAGGGCCCTAAAAAGGATTATTGGCAGAATAGTTCATTATTTAATTAATTTTTTATTGTCGTTTTTTTCTGAATTAAACGACAGCTCTTGAATCTCTTCAGGTTGCTCTTCGTCCCAAAGATGGCAATTTTGCTTGTTTACATACCCATTGAGCCAGAAATAGGCCTCAGCGCTCAATAAAGTTTGGCTCGAAAACGTCAGATCTTCTTGAAACTTTTCAAGTGCCCATAGAGAAAAGCCATGTCGCTTGGGAAGGTCGAACTAACACCGAATTGCATTTATTATTAGACCCAATAGCATGCTTAGCTGGTATGATGGAAATTGAAGCCGAAACATCCAACCACTTGCTTTTTTTTATTGTTTAGCTCATCACGGCAGTCATATCTTCGGCGAATTAGAAGACATAGCCGAAACTACCAACACGCGTTTCAAAAAATTTGTGATAGGCTCAATGAGCTTTGTCGGTTTGTAAGGGTTCTATTATATAGGAATTTTTAAGTACCACAACGTACTGGCTGTCTAAGCTGTCCAAATGAGATCTCTGTTAAATTCAACCTCTTAACCTAACCTAATCTAAGCTTTGACAAAAATTTATGCTTCTTCGTGAAGGTATTCTGTGGAAAAGAAACGTTTTGCATAAAAGAACTTCAAATGGATCGATCAGTTTTTATGGCAGCCTTGCACATATTGCCCGTGGAGAGCGCCGGAAGGTTTGGCAATCAGAATCTGATTCAGTCTCTGGGTTTCTAAAAACACACGTGTCTGAACACCTTATTCACTTTGACTTCATACCGGATAACTTGGATCATGAAGTCGCCAAACCGAGCTCTGACGGCTCCTTCTCTACTCATATACCGGCGTGGGAGGTGTGGGTGGTAAGCCGTTTGAGGAGAGGGGCACGAGTGGGTCAAAGGCTAGTGGGAAGTTTGGTGGAGGGCTTTACTGTCAGGAGCTCTCTATGAAGTCCAGTTTCAGACTTCGATGATTGCTGTGTCTTCCAGGCCGAGGTTGCAGCCATTAAAGTAGCAGTAGGTTTAGCAGAGCGCCGATACTAGCCTTGAACTCATTAACAGTGCATTCAGGCCTGGTCAAAGAATGCCTAACCTCGCTGTCAATAGCATCGAGTGTCTTTAAGTAAGACTGTTATGGGTGCCAGACCACAGCAGAATCGCAGGAAAATGTAAAGCTGATGAGTGGGATGTGATGGAATGGATATGGTCCTGCGTGTCCTCTTGTGTTCTACTACTACATAGCTGGGCTGCGTCATCTGTAGAAGCTTTATGGAAGAATATGAGATGGCAACAACTCAGCACTTCCTTCTTGACTACCCCGTGTTTGGGATACCAACACTTAAACACTTGGGAGCTCATACTTTCAGACAATCCACCGAGCTAGTTAATGGAAATTAAACGCTTGTGCAAATTGTATTGGCTACTAAGCGGTTTCCTACTTTATAAGTTCGAAAACAGGAATTCTTCTTTTCAATGGCCTCACAAATGACTACATATGGTATCCACGGCGATCTTTGATCAGTTATCTACACTAATATAATCATTATCTAAGCCGAGCAGGCGAACATTCAGAAGTTTAGGTATTTTCTAGACCAGGAAACGAACTATTTTAATGATATGAAGTTTAAACAAAAATTTGGATTTTGATGAGACCTATAAAATACTAAACTATAAAATTGGAGACTTTCAGATGAGAATTAAACGATCTACAGCTTAGCGGTTTGGTTCTTAAAATCATCCTAGGATTGCAAATCGCATTTATTTACTTCTCTTAAGTAGTGCTTATAAAGCTTGTCATCATTAAGAATTTTGTATCAATCTCAAGCTCTAGACAACAGATTCACCACACAACTCACCACTTTTGTATAATTTGTTTATGTCTACTAACCGGCTTGAATCCCCAAGTCATTAGCTTCCACAATTCCAAGAAAGCCGTACAAAGTAAATACATGGAGACGCCACATTTGGCGCTTGGAATTTACCGGTCACTCTGACCATGCTTAAGCGCCAACTCAACACACTTTTCGTAAGTGCGCTTTCACGCGTCTTCCGGCTTCCAAGCGTTGGCTTAAATCCACGCTTACACTGCCATTCCAAATAAAGAATTTCTATGTTTTCACCGACGACTTTTTGTTGCAACAATTAGTTTCTCTTTCAGTTGCGGTGTGCCTTCTGGCGGTGTTAGAACGTTTCTCTTGTGAAAGCGCGGAATAATGATGAAAAATAAGACACTAATTAAATAGTTGGTAGTGAAAAAAATAAAATATGTTCTTATTATATTGAAGATTATGATTGGATTGATACAAAAGTGCCGAAAAGTCAAACGAAACTCCATAAATTGCGCAGCCTGTAAGCTTTGAAGGGGTTCAAAAGTGCAAAAGTGAAAACTTTATTGAATTTTGTTAAGAAAATTGCATTTTTCATTTCAATAAAAAATTTTAATTAATTGTATTTAGCAAAAAGTGTGCGATCTGTAAACTATTTCGAGAAATTCGGGCAATTATTGACTTTTCTAAATAAAAAAATTTGCTGAAAATTTGAACACAAAAAAAATTTGCTGAAAATGTATTACATTTTTCAAATCGATTTTCTTTCATCACTCATTGCCTGTGTTACATAATCGTTGAATATTTGTGCAAATCACATAAACGACATGTCAATACACTGCTAAGGTGGCATGCGTGTGCTGACGACTGCCATAAAGTGAGATAGCTAGTGTGCGCATAAATCTAAAAATAAATACCAGTGCTCAAGTGAACTGATTGAGAGCTGGCGCTAACGGCCGGATACCATTGAAGTGTTTATTAATGTGAAAAATCTTTCAAAAATAAGTTGTCGCATGGAAAAAATATAATATATATATTTATATGTAAAAATTTCATTTTAAAATAGTGCAGTGCTACGAAAGGAAAGTATAAAATAAATTTTAAAAAATGTTAATGACCCACTAGAGGCTCATTTTATCTTTTTCAATTTTAAAACCCTTCTTTTAATATTAAAGCTAAGTTCTTAATAAAGCACATGTTACTCATACGCACTGTTGATCCCTATCTATTCATTTAAATTATCCCAGGAAACACATTTATAGCGAAAACAAGAAAAAACGTTAACTTCGGCTGCACCGAAGCAAATATACCCTTCACAGGTGCATATCTTTGAGTAACTATGTGTTCAGTATATGTGGCAGCTATATGCTATAGTTAAACGATCTGAACAATTTCTTCGGAGATTACATTTTTGCCATAGCAATAATCTATACCGAATTTTGTGAATATATCTTGTCAAATGCAAAAGTTTTCCATACAAGAATTTGATTCCGATCGTTTAGTTTGTATGGCAGCTATATGTTATAGTTCCGACAAATGAGCAGCTTCTTGAAGAGAAAATGACGTTTGCAAAATTTCAAAACGATATCTTAAAAACTGAGGGATTAGTTCGTATATATACAGACGGACAGACAAACAGATGGATATGGCTAAATCGACTCAGCTCAACATACTGATAATTTATATACATATATACTTTATAGGGTCTCCGACGCTTCCTTTTGGGTGTTACAAACTTCGTGACAAACTAATTATACTCTGTTCAGGATATACGAGGGCTGCTATATATATTTCTGGCCTAATAATGAAAATAGGAATATTTATCAACGAAAATGGTTTTCTTGTTTTTGTGTGAGAGCTCGCATTGTCATGGTGCACAATGATTCGTCTTCTCTTGTTGCTTCGAAGTGCTTCTTCCACGAACAACTTTCGTTGGATTTGGCTCGTCTTGGAAGACCCACACGGTCGATTGCTGTTTTGTTTCGGGCTCATACGCATAGATCCATGATTCGTCACCTGTGACGATCTTATAAACGTCTTTTGAAGCACCGCGATCGTATTTTTTCAGCATTTCTTTACACCAATCCACACGAGCCTTTTTTTGAGCGATTGTCAAATTGTGCGGGATCCAACGAATCAAACCTTTTTTACGGCCAGGTGTTCATGCAATATCGAATGTATGCTGGTGAGAGAAATGCATAGGCATGCCTCTATCTGAAGGTATGTTATATGATGGTCTTGCATTATCAGTTCACGTACGGCATCGATGTTTTCTAGCACAACGGCTGTTTTTGGACGACTTTCACGGAACTCGTCTTTGAGCGAGCGTCGGCCACGATTGAATTCGTTGTACCAGTTTTTCACAGTGCTATAGGATGGTGGTTCATAGCCATACAAAGATTTTAGTTCATCGATGCACTCTTGTCGTGATAATCTACGTCAAAAGTTGTGAAAAATGATCGCACGAAAATGTTTACGAGTTAATTCCATTTTTTGGCCGAGATGAATTTTTTAATTCCCTGTAAATAAAACAATTCACGATTAAATGACAAAACGTTCTGAGTGATGTTATGCTAAAAAATGTCAAACTTTCCAATGGAAATGTCAGATTGCACCTAGGCCAGAAATATATATAGCAGCCCTCGTAAAAATAATTATTTTGATGTTAATTCATTCATTTTCGCTTTGGATCACAAGAACCGTTATAGGCTTCGCCAAAACCTGGCAAAAGTGAGCAATAGAATACCTTACGAAATACCTTAGTCAGAATGAATCGACTCAAAGGTTACCAAGATGATTTCGTAGTAATGTGTCAGACAGAAAAGCTACTCAAGAAAACTTAGGTTAAGTTAATCTGGTAGATTATCTGGCGTATAGACCAGTTTTGATACTTTGTGATGTCAGATAGAGTTCAATTACTGAGGACTCCATGAGGAGTAGTCATCATTGAAGATGCCTGCGCTTGTTGCGAATTTTAACAGACTCTGTGACGTTACTATCGATACCTCCTCCAGTGTATTATACCGTGAGGACCCCAGATGTGTGTGCACAAGAGCGGCTACATTGTTTCCCTAGTGCCTTGCTCTAAACATTTCCTGCAGTCTTCGCGATCTGTTAGCTTCATTCTGTGGGCGTGTGTCGCCACCAGACAGTGACTAGTTAGTATTCCGTTCATGTTTCTACAGTCTCTTCTATTAAGTGCCAATAGGAATTTTGTGTACTTCCGATCTACCATTTTGCTCATGACTTTTTCTGTTTTGCAAACAGGTAGCTCGTTCCATCAAGTTTCGATTTTCTTTCCCATGCTTCTGTCCAGATCGTCGTACAGACAATGCAAGGGTTTCCCAATGTTGTTCACGTTATCGGATGTTAGCTGTGAACCATTCTTGGCAATCTCGTCCAATATTTAATTTCCCTTGAAGGCTTTGTGGTCTGGCACGCAGTAGAAATGAAGTTTCTTGCTTATGGCAACAATTTAAACTACTGCCCTGCTTCCCAAGACCTTTCTGAATATATGATACGAGGTTACTGCTTTGATTGCTGCTTGACCGTGTCGTAGATTTTTACTCTGAAATTATCTGCAGAGGCCAACTCCGCGGCTTTCACAATAGCAAAAACCTCAGCTGGTCCGGCAACTTAAAAAGCTGTCTTAATCCTAACTCCGAACAGTATATACCCGCTCCAACTCCATTGTCCATTTTCGAGCCATCCGTATGAATGTTTAGAGTGTTGCGCGCAGATAATACACTTTTACGCCAGCAATCTTTTTCTTTGTTTGCTTTGAACCTTCTTTCTCAGTTAAAAGTGGCATCATATAGTCAGTGTTTGCCAAACCGCCATTACCCACCAATCAATGACTTAAGGTTCTATATGTAAATTCTCCTGCAGCCGACTAAGGTCCATAATGGCAGGTTTAGAACCAGTTTAAGAGCCCCCGAGGGAGTTGTTCTTATATTGTTCCCGTTATGCACATCGCTGTGAGCCTCTGAACCCTTTCTTCTAGCTTCTAAAGCTGACATAAAAGCTAACGCGTGGGTACCAATTGAATAATGACTAGTTATAATCATTTCATATTGGAAAACCTAGCTGAGTTAAAAAAAAACCGCCAGTTTTCATCAATTTTCAATTAATCATAAGTATTCTACAACCGCACTTCGAACAATAAGTGCCCAACTGGAAACTAGTAACCAGCAAGAGGACAGCGAAACTCCGACCCATTCTCACGCCAACGATGACGTGATTGAGGTGCCATTTCTCACTAACTACACAAGTTGGTCTTATCCAGAACTAACTCGTTGACGTTGATAGTGATAACAGGCAATTCTTCACGTCCCTCGAGCGCGAGAGAGAGTTCTAGACTATTGCCGCTCTACTATCATAGTGGATGAAAGCCTGAAACTGATATTGATGTATAGTTTCCGAAACTAGAAACTTCCATCAACCTTCAGTCATCCCCTGCGCTACAGCGGCTTCTTGTACACCACATCCCTTTCGAAGGTATGCTAGCAAGGACCGCTAGATCTTAGTTGGGCATACCGTGTTGTCGAATTAACTGAGTAGGAAGAGCTTGAAACAAGATAACATAAGAGAACTGAAAGCCCATCTTCGAGGGAAACACTTTTGCAGAAGCTGAATGAATTATAACTCATAAATTTTACTTTTCTTTGACACAAAACGATTTCGAACGAGTCCATCATATCCAGTACTTTGGATTTTTGGCAAGTTCAACTAAATTCCGTAGCACAGAGTAGAGTAAAACTCCTTCTTAATTAAACATCTACATATTCCAACTATGACAGCTTCTAAGTTCTAATATGCTCACGCAACATGTTGCTACAGAGTATAATAGTTTTGTTCACCCTATAAAACTCCAGTTTGATAAAGAGGGACATCTGTGGTGTGAAAATTAAAAAAAGTTGATCAAGGACCTGACTTCTATTTTTGCTATTATAGCAGACCTTAAACTGAATATGTCAGCTAGCGTGTGAATTATATTCATAACACCGCGTGGAAACATGTTCTTAAGTTTAATTGTGTAATCCAAAAAGTTGAATTATTCCCACCAGTTCGATGGGATAGCTGAGTTTCAAGTGCTTAGGACTTCATATTACAAATGAGGGACTATTAAGAAAAAAGTGTTAAGACGATCTTCATCCAAACAGTTTCGGTAGCTGACGTCCGGTAAAATTCTCAACCTTAGAGCTTCGAGGCCGACAAGGCAATGGCCTATTAGATCCCCCACAACTAGGGAGAGACTAGCCTTACTGCAGGCAAAAAGCTCACTGGATCGCTTGTGGTTTTTTTAAGTCAAAGAATCTTTCAATATCAGAAGAACAGATGGCAGCTTAGCGCTGGCCAAACTCCTGAAAAGCTAGTCAGTAGTAGATTTTTCACGAAGATAGAACCACCGTCGTATTCCCTTTTTACTGATATTGGGGCTAGGGTTCCTTTCCTTACCATCACATCAGCTTACAGTTACCTGCGATTTCGCTGTGACCTGGTACCTATACTTGTCTAATCACAATACGACTCGATGCTATTGATAACGAGATTGGACATTCCCTAACTAATCTTGAATGCACGGTTAGATAACTCATGACTAGACTTCGGAGCAGTTAGTCTACCGCTTCTTTAATGGTAATAACCTCGGCTTAAAAAATCCTGCCATAGAAGAAAGTCTGAAGCTCGAGCTGAGAAAAAGTGGCTGATAATACTTGTATCCAACCTTCCTCCTAAGTTGTCACGTACGTAAAGTAGCTCACTGTGCCTCTCCTACAAATCTTCTCAATAATCCAAATCCAGATCCAGATCTTCTAAGATTCCATTCGCAACTCGAATTCTCTCTTAACCTGAAAGATTAAATCTAATTTAAGAAAACCGTAAGATAGAAAGAATAAACATAAGAGATAAAATAATGGCAGAAATATTGCACTAAATATTATTATCTTGTTGCACTTTGTCTGATTTTCGCCAGCAAATCTAAGTAAATGCACTTAGCCTACAAATTGCATCCTTCCAAGGCACTTAAGCTACTTTAATAGCTCCATTTGGTATGTACGTGAATATCCTTGGGAAAAATCACACACACACACCGAACAAATATAAGCACTGTTAAAAGAAACCACTGAGCATATATAGCGGTCTTCAGCGCCTTGAAATATGCACTCATGCATTTCGATACCGTTAGGGGCGCACCAAACACACACAAACACATGCATATGCCTGAGAAAGACTATGTTTGTAAATAGTATGTATGTGTGAGCATGTGCGCACACGATTTCAATGAAATTTTAATGACCCACTTACGAGCGTAAAAATACTATTTATTGGTTTGTGCTATTTTTTGCAATTTCTTTGCCATTTTTTTCACATTTTTTGCTGCGCTTTGCCGCCCAAAGGCACAGACATTATAGTAGCGAAGGCAAAACGAAAACAAGCATATTTACCTATGCCTGTTTTTATAGGTGTATGTGTGTGTCTGTGTAGTCAGAATGTAAATACAGTCTACGTTCGGCGCTTCTATGGCTTCCAAGCGACGCTTGGGCTCAGCGCTGGAATAAAAACAATGCCGCAAAACAATGCAGAAAGCTTTAAAGAGCAAATGTGTGTATGTGTATGTATGTGCACGCGCCAACAAAACATACACAACCACATACATGTACATAAAACAATCTTCTGCCTTTTTTTCAATTTTTTTTTTCATTTCTTGCGCAGAAAGTGAAAGTGGCTACCTTTCGTAAAATGAAAAAAAAAAACTCTCGAAAGTAATGTTCGGCAATAACTTGTGCGCTCTATTGCTTGTGGGGAGAGCAGGAAAGTATGGGAAAATCGTATTTCCACTTCAGTAAGCGAAAAAAATTGCCTCTTACGAAAAGCTAACCGAATGGTGACCGAAAGTAGCGGTGGCGGCTAGAGACGCCGAGCACGTTTGTAATGAAATTAGTTGGCAAAATAAGCAGAAACTAATTCAAGGCGAATTTCAAGGATGGTAACAGCAACAGTGTGTGCAACAATTAGTACAATTAGATTTTTTTTTTCTCAATTTGTGTTGTTGACCAATACGCCGTGTTTTAAAGATCGCTTTCTGTAAGAACTAAATTTTCCTGAAGGAAGATTATTTTCAGATATTGGAGGTTTTTAGCAGCGAATTACATGAATCTAAACAAAACATTCAAACTTTTGTTACCAATTACCGTTTTGTACGATGTAAAGTTTATCAAAGTTTATCAGGGATAGTCATTAAAAGGGGGGTCACTCATCCAAGGCTGTTTAATTATTTTTCTTGGTCGTGTTTTTTTCGTGGCGGGTGCCAAACTCAGCGCACAACCCTATAAAGGGGATATTTCGCCTTCAAAAGGATATTTTCTAGCTACCCAGAGAATACTTAGTCAAAGACCGGGAATCGTAAGCTGCTTGAGCCATGTGTAAAATAATCGGTTTGGCCACTCCCAAGGCGCTCAGAGCACATTCCTTACTTGCGTGAACTTCTACACATTACACCATTCTCCGTAAAGTCCATCCTCCGTAAAGTTCATCAAAGAGACAGAAATTCTTACATTGCGTCTTACAGGAAGGTAATCCAACTTTATCCCCTTTTAGCCTTACACTACAAAACACTGAAAAACATCTTCAAGCGTAACCAATTTCGAGGTTTTCCTACACAGAAACTTCAATTTTATTGGGAAATGTTAATTATCATTTGAAAGAACATTCCTTGGCAATTATTTTCTGAAAATTATCTTTTTCAAAAGTTGACCGCAGCTACGTCGCAGATAGTCCATCCGTTGAGTCCCATTTTCGATCACTCGTTGGAGCATTCCGACTGGTAACTGGCGACTGACACACTTACTGTTTTGCTTCAAGGCCTGAATTGTGGGAAAGTAGGATTCTCCGCATAGACTTTAAACTTTACATATCCCCACTGGAAATAGTCTAACGGTATAATATCTCATGAACCTGATGTCCAATTAACCGGCCCAAAACGTGAACTATCTACTCACTGAATTGATCCCACAATAAATCCATTGGTTGGAGCGATGTGTGGGAAGTGGCACCATCTTGTTGAAACCAAACATTACCGAGATCACGAGATTCAACTTCAGGCATCAAATAGTCGGTTATCACAACGTGATAACATCCCAATATTGAAGAAATATGGAGCGATGATACCACCGGCTCACAAATCACACCAAACATTGTTTTTTCTGGATGAAATGGCAGCTCTTGAATCTCTTCAGTTTCCTCTTCGTCCCAAATCCGAACAAAATTAGGCTCGAAAACGTCGGATCTTCTTGAAACTTTTCAAGTCTTTATGTTCACTCTCAGCTATGGTTGTTATATTTTCTTCACTGCGCGCTCATCTATTGGGTGGAATATTTTCGAATAATGAATTTTGGGTCCTAAGATGAATGATTACGTTACGAATAGTACGCTCAGTAGGCTGATTATGTTGACCCTATCCCCTCAAATACTTGGTTCTATAAAGTATTTTACTCCCAAGAAATCTCTTATTTTAGCATGAAATGTAAAGTTTATTCAACATTTAAGTTATACTCAGTTCGGTTCGATAATTTGTTGCGATCTTGCTGGTAATTTCATAAGACCACTCTCATAGAAACCTTCGTTCCTGTCGTCAAAAACTGAGACAGTCGATTTCTATCTCTACTCTTGAAGCGAAAGAAGCTCCAGCAATTCTTTCGATTCACTTTAGATACATATGTGTGACCGGGCCTTGACATAGTATGTCTTCACTGTCAATCTCAGCCTCGTTTGGCTACTTGTGCTGGTTCATCGCGGATCGGCTTAACCTGTTATCATTGACAAGGCCTAAGTGACTTACTTTTCACAACCAGTTACTATCCGCTTCTAAAATTTATCATTTTTGCTGCGATTCAGTAGAAATTCGGAGAAGGAATTCCGATACATAAGTTCTTTTTGCGTTAAATCGTCTGACACCCATATGTCGAGCTTCTTTTTGTATCCCGATTTATTAAAATGGTTTCAGACAGTTTTTTGGGCAATTTTAAGCTTCAGGGTAATAAGAACATATCCGCCTAGCTTGCGCTTTCGCCTTTCTCAACAAAACTGTATTTTCTCTCTGTTGGTGTTCCTCTTTGGTACGTACTCAAACAATCACAAAACTGTCTATGAACTAATGTTAGTAATCTCTTTCGAAATCTTATCTTAGCTTATCTTACTATCATAACCCGTTTGCACCTATACAACGCGAAATCCAGATTACCACCTGGGCCTGTTATAATAAAGTATATGGTATAACATTAGGCAGAAGAAAGAAAATGTTTAGATTTCCTCTATGAGTGCTAGTGAAACTAAAAGCAGTCTAACCACAACGTTTCTCGATATAATAAATAAAAATTTAAATTATGACCCAAAATGTAGTTTTAATTTAAAGATAAGGGCTTGCCATTATGTTTTAAAAATGATTTTGGGCAAATGACCTCCGCGGCTGGCTTGAATAAATCCTAGCCGAGAAGCCCAATTGTCGACCTCTTTTTGCAGCATTTGGAACAGTATGTCGCCAATAACGTGCCGCATACTCTGTTCCAAGTCATCAGTTTCCACAAAAATTAGTCCAGCGGTGTTAACTGCGTGCACGAAAAGTTTCCTTTCTTTTTGAATTGAATTGATTGTAACATTATGGTAGTCTTAATTTTTGGAGGAATATGGACCAATGATTTGCTCTGTACATATAAATCCCCAAATAGTGTTTTTATGAATGTAATGGTACCTCAATAATGGGTCTGTGTTGGGCCGCTTCAGTTTTGGAAACAAAAAAGTAACAGGGGGTCAGGTCTGGGGAATATGGTACCATAAAAGTGTTGGTTTTGGCCAAATATTCGCACACAAGCAAAGAAGCGAGAGCAGAAGCGTTATTATGGTGCAAAAGTCACAACTTTTTGATCGTCTGAGAACATTTTGTACCATCGGTGGACATTGCTTTTGTCCAAGGCAGCTTCACCATATGCCACATTCAACATTCGTAATGCGTCCGTGCGCTTAACTTTGCTTTTCACACAAAATTGTATAAAGATTCTTCGATCCATTTTTTGTAATAAGCAAAAATCAATTTTACAGTGTTCTGCAACTCCGCTATATCCTGATACACAAACTAGCATTAGCCTAACCTAACTCGATGCCGTCGAAAGTGAGGTTAGGCAACCATACACCATGCTCGCGCGCGACAGAGAGTTCAAGGCTGGTATTGCCGCTCTACTGTCATAGTGGGTAAAAACGACAAGAGGTTGAAAGTAATAGATCAACTGCTACTTTCGAATACCTTTTGTACAAACCTTTCATTTTTTCTTAGTCATTAAATTTGAGACTAATTACTTGCTTCAATAAAAAATCACTCCTGTATTCCTTCATTCCTAAGTGAAATCATACCAAAACTAATCGCATTATAATCAAGTTATCTATGCTCCTCACTTTCTCCATCATTCACTCTCTCTCTGACAACTTCTTTCATAAATTCCTACTTTTATTTGACCACCCCCCTCTATAAAAGTATTCCATGCGAGCTCAATTCACTTCACTTAATGTGCATTTTATTCACAAGGTGTCCAGTCAAATTCAATTTACTTTATACCTTCTCCACACAGAGAACACCATAAAAGCGACTGGCCGGCACACACCTATGCAACTTAACACACACACACAAAGGAATTCATAAACGCGTGTTAAACACGTCCAGCCAGCCGATAGAAAGCATAAAAGCGGCAGGGGAAAGTATTAAATAACAACAACAAGTATAGTTACAATAGTGTGTCGAGCAAAAGTACCGACTCCAACTACAATAACAGTATTTTGAAATAGCAACATATAGCAAACGGGTCCAACTTGGTCCAAGCGAGTTGCAAAAGAACGCCACAGAGCTGCTCGGCAGCAGCACACCAATTTAACGAATCCTCACACGCTCAATGAGTCACAGCGGCAGCCAGTATGGATCTACATAACTACAATAATAATATATTACATAGCAACATAACACTGCCATCCGCAACAACAACACCAGCAACATCAACATATTTTACATACAGCATACCGAGTATGGATATCACACCGGGTCCGGTCGCCTTTACCTACGTCAGTGAGTTTTTATCGCTTATCACGCCAACGGAACTGCCACTCGGTAAGTTTATACGTAGGCGGTGTGTGTGTGTGTGCATGTGTGATTGCAGGAAGTGAATGATGATGGAAATGGTGCGAAAATATGAGTGAACGTGTGAGGTATGTATGCACCAACATATATGGTATGAGGGAAATGAAAAACTAAGAATTTAAGGTATGTTATGTATATATGTATGATTGATAATCTTTAAGGGAAATTGTGATTAAGATATATGAAATATTTGTATGCATGAGCTCAACTTTAAAGTCAGAGGAAATTAAGCATTGGTGCGATATTTGTAAGACTTCTTGGATTGGAGATTGGACTTGGTTTAAAGTCAGCGTACTTATTATATGCTCCTTAATGGCGGATTTCATTTTCAACGGGTCCAGCCACCAGTGAATCGTACTAGAGTTGAATATTGTCGGCCTCTTACTGCCGTAATTCGAGTCATCTGGTTATATTAACATCTGAAGCTCATTTCTTCTTCTTCTTTACTGGTATAGACACCGCTTATACACAGTATTAGCCGAGTAAACAACAGCGTGACTGTCTTTTCTTCTTCTTCTCGCTATGTGGCGCCAATTGGAAATTCCAAGCGAAGCCAAGTCCTTCGCCACCTGGTCTTTCCAACGGAGTTGAGGTCTTCGTTTTTCACTGCTTCTACCGGCGGATACTGCGTCGAATACTCTCAGAGCTGAAGTGTTTCATACATTCTGACGATATGACGTAGTCAACGTTGGCCCTGTCTCTCAATTCTCTGAACTATGTCAGTGTAGTTCATCGTTCCATGGACTGCAGTACTCCCTGTTGTCAATGCGCAAAGAACCATATTCAGTCCGAAGTAGCACCTGTTTGCAAGAGTATTCAAGACTGATGTCGTTGTTGGTGTAATGCTGGTGCCAAGATAGAAGATATTATCAACGACTTCGAAGTTATGACTATCTAGTCGCGAGTACGGCGACTGTTTGTTGGATGACAAGAAAATCTTGCCCTCATTTACATCAACATCAACGGCATTCTCCAGCCGCTATACACTCTTATAGAAGACTGGATCTTCTCTATTCAGATCAGCAGCTTAAATTATTATTCTCAGAAGTAGATTAAAGAAGTCGCGTGACAGGGGGTCGCCTTGTCTGAATCCTCATTTTGTATCAAACGGCATTCTGACGGAGCTTTTGGTATTGCTTAACGTCAGTTTATACAGCCGTTTTAGCTTTGGGGGGCTACCAAGTTCAGACATAACGAGATAGAGGCCGTTCCTTTTCATGCTGTCGAAGGTCCAATCAATTTGTTGATGGTAGGCTTTAATCTTTCACACAGTACGCTCGATAAAACCTTATATGCGATATTGAGGAAACTAATGACACGGTAGGTGGCGCAGTTTATGCGGTCTCTCCTTAAAGATGGATTTCAATTTGAAGCGGCTCCAACCGCCAAAATTCGTATAAACAGGATTTTATTAACATCTGGCTTTCAAGAGCTCATTTCTTTAAGCATTCAAACTACAAGTATTTCCAGCAATTTCCAAACTCCTAAAAGTGTGCTTGTCTAAGAGTAGGTGGCAGCTTTTTGGCAGAGCTTTCATTTAATATAGCTTTCACCGGTAGGTTTGGGAATTTCTTAGCACAGTCGTTCTCCAATTAATTTAGGTGAAAAAATATGAAACTCTTGGGTTAGTATAGGCTAGGTTACACTGGCTTGCTGTTACGCAATACATAGGTTTGCAGGTCTTTTGTATTGCCAGAAGAAGATTCATTATTAGAACGATCTCAAATTTACGACGCGTGGGATGTCAATGCGTTTTGTGAAATCTCTTGAACTGCAAAGATCCTAGATATTTAAGCCGAGTTCTAGATAACTTCGGATAAGAGTTTCAAGCATCTAAATTGTGACCTGTGACAGGTAAACAACCGTCCTGCAGTCTTTTGGAGACCGTGTAAGTAGCAAATATACGAGTTTTCCTTCCATTCCCATGCACATGGTCTTGACGATCCTGTATGGTCCAAAAGCATTTCATTTGTTACCGATCCGTCTATTAGCCTTTTCGGAAAGTTCATTGATAAATGGATGACAATTTTGGCAATCTCATCAGCTATTTTGTTTTCCGAACCTTGTGACACTTCTTATGTCTGTTTCCTGAGCTATTAGATATCTCAGCCACTTTCCTCGCCGCAAAGACTTCGGCGAGAGGGTGTGTGGTCCATTTTATCCCCGGACCCTCTGTCTATCAAGCTATGCCCGAAAGTTCTTGTGGAAAATTCAGCTAACGCCGCCAATTTTGCAACTGTCGGCGATGCTCAGGTTTCCACAGCAACGTCAATTGGTGCGTTGTAAACCAACGGTTTCCTGCGGTCCCCCAAAGAATCGTAAAGTAAGATTGGCTCGACTACCGCTTGATAAGGCCAATGTATAAAGACAGGTGACAGGCCTCATGTTCACGCTGATATCTTCTTACATGTGTACTGATATTTTTCTCCCTTTCACTTTGAGTTGCCTTCACTTTGCTGTCCAAAATTACTTAATATGATCTTTAGTAAATAATTCTCCGCCGCATCAGAAGTTTCCAGACCGGGATCCTGTACCTCCTTATAAAGATTACCCTATCTTACTGACGATAAATACTTACTTACTTAGTAAATAACGAGTGACCCGAATGCGCACAGCCAGAACTACCGAGACCATCGATGACAATAAGTGATATAAGCACAGAGTTGTTTTGGTAACTTAACTAGTGGTTTTGATGCTTCCATCTTTCAACATCTCCGAAGATTTCTGTGCTATTACCACGAATTTTTCATGGTTTATGAAGAAATGGTTAACGAGTAACGTATAAAAATATGCCGTTTAAATGCAGATGGTAAAACCCACTCTCCAAGCTAACCGGAAATATTCAATCCCAAGGCACGCGGAGTACTAAGAATTCAATGTAATGATTTCGATTTCCTGATTGTTTTGCCTCAACTTCAAGTCGCCTCAACCATTAATCCGATCTCAGTTAGATATCATTGGTACCATACCATTAAAATTGACTTTGGTTGCGCTAATGATAAAGCGATTTCTTATTACAAATCTGCTATTCAAAATTTAAGCTTCTTCTTCTATGTTTTGTGGTCGCCCTAGCTTATAAACTAATTGCCTATTTCCATCTTATCCCAATTTAATCATAAAGTAGTAGCGGTTACAACTAGAGAGCGAGAGAATACCAACCACCAGTTAACTCAACATGCAACTCGACAAGTACATTGAACCTATGTCAACAACAACAGCAATCCCCATACACTCTACAGTAGGACTCATACAAATAGTTCATGTTTACCAAACAATGGGGGTGAAAGGCTACCCACTAACCAGAACACGGACTATCAAATAACAATGCCGAAATTCGCACAAGCACAACCAGACCCATATGTGACTGGAATATATGTCACTGCATACCATGCAGAGAATTGAGAGATCGAAAAAGATTAAAAAATAATTTAAGAGCTTCGGTATTGTGAAAGCCTAAAGGTATGCTTAAAGTATGCCTAAAGGTATGCTTTAATTATTTTAAAGAGTGACAATGTTAGAAACGCTATAAATGAGAGTTTAGAAAAAGTGATTCGCAAGGCAGTACGTAGCAACGGAAAGTGATTTATGTCAAACGCTTAAATATATTTTTCAGTGGATCTGGCAGTATTCTTCAAAAATATTTATCGGATCTCTGTAACATAAAAGAAGCCAAATGTTTGAAGAAAACGGTTCGCGCAACATTCCAAAACGAGCCCTAACTTATTTTGGCCTAGGGACTATCAAACAGTTTAAGAAAAATTACAAAGAAATAAACTGTAGTTTCATAATAATATTTTAACGAGTTGAACCCAGAATTAGTTACAACCGGACCACATTTAAAAGTTCACATTTCCTGCAGGGTATGTACCCGCACCAAAGCCACATATGTACAAAGTGAATTAAGTCGCGCCTAAAATATATTATTCTGGACACTCAATTGGACATTTTAACGGCACAGTCGTGTCTAATTTCAGAATTTAGTGACGCCAGTTAAGTGCATTCAAGCGCGGCCACCATGTGGTGACCAACACACATACACATACAGACATTTCTATATGTATGCGTATATGGCGATGCCAGGGAAAAGCGTTGAGCGGTAAAGTGTGAAAATGAGCTGTTGAATTTTCGACACGCAACCCAATTGATGCACAGAGGTGATGGTAAAATATTTGCAGTAAAACGACACTCACACACACACAAACTTATTTATTTGTGTTTTCGTTTTCTATGTCCACTAATTTACATTTACATACCCCTTACCCACAGCTTAGGCAATCAATTTAATACACACATGTATATGTACTTATGTTTGTATGTGTGCCTGCATATTACGGCATTTTATTACCGAATTATAGTCTATGGCCCAAACTATTTACAACTGTTGCAGCACGGACGGAATGCTTGATGTATTTGCGCTAAATATTGTGCAACATGTGCGATTGTGGATATTGAGCGTCATGTGAGTGTCACCCACAATTGTTGGTTAGAACTTTGTCACAGTAAAATAACCGTTAAATTTTTGTGCGATTATATTTTGTGTTATTTTACATTTGCGGCACACAGACTTTTACTGTAAGCAACTGGCGGAAAAGGTGGTTCCCAGACTGAGGAAATTCTTGCTATTGAGGGTCCGTGATAAGGAGCATTCTAAGGCACTGAAAGTTCCCACTTCTACCCAATACCACGGATTTTCCAAGTCTTATAGGGTTTAACTTAAATTCGGTGCCCAATAGAATCTTTCCTACTAAAGAAGAGTGGAAAAGGTGCGGGGTAAACAGAGGCGCAGGGATAAGCATCTATGTGGATGAGTCCAAACTAGATCATCAGGTGGCAGTTGGTGTCTTTTCAGCAAAATTAGATATCAAAATCGAAGTCCGTCTACTAAACCAGTGCAGCGAATAATTAAAGAAAGCCTTCATGTTCTGAGAAAGAGTGTATATACATCAAGGAATATATCTACATACATATACAGATAGCCAAGTGGCTTTGAAATCACTAAAGTCTCTTGGGGATTCATCTAAGATAGTCAAATAATGCCTTGATGTCTTAGTAGACCTAACTTCACATTTCACGATAAACCTGCAATGGGTTCCAGGACATAGTGATATCCCTATCTGTCCTCCTTACTACATATAAAACAGATGAACTTATTCTGGCACTACCATATAATTAGAAGAATTTTATATGCCTAAATGGTTACATATAGATATTTAATCGAATATGTAACAGATACAGCTGAGTCTCGATGGAGTCAATCTCGAACTTTCAAAACAAACTGTGACATAAATGGATTATGGAAAAAGCATGACACGACAAGATGAAATCTTTGGCTTCATACTTTGTAAATTCAGACTATATGTTCAATTCACAGACTGCAGAAGATCAACCAGCACCTAAAGCATGGTCTAATGTAATAAAAAAATTCCGAATAAGCCCCTTTGATGCACAACTGTCGGACTTCTATTAACATACTACCTCGTTTCATCTTTGCGCTCAAACTACTTTGTGCTTTCGACTACTTATGTCCGCTATCCGTTTAGTGGGTAGCCAAGCAAGGTTTAATACGTGATGTGTTCCAAGAATTCGATGTGTGGTTTGTGCTGGAGCTGAGCATTCACAGAGAAAGTGGAAAACGGTTTCCCTAGCTGTAGCTGCTGCAAATATTATAGGGCAGTCTCATTTTTAGCGGGAAAAATAGTCTGGAAATAGTATTCCCGAACCGATGTAACAAGTCCTTTGTTACTCTCTATGTTCATGCTTGGCCCATATCTGATGCTTTGTCTTGTGTTTTTTCATCAGCACTAAGCTATATGTTCAAAGCGAATCCAAATTAAGGACAAGCGAATTTCACGCGCCAGTAAGCCTTACCGCAATTACTCACTACGCAGGATTTAATAAGTTCCGTCGACCTGCGTGCTGCCTAGATATCCGTGCATATGGCTGCTTTCTGTATCTTCCGGTTGAGCACTTCTATTGTGTAGCCTTCAATAGAGCACTACTGGCACTCTCTATACCTAGTACTTCCGCTTGGAAGATGTTAGCTGAGTTTGGTAGTCGGATAGAGAGAGAGAGAGAGAGAGAGAGAGAGGGAGAGAGATTTCGAAATCATCGGAGTATACACCCGGACCCACTCTGAAGTCCATTTTGGACATCTTCTCCATTCACGTTTAGAAGATTTCCTCACTCGAAAGTGGGTATTGAAATCTGAACTTGAAAGAACACAGTCTGATTCAAAATTGTTGTACCGCCGAGTGAGGGAAGATTAAGCAGAGGTATTTTGGTTTTGTTTGTGAAGGCGACAGTTTCGTTTTACTAAGGTTAGTCCGTTGTTTGCGGCCCATAGGTGTGAACTTCTTAGCGCTCGTTATGAATATACTACTGCTTTAACCAGTGATAATATATCGTGCACATAAAAGAATGGATATCATTTGCTTCTACGTCATAGATTATATCTCATGTGAGCATCACATCACAATACAACATGTGATGTCGCATTATAGTAATTTCTATGTAAAAATGCTACGCAAAACCATTTGAGCTCTTTTCATTCCAGCTTTTTCGTTGTGATGTCACATCACGCCGACAATAAATTATATTTTTTTGGTGTACTCTAACTACCTTTGGTTTCATATTTTTGATATTACTCAATAAATCTACAGCATCACATCATATGATATTCAAGTCGTGATAAAAAATCATATTACAATCAGCATACATTTATCACGTAAAAATATGGTGTTTTCTCTTTAGTCATATGATTGCACATCATGTGATCACCATGTCATGCGATCATCATGTGATGTCACATCAAAATATTTTCTTTTATGGTAATTATTCTTATCAACACCATGTAAAAATATAGAATTATTTGTACATCATATGATTCTACATCATGTGATTATCACGTCATCATACATTGTGTGATGTCACATTGTAGGAATATTTTTGTATGGTAAGTATTCTTCTCTATGCCATATGATGTCTTATAATTGAAGTTAGTTTATAGTATGTGATGTCACATCACTTCAACTATCGATATATTTTTGGTGTGTGGTAGTGCTGTCGTGTGTGCGAAAATTGTTTTTATTTTATTTTATTTACTTTCTTGCTTTTATATTTTTGTTATAACTGTACACATCTTACATTTTTATATTTTCTATCAGATTTGGTGCGCCAGTTCCTGCATTCCAACCTCACACTCATCGATTTTACCAAAGATGTAAGCAAAAACACTTAAAATTAAAAATAAAAATAATTTTACAATAATTTATTAATTAATTATTTATTAATTACTAAGATGTGTTAACTTTAAATAAACTTGAAAATTCTAAAAATTACTTCCATTACGCTTTCTACCTCCTTACTCTGGATAGGCGATCAAAATCGAATCGGGCTTCATCGCACTCATGAGCATCTTCGCCATACTGGCGCTTGTGCCGCTCATCTCCACCTGCGCTTGGTGTTGTGGACGACGCGCCGACCAGGACGAAGCCGAATTCATACGCAACGCACCTGTCAACATACACGACGATTCGTTACAACAGGCGTTGAACTGTCGAAAGAGTGCGTCCGTGGTCACGCTCTGGATAACATTTCTGCTCTTGGCGTGAGTATGCCAAACTAGTCAAAGCTATTTCATGGAAATATTGAAAAAATATTCCAATTTGCTGTATATGTTTGGCTATCTTGCTTCTTTCACGTTTTTTGTCTTTGACTATTTCACATTTTACAACATTTTGTCCCTGCAGGTTGAGCGATTTTTGCATATTTTATGCGAACAGCCGTCTGGCTGCCAACGTTGAAATGACACCCGAAATGGTCAAATCAACTGTACACGACATGGAAGTATTCCTCAAAGACACACACCTACAAATCAAACATAAGTTGGATAATGGCTTTCATGTAGCTGTCGAAAAAGTTGTCAAAGATTTGGAAGGTCAGTATGCGTAGCCGCAGCCCCGCAGTCAAGTGTTTGTATAGTTGTTTATGTGAGCCTACAAGTATATTGTCTCATGTTCCCTTCATTTTTTTCTTAACAACCAAAGTTATAATTCATATTTTACCCAAGCCATGTTGTCGCCTCCTTACGACGCGCTGTCGTTCTATGCACTCATATTATTTATTTGTTTCTCGTCCGTTTTGCTGCTGGCGGCCATTCGTCTAACCAAACCCACTATCTGTCTGCCTGCCCAATGGACCTGCTTGTGCATAATGGACCTAACGGCATTGCTGGTTTATATGTTATTTCTACTTTGCTCTGCATGCAGACGTCGATGTCCTCCTAGGGGAGCCAATTCAAGCGGAAATTTCAGCACACACTGGCATTGAGCTGGCATATGATTCATTGGCGACCATCAGCTTGGGTAAGGTGAAATTGTTGGGAAAATTATATCGTAAATGCTTACACAAGCCATAAGTGTACCTGCAGATAGTGTTTGAAGAGAGTGAGATTTATTTTGGTGTAGTCGGTTTGCTTGTAACGAGTACTCATTGCAATGACATAGAGAAATTCTAGGTTATGTTGCTGATTGAATAACTCTTACCTAGGAAACATGATGCGTTAAAAAACAAATCAACAGGGTCATTGATGAAAAACTATTGTAACCCCATAAAAGATTTGCTATTTAATGGAGAGAATAACGTTTGTGTCAATAATTTTGAGCTTGAACTTCAATGAAAGAAATATGAAAATTTGTTATTATTCATTATTTCTTCCCGAAGTTCAATCGACAGTCAGCATAGAATAACTAGAATAGGTGAGAGCAATCAATACCGATAGTTAGAGCGAACGAGAAGTATCAACATCTTAAGGATGGAATCGAAAAATGATTCCATCTGAAGAAAAAGAGGAAAGTGCTATTCCATCAAGTTAATGAAGCATTTGAAAAACAAAGGAAAATCATAACGAAAATAAATGTGTGAATTGCACTCCCCCTTCCACATTATTCTCCAAAACTGTCCTGTTGGAGCCTTTTACTGTTCTCAAACATCAGTCCCTGCTGAAACAGCACTATCTTTTATTCAAATGCAGTCGTTTGTCGGCTATGTAATCGTCGCTGTTGATGGCTCTTCCTTTTTGAAGGTATCCAATAAAAAAATATTCCATGAACATCTCAGATGCCATAACCTTGTCAGCCAACTTTTGCGTTTTTCCAAACTTAAGAGCGGGTTCATCGCGTGCAGTCCACTCAGATGACTGTCGTCTGGACTTCAAGGTGAAATGATAAAGTCAAGTGTCACATATCGGCACAAAAACTCGTATTTAATACGCTTGCACATCTTCAAACACTAGTCCGAATCAAAAACTCGTCTTTGGTTTTAGACAAAAGTGGTATTTTCGCTGATAACAACCTTTTTTGGGTGTCTACTCCGTTCACTGCCTTCGGTGCTCACCTCACTACTTCTAAACTTAGCATACAAATCCTTGATGGTTGATTTTTTTTTTAAGTTTTTGCTTCAACTGTAATTTTCCACTTCAAAAAGCAATATTTTATCAACTCGTAAAATTTCTTTTCATTCATTTTTTCCACAATATGAGTTGAGTTGCTTCACTCAAAATGATATAATTCACAAACCCATGATAGGACCGAGCAAACCAAACCATTGGTTTTTGGAAAAGTCAAAAGAACAGCTGGTATAGGGTGATTTTTTAAGAGCTTGATAACTTTAAAAAAAAAAAAAACGCATAAAATTTGCAAAATCTCATCGGTTCTTTATTTGAAACGTTAGATTGGTTCATGACATTTACTTTTTGAAGATAATTTCATTTAAATGTTGACCGCGGCTGCGTCTTAGGTGGTCCATTCGGAAAGTCCAATTTTGGGCAACTTTTTCGAGCATTTCGGCCGGAATAGCCCGAATTTCTTCGGAAATGTTGTCTTCCAAAGCTGGAATAGTTGCTGGCTTATTTCTGTAGACTTTAGACTTGACGTAGCCCAACAAAAAATAGTCTAAAGGCGTTAAATCGCATGATCTTGGTGGCCAACTTACGGGTCCATTTCTTGAGATGAATTGTTGTCCGAAGTTTTCCCTCAAAATGGCCATAGAATCGCGAGCTGTGTGGCATGTAGCGCCATCTTGTTGAAACCACATGTCAACCAAGTTCAGTTCTTCCATTTTTGGCAACAAAAAGTTTGTTAGCATCGAACGATAGCGATCGCCATTCACCGTAACGTTGCGTCCAACAGCATCTTTGAAAAAATACGGTCCAATGATTCCACCAGCGTACAAACCACACCAAACAGTGCATTTTTCGGGATGCATGGGCAGTTCTTGAACGGCTTCTGGTTGCTCTTCACCCCAAATGCGGCAATTTTGCTTATTTACGTAGCCATTCAACCAGAAATGAGCCTCATCGCTGAACAAAACACGCGCGCGAAACACATTTCGAACCGAACACTGATTTTGGTAATAAAATTCAATGATTTGCAAGCGTTGCTCGTTAGTAAGTCTATTCATGATGAAATGTCAAAGCATACTGAGCATCTTTCTCTTTGACACCATGTCTGAAATCCCACGTGATCTGTCAAATACTAATGCATGAAAATCCTAACCTCAAAAAAATCACCCGTTACTATGAGGAGTGCCGTGTCGCAGTGGAGAGAAAAGAGACTGCCTACCTTGCAACGTAACCATCGACCACAACACTTGCGAGATGGGATAGATACCGTGAGCTGAAGAGGGATGTTAGACGTATGTATATGCAAACAAAAAAAGAGAGAGACCAAAGTGCGTGAGTACAAAAAGCTAGACAAGCTTGCCGACGGAAGAAATACTCAAAAATTCTACATAAGTATGCGGCGACTAACAGAAAGTTTCAAGGCCGGAGCATACTCTTGTACACGGGCAAAAGAGGCGTTAGAGTGACTGAGGCTGAGAGTATACAGAAATTATGGAGGGAACACTACTTCAGCCTGCTGGCAGTAAAAACATAACACCAGGAGATGGTGAACCCGATTACCCAAACGATGACGATTAAGCAGACGTTCCGATCGATTGCCGGACGAGATAATCAAATATGGCGGCGAAGAACTGATTAGGAGCATGCATCAGTTTCTTTATAGAATATGGTCGGATGAAAGTGTGCCCGACAAATTGAATTTAAGAATGCCCAATCTACAAAAAGGGATACTCCACAATCTGCGCCAACTACCGTGGGTTAAGCCTTCTCAACATCATCAAAGCTCCAGCGTACTGTGTGAAAGACTGAAAACCACCGTTAACAAACTGATTGGACTCTATTAGCGTGGCTTTAGACCTAGAAAATCTACAATCGACCAGATTTTCACCATGTGCCAAAACTTGGAAAGGAAATCGAAATCTTCCGCGAAAGGAAGGAACTGCCTCTTTGCCGCTATGTCTGAACTTGGTATCCCCGAAAAACTAATACGGTTATGTAAACTACCTATAGGTCTGGTTGTAAACAAAGACAAGAGGAAATATCTCCTGTAATCAAACAAACAGCCCTCGTTACAGTCATAACTTCGATGTTGTATTAACACAAACCACAACTTCAGCCTCGAAATCCAACGCAGAATAACTATTGCCAACAGATGCTATTCCGTACTGAGTAGTCAGTTGAGAAACAATGTCCTCTCTCAACGAAGAAAGACCAAATTCTACAAGTTCCTTATCATCCCCGACCTGCTACTCGTATATTGCAAAGGCATTAACGATGACAACATCTGATGAGTCGACGTTACGAGTTTTTGAGAGAAAGGTTCTGCGAAAGATTTATGGTTCTTTGCACATTGGAAAACGAATACCGCAGTCGATAGAATGTTGAATTAGATATAAATGAACATCGATATATGTATGTAGATCAGCGAAATAGATTATGTCGTCCGAATGGATGAAAACACTCCGTCTCTATGAATATTCCGCGCAGTACCCTACAGGGGAAGCAGAGGCAGAGGAAGACCTCCACTCAGTTTGAAAGACCAGGTGGAGAAAGGCCTGGTTACACTTGGAATATCCAATTGGCGCCAAACAGCCCAAAGGAAGAACAACTGAGCATGTTGCTCTGCTTTTCTTAAATAACTAACCGTGTGTGGTATGAGTAATCAGTTGGTAGCTTACAACACTAACGGCAGTCATGCAATTCTGTCAAATGCGAGGAAATCTGTTCCACTTGTACTATTATAAATTTACAAGCACTCGAGAGCATATTCCTATTATGTATTGGATTCTAAACTCGACATGCTTTGTAATAATAAAAAGGATACTCCCAGTACAGTAATCTGTACAGTAATATGTACTGTTATGTGTATAGAGTTGTGTATTACAAGTAACATAATCTAACAAAATATTTATTTTAAGATCTTATCTGTATTTGTTGTAATATGTTTTATTGCGCGCATTATGAAGTTAGACAAGTTATGGCTTGTTGGCGTAGAGTCCATGCCTTGACATACCGAAGCGCAATAACACACTCATACACGAGTATTTCTGCATGTACTTCACAATTGTGCTGGGCTTTATTATGACTTGCCGAAGTTGTGAAGTCACTTTTGTGCCTTTATTCATGTATTTTTTTACTAGTTTTTTTATTCATGTTTTTTTTTATTATTTTTTTTTACTAATTTTTTTAAACTTTACTTCCTCTCAACACACAGCCAACGCAGAGTTGATATATCGTGTACTAATGCTGCAGGAGACAGTGGGGCGTGCTTTGAAGATTTCGCAAGAGGCCGCAGCACGCATGGAGGAACTACAAATACAACTGTCCGTGCTGCAACGTCAATGCACCTATCGCGACCGACCGCTCTGCGATACGCTGCGCATACGAAGCTTCGAGGAGAATGGCATTATTGATGCCCTCAAGACGGTTGGTTAGCCAAATGCATGTTTTGTATGACGTAGTATGTAGTTACATATGTATGTACCTCCAATTGTAACGGTAGTTTGACAGCAGCAACAACATAGTGTGACAGTTATTTGTGCATTTGTTGTGTTGAGTTTCTTTTTCTATATTTAGAAAGGAATTTGCTTTACTTTTTCTTTCGTTTTTTTTCGGCCTCTATAGTGTCCAAACTCCAATCTTTTGCACTGAGTTTGACTAGTAGCTCCACTGGTATTTGACATTTGACAAATGAAATTTTCATTTCACGTTTGCGCTTCACACTTCTTGCAGTTTTTCTTTTCATTTGATTTTCTTTTTATCATTTTCTTTTTAAATTTTTTTAAGTTATGACAGCTTTTCTGCCGGCTTCTGCCTTTTCATCTTCTACTATGTATTTCTGCCATAATTCTATTTCATTTTTTCGGCTCTTTGCCAGCTGCAAGAGGACCAGACCATCTTTCGCATGCGTTACTTGGGCGAAATTGAATTTGGTGCGACTGTCAAGAATTTGACATCTGAGGTTGGTGTGTCACGTTCAATTTTCAGCAATTTCCCGCAACAAGTGAAACACGACACAGCATACGAGCGGAACTGTAAGTAACGAGCTATATTTTTTATCATTTTAGTATTAATTTTGTGATGGTGGAAAATATTTTTAAGGATTTTTGGAAAATTGTCTAACAAAATAAAAATATTCTGGCAAATGAACTGGATCTTCTGATAAGAGATTTCGGGAAAGAATTTTTTTTAAACCACGACGGACCCAAAGCGTGAAATTATCTGCTCACCGAAGTGTTCTCTCAATAAATTCATTGACAGATGACACCGATACTCGTATCACGAGCTTCAATTTCAGGCATTAAAAAGTAGGTTATTATGGCGATATAACGGTCGCCATTGACGGTTACAATATCACCGTCATAACTTTTATAGAAATATGGATCGATGTTTCCATCGGCCCACCATCTACACACGCATTAATTAGTGTTTATATGCATCTTCTTGAGAGTCGCTCAAAAACTCTTCCTCAGTATGTAATTTAGAGAGTCTGCACACAAGCTCAGATCTCAAAACACACTTACATTGCTCAATGGTTTCGAAGTCACTTGAGGACTCAATGGAATCTTCCTCGACCTCAACCATCTCATTTTTCGTGAATCCATACTTGACATCTGCGGTACTTTGCATCACTTGAGGACTCAATGGGATCTTCCTCGACTTCAACCATCTCATTTTCGTGAATCCATACTTGACCTCTGCAATATATTTCGTCAGCCGATTCTTTAGTTAGTAGCAGCGTAATCTGTATCGTAGCCTCTTAGTCTCTACGCCGGATTCTGCTATGGGGTTCTCGAAGACCTTAACAAATCTCCACCACTCTGTTGGCAGATTTTGCTTATAGGTTCTCATCAGATGGATTATCTGATTCGTCGGCGATGGCGTAGCTTGAATCCAAACCCTAACTCTTTTCATGGTTGGGATGTCTTTCTTGTCGATTACAAGTCTGGCTCCGTGATATACCTTATAAAGTTGGACCGATTCCTAGTCATCACATGCTATCATTTTGATCTGGCCCTGGTGCCAGCTGAGATCTGTGCATGACGTTGGCGCACCCGAATGCACCCTAATAGTACCTCCATCGTCAGGCTTGTCAACGCAGCTTGCAGTGAGATCTAAGATTTTTTCCTGTGGGATCACCCTTTTTCAACACATCAATTATAATGCGGTTCTGGGCCACATCAGTACACCAGACCAGCAGACGTCTGTCTTTATATTCTGACTTTTGGCTGACGGCTTAGCCTGACCATTTCAACTAACCCCTGTCTCTTGGCATTTTCTGCTAATGGTTCAAGCTAAAAATTGAGTAGAAACACTTTCACGGAATCAAAGGACTCCTAGAGCTGCTTTGTAAGCTTCTCACTGGTTGGCGGTTGCAGGTGCCTCCTCCTGAACAGGTAGCCAACACGAGACTTCTCCGCATTCCTTGTTTTCGTTGGGTTTGCGACTGTAAGGATAGACCTTTCTCTCGAAAACTCATAACGTTTACTCATTAGATGTCGTCATCGTCCATGCCTCTGCATCAAAATGGGGTTATCTCGTACGAGGCTGTTGTTTCTTTTCATTTGGAGTTTTTTTCCATGGTGGGTTCCAAAGCCAACGCACTACCCTGAGGATGATTTGCCTTCTCACTTTAGCACGCCCTCAAACGGCAGTTTTTTGCCTAGCCAAAGGATACTTAGTCTAAAACCGGAAATCGTAAGTTGCTTGAGCCATATGTAAAAGAATTGTCTCAGGCCGCTCCCAAGTGAGTGGCACTCATAGAACTTACCTCACTTGCGTGAACCTCCACACATGACATGACCATCCTCCTTTTTTATACCCAGTCTTATTTAAACAGGGCTTTAATGACGGAACCAGCGATAGTTAAACCAAAATTCTAAGCAAATTCAAAAACTAGACACGATGTTTCAGTGATGTTAGCTTCTCCTCACTGTCTTTCTCCACCTTCTCTTAGCCAAACATCCAATTTAACCACACTTAATTGACAGCTGCAAATGAATTTTGCGCTTAATTTACGCTGACCAGGCAGTAAACAACTGCCGAAAATGCTGATTCCATGTTGCCACACCGTAGGAATGTTTTTATGTAAGGAAGCCAGTTCATTTGCGCGCCGCCGCCTTATGCTAGCGCAAAATTTCATACGCACATGTGACGCTTACTCACAAGCTATTTCTGTTTTTTTTTTTTATTTTCCACACAGATACCCTCGAGCAGCTGGAGAGCATACGGCATCGCACGAAAGCCAACGCGCAAATGCTCACCTCCACCATAAATGCGTTGCTCGAACGCTTACAGCGCGTTTGGCCCGCACTTGAACCGAGCTACGAGGAATTGCAGAGTTGGTCCAACTCCTATTGGACAGCAGGTTGGGTGGCTGCCTTGGTTATCGGTTGGGTGCTGCTATTCGGTCTCATGTCCTACTGTTGCTTCCTATGCGAATCGAACGTGAAAGCCGGCGTTGTGCTACTGATGTCCGTACTGATTATCTGTTTGGGCAGTATTTGTATTACTATCTACGGTGTACTGACACTAGCCATAGGCGGTAATACGGAAGTCTTTCTCTGCCGTTCAATGTATGATGCGACGACGGCGACGACAAATGCTGGCGTTACCGGTACGGCTGGTAATTGGGGCAACAATCAGCTTGCGGATGTTGCCGATGCGCCCAGCTATCATTTATTGGGTAAGTTATTCGATAAACCGGGTTATGTGTACGCACACGAACCACAGACGGGCATCATTGGCGAACTACTACGGCCGGAAGGTGTGAATCGCTCCATTGTAAATGTTAGCCTCGCAACGGCGTTGAGGTATGAATAAGCAAAATGGACGTAGCATACGAATTAAACAAGTAAACATTGTTGTAAATTGAATTACTGTTGCTAGATTTTTGGTAATAATAAGCCAATGTAACCACACACCCACACACCCACACACACACACCTGTCTGGTAATTGTAGCTATACACTAATGCTATCATAAACCCCTCATCCACTCCCCTCCACACGGTAGTTGTTATGCATGCAACGTACACTTGTCGTAGCCATAGCGCACGTGGCTCCAACACAGCAATTCAAATTATTTAAGCCGGAAAATTATTGTTGCATATGCAGCAAAGCCATAAATCCAATTAGCTTGATACTGTACGTGCTTCTTTTTTATTCACCGATCTGCTGGACCGCCGCGTGCATCGAGAAAATGTCTGCGCACACTTCGCTCATTCCACTCTTAGTTTCCGAGTAGACCGACTACTTCAGCACGATGCCATTTTTCAATATTGCCACATGAACCCGTTATATTTATTGATGAACGTAGTCTACTTCTTCTCCTAAACTCGTGTTACGCTCCGTATAACGCTGCAGCGGCTTGCGTAAGCGTTATGTTAATGTCTGATTTAACATAATGAACTATAATGAGATAGAACATAGAGCATACATGGGTATCCATAATAAAATATACTGGCTTTAATACAGTATGACACATGACAGAATTTTAGTAGGAGTTAATAAATAGGTTAGGTGAGGTTAGATGGTTGATCAAAGATTGACGGTGGACCGCTTTATGTAGACCTTTGTGAAGCAGTAGGAAAGAAGAATTCCCGGGTTCGAACTTAAAAATTAGCAAATTTCCACTGCCGCCAGTTCAGTGGGATGTCTGAAGGTATACGTCCCAAAGAGTTTAAGTCTTAACCTCTCAAATGCGGAACAGTCAAGAAGAAAGTATTGAGTTATTTCCACCTCATCTTCTTCCATACAACTTTTGCATATGGCGTCTGGTAAGATTCCCAATCTTACAGCATGGACACCAATAGAGCAATGGCCTCTTCAAAGAACCACAACTAGGGAGAAGCCAGCTTTACTGAGGGCAAAAAGTTCACTAGATCTCTTGAGATCGATCTTGGGCCAAAAGGCTTTTGCGACCGCGCAAGTACCGATGGTGCCTCAGCGCTAGCCAAGCTTCCGCGAAGCCCAGTTAAATTAATAAATACTTGCGGTATGAAATTTTTCGTAATTTTAAAAGCGCTGAGAAGATATTGTCTCGCAAATAACAAAATAACTCAGCTGACAGTTAACTATTAGCTTAGTTGTCATCGACAGTATGCCCAAAAAAGTTAATTGAAAACATTGTCTATAGTAAAAGATTCCCGCAAACGTTGGATCTCAGCGAAAGCGGCTCGATGAGTAACCTACGTAGGTCCAACTTTTTTAAGGGACCTTTTCGAATTTAGATACACAGAGAGCCAGTCGACTTTGAGATCACTAAAGTCTCTTGAGGTTTCCATTAAGTTAGTGAAAGAATGTCTTGATGTCTTAATGGATCCTATTTCACTATAAACCTGCAATCCGTTCCAGGAATAGTGATGTTCCAGTGAACTGTGAAGCAGATGAATGAGCCAGAACAGACACTACCCTAAAATTAGACCCCGTAAAAGCGGGAATTTATTTGCCTCTGACTACTTACAGATATCTAATCGACAAATAGCAACCAGACAAACGTGACATGATAGAATATATATGCCAGTAGACTAGAAACGCGTTATAACGACTTTTGTAAAAGCTGTCAGGAGTTAGAAGATGAGCAGACTGTCACATATAGGAAAAGAATCGCAACTATCGGTGGAGGATTTCTTTACGATGTCGCGGAGGTTGTTTAGATAAAACTTTTCAGGCTGATGAAATTCATTGGAAGCACCGAATTGTTCAGAAAAGAGCCAATAGAGTAAGGGGACTTTAGTATCGGTGGTAACACCAAGAGTCTCCTAAAGGCATAGTTGCGTTGTGAGTGACTCTAACTATCTACCTTGTTCGGCCAAAATACCAGAAAACGGTGTATGGGGTATAAACTCATAAACTGACTGGACAATTTTTGCGATACCCACAGGTATTAGATAGATAAAAATCGCCGTTGTTCTCTAAATCACATCTCGTAATATCAGAAAACGGTGGTCCTTTCCGGTCAATTGAAGAGGATCGCCCTTATTGGTACAGATTCCTCATGTACGGTCCACTGTTTCGTTCGATTCTTGGTTTCTGTTATGTACCACAAGTTCCAGAAAGTCAAACCGTCATATACACTATCCAAGCGATCTTTGAAAACAAAAATAAAATCACCATTCGAAATTACTTTTTTCCATTTTTGATTATCTGCGTACACGGCGGCTTCCACAGTCTGTCAAAACTACCAAATTTTGGCAGCAGCTGTCTACATTTTTGGTGAAATGATACTGTCTGCAGCGGCGAAGGTCAGCCGTCGTATAATCTAAGTCTTCCTTTTAAAATATCATACACCTCAATTCGCCAAGCTGACATACTGGAATTAAACCAATTACCACATTTCATTCGAATTAACCAAAAGTTATATTGTGGGACTTTACACGACTTCACCCATCTCAGTTTCCGATGTTAGGTGGTCTACGACATTGGCGATGACTTGTATGTCAAGATATTAACCTTTGTGGAACTTTGGGGTTTTATGGATTCCTTAGCAGCATGATCTGTATCGTGGCCAGATGCTACTACAGGATCCTCGAAGACCTTAGTAAACTTCCGCATCTCCGTTGGTAGAGGCTCTTATGAAATTCATTTTCAAGTCCGGCTGCAATGGGTTAGTCGGTATCCAGACCCTATCACTTGGCATGGATGGGGTGTCTTTCTTGCCGATTACTAGCCTGGTTCCGGGGTATACCTCCTCAACTATCGCTATCGCAACCTTATAAAGTTTGACCAAGCACTCCTCATCAACGTCCTATCATTTAGATCTGGCTCTAATACCTGTCGAATCATACCAAAAGTTATAGCGGTCGAAGTAGAAAAGGAGTTTAATATCGACGCAGGTTTCTGTTGTCCTGTAAATAATATTATTTCGATTAGTCGATTTTTTCGCCTTTTCTTTTTAATACTCGATTTCTTGGCCTGTTTCTACACATATGATTTTACGAAACACGGTTATATGGACAGATTTTATTATGAAGTGTGGCAATATACTCCGATACTTCAGCGCAAAGTATGTTCTTTATGAATCTTCTGCTTTATTTAAATGGGTGGTCAGAATTTTCGTTGAAATGATTAGAAAATTAGGAACTTGGACCAATGTGCTATCATCTTTTCTCATTTTTGCTGAAAACCTGGACTTGATTTTAAGCTTAAAGCTCTATGAGCTCTGTCACGTTATAAAAGAGTCCCTTTATGCTTTGTAGAAACCCGAACCAAGCGATTTTCACCTTTACAAATAAGACATTTTTGAGAAAATTTATAGTTAAAATGTATACATATGGAGAAGTGTGCTTAAATGGAGCCAAAATATATTTCTTAGTGTGAAGTCTAGCGGTCTCGAGCTTTACTAAATAGATTTTAGAGTTAAACACTGTGATTCAAGACATAGTATTACTAAGCCTGTTCGTAGTGTTCGAAAATTTTTTAAAATTTAAGGTTAGAACAGATATTTATCTCCATTCCCTGGACTCGCTTTTGTGTAATATAAAATTATTTAACGATGTAAAAGAGCTCAATGAATCCACCCCCTTTCAGAGAGCCCAATTATTAGATTTTTTTCCATAATATATATTTTTAGAAGGTCCTACCCACCACAAGAGCACCAAGCACTATAGGAGTCCTATTTTGTTATCTCGGAAGTATACACCCCCTTTCTTTATAAATAATTAGTATTTGAACCCCAGCAAAACTCTCCACTGAAACCTTCGATTTAATAAGAACCCTCAACCCTCTAAGCCTCTGTATGTACAAATCATGTACCCTCCGTTATAATTACTCCACCTTTACAAGGCGTCAATGCTGCTACCACTTACAGAACTCACCCACTAAGAGCCCCAATAAAGTTACCCAACCCAATTTTGCACCACTGTCCGCTATATACAACCAACTATGAACCAATACATATACAATGGCGAAACAAGGCAATATTCTATCAAATTCTTTTTATCACTTATTGTCTTATCTGCGACCCTGCCGCCGCCTCGTAATGCCATACTGCATGGTTGCAATTCTCGAAATAATCTTCAAATCAACACGCCTACACAATACTCGTGCGAAAACACACACACATGCACAATAACTTACCTCGGGCAATTGCTGCTTGGCTCCAACGCCTTTTCAATGCCTGTATAACCTCAAATCACGTGTTCTCCAATGTAAACGTTCTGCTTGTGCGCCACCGCCTGTTTGTTTACATGCGTGTGTGCGGCTTCATCTCTCGTCCTTCGTCCTGCGGCGGCTTGTGTGTTTTTGTGCGGTTAATTTATTTGTGTGGTTTGCTACACTCTACCCCGCCCTTCGTGTATATGTAAACGCACGCAGAGGTTGTGAACAAAACCAAGCATCGTACAATGTCTTCCAACTGGATGCATTCGTTAATACCACACAAATTGCCGATTTAAAGCAATTCCCAAAAGTGACCACGGCTATTGATGCAATCACCGTATCCGAACGTACCATGCTCTCGCTGACGCAGACCATACAGAATATACTGGAGAATATGCTGCACACTTCATCCTTCAATCTAACCACATACCGGGTTAGCATTGGTGCACCGACGCCCGAGAAGGATTTGGCTACGTTCATCGATCAAATGCAGAGGGTAGCACTGCAGGTAAGCGTTGTTTGGGGGCCACTCGGCTGAGCCCAAATGCTATTTAAACTTTCTGTTCTATACTTACATTTTGAGAAATTCTACTAGATTTGTATTAGATTAGTGGAAGTAGTGTGATTATGTTTTATATATGTTTGAGTGAATGTGTCGAGGATGCCTCAAGCAATTTATTTTCTGGTTTTATTTGTTGTCATGTGGGTGAGAGAGAAGAGGAACAGTGAGTTTTTGGAAAATTATAGCTTCTTTATTCATGTAGGCATCGCTTATGTGGTTATAGCCGAGTTTAAAACAGCAGGCCTGTTGTTTCTTTTGGGTGGCGGATCCCAAACCTAGCGCACAACCCTGAGGAGGGATGGTTCGCTTTCTCACTTTAACTCACCTTCATACGGATGTTCTTTGGCTACTCCGAGGATACTTGGTCTAAGACCGGAAGTTTCTGTCTACTCGTACTCTACTCTACTTATTAGATCCTTCCTTGAGGTCTCCCAAAACAAACCGAGTATTTGGTAATATACCCAAGAGACCAAGCAAACAACGGCAGGAGAAAACTATTTTATCAAAAAACGTTTAGAGCCTTTGAGATCTCACAGCTGTTCTTGTATATTGTTAATAAGCTCTACTGCCTTCACTTGCAGTAGATGAAGCAGTAATTTGAAGGAGGCCGCCTTCGCATGTAGGAGGTTAATCTGGAGGAATATCATATTTCAGAATCTACTCCAGAAGCGCTAGTTCAGCGCTCACGTCGAGCTCGCCCCGAACCTCCTCAAGCAGCTGTTCGAGACTGAAGACGGAGTCGCCAATTGACGAACCGTCCCCACAACTCGCTATGTCAGAGATACCCGGGTCGTTCTCCATGGTCGTTTGACCACCTCTACCTGCCATATCTACCGCATTTGAAGCCTAAGCGCCATCAGCTTTGGTATCTGTCGGGGGTATATTGAAGACCACCCTTTCAAACCTATAGCTTTTGGCGCCTTTGGTTTTGCTGAGAGAACCGGTAGACAGGCGCAAGTCTTAGGGCGAAGCGAAAGTTCTGCCTTGTCCACAGCCTCCAACATGGCCCCCTTCCAAACCTCCCTCACTCAAGGGACTGCCTCTTAATATAGAGTCTGCCTCTTTATATAGAGACTGCTTCTTTATATAAATAGAACAGCGGATTGCTCATCGGCACAGCTAATGATCAGTTGATGCCCATGGTGCGATCCGGCATTCTCATATCTTGGGGGTAGCTCAGGGTTTCCTTTAACTACCTTTGGGGAGACTGAAGAGATATCCAAAGTCACTCTCATTCCATTTCTCGTGAAAGATGACACCATCCCCCGTTCGCTGTGTTTTTCCAAGGGAGCCTTCTTCTGCTCAGACACCTGACCTGCATACTTATCACCGCAGCATTCAACGATTTTGGCCGACAAGCGGCGATGTGCGTTCAGGTTTCTGGCTATCGCTATATTTTTTCGACCCTCTGTAGAGCCCTACATGAGTCTAGCAGAGGTTCCTTGGCCCCAGGAGCAGCACTTCCACCCAAGACAGATCTGGGTGTCGGTTTCGACATCTCTTCACTTCACTTCCTCACCTTTCCGTCAGCGTTTGTGTTATCAGCGTCCATACAAATAGGGTCCCAGAGCCGCTATCCATCCCCCGGAAAGGTAGTCGCCTTTAACGAGGCCAAGGCAAGGGTTATCTCACGACCGACTTACCGACTGCCCACAAAGCTCAACTGAGTTCGATCCGCCTACTAATAATCCGCAGGAAACAAGCAGAACTTCAACTCTTTCCGTTCGACTGGTAGTGACGACTTACTGACTGCTTAAATGCACGCAAAACTCAAGTGAGTTGAAACCATCTGCCAATAATCCGCAGGAAGCAATCGGCACTTTGACCCTTTCCGTTTTACTGTTAGTGAGACAGTAGTGACTTTCATGCAAAGCTTTCAATTACTGGCTGTACAATTCATGGTTTCTCTCTAAGTACCGCTGAAGCTAGCAGGTTCTCGTAATAATTTTATTTAGTCAGTTGGTCAGACTATTTGATAAATATCTTTGAAACACATTAAAAATGTATGGCAGTCCCGAATTTCGTCCAAAATTTTAAAGAGCTTTCGATTTTACAACCAAAATTTTTGCTACGTTCAATCCAATGGTCTCAATAGCCAACAAGGTCTTGCAATTCCTAAAATCGAACAACATCCCATTACGAGATTGATAATTTGGAAAGTGTTTGTAGATAATGGCCGTTTTTTACTTCCAAAATCAAAGTAAATATAAGATTTTTTGGACTCTTAAGTGGTTGTATTATTTTGTTTCAAATTTTTCAATCAGAAAAAACATAAATCGGCATTCCGTTAGAAAAGTAAAATCTCAGTTAAGCCGAGTCTGTTTGACAATATCGCTTTTCACTTTTTAAGACTAACACGCCATTTTCTCAGATACAAGACGTGGCCACCTCATCACGCATGACTACACTCGGCAGTCGTTCGAAGCGTTTACAGGCGTCTATACTACAACCACTTGAACAGTTACAGAATGAAATACTTTATCATTTGACGGCTTTAGAGTTGCAACGTGATCCTTGGGCCAAGCAAGTTAACCAAACACTAAATCACCTGCGCAACGTACAGGGTTACTTGGAGAAGACTGCGGCGGAGATTTGCAGCAATCAAACACGCCTCTATACGGAGAGGTCTGCAACAAACTGTTAACGCAAACACTATAACCTCACATTTTTCTCACAATTACAGATTGAAAGCTTATCTGACAAACAGCAAAGCGACAATGTCATCACAATTAGGTGACACCACTGCCAAATGTCGTCCCTTCTTCGATATCTTCGATGCGAATCGTATTTTCCTATGTCGCAATATTGTGGACTACATCAATGCTTTGTGGTTCTTTATATTTGTAACACTCTTACTCTGGTCGGTCGGTACACCGGTTGGACTTAATCTAATCACCATACAACGGCGTTTAAATCGTTTGCGTCGTGCGCAAACACGTTCTGCCGAAAGATCGGACAGCCGCAGTCGACGTAGAGAACGAACCACTAGCTCGGCTGCACGCGAACCGCGTAGTGCGAGCAGCGCCAGTCGGCCGCCACTGTATGTACACATAGTTTATGTTGCTAGCTTCGCTTTGGACATACCGAAATTATATATTGTTTATTCATAGGCGGCGCTCGGCTACCGAAGAGACGCTGGATATAGCCACTGAAGAGACACCACCGCCACCAAGACGAGAACAACGAGATGTGCGTAGTCGTGAGCGAGAGCAGAGTCGAGCGCGTGAGAGTGTAGCGACCAGCACACCGGCACGCAGCCGAACACAACAGTTAGTAGCGATTCAAAGTGCTGTGTGCTTGAAGCCTATATAACTTCTTCGTATTTTTACTCAATTTAGACGGCGTGCCGGCACAGATGCCGAAGATAACTGGGGTTCATCGAGCGCCAGTCGCGCTACATCAATGGAGCGAGAGCCCAGTCAGCCGAGAATGTACACGAGCAGCAGTAGTGCACAACAGCAACGCGGCGCCCAAGCGAGACCACAACTGTGAGCCATGATTTCGATAAATTCATCTAACGATAAGTCATAACTTTCCATCCAACCAAAATTAGACCTCACTCCGTTCAAATAATTTATTTCATTGCAAGTTCTCACATTTTTAACCACCTTTCTCTTTTTCTTCAGGCGAAAACAAGGCACCGAAGAGTTCGATTTGGAAGGCGAGGACAATTGGCAGCCAGCGCCCACAGCCAGCCGTTCTGAGTCACGCGCTGGCGTAAGACGCGAGCAGCGAGAGCAACCGGCGTACTCACACAGTAACGGACGCAATAAACCGAAACTGTAAGTCGGCGCGCTTAAATTGAGTATTCGTCAATAATTTCAAAACATTTTTCATACCAACAAAACAAAAGAAAAGCAACTTATTATTAGTTAAAATAAAGTTGACTTACTTTAATGATAACCCGTGCGACAAAGTCAACTTTACTTTCACTAATAATTGTTTGCATTCGATTATAATTACCAACCACTAACTACTTACATCCTCTCTCGCTCTCCGAACGGTTAAGACGTCGCACCGAACGTGAGAAATACGAACGCCCCTCTCGTCGCTCTATGACACCGGTTTTGCAAGCTAGTCCCGATGCACAGCCAGCCAGACCAATGCCGCGTACACCGACGCGTCTGCGCCATCGCGTGACATTGACAACACGCGCCGTCACCAATCTAATGCGTGCCGGTAATCTGCGCCATAAGAGGCTGTGAGTAGCTGTTGTTGGTAATTTTAAAAACCGCACGAAACCTCTCACAACCTGATACATACATAGTTTGATCTGCAATAGCTGAACGCACTTTTGAACCCACCCCACCTGTTTAAGTAAAGAAAAGAAACACGCATGCACTGTGTTCTACTGTCTCTCCAGTTAGTCACCTGCTCTCTAGTTGAACCTAACAAACCCCAGTGATCTCCAAAAACTTTAATTTCTATGTGTTGTGTATTTTATTAATAATATGTCTTTTTCTTTTTTCGGTTCTGCAGCCAGCGCAGTGGTACTGAAGACTTCGAGATTGAGGAAAGTGAGACATATGGTGCGCCGGCGCAGGATTCTGCCGCAGTGGCTGCGTAAGTCTGATATTTTATAGAAGACTACACCATACTTTGCAGTATTTCTCCCAAGATAGCCAGCGCTTATGCGATTATAATTGAGTTTATAACAACGCGCTAGTCGTTCTGTCTTTTCGCTTTTTGGCATCAATCGGTGATTCCAAGTGTAGCCAGGATCTTCTCCACCTGGTCTTTCTAACGGAGTGAAAGTCTTCCTTTTCTTCCGCTTTCCCTGGCGACTCCTGCATCGAAAACTTTCAGAGCTGGAGTGTTTTCATCCATTCGGACGACATGACTTAGCCAACGTAGCCGCTGTCTCTTAATTCGCCGTTACCAATTCCCAAAGAACCATACATCTTCCAAAGGACCTTTCTATCGTAACCTCATACCGTCGACTCATCAGATGTTGTCATCGTCCATGCCTCTGCACGACTTGTAGAGTTTGGTCTTTATTCGTCGAGAGAAGACTTTAATAATAATATTATTGTTGCTGTTAATACTGGTTTCAAGATAGACGAAATTACATACCTACGACTTCGAAGTTATAACTGTCAACAGTGACGTGGGAGCCTAGTCGCGAGTGAAACATTTGTTTGTTTGATGACAGGATATATTTCGTCTTGACCTCATTCACTACCAGCCCCATTTGCTTCGCTTCCTTATTCAGTCTGAAGAAAGCAAAACTAGCGGCGCGGATGTTGAGACCAATGATATCAGCTGTACACTTTTATAGAAGATTGTTCCTTCTCGATTATGCTATGCAGCTCGAATTATTTTCTCCAGCAGTAGACTACAGAAGTCGCACGATAGCGTAAGCGCCTTGTCTGAAACCTCGTTTGGTATCGAACGGCTCGGAGAAGTCCCACTCGATCCTGACGGAGCTTTTGGCATTGCTCAACATCAGTTTGCACAGCCGTATTATTTCTGCAGAGATACCAAATTCTCCGTTTTTGAATAGCTCGGACGGCAATCCATTGGCATCCGCCGCTTTGTTGTTCTTCAGAGGAATAATTTGAACTTCTTCATGTTCAAGCAGTGGACGTCCTTTCCATCGTCATCGATTGGGGAATCGGGTTCACCAGCTCCTGGTGTTATCACTGCCATTCAGCAGGTTGAAGAAGTGTTCCGTCCACAATTTCAGTATGCTCTGAGCATCAGTCACTAGATCGCCTCTGGGTATTCTACAACTGTATACTCCGGTCAGTCGCCGGCATCTTTTGGTAAAATTTTCGAGAATTACCCCTGAAGGCCAGCTTGTCAAGCTCTTCATTCCCACGCATTACGGTCTCTCTCTTTTTTTTCTGCCAATGCGTCTTGCTTCCCTCTTCTGCTCTCGGTATCTATCACATCCCGTACGTATTTTGGTCGATTGTAACGTTGCAAGGTAGACAGTCTGTTTTCTCTCCACTTCGACACGGCACTTCTCATCGTACTAGCTGTTCTTTCGACTTTTCCGAAATCCAATAATTTCGTTTGCAGCGGTACGTAACGAGCTTGAAATGCCGTCTAACAGTTTCCTTATAGTGAGTAGCTGATGAGTGCTCTCAGCGATCAGGAGTGCTAGGAGGGTAAAAAACCGTTCGGCCACCTCCAAAAAATACGAAAAGCGAATTCGGCAGAATTCAGAGCATGCGCAGAGGATGATAACAAGCTGGACCATTATTTATGCCAATGGCGAGACTTCAGCCAGATGAACCGGAACATATTTCACTCCAACTGAAGAGACATATGAAAGCTGGGATGGAAAAATATCATTTTTCTTGTTAAATCCACTGAGTTGCTGGTCACGGCTTATTTGTTTATCACTCAGAAGCACAATGGCCCTAATGGTGGCCTAAGTGCGGCCTCCTGTAGTCTGTCGTTCACGCACTTCCAATCACATCGTGTAGCTAGAACATATTCACTCCAAACTTCCACCAAAATACGATGCCTAACGTCCGAGGTCTTCTTCGAATTAACGTAAAGAAGAAGAGTTCCGGGCCAAAATATTTTTTCTGAGAAAAAGTTCGAAATATTTGAGTGAAAAAGTTATTTTTGATCTGAGTTAGGCGTACAAGGTTCATAGCTTTCAACACATGTTCGCAATAATGGAACAATGGATAAATAATCAAGTTACGCGATATCTTGACGAACGTTCAGATATAGTTATTGACTCAATACTAACATATCTTTCTAGATATATTACTATTTTTGAACACGACTGGCTGTCATGGCTTAATTTTCTCTTGTGTTACCTCCTTTAAACCAATTTTCTCTTTTCTTGCAGCGCGCGTCGAACACCGCCACGCACGGCTCCGCCACCACCACCACCGCCCGGCATGATGAACAGGTTCAGGCCACGTTATTAAAGCAAATAGAACAAAAATTAAAACTAAATTAAACTTTTCTCAACACTTATACACACATTTCTCTACAACATTCACTGCTCTACGCATGCCATCACAATGCTGCCTTTACGCCAACAACAACAAACCAAAAACCAAATAAACTAAAATTATTTTCTAACTCTCTCTCTCTTCTCTCTCTGTCTCTGTCTCTTCAACAAAAATGCACACTTCTAATGCTCTTTTCGCTCGTCTCCCTCAGGTATGGCAGCGTACGCAGTGTTCGTTGGAATGCCGAAGAAGACATGGTCTTCGAGGATGTCGATTCACCAAATCCAATATATATGAATCATCATCACATGCGTTAACGATGAGAGCCCCACTATGAAGCTGTTCTAAAAAAAATGGCAGCTTTGGTTACGTTTCATTGATCGCTACTGTATTTTCCATGATGATTTTTTTCTATACACAAACAATAATAAATTCCATTATATTTTCGAAGCACTTTTTTAATTATAAGTAAAATTATTGCATAATTAATAATAGTTGAAATTAAGAAGACATTTATTATAAAATTGCGTGCCGTATTCGCAATAAAATTAATCATAGTGGTCTCCGCATTTTAATTTAAAAAACTGTTTCTCTTTTAATAAGCTTAATAAATGGGTTGAAAGCGAAACGAAGCTTTGTACACTCGTCAAATTAAACGCGAGGCTTGTTCGTATGAAAAGTCGGAGTTAATTATAAATTAGGTTAGGAATCTTCATGATAGGAATCGCACCGACCCACAAACCACAACAAGCCGTTGTTTTTTCTGAATAAAATGGCAGCTAGCTCTTAAATCTCTTCAGACTGATCTTCATCTCAATTTTGATCTTTTACATACCCATTAAGCCAGAAATTGGCCTCACGCGGTCTTCGTGTACACTCCCAGCTACGACTGCATGCTGAACGTAGTCTCTTCGGTCGAATATTATCCAACAATGTATGCTGGGTCTCAAGATGAGTGATGGTGTTGCAAATAATACGCTCAGTAGGTCGAGTACCTCTCCTTGGATCACCCGCTAAAACTCCTATAATTAGTCTTATAAGTCGACAAAACTGCTTAAAGCCAAGATAAATTATCTTTGGCTCATATTTCCACTGGTTCAGGACTAGTTCTGATAGTATGAGCTACCAGGTGTTTAAAACGTGAATTCCCAAAAAGCGAGAAACAGAAAGAAAAAGCCAAACAGCTTCTGCAACTGGTATCCGGTAAGACTTCTCAACTTTACCGCTGAGACACCGATAGGACAACGAACAGTTCGAACTCCTACAACTCGAGAAAGACTAACCTAATCGAAAGCGAAGAACTCACCAGACCACTCTAGGCCGAAAGGGTCTGGTGACAGCGCGAAAACTAATAGCTACCGCGCAACCCTGGTAGTAGAGCGGATACAGAAAGAGCAGACTCGACCTCATTCCACTCTATTGTTAGCGACAAAGTTTGATTTCCTTGGAGGAGATTTGCACTACTTTCCAACGTTAGGTTAAGTTAGGTTTCCAGACTAATCTCCGGAATAAGATTGGAAACACACTTGTGCAGATGGAACACCGATCCTTTGTAATGCCAAAAATCTGTAGATGCAAATCAATATATCTTCAATTGAGACAGTTAATTGAGACTAAAGCCATGACATCCAAGATATTTCGACACCAGTCAAGAAGAAATTGGACAATTGAGGAGAAAGTGTTAACATTTTATATCTCACCTTCTAAAAGTCAAAACATTGACTCTTACTTCATTGGATTAGTCATGATGCACGTGGCCACTCGTGGTCAATAGTAGACAGTTAATTTTCTGAAGTCTTTCATCTTTTCGTCAAGGGCCATCACAATACGAACTCATACAACTTTCTTAAGTTTGGAGGCTTGATCACGAAAATCCACGGATGATTCTCGACTACTCTCATAATTCGCTATATACCCCTATTAAACTAGTAATTCTCTCTTACGAGTAATATAAGATGATTGGACGCTTCGAAAATGAAAAATATCATTCTCTCAGAGGAAGATTTTAGTTTCGATCAGAATGATGTTACAATGCTAAGTAACGCAAGGCTGAAGGTATCTTCACATCAGATTTTGACTCTTTCCGACAACAATTCGGTCTAAGTAACTTGAATGGACTCGGATATTTTCAGGAACTACAGCATACATGCTTATATGGATAGGTATCGAACGATGAGGCTTCTCATATTGTGGAGGTAAATATAAATTGGATAAATGATCATCATGAAGAGCTGAGTCGATTTGGCCATGTCCATCTGTCTGTCTGTATACACGCGAATTGTTCCCACACTTTTTGAGATACCGATCTGAATTTTTACACATGCTCTCCTCTGCCCAAGAAGTTGCTCATTTGTCGGACCCGTCGTCATAGGACCGCTATTGCAAAATATATATAGTAGCTGCCATTTGTACTGAACAATCAAAATCAAGTTCTAGTAGGGAAATCTTTTTCATTTCACGAGATATCTTCACAAAATTTGGCATAAGTTATTGTCTATGGCAACGCCCAAATCTCCAAAAAAAATTCGGTGATAATTGTTTGTCTCGAGCAAGTGTTTTTGGTTGGTACAAATTATTCAAAGAGGGTCGAGAACGAACCGAGTTGAGGACGAACCACATCCAGGATGGCCATCAACAGCAACTGATGATCAACACGTCAATACAAGAAAGGAACTTTTGCTTGAAAATCTACGGTAAACAGTCAGAGATCTTACTGGCATCCTTGGAATATCGAAAGGATCTTCTTCTTTACTGGCGTAGACACCGCCGAAAGGGTCACTGAAAACCATTTTGAAAGATCATTAGGGCCTGAAAAAAGTAGAAGCACGATTGGTTCCAAAATCATTCAATTTTTTTGAAAAACAGCGTCGCGTCAACGTCTGTTAAACAATACTTTCAGACTAACAGGATATCATGAAATTTGTTATTGCTTACAATGAGTCATGGATCTATGCTTACGACCGCGAAATAGACCATCAATCAGCCAAATATCGTGGCAAAGGTAAGCCAAAGCCGGAAAAACCACGTCGAAGCAGATCAAAAGTCAAGGTAATGTTGACAATTTTCTTCGTTTATCGGTGTGTGGTGCACTCCGAATTCCTTTCCACCTGGCCAAACTGTGAACAAGGAATATTATTTGAGCGTTAAGCGTCGTTGGCGCGAAGCTATTCTTAAAAAGTGGTCGGAATAGATTTTGAAGAATAAATTAAGAATTTTAAAATTTTAGACAAAGTCTTACTATTTTTTGCTCATAATATTAAAAGACAATTTCGAACCTGCGAGTCATAGGTTCGAAATTGTCTTTTAATACAAGCATAATTTTATTTTTTTTTATTTTTTTCATTACAAAAATATTAGAGAGCTTTGTATAATAGTTTATAAAAATTTGTAGCTTAAGTAAAATTTATGTCTGCATAATATTTTTTTTTTGGAATACATACAGTTCACTGTTACTGTAAACGTTAACAAATATTTTATAGTATTAAAATAAAACTATTTTGAGTTTTTTTACAAAAATTGAACAAATAAATTTGAATTTTAAAATATATATGACACTTTAAAATGGTAATTCTGTAAGAACAAGCTAAACTTGAAAATTTTTATAACGTAAATAATATGAAAACTGGATATACATACATATCGCTCATTTGCTGCAAGACCGGCATAAATCAAAAAACGTGATTTTTGAGTTAATGCTGCAGAATTGTTCGTTATATCATACTTCATGTTAAGTGAAAAATTCATATGAATACCTCTTATATGCTCCGCTTGAGTAAGGTTGCAGTCACCGTGTAAGATTGTAGTCGGTTGAAAACTTTAAACGCGTTTTCTGGAGAATCGATTTTTTTGACTTATGGCGGTCTTGCAGAAAATGAGCGATATATGTAAATAAACTAATCTCTGTTGTGTATTAATACGAACGATTTTTTCTAGCAAATAAACCATAACTATAAATTGCACTAAAAATGCGACGCAATTAAAAACTCGCACGCATACAAAAACATCCCTGTGTTTACATATCGTCAGCTAAAATGCAAAGCTACTTATCAACAAAACAAACGAAATTGAGTTTTTTATTGCTTACGATTGGCTACATCATAATACGTATATGTAGCATAAAATTTTCAGTCAGATATAACCAATGCGTAACTAATATAGCCAAAATATAACCATTATATAACCAATACATAACCAAAATATAACTATTGTATAACCAATACATAACCATTATATAACCGATACATAACCATTTTATAACCGATACATAACCATTTTATAACCGATACATAACCATTTTATAACCAATATATAACCATTTTATAACCGATTTATGTATAACCATTTTATAACCAAAGCTCAAATTTTGTTTCAATATGAGTGTTTTTTATTATATGGCTTTTGAAACGTGATTTTACGTTATTTTGCATTTTAGGTGACGATATGTAATAATAAATATGTTGATATAGCTTTTGTCGATTTAAGTGAAAATAAATTGTATTACACTAAACATATTATACTCGTATGAGGCTTGAGTTTAGTATTTTTACGCATATAAAGCGCAATTTCAAATAGCATGTTTGTTTCAGTCTTTGGTAACGCTACCAAGCACGAATATAAATGCTTTACTGTGGCAGTACTTGCTAGACAATAAATGCGCTATGCTTAGATTTTAGAAATATACTTTACAAAATTGAAAAAAAAAACTCACACAAAATCTATATAAAAAATTATGTCAATAATACATATGTATATAGAGTTCTATGTTAAGAATAATTGGTTTGACATTTTTGGAATACGTTATTTTTAACATATAAAAGTTAAACTGTCAACTCAACTGTTCACTGGGTCAACTTACAGCGTGTCTTTCATAATCAGCACACTGAAAATAGCTTGTTTACTGCATAAAAATAAACTATTTGGCACCTAGTTTTTGCACGCTGAAGTTGCTATTTCTTTGTAGTATATAAACTTAAAAAATAGTTACGTCATAGTTGTCATGTGTTGTCTTTAAAACTTTAATACTTATACACTAACTATTGGCGCTAGTTTAATGTAAATACATATGTAAAAATAGCTAGCATTTGATTGTTTACTTTTTTGGCGTTGAGCTTTTGACTTTCTTTACCATTAGCTTTAACGTTAGCAATCACATGCAAAGAGATCGCAGTGAAATATACAAAAATAAATTAAAAAATATATGAATTGGTAGCGAAACACGGCATTCTCAATCACAGCCACACCTTTTGCAACAGAACGATTTTTCGTACGCCCCTCCGGCGTACAAAGGCGACTGTCAGGCGGTCAAGTGACTACATCACAGTCTGCAACAGCATTTGACGTTTCAACGACGCTTTCGGACGTCTCCAACGGCGCATTGAAATCATGCAGTGTCAACACATAATAACTGCCGCCATTGTCGATGGTCTGGAATTTCGTGAACGCTTCATTGGCGAAAAACTGCAACGCCTCATTGCCATTAAATTTCACACATGCCAACAATTCACAATTTGTAGCCGGTCCACACTTGCTCTTCCAAATGGCATCAACACCGCCGGTCACCATAGTGAAATCAACAACATCATCGACTGGTGTGACATCGGTTGATGGGCGTGTGTCATTACGCGCCTGCAGCGAAACATCTTCCAAAATTCTTGCAAGTTTACTGGCGCTTATGTGCTCTTCAAGCGTTTCCTCGTCTTCACTGCTGTCGGAGAGGAAGCGTGTAAAACCGCTACGTCGGTGTTGTGTTGTTGTGTCTGCGACAGCATTGTTCAGCTTACACGCCGCCATGTGCATGCTCCACCAGCATAGTTGCTCAGCACAGCTGACTAACACATAGGCATTAGGCGAGAAACGCATACTATTGATGCGTTGCGAGTGACCATTGAGTGTGTAGAGCAGATCGATGCGTTTGGCGTGTAGTTGGCAATCGTAAACCTACAAGTGTTAAGTTAGGTTATGTTAAGTTGCATGTTATTCTAATAATTTTTTAAAGTCTTGTGTCTACATACATGTATGCTTGTGTCGTTCTCGCCATTATGGTCCATTGTATAGCAAGCGACAGCGAGTAAGTTTGCTTTGCGTGATACCGCTATACAGCTGACTCGTGCGCCGCGAAAGGTATCACCGCCGTTGTAGGTCATGTCCGGCTGTTTGGGACCCAGCGACTTGGCAAGATCGAAAATCTTTAAATATAAAAAATAAAGTGATAATTCAGTAATGTATGTTGGCAACAATGTGGAATTCTTTTATGACAGTGTGAGTGCACATATTAAGACCGTGTGTTATAAAAACGTTTAACCATGAAATTTGACAAGTTAACGGTACATTCGCATTATTTGTGATGTTAGTAACACTTACTATACTAAGATTATTGCACAATAACTGTTTTTTTAGTCGATATTGTGACCGTAATCTCAAAGAAATAGTTATTAGAGTAACAAAAGGTTATTAGAGTATTCCCAGGAAGAACTTCAACTAAACTGTTCATATAACACAGCTCTATGGTAGAACTGTCAAAAGTGTATCATATGATCAAAATTGACCCGGACTGACAACAAAAACAAAACAAAAAAATATGAAAAAAAAACAAAAAAAACAAAAACAAAAAATAAAAAAAACAAAAAATAGAAAAACTAAATAAAAAATAAAAATAAAAAAAAGAAATAAAAAACTAATAAAATAAAAAAATATTACAAAAAAAAAAAAAATATAAAAAAGTATTTAAAAAAATATAAAAATAATAAAAAAAATAAAAAAAAAATAATCAAAATAAAAAAAAATTTAAAAACAATAATCAAAATAAAAAAAAATTTAAAAACAATAATCAAAATAAAAAAAAAACAAAAAAATTAAAATTAAAAAAAAAAATAATAATAAAAAATTAAAAAAAAAAATAAAAAAAACAGAAATAAATTAAAAAAAAAAATAAAAAAACAGAAATAAATTAAAAAAAATAAAGCAAAACGAAAAACAACAGAAAAAACACAAACAAAACCACAAAAAAACAAACAGGAAGAACTTCAACTAAACTAATTATAAAACACAGGTCTGTGATAAACCTATCAAAAGTGTATCAGATGACCAAAAAAATAATGATAATAAAACTAAAAAAAAAAAAACATATTAAAAAAAACAAAAACAAAACAAAAAGATTAGTATCTTAGTCCATCTATGAGATCAGAAGTGCGATAAATTTATACTAAAGACGTGGTACATATATAATTTAAGGAATCCATAATATTCCATACGTTTGGTCAGCTTCAAGACGCATAGGTATGACAGTAAGGTATCGAGATATCGACTTGCTTTAGACCAGGGATGGGCACATTAGCCCTCAGTGGCATTTTGCCCGTGCGGGCACGAGTGCACATTTTGAGGGCTAGGTGAGGGGATCATCGCGGGCAAACATGAAGAGGGAAGTGAGAGCAACGTTTTACCACTCCATATTTACAAATGAGAGCAACGTATTTTCCACCACCATTGACTGATCTATCACATGTACAGTGGTGTGAACAAAATAGAAACAACCATAAGGTGTTGTGAAGTTTTAAAATATGCTGTTTTCTTATTAAATAAAATTGTTTTTAGATACATAACATCACATATATATATTTTTTCCTAACAGTGATTAAAATTTCCCACCATGCAAAGGTAAATAAAAACAAATTTTAATGCGAAACTCTAAACTCTGCAAATTATGTTTACCCCTTTTTGTTCACACAACTGTACAATTCCGATATGAAGTAAACTTCCACCCTTAAATTTGTGTACAATGTTAGTATTGCCGCAACCACTCTGCGATGAACATCAAGTTACGGAGGAATGTAATTCATTTTTTTCGCAATTTTTCTCAACTTGTTATGCCCTTCTCTCCGTAAACTGATATTCCCCTCATCTAGCCCCCGTGCGCACTTTGCTAACTTTGCGGGCTAAAAATGTGCCCATCCCTGCTTTAGACCATTTTGTTAGTTGACTTTAATGGTGCATTATTATTAAAACAGCTGAGTTAGCAACTTGGGCAGGAGCGTGCATTGATATAAAATATGTTAACACAGGTTAAAAATATGTCGAGGTAAATGTTATAGCACAATAAGTTAAGAATTATAGTATGTCGCTAAGGCTGCACCTGTCAAAGTCTGTAAATTTAGTTTAAGAGAACCGAAAAGTGTGGATAGAGCTTGCACCAAAAAATCCAAACGCTGACATACAGAGTCATAGAATATGTTTAGAAAGATATTTTCATCGGTCATGCATCAGAGTAAAAGGAAATAATAGCTGAAAGGGAGATAGATATAATAAAGCATACATATACATAGATACTTGTTTCTAGTGTAGGAAAATATATATTTTTGGGATGATGGCTTGACTGATGGCTTTAACAGCATACTAAATACAAATTAAAAGTGAAAATTTCGAATCAACTTCGAAAAATATATATACATATATAAAAAATTAAATTTTATAAAAATATAAAATAAAGTTTAAAATTTCGAAATATATATTGAAGTATAAATTTTGGAAAAATATACAAAGAAGTTTAAAATTAAAATAAAATTTAATAAAAGTATTAAAATTTTTGAAAAAATATATTGAATATTGAAATTTCGAAAAACATATAATACAAGTATATAAAAGTTTAAATTTTCGAAAAATTAGCAACAATATACATACATATATGTATAAGACGTTTAAAATAAAAAAGGAAAGTTTGAAATTTCGAAAAATATATAATAGAGTTCAATTTTTCGAAAATCGTATATTAAAGTTTAAATTTTCGAATAAAATTTATTATATATTGAAACTTCGAAAAACATTAAAATTTAAATTTTCGAAAAATGTATGTTAGTTTAAAATTTCAAAAAAATATATCGAGGTTTAAAATTTTGAAAAATACATATGTATATTGAATATTGAAATTTCGAAAAACATATTTATGTATATTAAAGTTTGAAATTACGAATAATATATAATAAAGTTTACAATTTCGAATATTAAGCACATATGTTACAATTTCGAAAAAAATATTGAAAATTGAAATTCCGAAAAACTTGAATCTTCAAGTTTAAATTTTCGAAAAATGTAAGTTAGTTAAAATTTCAAAAAATATATCGAAGTTTAAAATTTTGAAAAATACATATATTGAATAATGAAATTTCGAAAAATATAGCAAAGTTTCAACTTTCGAATAATACTTGTGTGCACTTCTTGTACTATTTTCCTCTCTCTTTACTTACCTCGATTTTATAGTTTTCAGTTACAATAAAGAGTTGGTTGTTTTGGAGATCGCAACCACCAATACTGGCAGGTATTTGCGGAACGTAATTGTATATTAAATTGGCACTCTCGTCCAAAACCTGTTAATAATTTTGTTTTTCGTTGTTACTATATATGGTATACATTACTAGATATTATTTTCACATACCGAAAATGCACGATTGATAAAAAGTATAAGTATTTGCCCTGCCTTTAGACGAAAACAGCACATAACTCTATTGGCAAGCATTGGCAAACGCTTACATACACCATAATTCAAGTTTGTAAAAACTACAAACTCATTGGCACCGGCGACAATCAGTGTATGTTCATCGAGCAACTGTAAAAACTCAATCGGCTGCTCAGTAAACACCTGTTGCATAGCTGCCGGCGAAGTTGCATGCAAACTCAAATAAACAAGCACACCATTAGCGCAACCGATAAATGACCGATCACCATATTGTGTAATAGCAGTGATGATGTCTGGCGCTCTTTCATATACACGCGAATGGCCGCTGGCATCAATTTCATGTAACTGAAAAATATGAGAAAACCAAATCAAATTACAAAAATGTGTTACAAGACATTTTTTGTTGCCAATTCAAACAACCTGATTATGGGAGTCGACCGCTAGCAGGGTCGGCGCATCATGCACATATTGCGCCGTATACAATTTGCCGCCCTTCAACGACACATATGGTGGCATCTGTAAGTCCAGATACGGCTGCTTCGTGCGTAATGTTTTTGAACTACCCGACCAGCTGAGCAGCGGTCTGCCAGCGGCATTGGTGCGCAACGCAAACAGATTTAAGAACTTATGCGCGTTGGAGCCACACGCCACGATATATTTGTTCTTAACCACATCCACTAGCTGTATATCCACACAGGTGATATCTTCATTCACGTTTGTCGTCAAAACTTTTGTACGCGTTTCGATGTCGAACATTATGAGACCCGTCTTGGTGCCCAATAGCAGTTGCTTATGGCCGTTGATGTGCAATAGTTTGGCGCAATTGATGGCATTATGCGCATCATCGGCTGTTAGGTCGCGCTCTTGTAACAGATAGTTCGGCTCGCCAGTTTCATTTATAGACTTGCTTGTAAAATGCACAATGCAACGGCGACAAATTAACAGCAACTCATTGCGTGTTAGTTCGATGGTGTCGATTAGGTGTTTGAATGTTTCGATGCCACGTAGATGCGAGTAGTCCACCACATCGAAAATGCATATGTCACCCGCTTTGTTGCACACTATATAGTTACGACTGAACACGATGCGTAGTAGACATATATCCGGCATGCCGGTTTTCAAACACGGATATGGTGCAGGCACGAAGATCTCATTTTCGCTATTCCAATCAATACATCTAATTTCACCGGTTTTATAAGCCAAATATAAATTGGACGGATTAGTGTTAACACCGTAGGTGAAATCAAAAGCTGTTATAGGCTTCAGCAAATGATCGATGGGTATGAAATTCCGGCACTCGATTTCTTTTTCTGCTGGACGCGCAAAAGAGTGAGACTGTGGGGAGGAGATAAGAATGTAGTATGTTAAATAAGATAATGTTATGTTCAATTTCGTTTTTTAATTAAGTTAAGTTATGTGACGTAAAGTTATGTTAAATCATGCTATGTGACGTAAAGTTATGTTAAGTTAAGGCAAGTTACGTTATGTTAATTTTTGCTACGTAAAGTTGTGTTAAGTTATTCCAAGTTATGTTATGTTAAATCATGCTATGTTATGTTAAATTGACTAAAGTTAGGCTATCTTAAGTTACGTTTAGTTAATTATATTAAGTTACGTTACGTTAAGTTACATTATGTTAAGTTGTGTTAAGTTAAGTTACGTTATGTTATATTTGATACTTAACGTTGCCAAAAGTTATGTTAATTTAAGCTACATTAAGTTAAGTTATGTTATGTTACGTAAAGTTGTGTTAAGTTAAGTATTCTCAGTTTAAGTCATGCTAAGTTGGGTTAATTAAGTTATACTAAGTTACGTTATGTTTGTTATGTTAAGTAAGGAAGAGCTAAGTTAAGGTATAACCGAACATTTCATACTCTTACAACTTACAAGGTTTAAAGCCAAGGAAGTACCTTCGGGTAAATAAGACCCGTTAGTTATATGGCAAGTAGGCGTGGTTGTAGCCCTATTTCACCTATTTTCATACTGTAACATAAAAATGTGACGCACCAAATGTGATTGAAATCGGCCAAGCAGGTCTCAGGATATGAAGTTTCACTGAGAAATGGGTGGTGCCACGCCGATCGTCAAATTTTGGCTCCTTTGAAATCCTCTTATATAATCTCGGGGGTAAAATTGAATGTCTCTGGTGTATTTAGTTATGGATTTATCGGGATTTTAGTAGTTTTTAACAGTACCGTTAACTAGGGAGTGAGCGGGGTTATCATACGATTTCAACAGTTTTTACTGTGTCGGTAGGCGTGCTTAAGGGATTTATACTGAGTGAATTTGGCTATTGTAGCTTTAGTGGTTTAGGAGATATCTACATTAAACCTATTAGAGGGCGAGGCTTCGCCTAAATTTTCAAAATTTTTTCTACTTAGATCCTCTGTGCCAGAGTTTAGAGTTTTATATCTTAATTTAGTGCTATTTTATGTTACTTTTACGTTTTTGGTTAATGGCGTTTTGTAGGCGTGCCAGTGGTCTGATTACACCCATCTACGAAGTCGATCTTCTTTTTGCTTGCCAAGGAACACGCATACCAAGATTTATGAAGATATATCAATGTTCACTGAAGTTACAGCTTGTACTGAGGAACGTACGGACAGACAATCACTCGGATTTCAACTTGACACGTCATCCTGATCATCTATATATTTACATACAACCGTTAGGTCAACAAAACTATCACACTCTGTGTTATGTTAAGTTCCTACGACAGTCGGCTCTAGATAAACGGAACTAACCCGAAATTTTATCCAGCCAAGGACTGTCAACTTGGCAGAATTCTGCAGCTACAACAACAACAACAATATTACACTCTGCAGCAACATGTTGCAGGGGCATAAATATTAGAAAAAAAATAAAATATCTACTCACCCTGCGCCGGTACATAGTGCAATCACCCTGTAGCGACCAAACATTCATATTGCCATTGTCGTACAACGCTAACAAAATATATGAATTATTGTCACGGAAAAAGCGTATATCAACCACGTTTGATTTGCCGCGCGTCGGCTCCTTGAGTTTCACAGTATAAGTATTCCAATCAAAGGTTATGTTGATCAGCAAAATTGCTGAACTTTCTTGCAAAGCAATTAGCGAACGCTCTTGATCGAGTAGTAGGACTTTTTTCGGTGCACTTGGCAGTGGTACAATATTTTGGCGTTGATGAATACAGCCGCTGTGTTAAAAGATGATATACATATGTATAATGAGTGACATTGTAACTTGAAATGGATTCCAAAAATATTTAAATTAATATAAATACTCACTGTTGTTCAAACCAAGCGAAATTTGGAAAAGCGGCCGCTTGTTTGCGCGCCTCAATGCCAACTAAATCGTCCTCCATGAAGGCGCATTGCAGAAGTGTTGTGTTGCTTGACTCCTGCAGTGTCTTCTCGATATTGGGTAAAAATTTTAGTAATGCACGTAGTAATTTACGTGTCTCCAAATCAACCGCTGCGTTTAAATAATACAATTATAAATAATTAGATATAATAAACAGTTTAATTGTTGCACAATTATTGGCATTCAACTAACCAATATACTCTTGATATGTTTCTAGATCGGCAATGGTGCTTAGCAAGTCAACATTGCGTATTTTTTGCTCCAGAAAACCAAAATCCAAATACAGCTGACGAAAATAGTCGGTGAGTCCAGACTTATTGATATGATAACCAATACAAGAGAAGAAGTAGAAGTCATGCACATCACGCCTAAATGGCAAAACTTCGCTACGCGCCGCCAGATCTTCAACTAGACTGCAATAAAAAATAAATAATTTGTATAAAAAAAAATTATATTATATTTAAAGAAAAATAAAATTTAACCCCAACGTACTGATAATAATTAAGCAGTTTTTTATGCATATCCGTCATATCAGCCGCTGACACTTCATCATTTTGCTTTGTTTTACCATAAACAAAGAGTTGCTTATAGCAGATCTCAACATGTGGTGAAATAAACTTTTCCAGAAAGCCATGGCGATATAACTTTTCCAAGTCTTTCTCACACTTACCCGCAGGCCAGAGCGCAGCGATGAGCTATTATGTGGAAAAGTAATGGATTACAAATAAAATGTCATATGTCAATATTTGTTTTTTTATAAAAAATCCAATTTTTACCCTTTGTGGCACATAAATGGCATGCGGAAAGCAACTGAATGTTTTCATAAATGCTTTTCTCAACTCCGGTTCTAAACTGTCGAGACTCTTTTCAATCGCTGCATTGAATTTATCGTCAACAAATCTGTTAGAAAAAAAATTAAAATTCTTAAAAAAAAAATTTATAAAATTTGAACCATATTTTTGCTACTGCTACTATTACAAATAAATAAACACCCAAAGTATTCTTTCATACTCACTTTGATTCGCGCAATTTGTCGATCCAATCCTGCAAATTAGCCAAATTTTGACGTAAGCTCTGCCCGATCAAACTGAGCAAGTATGGATGTTCATTGCTGTGCGCATAAATCAAATCATACTTTTCCAACAAATTCTGTTGCCCCAGATATTTTTCGAAGAGCATATAAAATTCCGCACGCGTCAGACCGTTTGTCAAACGTATTGTTGTGCTGCGTTTTTTCGCAAATGAGTCGCTAACCTTTTTACTGCGTGTGAGTACAAGTAATTTGCATGGCAAATCGAAGACTTCTAGCGCATGCGTATTTCGTACATTCACCAGTACGACAAGGCACTTTTCATGCGAATTCTTCCTCAACTCTTGGCCAACCAGATGTTTATATTCATCTATTGAATTTTTAAATGACTTTGCATTTTGGTCTGGACGTTCTAATGAACCATAGCCGGCCGGTGAGGGTGAACGTGACGATTGGGTTAGCAAAAGTTTCAGATAACGTAACATACGTAGATCATCCAATGCGCTCGTACATTCGCTCATATCGATCCAATATATTTGAAAATTCATTGCTAGGGCAACATCAAAATCAGTGCATACGTCGACTGCGAGCCATTTTTTGCCATAACCGAAGTCGCTGGCTAATATTACACGACCTTGCATTGGCATGGTGAGTAAAGCTTTGCGTAATTTGCGGAACTAAAATGACAATAACAGATAGGATTAGATTAGATAAGCATAGTATAACAGTTTATATTTATATATTTTAACAATATGTTGAGCGCAAAAATGGCATTTTATTGAGCATACCTTGACTCACCACATTAACTAAACTATGGCGGTAAACAACTTTATTGATAATATCAAATTTCACATGAGCTCACCACACTTAAATTTACCATCTATAACTGATAAGAGAATTTGTTGGTACGTTCGGCTTCGAAATTGGCATTTTATTGAGCATATCTAACTCACCACATTAGAAGTTATAAATTCACCACACCTAAACTTAACACATTTATTTAAACATATGGCGGTAAACAACTTTACTATCTATAATATCTAATTTCACATGAATTCACCACATCTATGTAAGTTCACCATGAATAACTTATTTATGTATTTTAACAATATGTTGGCACGTTTGAGTGCCAAAAACAACATTTTATTGAGCATATCTAACTCACCACATTAGAAGTTATAAATTCACCACAGCTAAACTTAACACATTTAATGAAACATATACTGGTAAACATCTCTACTGATAATATCTAATTACACATTGCAGACTGTATAACAGTTTATATGTATTTATGTACTTTAACAATTTTTTGGCACGTTTGAGTGCGAAAACAACATTTTATTGAGCATATCTAACTCACCACATTAGAAGTTATAAATTCACCACACCTAAGTTCACCATGAATGATCTGACAAATTGCAGACTGTATAACAGTTTATATTTATGTATTTTAACATGTTGGCACGTTTGAGTGCGAAAACAACATTTTATTGAGCATACCTAACTCACCACATTAGAAATTATAATGCAAGACTGTATAACAGTTTATATTTATGAACTTTAACAATATGTTGGCACGCTGGACTTCGAAAATGAAATTTATTGAGCATAGCAAACTCACCACATTGGAAATCATAAATTCACCACACCTAAACTTAACACATTTAATTGAACACATAATTTTAAAATCTTTACTGGTAATATATAATTACACATGAACTCACCACACATAAATTCACCATATCTAACATATCTTATATATTATAACAGTGAAATTTGGCTTAGCAGATGCAAGATTAAGGCCCTTGAATACATATTGCTAAATAGGGATCGCATCGCTTCAATGACACCTAGCAATATATGCGAGTTTATTAATGTGCTGGAGCTATCTGAGACGAGAGAGGCGAGGTGATAATAGACCTTAAAATCTATACATCTACCCATATACCAGTAGTAAAGACATTAGTTGGTTCCGTACCCACGACATGCGAGTCTACACACATTTTTATCCGGCCAAGGACTGTCGACTCGGCAGAATTCTGCCGCTTCAACAACAACAACATTGGTTGTTCTAATTTAAAAAAATATATACATATTAATCAAAAAGCAAAAAAATATTCTTACCGGCATCGAACGATGTACATTGTAATCTTCATATTTAAGGCTAACTTTTGAATGCAGAGAGTGTACTAAATCCACATAATTACTATGGTCCACTTTATTCACATTGTCGAAATGACTCACTAGCCATAAATAGTCACTACTCAAAACTTCCATAAATTTGCGTATTTGTGCATAATTCTTGTTGCGCAATACGGCGAATAGACGTGAAGCCTTTTCCTCGCCGAGCACATCTTGAATATCGGTGATGTCATTTTGCGTGCACTCGTTATCGCATTGAAGGTGCTGCAAACGAAAAAAAAAACATATTTATTAATAAAAAAAAATAAACTTAAACACTTTCGTATGGATGACGCACTGCATTTATATATTGTTCTTCCGGTTTGCTAAAGATGTCTTGTAAGCACGGCAAGACGTCTCGCACATCAAAATCACGCAGAAAATGACCCTTAATAATGTCCAATGCATAGTGATCGGCAAGTGCGGCTTCATCACTCGAGAAACTGGACGTGGTCATGGTGGTTGCTGAAAATATGCCAAGCGGTTAGTTGAAGATTTTAGCAATTCTATGTATATAAAATTTGGAAACATTGTATTGGTCATTGTAATTTGATTGAGATTCAATTTTGAAACCGATTAAGAATTAAAAAATCATTTAAATTTAAATATTGAATAAAGAAACTTAATAAATAATAATAAGAATGCCTACAGCTTTGTTTGTCCAGTATTATCGTAGAGTTGTTGCTTGTTTGCTGCAGGAGTGGCTCATTATCCGCCATTCTCGAATTGCAACACCCTTCTGCGAAGACTTGGATGTCATTACATTTTTGGAGCAATTTACTCACTTGATTCATCTTAGCTAATCGTTTTAGTTGTGGCCACAGCTCAACAAAAAAAAAATTGCATAAAAAATTGCTTGTTGTTGTTCTGTAAATGAGTGAAAAATTGCATAAAAAATTGTTTGTTGTTGTTCTGTAAATGAGTGACTTGCTTTTTTTTAACAGTTTATTGGTGTATGACTATGATTTTTGTTTCAATACAGAGCGCTGCAAACAAAATAAAACAAAACCGATTTGGGATATTTGTGAAATTCTATATATGTATATCAAATTCATATTTTATGAATTTATATTTTAAAAGAGGCGAAATGAGCACCGAGCACAATGAATGATAAATAAAGTGGATGAACGTGTTAGTCGAAAAAGTCTTTTCGTATTTCTAAACCAACTTCAAGTTATTTTTTTTTATTTTTAAAATGAACTTTAATGAACCAAATATGTACCATTTTGGTTGACCACTTTTTGCCATTTTACCGCTAGAGATATTATTCTATCAGTGTAAAACTTTCATCAATGTAAATCGAAATGTCCGAAAAGGAAGCGAGCGAACCATTGTTGTGGTACACAAACTGATACAGCAACGTCTCCGTAAACTTATCAAATTTCATTTGTCTATTGACAAAATACGAAAAGACTTTTTCGACTACCCAATATAACTAAAACTGTGATCGACGGCAATATCATACCAAAAAAAAAAAACAAAATTTAAAACAAAACTCTTTTTGCCAATGGGCACAGCTATTTCAATGCACGCAACTGTACATTAGTCCATTCAGAATTCTGAATATATCTTAAGATATTAAATATATATGTATAATATAATATAAAATTATAATTTCTGTATTGACATAAACTGGAAGGAAAAAATGAGCTAACTTTTCAATCTCTCAATGCATTTCAAGGACAATCAATTTTCACGTGCACTGATCCCTGCTAATTTTTTATGTATATGTATATTAATTTTTTTTTAGTCATTTTAGAAATAAGAATGAATTTCTACACTTTTGGAGCAAACGATATTGCGCATACTACTGCAATGAAAGAAAAAACACAACCGAGGAGCTTATTGACGATCACAAATCCAATCATACTATATACTATATATTTCGTTCACACCGGACAATATGTCACGAATAGTTTTCCACAATTGAATTTCAGATTATTTTCTTAAATTTTTGTTCTATATACAATATTTTAGCTATATTGATATGCAAGTTAATTATGGTGTCCTTTATTCAATATTCGTATACAATTCACTTCTCGACTGTTCCACGACAATTTGATGAATGAAGTGTTTAACGACTTGCTATAGTGCTAGAATGCGATAACTGCAAGAGTTGGATTTTTTTTTTTCAAGAGTAAAAAGAGTATAATATTTCAAAAAGTACCTCTACAGAATGAGAAAAATCGAAGAGCTGTCATGCCTATACAAAGACGCGACAGAAGACGACGTTGAACACACATTATTTGAATGCACTCTTGCTACGCAGCAAAAAGCGGGACCTGGACGCAATCTCTCAATGCGAAAAATGGAATGCCACTCTAAAGTAATGCAAATGCGGTCCAAGGGTGACCTGCAAGTTGCACATATAGCACCGAACGTTGGGCAAATCTTTCGTGAGGAGAGCGATTGCTCCCACAAAAGTAACGATATATCTAGTAGTGCTGCGGTACATACATATATTTACCAGAATAAGTTGCCAATTGTTTGTTGGAATATTTTGTGTCGATAGAACCGACAAACAATTTGAAACAGTGGATTCTAGTTTGCTGAAGTCTACACTTGTTTCTTTCTTAATTTTTTGCAAGTTCATAAGTGTCGTTATTTCTTTATCGACCAATATTCTTTCGTTTTCGTATCTCGCTTTAAGAGCCAAATTAAAATTATTGTCATCGAACTGTCAGAGCGAACTTTTTTACTACGACGCCTGCTTGACCTTTTGTTTTGTAACGGAGGTGATACAAGTTTTGTGCTTTTGATAGTTGCGGAAGGTTGATGTCAACGGTTGTGAACATGTCCCGGAAGGATGACCATTCTTCATAACCTCCATAAAATTTTTCTATATCACAGGCTGGATGCTTGAACTTTCCTTTTGATTATCTCTCTGATGTGGAGTAGGTGCAATTGCTTTTAATAGCTTTAATTGATCAGAGATCATAGCTTTCGTTTCTTCGTACTGGTCTAAGCAGTTTTCGTTCATTGCGTAAGCGGAGAATTTAGAATTTTGTAGTAGGCCACTTGGAAGCGAGCACAAAAATGTTTAAGGCTTTGACCTTTTATTTCTAATAACGATTCAGAGTTTTCATGAATCGGTGATGAGGCAAATATAGAGCAGTATCTTAATAAACTTTCATTTTCGGAAATACATTTAGCAACCTGCTTTGAGCATGTAGCTCCTGCAGGTGTATTTGGATTGTTATTATTAATCATAATTTTTGTTGTATATAGAAATATTTTTAAAATTCTTTTTCGGTTACTTATTTACTTGCTATTTAAATTAATTTTTTATATTAATTATATTTTTTATTTATACGTTTTGTTTTTAAGGGGGTATTCTACTCTAGAATTTTGAAAAAAAATTTTTTCATATATTTAAAGTTGAGACCCTTAAGAACATATCCTCAAAGGATTTTTAAAAATTAAAATTATTTTAAGAGCTATAGTTACTTTAGTGACGCAGTACCTAGCGCGGTAGGTAGGTAGTCTCACTTTTTTAAACGCGTTTTTCTCGAAACTACTTTTTTCCACACGGTACCGGTATTATCTCAAGTTCTATACAACCGATTTACTTGAAATTTTGTGTGAACTTTCTTTATATAATCCTTTATCTTTATATACTCCTTAATCCTTTGTTTTTAATAATTAAAAAAAATTCAAAAATTTCAAAAAAAAAAAAACGTAAAAAAATTTTTTTTTTTTCAAAAAAAAAATTTCGTGTTCCCTGAGGTAGGGACTATAACAGCATCCTTACTGATTAAGAATTTCTTTTGATTTTTTTTTTTCAGACCACCAGGAGAGTCAGAATCAATGTCACCAGGATGCGCCAGTTTTTTTACACATGTATCTCCCCTCCTCTAATTATTTTAATTTTTAATATTTTTTTGGAATTTTTTTTTTCTGTATTCTTAAGATATCAATAAAAAACACCATAAAAAAATGGATAGCAAAAATATTTTTGGTTTTTTGTTAAATGAAATTCAAAAAACTGCCCAAAATTTTATTTCTAGAGTAGAATACCCCCTTAAAACGTTTGGTTTAAAAGTAAATTTAGTAATTAATATGGCCTTTTTTATTCTGAATTACAACAGGAAGACGTTTGCCTCGAACCAAATTTTCTAATATTTTCATTGGATGTCAAGTTGACGCTTCGTCTCTAAGAAAAATTATTAAATTATTATTCCAAGTTTGTACGGCTGCTTTTTAGTATTTTTGAATCAAAAATTTACCACAAATGCTTAATTGGATTTAAATCCGGTTACTGAACTTTTTTTATTTATTTAAAGAAGAACTTTATCTTATTCTTAAAAGAAATCATATTGCTTTTAAGCTTGAATATGAGCGAATTAAAAATTTAAAGATAGGGCGTAAAAGATTGTGTGTAGCGTTTGCTGTATGGCACGTAGCGCCGTGCTGCTGGAACCAAATGTTGTCCAAGTCTTCCTCTTCAATTTGCTTGAAGAAAAAATCGGTTCGGTTCGCGATATCGCTCACCATTGATGGTTACGGCGGTTCCTTCTTCATTTTCGAAGAACGATCTTCTGCCCAATCTGTCAATATTTTCCAGTTTTCTTCTAGTGAATAGCGACCCATTTCGTAAATTTTAGACTTTTTACTGAATATCTGTCACTTTCCGAATGGTATTTGACGTTTCCAATGTCGAAATATAGATAACTCAAATTTAAAACGTTAGAAGTCCCACCAGTTACAATAATAATAACTTATAATAAAAATCAATTACACGACTTTTTTGCTTCATTTGAATTTTTGGTTATGCCACTGCTATTATTTCGAACACAGTTGTATATGTTCATAAGTAAGCAAATATACACTTCTACATAGTTCCCATTATATAGTTTGAATATATAAATATATATTAATGAAAAGGTACATATGTATATACGTTTGTACTAAATTTATATGCATATATGTATGTACATACATATGTATGTAAGTATAGTTATACATATTTATTTGTTTGTGTTTTATCTTTTATTTTATTTAAGAATAGCGATTTTGCCTTTGCTTACTTATTGTTATACATACAATATATATGTATATACAACCCCGCTTACTGCTTTATTAAGCAGAAAGGGTTTGCCGGAAATTTTTCGCAAGTAATTGCTTACAATTTTTCTTTGTTTTTTGAGTTTCAATACTTTTATATACTTGCATAACTATTTTGATATAGAGTATACATACATACATATGTATGTATGTATGTACCAGAGAACTGCAAAAATCGCTATTTTCTTGATTTAGTCGTACGCGAACTTTTTCATTCAACTCATTTTGCCGAACATATCATTCCGAGCATCTTGAGTCTTCGGTTCAAAATTTCTCACTCAATTCAACTCACTGAACAAAAGTCACGTGTTCAATAAAATGAGCATGTGTTGACGAAAGCATCATTCGGTTCATTTTGAGTTGATCGTGTATGAGTAAACGATTAGCGACAATACGACACGATGTGTGCGTTACGACTGCATGTACAGTAACAATTTCTATGCAAGCCTCTTGCGTTCCACAAACTGCAGCTTGTTGTTGTAGCTTGTTTTTTTTTTCGTTCTTCTCACATTTTATCTGTGCAGAAAAAGTGCCACTTGCTGCGCGCATGAGTAAAATCATACGAGTTGAGTGTTGTTCTTGTTCAAAACAATGATTGTTGAACCGAACGAGCAAGCGAGCAAAATCATTATATTGAACACGAGCCGAACAAACTCGGAGTGAAACAAAAAATCGCACGCACCTGAGTGAATTTAAAATCAACGACGAAAATGTGAGCGCTAGCTCGGCTGATCGGAACAGTGCGTTTATTCGGCTGTTGAGCGCGTACGAATGTTTCTCATTCACCCGAAGCCGTTCTCTAATATGTACATACATTACTCTAAAAAAAAAAAATTTATTAGCCGTTGAAACGGATTTTAATTACAAGTATAATATTAACTAAGACTGTAATTTTAGGCATGTACATACATACATACACATAGCCCATAAAGTCTGCGTTCATCGGACACATTTTTTTAAGAGAAGTAAAAACACACATGTATTTCTTCTTTATATTCTTCAGTTCAAAATACAAAAACAAAAATATACAATTCCTATTTTCTTCTTTAAGATAACGGGATTTTAGTGTAACAACAAGTAAATATAGGCACCATAAAGTCTGCGTTCAGCTTTAAAATTAGTTACAAAAGCATTAAGAATGATAAAAAAAAAATTAAGTTCAATATTTTGTTGGATAGCCACGTTGTTTTAAAACCTCACGCAAACGATTTGGCATTGATCTTACCAATTTATCTGTTTCCTCAGCTGTAATCCGGGACCATTCTGCATACATAACACTTCGTAAAACCTCTTTTTTTCTAACAGCTCCCATAGATGCTCAGTAGGATTGAGGTCAGGTGATTGAGGGGGGCGTTTTAAGCTGTCTAGGAGCCTTGTAAAAGAGCCAAAGTCTAATAATTTCAGCAGTATGTTTCGGATCATTATCTTGTTGGAACCAAAACATCGAAGATAATCCAAGTTTCTCTGCACTTCGTTTCTAATTATTTTTTAGAATGGTCAAATAACCCCATTTATCCATTGTGGATTCAATAAGTTCAAGCCGACCCACACCACCAGCCGCCATGCAACCGCACACCATAATTCCACCACCCCCGCGTTTCACTGTACCAACAAGATTTTGTTTTTCAAGGGCAGTTCCTGATATACGCCACACAATTTGTCGACCTTTTATGCCAAAAATACAAAATTTACCTTCATCCGAAAATAACACTTGTTTCCAGAATTCCGGAGACTTATTTATATGATTCTGAGCAAATTCATGGTGAAATATATGGTTTTTTCGAGCGACTCTGCCATGACATCCAGCTTTTCGTAAAACTTTTCTAGCAGTTTCGGCACAAATTGTTTTCTTAAAGGTTATATTTACGTTTTTAATAATATTTATGGACGTAATTCGAAGGTTAACTTTCACCATATTTAATATTTTGCGTTCATCGCGAACTGATAATATTTTTGGATGCCCAGATCGCGGATTTAAGCAAACTGAACGCAGACTTTGTGGTGCCTATGTTTACTTGTTGTTACACTAAAATGCCGTTAACACAAAAATTAAAATAGGAATATATATTTTTGTTTTTGCATTTGGAACTTAAGAATATAAGGAAGAAATACATGTAAACAATATAAACTGAATTTCCTATTAACATAGTGTTTTTACTTCACTTAAAAAAATGTGTCAGGTGAACGCAGACTTTATTGGCTATGTATGTGTATGTGAATATATAAATGTGGGGTTCGTCACTCTCTTCAATCCACAAATTTCAAAATAAGTATGCTCCTCAGTTGGAAAATATTTATTCCTTAACTTTTTAGTTGCAACATACACTTTAATTGCAAAATATAGTCTCTAATTTTAGCTACAAAATATAGTTTTCACTTTTACAATACTCGTACAATAGATTTATTCTTTCACTTTTGCGTTATAATTCACTTTTTGGTTCTTAACTTTTTCCTTTATTCACTGCGCACGTTCGTTTAGTTCAGTAGCTGACGTCTAAGTAAACTCTTTTTGCTCATTGCCATCGGAGCAACCTACGCTAAGTCATTTCTATTTCCTATTTTTCCCTTTTGCCTTTGCTTACTTATTATATACAACCGCAGTAAGCGTGGCCGAAGCTCACATTTTGTCAAAGAGTCAATGTGTCGAAAGACTGACGCGACGACAAAGCGTCAAAACATTGTGTTGTTGGTAGAAAATCCAAGCTGTGCCGAAAAAATAAACGAATGGCCGCCGATTGTCACCGCTTCCCTTGCCGCTGAAACAGCTCCGTCTACAAACCATCGTAGATACATACATATGTATGTTTGTATGTGATACATATCGACGCAGATTTTTGCAAGCCGCGTAAAAATATGTTTTACATTCCTTCACAAATACAGTCAATTTCTGTTTTGTGCCACAATCAAAGATACTGATTTTTGTAGTTTGTTCAAAATGAAAATATAATATGGCACATAAACGAGTGCGGATACTTAAGCGAGTGGCAGTTAAAACAATAATTTATATGTATTTCATAAAAATAAACCGTGAAATGCAGCAAGAAGTTAAGAGGGATGATTTTCATTTAAGCGAAGTACTACTTAACCGGGATTCACCGTACACATAAATCAGAGGCATATTGAATATTTTCTTTGATACATTTCTTGACTTGAAAATCCAAAAATAAGCTATGTTGTCAATTTTATTCTAATATATTTGAATACTTATATTTGCGGGGTTGTCACTTTTTCCTTCTCATACAAACATCAGAAACTGTTCAATTTATTTTTAGCTTTTGCCGTCGTCGCGAAAAGACGCTTGTAGGCAATGGCATGCTCGGGAAGATGTAATGGTGTAATGGTGTTTGTTTTTATGAATGAAGCAAGATTGCCTGTTGAAAGGGCGTTTGCGTTCATGAATGAAAATATTGTTGTTGTGTGTTTTGGTAATCGAATATTTGGCTGCCATGCCTATTGACTTGTGACGCAGCTGATGCTATTTGAAACGATTGTTGTTTTTGTAAAGCAAGCTCTCCACTAATATCTGAAACCTCCTTTGTGGAATTGCGTACCATGCCTCCTTGATTACAGTCCAAAGTTCTTCTGTATTTTTGAATTTTTTGACGTGAGAAGTCTTTAAAAGGGCGCCGAAACATACGGGTACCAGGTTTAAAAAGTGGACCGTAACGAAAAGGGTTATATCATCGATGATTCTTTCGTGTGTTTGTCAAGTTTATTTAAAACGATTGATTTATACAAAAATAAGTGTAAGTTGGACAGTTTTTATATTTAAAATAATCAGAAAGTGATAATAAATATATACAAATTTTGGTATGTCGGCCTCAGCTCGTGCAAGAGCCAACCAGAAATATAAATTACGGCTATCGTTACAAAGAGGGGGCTGTGGGCCACGCATAGGTACCGCAATCTCCGGCGTCGAGCGAGCGAGACGGTTTAGAGAACGTTGCAAAGCTGCTGCTGTCGACCTCGCGAGTACCTCTACAAATGGAATACCTACATATACTTATGGACATAAGGAATGAACAGACGATCGATATATCCATTGGATCTGCCACGGAACTGAGAGATGTCAATATCAGTAGAAGTGAAGAAATGCAAATTCATTGGCGTTCAGCGGACAAACGCTTCAAGACTGTATTTGAAGCCAATCCGTTTGGTTTATCTTGCAGCGTTTGGCTGCGTTATTTGGTAAACTAACCGCTGTACAAACACTATGACATAAAGATCGACTGGAGTGTGTTTGACAAAGATATGGATAACTATATCGGGCTCGAGTTTCAGATTGAGTCCGTTGGCCCCAACTTTGCCCCAGAATCTGAAATCCTGCTGGCTCGACAATATACTTTGCTGTGGAATGAGGAACATTGTTTGGATATTTCTCCGGGACAGAACTCATCTCTTCTCAATCTTGTTTTCATTTCAATCTTTTACTTTAAAATCGATTCGCTAACATAGACGTTTCACGTTAAAACCAAGGGCCGTGTGCCCCGCCATAGCCCCACCCGATTTTTTCTTAGCAATCTGTATCTGAACGTCGTTCCATACATTTTCGATCGAGTTTGCATCGGGACTTTGGGCTGTCCAGCTGAGGACGTCAAAGCTTTCTGCAGTCAGCCAGTTCTTCACACTTTAAGTTAGGGCCTTGGATCATTGTCATGCATAAAAATCCAATTCACTGGCATCGATTCTGCCATCTATACATACCAAAGGTCCAACACCGTACCAGGAAAATGCTCCCCAGACCATTACGCTACCTCCGCCTTGCTTAACAGTTTTTGTAGTGTATCTGGAGTTATACGCCTGAACCTAGGACGATATATGTATAAATGGTTTTCCATCCGATCCAATACGATTCACCTTAGTTTCATCGCTTCACACAACCCTTTTCCAAAATTTGACGTCCTTTTAAATAAGTTCTTTAGCGAAGTGCAGCCGTGCTCCATGTTTTTTTTTTTTTTTTGGGACAGATGTGTTTTTTTTTCGACTCATTCGTCCAAACAACTGACCATCATTTAGACGTCTTCGCACAAGTCTACTGAATACGTTAAGCCCAAATTCATTGTTTATTTCCGCCATAATCTCTCGGTGTGATTTGAAAGGATCAGGCTTGCTTTTTCTCCTTGATGGAGCTACAAAAACCAAATTCGCTCAGGACAAATCCATTAATCACACCCCTACCGATACTTGAAAACTGGATAAAATCGAAAAATAACACCGTACACTCCCCATATAACAGTACTATTAAAAACTACTAAAAGTACGATAACTAAATACGACAGAGATCGTATGAGAAGGCTTAATAGGAGCCGGGGTAAAAACTGGACGATGGGCGTGGCACCGCTTACCACTTTTAGGAGAAATCGCTTATCTCGGAAACCGCTCGACCGATTTTATTCAAATTTGGTACGTGGCTCACATTCCTATGTAACAGTGCGAAAATTGGCAAAATCGGACTGCCACCAACTAGCCCTAACTAATACATATAGTGATTTTCGTTTTTCTAACAAACCTTATGTCGAATATAGTTTGTCGGTCATTGTTTTATGTATATACATATATGTACAACAGGTGGCGCAAAAATAACCTTCCGAAGTTTTTTGGAAAATGAAAAAATTTTTTAAAAAATTAAAAACTTTGAATCTGCTTGTGGATTATTTTTATTTGATCTTTTAAATTTTTTTACATCAAGTCGAAAATATGATATCATGTAAATGGCCGCCGCCACAGTTGATTGTCATTTGAGCTCTTTTTATGGCATTTTCCATCACTTTGGCCAGAACTTCCGGCGATAGGTCCTCGCATTCTTAACGGATATTGTCTTTAAAAGCTGCAAGAGTCTGAGGCTTGTTGACAAAAACCTGCGACTTCAAAAAGTCCCACAAAAAGAAGTCTGGAGCGGTCAAATCAGGCGATCTTACTGTACTTACGAAAAGACAACGCGGCGCTATTTACAGAAGAAAGAAAATTTATGACTCCTCAGCATTGATTATGATAAGCGGTAATTGTCGATAAGCGCTGCTGTTTTTGGTGCCTTCGAGTAGAAAAAAATAAGGAAGAGCTAACTTAGGGTGCAACCGAATATTTTAAACTCTTGCAACTTGCAAGAATCAAAGCCAGGGAAATAGCTTAAGGGACAAAGCGTTAAACAGAGGATCTGGAAGGATATGCTCTGATTTTTTAGAGTAGTATCCCTGGGGCGATATTTGCATCGATAAGGCGGTATTGCACTGTGTTATACAAATTGAAAACTATAGAGCCGCCATTATTTCGATGACAATATGTACGTTAGACCTTGAAACCTGCACAACTCAGGAAATCGGAACCTCTATGTATTTTATAGGGTCTGCGACGTTTGTTGTTGTTGTTCTTGTTGTAACGGATACATAATCCTCGTTAGGATGGTAAGGATTAGATAAAATGTCGTCGACGTCATCCATTGGTAGACCCAAGAAACGTGCTTTTTCGACGGAGTCGGACCAAAAGGGGTGAGGTGTCAGATAATTAGGGTTGGTGGGGCATGCAAAGAGGTGGCCAGTATTATACGAGACTCATTGAACGCAGAAGATATATTAAATATGTCAGGGTCTATTCTGAATAAGTAGCAGTTTAACCGGCTACTGTATTCAGAACGAAGCTGCACCCCAGGATCTGCTTGGAGAGGAGCTCATTATTCACCACCCTAACATGAGCATACGGGGTCCTTATCTAAGTAATAAAATCAGACTTCAGGTAAATTGTGAATCATGTAATATACATATTTACATATATACACCTTTTCAATTGAATCACGATTCCAAGTAATTTCTATTTTAATTGCCATCAATGGCCTTGTTATGATAGAAAAATAATGTAAGACACACACAACAGGTTTTTGAAAGAATTATGCATTACTACTGGATGCGTTTTGAAGATATAAAAAATGGTGTTAATCTCGCGTAGCTAACTTGTTGAGCGCCTTTCCAATCCACAAATGTTGTGAAATTTCGTTCAGATAAGTAAATTCATATGTACAAGAATGCACTTATACGGATAGGATTATATGCACATTTCACTAGTAGCACAGAAGCACTGCTACTGATAAATAGTATGGTTTCAAGGTTCATATAGTTTAATTAAAGTTGAAAAACTATGTATTTATACACTCATGCAAATTTATTCTATATCACACACAACATGGTTTTTGAAAGAATTATGCATTATCTTTGAATGCGCTTTGAAGATATAAAAAATGGTGTTAATCTCGCGTAGCTAACTTGTTGAGCGCCTTTCCAATCCACAAATGTTGTGAAATTTCGTTCAGATAAGTAAATTCATATGTACAAGAATGCACTTATACGGATAGGTTTATTTGCACATTTCACTAGTAGCACAGAAGCACTGCTACTGATAAATAGTATGGTTTCAAGGTTCATATAGTTTAATTAAAGTTGAAAAACTATGTAATTATACACTCCCCAACTAATTTATTCCTTATATGCTATTTACAAAAGTTATTTTTTTTACTGGGACTACCTTAATAGGCAAAGAATTTAAACCGGTTATTTAATGAATTTTGCTAATGAAAGCAACCTCATGACAACAGAGCCGCAAATTGCTTATTAAATAAAGAGAGTAGTTATATATTGTAAGATTAGGTTGAATGACCTTATTTCAAATGCCTCAAAATATTATGACGCACGCACATGCCTGTATTTAATTCATATTTAAATATTTTTGTGGGTGTGTTGTTGTATTAGCTCTAATATACATTTCGTTGTTTTGCAATGTAAACAAAGTGAATGTACTATTGTGTATGCACACATACGCGTTTATGCATATAACACTACAAAGAATAAATATTACAAAAAAAAAACAACAACAGGTGACTCTGGAACACTTGCAGCTCCAATGTAATTGGCGCAGTTTTTTATACACTTTTCACTCAAATAAAAGGCAATTAATCATCAAGGTTGAATTGCACTTACTTTTTGTTTTCTTTATCCTTTGTTACTAAAATGGCTGGACACTCAGTGCATACTCAATGCAATTTTTATCACTGAAGTTTTAGTTATTTTGCACTACTTTATTTTATTTTCATTACACATTAATTGGCAGTAATTCTTTAATAATACACGAAACAACTACGAACTCAAACAAATTTAATTCAGGATTATTGTGGAAGAATTTTACAATGTTCTTTGAATGTTGACGATGCAACAACAATGATAAAAATGGCATGTTACAAAAATTCTCTTTTACGCTCTCACACACATTGCCGCATTTCATAAATTGAAATGGCAACAATGCTAGATGAGCGAAGCTCGCAACCATGATTCAATCATGTTCGCAACAGCTGGTTAAGAAAATCAATGCTACCAGCAGTAAAAGAGTCGAAAATCCGCCATAATTTAGTAACAAAAAAATAATCTCACCGACATTTAATTCCAAGGATCGAGTTTTACAGCAATAAATATCTAGTTATCTGTATTAATTGCATTGTGGTGATGTGAATAAAAATTGAAAAAAGATATATTCCGATTTCCATATTCTGATAGAAATAATTTTTCGTTAAAGTTCTTTGTTAAATATACAACTTCCTCTAAAAATAAAAATTTTTAATGAGAGAAAGCAGCGCATGGGCTGCCATAACTTAACAATTTCTAACGTACTCGCTTATATGAAAAATTCCTCGCGAAAAGTGAGAAGACAATTAATGAAAATATGATATTTTTGTAATCTTTTCAAACGTTTGTTTAAAATCGTTCATAAAATATACAAATAACATAAAAACATAAATAGTGAGAAGTGTAAGAACATAAGTATTTATAAATTTTCCGTGGTTCTAATCATATGGCCGAAAAGTGCCATTCACCATAGCGTAGCTTAGCCATGTCATTATACCGCATTTTTGGCCGTGGAGCTGGTAGAATCGTAACCACATCATTGCACCACAAAACTCAACTTTTAAAAATACCTGCAATGGAGGAGATTATTGCCAACAATAAACGCAATGCGCAAATCATTTCGTCCATCTCATCGGAGGTACAAATCTTTTATTAATAATTCTAAATACCAAAAGTTTTACATGCCTATTTGTATGTTTTAGTTGACTGTGATGCGAGGAGAGCTTCTTGCACGTAAAAAACAACAATTGAGCAAAGAAAACGCTTTGTTAAAGCAACAAGTTGAGATAGCGAAGCAGCAACTCATAGCACTAGAACTCAGCCATGGTAAAAAGCAAATTGCATTACCAAATACACGTAGCTTTTCCACTGAAGCGCCAAGCACTCCAGTTGAAGTAAATCTTAAAAGTGCTGCCGTACCTCAGACAGAAGTTGAGTCAGCCGATAAAAAGCAAGTGAAGGAAAAGAAGCCGAAAAAGGAAAAGGTCAATGCAAATACCAATACAAATGCGCCCGCGGAACTTCCGGTTGATGTTGGACGCCTTGATATGCGTGTCGGCAAAATAATTGAAGTGGGTCGTCATCCAGATGCAGACAGTTTATATTTGGAAAAGATCGACTGTGGAGAACCGCAGCCACGTACTGTAGTATCTGGTTTGGTTAAATTTGTGCCCTTAGAAGAGATGCAAAACCGTCTAGTAGTTGTGCTATGTAATTTGAAACCAGCCAAAATGCGTGGTGTAACATCCGAAGCGATGGTCATGTGTGCTTCCACACCTGATAAGGTGGAAGTTCTCAGTCCCCCATCGGGTGCTGTACCTGGTGACTTAGTGCATTGTGAAGGTTACACTCGCCAACCAGATGCCCAACTTAATCCCAAGAAAAAAATATTTGAGACTTGTGCACCTGATTTAAAAACGAACGGCGAATTGGTGGCCTGCTATAAAGGTGCGGCCTTGCATGTGCCCGGCAAAGGAAATGTTGTCGCACAAACACTGAAGAATGTGAATGTGAAGTAAATATGGAGCCATCCTTAAAAAGAAGTTTCCTTTTAAAGTGAAAATGCTAAGCATGGTTCTGATAATGTTTAAATATTTATTTTCATAAATTGTTAATAAATTTCAAATATGGAAATTCTTAAAAAAGTTTAAAGAACAAGCAATAATAAAAAATAACAAAATGCGAAAGTAACCATACATCCCCCATATTTTGATTTTTATAGATCCTATTGTGGTGGTGGTGGCTGTCGAAGCGTAGGGTTTGGATTCGCCTCAACAACAATCGTTTTAGTTGCTATATCATAAGCGGTACGATTATTTTTAAAGAAAATCATTATAAAACACATTGGGAAAAATAGGGTCATTATTAAATTCTTTGATACGGCACGCATGAAAGCACGATGGAATGTTGGCACCTCATTTGGATATATAAGTGCATTGATTGACATCCGTTGGGCTTGAAAACCCTGAAACTGTCTGGCAAATGGTGGTGGCTGTGGTTGCATATCGACTGGAGGCGGTAATGGATAAATCGCTTCTACATATTGTATGCGAATTTTCATAGCCGCTTTACCTGGGGTAGCGCCGTTATAGGCGGCTGTCCATATGGCCTCGTAGAAACAAACTATTATTTTGGTTAATAGCTCAAGCATTAGAAGATCTGAAGAAAACGCTAAAAAGTCCATAGATATAGCCAAAAAATTAACGTAATCATCATCTTCAATGGCTTTTCGCAACACTTCCTTGTCGAGATCAAATCCCAAATCCAAATCAAATAAATTCATAACTGTAAACGTTACCACAATCTTCAACAACAGTAATATAATCATATCAATGATTTCAGCAACCACACGCTTCCAGAAGGGTGCAATAACATACTCGTAACCACCTGTACGATGAATAAGTTCACTTTGTAGTTGATCACTTAATATGCGATACTGGAACAAGACGCGTCCACGTTCACCAATTGCGTTGGCATCGGCAGCGTTTAAATTTGGTGTAGGTGGCACCGCTTGAGTATTTATTGGTGGTATTGTACCGCCTAAACCCGCCAAAGGATTATTCATCAGGTTTTGAAACATTTGCGGATAGCTATGTATTAAATACAAAGGGAAAAGAGCCATGGCATTTTGTGAGATATTAGCATGTTTCACCTGAAACGAAGTTACGAGTCACTGAATATTAGGGGAACCATGTTAGTTGAAAAGCGCAACACAAACCCATTCATTTAGACTGGCAAAATATGCTTCCTTGGTAGTCATTTCACGTCCAATATCACCTTCTGCTGATGGTGTAGATGCGACCAGTTTCTCCTTTTCAGCTTCCAGCTGTTTGGCTTCTGATCCAATTGGCGGTGTGGTGACATCGTCACACTTTTCTTCATTTTTAATGCCGTTTTCCTTATCTGTGGATGCCATTTTCAATTATTGTTTAAATTTCAAAACAAACTCATTAATAGGTGTTTTTATTTTTAATATTTGCATATGTATAGTTGTTCGCTTTGTTGTTTTTTTTCACCAATATGGACACGACATTAGTTTTAATTATTTAACCGACATTGCGCAGTGCTACCTTTGTATATTATATACATATGTATTTATTTTCATCAGCTGACTGTATTGACCTATTCACAATAATGTCAAAATTTATAATTATTTACAAGGGAGTAAAGAAAACAAACAACTACAAATCGAAAAAAGATTATAAAGATTTGTGCTGCTGGGGGTAAAATTCGTTGCTTTTTTTAAATTTCCTTAATTTTTTTTTAATTTCCTTAATTAACAGCATTTGGTCAAATGGGAAACACAATTTTTCTAAATCTTCGTTCTCTCGCATCAAATTCCAATAAGAAAACTCTCAATTGGAAAATTGTAGGCAAATTTTTTTCCAATGATATCTGTAAAATGAATATATTCAATTATTTATACAATAATTTTATTTCCAAATATGTTCGTATCCTGATTTGGATATATTTGCAAATAGAATAATTAATTAACTAATTTAAGATGTTCACAGTGTAGCAATAACATTTGCGCATGTAAAATTTTAAATGAAACTGCCATCTTTTGTCCTGAAAAATCTTCTTACCTCCCTAGCAATCTTCCGATTCCCTTCAGTTTGTTCTATAAGCGCCAAGGCTCTTATCACAAATTAAAAGATAAGATTGACCAAGCATATGGTCCTATCCTACACCCAAGGACTATCAACTCGGCACAATTAGCAAATCTCCTTTTTTAAAAGAGCATTATTATTAATTGTACTTGTTTTTTTTTTTTGTTTTTTTTTTTTGTTTTTTTTTATTTATTGTTTTTATTGATATTCATAGTTTCAATTAAACATCGTAATAAACTTACAATTATGGTCGTGTATTTAAAGAAATGTGGAAATTAATTTTTTATTAAAAGTATCATTTAAGTTGCGGTCTACAATCAAATTTCGATTTAGCTTTGGAAGGAAACATCCTCCACACCCTACATACTGATCTTAGCTTTAATATATATACATATATAAGCATATTGTTTACATCATCTCAGTTCTCAATATTTCGATTTAAGTAATACAGCTGATCGAGGATTGTTAAGCCATGAAAAACCGAATGTTTATAAAAAAAAATAAGGAATCATTACGTTGTTTAAAAATAAACTATTTATGCATTGCATTCAAAAAGTTGTATATTATTTTCCCTCAATTTTGCTAGCACACGTACTTAACTCGTTATGCTAACATTTTTATTATTTACGACAGACGGCTGGCTGAAGTTTTTATACAATCATGTTTCATAGATTTATACTGTGTGGTACGTTAAGTACTGCATCCTTTAGACATTGACATTTGATACACACTTAGGAACGAAATAATAAATAATTTCGAGCACTATGACTGGACATACATATATTATGAAAATTGCAAAATCTGCAATTTTGAAAGTTAATGTTATACGTGATTTTCTACTCTAAACAAAAAATTTATAATTCCGTAGTGTTTTCTTGTTACATGCAAGTTAGGAAATTGAGCGCGTTATTTTAAAAAAACGACTTTGGAAATTAACAAGCATCTTAAATTGTGGCAAATTTTAGAAAACATATTTTCCATATCTATATTGATTTGTTTATCGAATCATTAAAGGAATATTAAATATATATTTTAAATATTTTGAAAAATATAATTACTAAGCATATTTTCCTCATTTTGATGTACACTTAACACGAAAACACATCGTTGACGGCGTTTACGATTGCGAAATATTGAACAAGGCAAGTTGAGTTTTGACGACATACCACGCAAGCGTTACAGTTTACCAACCCGCAAATAACCGTCCGCTCACTGCCACACATTACCGATATTTAAGTTGCTGAATTGCTGATTTAGACCGTGTGTATTGGTGGACGTAGCACCGGGCCCAGCTGTGGGTGCTGTTTGAAACGCGCTAGACATCTGCATATTCCCCATAGGCATATTCATACTCATTGGTGGCTGTTGCATCATTCCCGTCGTAGTTGCTCCCATGCCCATCATAGACATTCCGCTCAGTAGGTTCTGATTCGTGTGCATAAGATTTAAATTGCTAACCGGCTGTCCATTGTTAGTCATCATATTTCCAAGACTGGACATATGTTGCTGCGTATACACGCCAGTACTAGTCGTTCCCGGAAACTGTGCACCGAAACCACCAGTTGCGCCGGCGCCACCCATATGCATTCCGGGTGCGGTGAATGCAGTAGGAGCCGTCATAACGGGAGCGTTATACATGCTGGTGGAATTTGGCGGCGTCATGAATTGATGTTGCTGGGGATGTGGTGCACCACCACCGCTCATATAGCCGCCGGGAGCTAAGCCACCTGAATAGGCCCCAGTTGCCGCAAACATGGGTTGTGGTTGGGCAAAAGGCATTTGACCGCTGTGTGGATTGTGGGAGGCTACGTTGTTGGTTGGTGCCGTACCGTACAATGCTAAAATACTATCTTTCGTTAGTTTCCCTGATTTATCTTTTTCGCCACCACTTAGTGATCCCTGATTGAAGAAGTCTTCCTCCTCCTTTGCAAGGGAGTTTTGTACGGTATTTTGTCCATTCGATTCCGCTGCTTTACTTTGATCTGTTTGTGGCGCTGCGGATGGTGTTGCACTAAGAAAACCAGTGAAGCTATCATTTTGCAAATCTTGTCCTGTGCTATTACCCATACTAATCTGGACCGGTTTTGTGGGTGAGGAGAGACCGAGCAGATCACTGCTCTGATTGCCTTCGCCGATATTGGAGTTCACCGTAATACGCTGAGTTTTAGGGCTACAACCACTTCCAACTTGTCCGGCCTTCGGTTTTGGCAACGGTGCTGGTAGTGGCGTCGATTTAGATACAGACGCTGAAGATGTACTGCTTTTCTTATCACCTCCGGCACCAATGGCACTCATCACACTCAATCCCATTGAAGTGCAAGCTTGAGCTGCTTTTTTCTTACGTTTTTGCCGCTCTAATTCTTCATCGATTTCTTTCGCCCAGTCTACTTTAGGCGGTGATGGTGGTACCCATTCTCGTGCCAAATACTTTTTATGTTCATATTTAGCGCGTATGAAAGACTCCAACGCTGTGTCGGTCTGAGGCCGACGAAAACCATCTGGCAGCTGTGCTTCATACACGGCACGCGCACGCGAGTTGCCCATCTGTTGCAATGAAATCACCTGCTCTGGTGTCCAGGTGTCTAAGTTAACCGACTTAACACGTGATATGTGTACGCCAAGATTGCGATGTATACCGGCGCAGCGTATGCACAAGAATACACCCAGATTCCATGATGCCCAGCGCGGACCTAAAAATGTGGAAATTAGTATTGAGTAAATAATTGTTAGCAATACTGATTTATATGTATATCACAAAACGTAAACACCACAAATTGCTTATCAGTTTAACAGTGCTTGACAACAACAAACTGTCTGCGTGGTTAGTGCATCGCGTTTTTTTTTTACTAAAATTGTAAGAGATGCTTTATCGAAGTGTTACTCTATTCTCTCGCGCTCATATTCCCTTGTGATCTTCACATTTAGTCAATAAATAGATATTTAAATTCTGACTCATACCTAGCTATGTATATAAATTGCGATTAAATATTGGTTGAGAGTAAAGGAGAAAGGACCTGTACTTCGAAAGAAAAATACTTATCAGAACAGAATACTTTTATTTAAAAAATAATAATAATTTTATAAAAAAGAACTTATTTTGCTTGTATCGATTTTTAGCAGTTTTTACCTGATAATGGGAAATGGTTATTGTTAAGGCAGAAACTGTTATCGCATTTTAAAATGTTTTCCTCCTGTCAATAGAAAATCTGACAGAGAATTTATATACGAGAAAAATTAACACAATAAATTTACTGTTACACTCATAGACACGTAACTTATCAACATTAATCCAACAACGATATATCAGTGACAGCGGTATTAGGAAACGTAAGGGGTTCGCACATTGCAACTATGGAATATATTTTTTACTGCAAGCTTTGTATTCAATCTCAATTTGAAATAGCTCTAAATTTGGTCGTCACGTATCTTATGAATAATTTTTTATTCAGTAAAAATGGTCTCTTATTCCATTGCTGCCAAATAAGTATTAAAATGAAAACACTGTCAATATTACTGACACAAAATGTTAGTGGCTGCACCCACCTTACCTGGCATTAAAATTTAAGGATTGGCATATTTTGGGTGGTTAATGTCGATTTTATGGGTTTGCTTGTTGGTATCCCACTATGACATGGTATTGTCCCCCTGAGTGCCCTATCTATATTTTAATACACAAATCTTACCTTTTGCATCACAATCAACGCAATATTTATTGTCCTCATCACGAAGCATCTGAGTCAGCAGAGTTTGGCATTTTTCCTGTATTAATTTTGTCCTTTCATTTTCCTTGCGGCTAGCAGTTGAACTCATTTTTCCACTTCACTATGTTGAACACACACTTGTAAAAGGTCTTGTTTCTTAAACGATCAATATGACCACTTGTACTACACTTTTCACTTTAATTTGCACTATTATGTTAGCTGCATTTGTTTATATATTAGCAAATAATTGAATAAAATAACAATTTTGAGTAGATTTGGAATATGCTGCAATTGAAATAACTCCTGTGCCAATCAAAAAATAAAAAATATTCTCCAATGACATTACCGAAAGAAAAACGTCGAATGACGGCGAAATTGAGCGAAAAGTTGATTGTCAATGCCAGGAGGCAAAATCATAAACGTCAATAGGGCGAAAACATTCTATGTATTCAAAATTATACCCACAAAAATTAAGATTTGTTACGAACATTTTAAGTGTTCGAATATTCTTATATCAAACTATTATAAACATAAGTATGTCAAATCCTATCATATAAAAGTCTGTTGTGATAACTGCGAAATATTAAAAAAAAATTTACAACTGTTTTTGAGTACAAGCCTTCCTCCACTTATTATGGCGCATTTGTGAATAGTGGAAGACTTTAACCAATTGTGACTTTATGTTTTATGCGAAGAAGATAAAAAACAAATTAAGTTTTGAATAGTCAACGGAACTTTGAAAATCGGTGAAATATTTACAACAAAAATTGAAATAAAATTTTATTATGACATCGGTAGAACTGCAAGTGCTGAGAACCCAATTAACAAAATGTCGAGAAATAATATGTTTGGGGTCCAGCGATATGAGCACCCGCATAGAGTGGTTAAATGTAAGAAATACAAATGCAAATGCTGCAAGTTCTTATAATGTTCATTACATCTTCTGCAGAATTTCTGTGGTGATTTTTATATATTTGCCAATCACCTGCATAAATTTATAGCTAGCGAAATAAAAGAAGATGATCATGAGGGAAACGAAATAATGGATAACATTTTTCTTTGCTTAGCTCAAGTTTGCTTGTGTACAAAATATCTGGAACGAATTATACGAGCTGAGGATACTGCGCGTAATGCAATACCTGTATGTGTAGAATATCAAGGAATGCTTTTAATTTTAATTATCTAATTTCCAAACAGACTTCTAGAAAACATTTTATTGATCGCATAATGTTGTGCTTCGATAAATTAGAAAAAAGTTTTACTATTTTATCCATTGCTACCGAAAATAAATCACAAATGTCTGGTTATGGATTTATCACTTTGTTAGACATAGCAATGGATCACATAAAAGAGTATAGTACGTATCAGGAAGATATGAATACTGACACCAATGAACTAAACCAACTTGAAGATGTAAGTTTTTATATATTAGAAATAATTAGTATTTTTTTAATTGCATTGTTCAAACTTTGTTTAATTTCTCACATAAATTAGGCACTAGAGACCAGTAAAGATGTTTACCAGGCCGTGCGTTTAATGATCAGCCATGCACTTGCGCTAGCAAATGTGGCATTGATTCAGGATAAAACAGCAATAAGCGCATTATGTCAAAAGGTAAATCGTGCTTATTATAAATAAAAATGGTTGAATTACTGATTTATTGCATAGGTCTTGCGAGAATGCACAGCATTTCAACACGAATGTGAAAACAATTTGAAACTCATTCGCACAAATAATTGGCATCGCAGAATAAAGGCTATCGCACTGGGAACGTCATTAACACAATTGCATCAGTACATTGATGGCACTGTTTTGCGTTTGATATTTCTTTGTTTCGCCGATTTAGAAAAGTTTTCATTAGATAAACTTCGCGCTAAGATACGTCAAACCCGAGCAGATGACACCGAGTTAGACGAATTTATAGCCGATTTTGATGTAAATTTAGATAGGCTGGCACAAATTGGACTCTTTGCTGCTAGTGACTGCTTAAAGCCCAAATGTAAAGTGTCTAACATAGATATATGTAAACACATATTTCATATAAATTAATCTTTCCAAATTACAGTAAAAACATTGGTACGCAGTTGTATGGCATCGCTGGAAGCACTGGATTCATGCATTATACCATCATTGCAAGCATATAATGGCACCGATATGCATACTGAAATACTTGAGCAACATTTTTATGAGGAAATAAATAAGTTCAAAACAGTTTTATGCGAAATTGTCGATGCGCAGCCGATCACCAGATGTTTTTACGAATTGTTTAACTCATGCCTTGCTGACACAGAAAAACAATTTAACAAATCAAAGTTGGATGACTTGGTGCAAATGGGCGAATTTCTTTTGCAATATTTTCAATATCCTGCCAACAAAAAAGAACTGCAACATTCTCCAATATTCAAAAATAACGCACTAGAACTTTTTCAGAAATTCAAATTAATGTTAAATGAATGTCGTGCCGTTTTAGTATGTGCCGACCAGGTGAATCACGTGCGTATAATGAAACGTTTTAAGATATTGCGTGCTATTTTGCGCCGTTTCGTTGACGCGCTTGAGCCCACCGAAAATGTGTCAGCCAAAAAAGTTGACGAAAATCTAACAGTAATACAAAGCACTACCACGGGTGTACAAACAATTGACTTGAATGCATCGCAGTATATGCTAGATAGTATAGAACCGAGCATTTGCAGCATATTGTATCGTAATGAAACCGATGAATTTACGCCACGTAGGCGTGCGGCAACCGATTCCATGCGTGGTAATTACTCTAAATGTCCATTGTTTCAAAATGATCAACCATTTTCGCACACAAAATTAAACGATGGCGGGCAAAGCCAATTCAGGCAGTGTCGCAGAAGTAGCGCTGGCTGTAGTGGCGCTGGCAGCAGTATGCGTAGGAGTAGGTATTTTTTCATAAATTATTACTTTTAAAAATAATAATGTCCTTATCTGGTTATTGTTTTACAGAAGAAAGTTTGCGTACAGTGATGTTTAAGCGTCAAAAATCCGCAGAAACACAGAAAGTTTGTAATTTTTATTTGCAAAACTCGGCCAGTTTGCAAATTTCGGGTATGTAAAGTACGCAATTTACACTAATGAATGCATTTAAAATTTGGTTTATGTAGAAATACTAGATCAATTGTCGGAGATATCTGGTAACAGCCGGAGCGCTAAAGAAGAAAATTTGCTGAACACCTCGATAATGGAATAGAAAGATCTATTTGCTATATAATATTTTCTGTAAAAGAAAATGTGTTCAGGGCGAAAATAGAATTATCTATGAAAGATAATTAAATACACTTAATTAATTGTAAGTGTTTACGGCGTATATGCAATCTTAAATCTATCTATCTACTATAGCTTATTTATATTGTCAGGTATTATTTATACATTTTGGTTTTCGTTCATAATTTTTGCGTATTTAATTTTTATTTTAAACACCTATTATTGTTCAGAGTCGTGCTCGTTAATATTTTCAACAACAATAAGTATTGTATTGTGATCTTTTTTAACAGTTTCTTTCGTAAGCTTTATACAACTCTTCCTTATATTAATAAGCTCAAAAACTTGTATATGCGTTTGCATTAATTTTTATTATTTGGTACAATATCAGTCGTATTTTGTATCTCCGTTATATAATTCGAATAAAAGCGCATTTATAGAACATGAAGCAAGCTTTCAAATAACTGTAAATATACCGAACCCTGGAATGTGAATAGCGGAAATTCCATTAGAAATGGAAGTGAATTCCCTAGTGGTTGTCAAACTGTCAAAGCGTTTTTTTTATATACATATAAATATTTATTTTATTAAGAAAAATACTTTACAAATAATACAGTGGAATGTTAAAACTAAGTAATGCATTCATACGCCTATACATATGAACATACTTGTAGTTCATGACTAGAATGAGTGTCTTTCAGTAAGCATATATTAGTTAAATTAATGATTTTGACGCGGTTTTTGTTCAAAGCACTTAAATTTTCCGTTTGGACATCTTAACGGCATGCAGCTTATTCGACTGACTATTGCTTGCAGGTTGCACCTCGTATAGCGCTAATCCGAATTCGCGAACGAAGGATAATAACTGCTCGCTCACATAACTTAACATGGAATCTGTAGTCGCTTTAGAAGAATGTTGTTTTATATGAAAGCGTGGCAGCGCCTCTGTCGATATATGTGGATAGAAAACATGTTTTAGTTGAGTGCGAATATTTGTGGTAGCACCAAGCGTTTGCAATTCTGTGAGCATGCTGTCACTTAGGGAAGCGGGCAAGGCTAAATAGAGGCCGTACTGCTGTTGTTTTGTCACGTATTTATTTTCGCAATATGATAGGATAAGCTTAATTTTTCCCAGCAGATGTGGCATGTCAAGACTACCGTATTCGTAGATGTAGAAATCCTTGTGTCGCCGGTAGCGCCGCCCAGTTTCGCGATTTAAATGCAGCACTTGTGCGCTAGGGATATTGATAAAAGTCAATGGTACATTGTAGATGTGCGAAGTAACGAGATGTATATGTTGCGCGGGTGATTTGTTTTGCATGATCGTCTCAAAATGTTGTGTGAGTGGAAATATACCGGCTTGATGGAGGAAACCAAAGAAGATGGCAAGCCCGATATTGCACATGTACCAGGTTTTCATTAATGGGCGTGCCGATGCTTGAGGGCAAAGCAGCATATTGTAAATTTTGCGCAGTAACGGATGTTCCTCCTTGAAAGGGTAGTTTGGACATAGACCATGGTAAAGTTTGGGCGCGTGTAACAGGACGATAGGAAATAGTAGTGGCAAAAGAAAACGTGGCTCCTGATGATTGATAAGTGATAAAGAAAACAGTGGCACAAATATTGCGCTAGTCATTAAACTAATAATGCTCTGTGCACGCGGCAAACCTTGGTATTCAGCGCGCAGAAAACGAAATAAAAGATACGCAAACGACACAATAGTCACAATACCGAGTACGTTGTACAGCAGTGGTATATTAACCAAAAAGTGTACATATTTCGGGTGTATGCCATGCTCGGCGGTGTTTTTCGCATCTAAATTGTATTTAATAAAGTTCCAAGGTGTACTGACGAAATTGTTAATGCTCAATTGCAACATTTGCAGCTCACCAACCGTTAAGTATTTGTAATAAAATGAATCGCAAATTATGAAGAATACAAGTGCCGGTAGAGCGCTTAGGCAGAACAGCAGCATACGAAAATTGAAATCGCGAAAAGTTATCGTTTTCGTACCCATGCCACGAAGCATCCAATAAAATACCATTGGTGCACCATACACTATAAATGTAGGCCTATTGAAGACACCCGCAACACATATGCTGGCCACAAGCAGCGTGTGAGAGTAGTTGTGTGCTGGTAGTGATTTACATAGTCGCCACATTCTTACACGTTCGCTAATAGATTTCGCATTGTCGTAACGTTCTTCCAGCATTTCTTTCTTGTAAATAATAGTGTTAGTTTTTATCATGCATTCGGCCACAAGTGCGAGCAATAGTGAGCCTAAAGCCAATTCAATGCTGTTGGAAAACGTGCGTGTGCTGAAAATTAACATGACCCAAGAACTGCTTAGCGCCAGCAGACGTATTTCATAGTTTAAGCTGAATAAACGACATATGCGGTACATGCTCCAATCGTTGATAAATGACAGCGCACACATTATGAAACGTGGGAAAACTAAATAAGTGTAGCTTTGTAATAATTCTATATCCCAATAGTGACGCATGTATAAAGCGACGAATTCAAGAAAACTCCAGGGAACACGCAAAAGTACAAACTGCAAAGTTATGCTACGTACCGGCATGGTATTGTTAAATTCCCAAGTGCGTACGTGCTCTAATTGAAAATGATCACCTAATAAAGAAATTATATTTGAATTTTTCTTAAAAATATTGTACTCGCTTACCAGTCATCACTTCCACGGATTGGAAAAACTCGTCAGGATGTACATAACCCTTTTGGGGTATAAATACGAGAACAACTCGAAGCACCGCAAAAAACAAATACGTATACCAATTTTCATCTGTATTGCGGTGCCGCAACCACAAATGATTAATGTAACGTTTTAATTTCATGTTTTTTAATGAGTTAATTAAATTTTGCTACATCAATTTGCATGGTAATACTAGCATTTGTTTTGGAACACGATAGCAACAAAAGTGCTCAGAAGGGTTATAAAACAGCTGATTGTAATCAACCCCTAAAAGCAATGTTTATGATCCATTCACAATAGTATAAACAAAATATAAGTGGTTTAAGGAAATTAACTAAAGATCGTAGATTTTTTATATGGACACAAATCCAAGGTTCCATTTTAATTTTCATTTAAAGATTTTGTTTATATACCATATTCTAAAAATTTGTACAAACTGAACTGTTTTCGCTTTCGACCTTTATAATTGCAACGAAAGTAACTGGCCACCATGGACTGAATTTGACATATGCAAGCAAAATTTATCTGTCTCAGTTTGACACATTACATAAAGCTATCACTTCTGTTTAGTAGAAAATCGTATATTGCTTTCCCTTTCTGCGAGCAAAACAAAATAGTGATGGGCGATGTTGTGACTTTTAAGGAACACTGCTACTTGTGACTGTGACTTTGTAGTAGCAGTGATTTTAAACTGTGACTGTGACTAGAATAAAAATTGTAACAGACATAGCCCAATAAAGTAGAACAAAATTGTTTCCTTTTTTCATTTAAGTACGATGTACATATTTATTAGAATAAACAGAAATTAACATAGTAAATTCATTTTTAGAAAATCACCAAATACAAAGTATATACATAAAAGATAAAATTAAGTAGTGTTAAAAATATTTACATTAAATGAAAAAGAAGGCGAAAATATCACATTTTGCGAAAACAGCATCCATCTTTAAATAATTGCCACACATAACTCATTTTGGTTCTTTTTGACACAGACATCTTTAATTTTTATTAAGTATAAGCAAACTGATTTGTAACAGTTTCGTACAAAAATTAATGTAAATGATTCGTTATTTTTTAAGACGCACATATTTAAAGTCGCACTAAATATATTTTCTGAAGGTTTTTTTTTCAATATAAGGATACTCAATAGAAGCTATGTAAAGTAAACGAAAACACACTTTTAAAAATATTTCGTTACTTATAAAATACTTTTTATAAGTTTTTTTAAATTACTATATAAATTGATGCAATTTTAAGATTAAAAGTTTTATAATTGGCTTTACTACAGCATTGAGGTGTCTGTAATCAATTTAATTTGTACATGAATATTACCCGTTTAAAGATAAATTCAATTTTTATATGTTAACCAATTTATACTTATCTAAAACTGAAAAAATTCATAGCTTTAATGAATATGAATTCATCACAGTCGCAATTTTTTATATTCCACAGTGAATGCTATTTTGTCACAGTCGCAATTTTTCATATGATACTGTAACTGCTACTTTGTCACAGTCGCAATTTTTCATATGATACTGTGAATGCTATTTTGTCACAGTCGCAATTTTTCATGTGATACTGTAACTGCTACTTTGTCACAGTCGCAATTTTTCATATGATGCTGTGACTACTATTTTGTCACAGTCGCAATTTTTCATATGATAGTGTAACTGCTACTTTGTTCGATAATTCCTGTCACTGCTATTTTAGGAAACTTGTCACAGCTGTGAGCAGTGATTTTTAAGTAGCAGTGACAAAGTCACAGGTACTCAAATATTTGCCATCTCTAAAACAAAATGCCAAATACATAAAAAGAATGAAGTTAGCAAGAATTGCTGTCAAAGGAAAACGTTTCTAGGGTGTGTATCGTCTTAATTTTTTATTACTTTTAACATTTGTACAGCAAAAATACAGTCCAATAAATTTTGCTGAGCTGGTAAATTACTAATTAATTTAGTTACTTCACGTACTATTACTAATAAAAAATTGTGTTGTGAAATAAGTAAAATGTGTGCATATAATCAGCTTTTGAGTAATGAAAAAATGGATGTACATACATAATGGAGTCTACAGAAAGACTGGAGTGTATAGATGTGGTTAATCATGCATAAATCATTAAACAACTAAAATTTCGAAGTTCGCATAATACAGAAAATATACAATTTTTTAATAAACGTAACGTAAGTTGGGCAATTGATTTGCAACCTACAATGCCAATTTTCAAATGCCACCCTCAACATAGGGCTTGGTTGGCTGCACCCTTTTCTGACGGATATTGCAGAAAAGTGAATGATTAATCGATTAAATGGAAAAAATAAATAAAATTTAGGGATTTTATCAATTTCGATTTAATTTGAATTATTTTATTGGATTTTTTGTGGAAATTAAATGCATTTATATTTTAACGTGATCAAAAAGTCATATTTGCCTAAATAAATAAAAATATTTTGTTCTTGTAGTATAATATTGTATTAAACGAAATTTAGTAGAAATACGCTAAAGATCCTGCAAATACATCCATTCCCGCAGATATCTTGAGTTGACTCATGCACACATTTTATATTTATTAGTGTTTATGGTATTTCAATAGTATATATATATATATATACATATGTACAAACATGTGTATAATCTTTGCTGTTTATATACTATATGTACATATTAGTTTTTTGGGAAAAAATGGTTATTAATTTTGTATGTTAAAAATCTATATTGTGCGCCTTGACAGTCTAATATTTCCGAATAATACTTTACGCGATTTAAGCATTCTATTTAATTTATTGTATATTTGTTGTCCACATGATGCCGATTTTAAAGTTAGTTAATAACACACAGCTAAGGGTGTCAAAAATTACAATTAACTTTAGTATCGACAACATACATAGAATGTATACAAATCTTCTAGGATTATATACCATAACATAATTTAAATGTAACTAACACAAAATCTTACAAGATGCATGATGTTTCCGCTTTACCTGTAATTTTAATTTTACAGATATTAGTAAACTTCTAATACTTCAATCAATCTATCATTTCTAAACATCTATATCTTCCATATCCTTAACATATTAATTGTTTCTATCCTAACCAATTTCCTCTAAGACTATTAATTGTTTTTCCTGCTGCCTGAATAATAGCAACTAAATGTGTCTACTAAAAACCTCGTTAAAACATTTGAAAAAAATCAGTTTAATTCATTGTGCAAATGTATTTTGCATTTTTTCTTTCTTTTGGACATATTTGCAGCAGCCTTTCAAGAAAACCCTACCAATCTCCACATCAAAAAATTACCAAAAAATAGTTAGATTTCACTTAATTACCAGCACCTTTATTAAACACATACATTCAAAAAGCACTTTTTACATTCGCCATACGTATAAATCAACAACACTTATAACTAAAATCACACAAACAACTTTGCAAATTCTTTACGACATATATTGTGCGAATTTTCAACCATAGGCCTATCCGAGACAGCCGTTATGGACGTAATGTCATCCTCACTGCAGCAGCAACGTATAGTCGTCGATCAATTGCGACGCGAGGCGTCCATCGCACGTCAGCCGGTCACTGAGTCCTGCGCTCAGATGATCAAATATATCACGGAGCACGAACAGGAGGATTATCTTTTGACTGGATTCTCCAGTCAGAAAGTTAATCCCTTCCGTGAGAAGTCATCATGCACCGTGCTATAAACTATTTACAACATTCAACATGCAAAGCTAGAAAACGCGTTGACATTGCCGATAATGACGTGGGGGTGTCTAAATGGAGAGGAGGTTAAGTTTGGTGCGAAGCTTTGGTGGAATGTACAACAAATTTCTACGAATTTGAAATTGGAGTTTTGCAGTAAATTAATTGCTGTAACGTGGGTGGACGTGTGTAGGTGTGTGTTGTAGATGTAATAACATGTTGAAGGGGGTAGCGGCCATGAAGAGCGAACGGAAAATGCAAATTTGACAGCGAGGGAGGCAATGAACGCGTACAATTTGAATACGAACAATATCTCAAGTACTATGGGACAATTAAGTACACATATTTAACCAAAATAAGAAAGAAATTCAAATAACTAAATCAAGTAAATACATATTCAGATGTCTACTCATACAAACGCATTTGATGGTGAATTATATACTAAAACCATTAATCTTTCTGACCACATTCACACATATTATATACACAAATATACAGTGGGGAGCAAAAGTGATTCCACGATCAACATTTTCATGTTTGAGCGCGCATAAAAAATAGACGAATGAAGTAAATGACAAAAACTTTTTTTTTCTTGAATATCTAGTTTATTTCTAACAATTAGGCGTAAATAGCAAAATAGTAACAGAGGCAATCGCATAGTTATAATTCAAAAACAAAAAAAAGCGGCATGTACTCAGTTTTGCACCATCCGTGAAAAAATGAAAGAAATGCATTATTAATATTTTGTCCATAGACCCTTATTTTCTATGACCTTTTTTATACGTTGTGGCATGCTCGCAACTAGATTTTCAACAATTGTTTTCGGAATATTATTCCACTCTAGTTCAACACGTCCCCAAAGATCGTTTAGGTCGGATGGGGCTGATTGATACTGTCCGAGCCGTCGCTTCACAATTGACCATAGGTTTTCAATTGGATTGAGGTCGGGACTTTGCGCTGGCCATTCCATCACCTTAAAATTTTGGTTTCCCAGCCATTCTTTTACAATTTTCGCAGTGTGCTTGGGATCCCCATCTTGCTGAAAAGTGATTTCATGCTCTGGATACGCACACTGGTCAAGAAAATTGGGAAGCTGTGTTTGCAAAATACTTAAATAATCTTCCTTACGCATAATCCCGTCTATTTTGTGCAACGGTCCCACATTCCAAAACGTGAAGCACCCCCAAGCCATTATGTTGCCTCCTCCATGTTTCACTGTTTGCTTCACGTGATGCCTTTGAAGCTTGTCACCGGGTCTACGCCAACAGTACTGTTTTCCATCCGATTGAAAACGGTTAAACTTGCATTCGTCCGACCAGATAACACGTTTCCAGTCTTCAACTGTCCAGTTTCTGTGTACCTTTGCGAATTTTAGTCGTGCCTTAACATTTTTCTCGGATAAAGCTGGTTTGTTTTTTTTCACAGCTGCGACGTAACCAATCCTAGCCAGCGCTCTTCTAGCTGTCCATCGACTTACTCCTTTATTTATTTTCTTGGAAGCCTCTGCTGGCGTTAAAAGCTTATCTTTCCTCATTTTGGACATCATAAGTCGAGCGTCAGAGTCTGTTAGAAGGCGGCGGCGACCATTCAACATGTTTTCAACACAAACATTTTTTCTTTTTTGCACCTTGACTACCACTGATTGACTAACTTGCAGTTTGTCAGCAATAGTGCGTGTCGAACAGCCACTCTTAGTCAGGGAAACAATACTATTTTCTTTATCTGGAGACAGCTTCTTCATTTTTCAAGAACAATTTAGAGACTAATTTCCAAATTCAATAAAATGACTACAAACTTGTGGAAAAGAGTGATTCTTTGAATTATGACAACGAATAATGAATACAAAAATACATATAACAGTAAATCTGCAGGTCAATTGCTGATAAAAAAGTAAGAACAGCAAAAATATGTGCGAATAACGGATGGTGCAAAACTGAGTACAAGCCGCTTTTTTTTGTTTTTGATTTATAACTGTGCCATTGCTTCTGTTACTATTTTGCTATTTACGCCTAATTGTTAGAAATAAACTAGATATTCAAGAAAAAAAAAGTTTTTGTCATTTACTTCATTCGTCTATTTTTTATGCGCGCTCAAACATGAAAATGTTGATCATGGAATCACTTTTGCTCCCCACTGTATATTTATCTACAATTTGTAAACCAAAAATTTAATATGATTATAGGCCGCGAGAGCTAAAGTGTGGCAAACAGAAATCTTTGACTAGCAATTTAAAGACCACCAAGAATTAGAACCACCATAAAAGTTCTTAAAACAGTATGTAATAGTTCACATAGATTCCCGAAAGCCATGTTATCTTGTATAAAACACACTTACTACACACTCTCGCATTTACACGATACAGACTTATACAAAAGTAAGTGCAATTGCACACATTACAAAAATAATAAAAAAAAATTATAATTCTTTATATTTCTGTGTAAACTAATTTATAAAAACATATACTATATACTCTATGCTAAAGGAAAATATAATAAATAAAGTTAACCTATGTATTGGCAAAATATCCAACAACAAACATTTTTTTTGTTTTCAAACACACGAAAATTCGTCAAATTTATCATTGTCGATGAGCAAATACTTTAGTAAGCACTTAAAACCGATTCAAATACTATTAGGTTGGACTCACACATATCTAAGTACTAAATGTGAGCGGTTTTAGGGAGAAGTGGTGGGAATAGTACGAGTGAGATGAACCTTACTCAATATGAAGTTGGAAAGCAAAAGCAAATATTTTATTACAAATTTAAACAACATAAAATAGAAGTTATACCACGGAGGCACTTAGCAACAAGTAGTATATACATATAAACGAAGTGGAAAAAATATATATTAACACTTAAGTTATTGTTAAAGCGCTCTTTGTGGTTGCGCACTAAAAAGCAAAGCAATTTACTAACGATACATAAACGGTTATTAAAAACAAAAACGTTATATACTCAACCAAAAACGCGGATATCCAAGCAGTTAAACAGTTTACGAAAGGCAAATTAATTAATTACAGCCTATATATTCGTACTATGCACGCGATTTATAAAACCAAAAGCATAATAATGCTATATATGCATATATAATATTTATGATGATTACACGAAATTAGTAATATTAGCGGACATTTGATTGTATTATTATCAAAATATTTATCAAGCTTAAAAGTTAGTTAATATTTTATTCAAACTTAACTAAAGTTCAGTAAATTATCAGAAAAAAAAATCTATATTAAAAATTTTATTAAATTAATTAATCAAATATAAAGTAAACATCACACGAAAAACAAAATATAAGTAGTACGAACGACAACAAGTAAGACACATTTAAAGCGGATTTCCTATGCATATTTTTAGACGGTATAGACTTTTACTGTTTACTAGAGTTGCGAAGAGTTTGGTGCACAAAAAACTGGACTATTAAGAGCAAAACAATGCGAATAGGCGGCATTTTACGCGTACAAATAATAAAAGAAAATTAAAAAGAAATTGTAACGAAAACAAATGCTTTTCACACGCGATCAAAGACGATCACAGTTTGAATATCACTGATGATTTTAAAATGTTAGCGATGGTCATATTATAAGGTGGGTATTGCCGGTGGAATACCATTAAAAATCGCTCTGGTATGCAATCAATTAATATCAAGACATTGTTTCGGATATGTTACTTTAGCATGCTTCTTCCACTTGTTTAGGTTCAAAAAATATACATACATACATTAAATAGATATATTTTATGAAATTAAAAGTCAAATAAGTAGGGGATAAAACGAAAACTTGTGATATAATTTTTAAAACAATGCAACCTTAAGTTAACAAAATAATAATGGTACACATATTACATATATATTTTTATAAAATTATGTGTTGTAAAAATGTTAGTTTGTGTATGTGTTAAGTGTTTCCTTTAATTGTTGCCAAAGTCGCAAATACTTCTTCCGCAAATATAGCGTATAATCAAAAAGTGAAAAGATCCGAAATTAAAATTTCGATTAACCAACCATATATCCCCATACTTCCATTATTTAAAAGCATTTGTGTGTGTTTGGTAGTAGAAACTCTACGACGTATGTATATTAGTCGTTTGATAGCAAGGTATAGTTGTTTGTAACTAATTAGATGATATTTCTTCGAAAGCAACGAATAGGTTACCGATAACCTGACTTTAGTTAGGCAAACCGTTAGGAGGCGTCAAAAGTGCAAATGCTAATAAGAAAGTAGTGCGGAAAATTTTGAAATGTTTATATTCAAAATATATTTAATTTAATATTTATTTTAGTAAAGACTCTTATTTTTACAACATTTAAATTCAACAATTTATTTATTAACTAAAAAAAATAGTTAATGCTCTGAGCTGGTGTGCAATTAAAATAACTCAAACTTAAGCAAATGCAAATCGCGTGAATTTAAGAATGCAACTGTCGTTAACGTTGGTACGGCAACATGTGTCAAACTGCAGTGACATTTATTGCTAAGGAAAGTAAATGCCAGGAAATCCCTTTAAATGTCATTAACGTCGTTCGTTTAAGTTAAAAATACAAATATATAAACATTTATTCAAAGTAGTTACAACATCCTGATGCGTAAAATGATGAGTAACTAATATAGTAATATTTCAATAAATAAATATTTATTCGTAAGGAGACAAATGATTTAATTATTAATACTATATGGGGCAACATATAAATGTATGACCTTCAATTCAATCCTTACATATTATAACAAGGTGATACATATATCTAATACAACTTGTTGAAAAAACTTATAAAAATTACAAATATTATATCAATTTAATTATAACAAAAAAAATACAAATAAATAAAGAACCTGATGCGCAAAATTTATAATAGAGTAAAAGTACCACCAAAGAATACTAATAACAATTTATTTAAATTTAAACAATTTAGTGCCCATATCGTAGCACTACATAATAAAATAATTATTGCAATTGACTTAGGTCTGCACATATATACATATATATAAAGAAGCTTAAGCATGTATTCTTCGAATTGAATTTTTAATCTTCAAAGAACTTTAAATTTCAGCTTCTTTAAGAGCTTGCATAAATTATTTCTTCAAGTTGTTTTTTTCAGGAAAGACAAAAAAATCAAATATACAAATTATTAACGCAATATTTATTCGAACAACAAATTAAATAAGAAAACACTTTCTTGTATTTACTTAATATTGAATCGTTGAAAATGATGGAATTCGTAACATAACTGAATGAATTTCCAATAGCAACAGAAACACCACATTCACAACAAAATATCAATGAATATTCGTTTGCTTGGATTCAAATAAAATTTAGATGTGTTACCTAGTGGAACCCATAAATAAGTGTATTTATTTCTGCTTAATGGAAGAGTGGATTTATTTTCATTTATTTTTTGTATACGGATACACCTACAACCTGGAAAATGTAAACAGTACTCGTGCAATTTGCGATGACTAAGCAGTTTTGGAGCGTCGTCCAAATGGCAATTCAGTGTCTGAAAAAAATTATAGCTGAAAAAATCTCTTCAAATATCGGACTGGAAAATGTGCATTCCTTGCTTTTTTGCAGTACTACCTACATACATACTTTTTTAATTCTTTAATAAAGTAAAAGCAAACAATTTAGATTTTCTGCATGAGTTTGTCTGACTGTCGTCAAAACTTTTGCCAACTTTATTGCTGATCCAAAGCTTCTTGCACATAACGTTTTTGTTATTTATAATACATTGAAAAAAGAATAGTGTTAAATTAAAATTTTATTTTGGTTGACCAATTTGCGAAATATCGTATTATTTTGTTCATAAAATTACATACGTTATGTCAAATATTTGTAAGTAGCAGATAACTTAGTAAATTACTTTTTAATGAGAAATATGGTAATACATAGGAAGTTAATGCAAATATAAACCAACGCCACTTTAAACGATAACAGTCTAGCTTTCGTCATCACTGCCGGCATTCTGTCGTGGTTTTGGTCCTCCCGCACGTTTTGCCATTATAATTTGGTCAACCTTCAGAATTGTCGTAGCTGCACCAACGGCGTATTTGAGACCCCAGTATTTCGCTTGAAACAGATCGAAGATTTGCTTTGTGGTCACATCGATTGTGTCTGCCTTCTCGGTTTCAATGTTGAAACCAATATTTTGACCGGTTGACTTTTTGTGTGCCAAGTATAATGCATTTACAACATCAGTACCGTTTACGCCGCTGTTTTCAGCCAAAGCTTTGGGGAATACCTCTAAGGCAGTAGCGAATTTACGTACAGCATATTGCTCAAGACCGGGTAATGTGTCAGCGTAGACGGCCAATTGTGAAGCTAACTCAATTTCAGTGGCACCGGCACCAGGCAGATAACGGCCATCACGTGTCAGACACTTGAAATTATTTACACCATCATCAACAGCGCGCTCAATATCATCCATGAAATTATCGGTAGCGCCCCGAATTACCACAGTAGAAATGCGTGCATCTTTGCCTGTGTTTCTGGAATTATAAGATATGAAAAATAATAATATATTTTCTTTCAATTTAATTTCTCTGTTTAATTTACCTGAAAACAACCACGGTTGTGCCGCCCAGCTCCTCAACGCACACTTTGTCGCAGTAACCCAACTCTTCGTTAGTTGGTGTGGTGATGCGTGGCAATACCGTTGCATTTACTGTACGACTAAGACGACGCAGATCGAATTTGGAGTTCAAACGCACAGCCATAAGTTTGTATTTATTAAGGAAATGTAATGCCATATCACCAACTTTGCCACCGCACACAACAACTTTAATGCCAGCATCGGCTAAAGCTTTAATTTGTGCTTCCAAAAGATTTTCTTCACCAGCTGAGAAGTTCATTAACTCATCGGCAGACTTGATCAAAACAGTTCCTTTTGTTTCAGTCTGTATGATATCAATAGGACACGAGAACACAGCTACCTTAGCGTTTTCTGCTGAGGTTACATCACCTTCAACAAAACGCTTAAAAACCATGCCGTGCACAACTTCGGATTTGCCTAAACCACTGCCCAGAATTTTGCAAACACGTATATTATCTACATTAAATGTGCCTTCGTTGGGCAATATGGCAACACATGCTTTTGCTACCAATTCGGTAAGAAATTCTTCTTGGCCGTATTGTTTTGACATGATGGCGGCTTTAAGGCACTCAGTAACTTTGTTGACATCACGATAGTCCTCGATTTCATGACAAACAAGTTTAGGCAGAATTTCCAATGCCTTCTCTAAAGCTTTCTCATAACCATCAGCAATTTCAGAGGTAGTTATACCTAAGCGTAACAATTCCTCGGCAGCCTCGAGCAATGCGCCCGCAAAGATAACAACGAAATTGGTACCATCGCCAACCTCTGCATCCTGCATTTGACTGCCCATAACCATAAGTTTTGCAGCTGGATGTTCCACATCCAATTCCTGCATAATGGTACCAGCATCACTTGTTACAAATTGTTTCTCAATGTGATTTATGACCATCTTATTCATGCCATTGGGACCATAAGCCGAACGCATTGTCTGCGCAAATTCTTTGCAGGCGGTGATATTACGGTAAACGGCCTCCTCCAGACCACTATACATCTACAGAAACAAATACATACCATAATTAGCATTAGATGTAAAAATTTGTTCATATTTTATATTTAACATAGGGATCACACGCTTTGGTGACTAATGTATAGGCGCAGCCAGCTGTGTTGAATACGCCGCACGCTGTTTCTTTTTTGCGTTTATTTAGTTTGCATGGCATAATTTTGAATAAAATATTTACTTGGTTGGCATATTTCACTTACCCGTGCGCCATCCTTTAGCATTTGCGCTACTCCTGGTGCTTTTGGTACAGATAAAGCCATTTTTGTTCACAGATTTTTTGGGAAACACAATGCTTAGATATAAACGGAATGAAAGAAATTGCCGATTTTAACCTCACACACGCCTCAAATGACGGATGACTGCTAAGAATGAACGTTCAAAATAGACATACATATTATTGTGAATGAAAGCAAGAATATTCTCGATGGCAATTTAGTCAGCCGCTTAATTTAATAATGATTTAACAACAAGAGTTAAAAAAAAATAAATTTAATAAATAAAATTAAAAATAAGTGAATGCGGTCGGCTATTCCATAAAATCTCTTATATATAGGGCTATATTGCCCCCTTCGGAAAATTACCAGCAATAATAGCACCACCTATCGTATATTAGCCAGATGTAAAAAATATTGATTTTTAGAATCTTCTTATCAGTACTCGCAATATGTGAGCATAACAAAACCAGCCGTCGTATACTTCACAATCCTACAAACCTTTTTGCTTGTAAGTTAACTAAATAATTCAGCGAATATAATTGTATTTAATATACACATACTTTTCTAGATAAGATGCGAAACTAGTGCCAGACAAACATATCAATTTGAAGACAGTAGCATACCCCACGGCTGAAAACCTCCCAACCCTCATCCTACATTTTCGTTGTTTCCTGGTGAAGAAATTCATCCGCATATTGCACATACCTACACACTCACGCAACCGTTTTTATTCGGATTTTGACGCACGTGTGTCTGTCACAAAATCCAGCCACAAGAACAAAATCAGCAGGCACCAATCAAATAACTTCAGGCTACATCCTTCAATAGCGTCAGCAACATAGGGCTCGCCGAGACTGCCGTACTGGACATTATGGCTGCTAACCTACAACAGCAGCGCATCATTAACGAACAGTTGCGACGCGAGGCGAATGTACCGCGCATACAGGTGTCACAGGCATGTCAGCTGATGATGAAATACATGCTGGAGCATGAGAGTGAGGATTGCCTGCTAAATGGTTTCTCTAGCCAAAAAGTGAATCCATTTCGCGAAAAGAATTCATGTAGTATTTTGTAAGTATTTTTCTTGCCTTGAGTAGGCGAAACAAGGTTGCAATTTTTATTTTGTTTCCCTAAGGTGTTTAAAATAATTTAAAACTATACAACTTGTTCCAACAATACTAACTATTTATTATTTTATATACATACATATATGTACATGTATACATGTATACATATATGTAAACATATTTAAAACATGATTTTATTTATAATTAAATTGGTTTAATTGCAACCATTGCCAAACTCTCAACTCTAAATGAAAACAAAAGTCTCATAAGCAACCTCAATTACCTAGAAGCTGTCTAAGTAGAATGTGTAGAAGCGATAAATCGCAAAGACATAAATGTTTAACTTGTATACGCGCACTAAGAGAACAAATAAAATAAAGGAATAAATAAACAAACCAAAAAAATATTAAATAAAATGAAAAAAGTGTGGGGAATACTCTCTAATTGCCAAAAAGCCAAAACAAAAGAAAATAACGGCATTTTACAGTATATGAGCACAAAAATAGTATAATATAAAGTAAATATTATGTAGAAAAATATATAACTAATGAAAATTTATAGTAAAAATAAAAATAATAAAAAAAATAAAAACAACAAAAAAATTAGTATGACAAAATTACAAATGTAATAGTATAATTAAAAGAATATATACATATAAAAACTTGCTATGAATAAATATAAATAATCATTATTTAACATGATTTTTCTAATAACTCCGTTTTGGGCTAATATTGGGTAGTCGAAAAAGTCTTTTCGTATTTCTAATCAAACTTCAACTTATTTTTTTTATATTTATACTAATAAATAAATAAAGAAATATGTATCACTTTGGTCGATTTTCGTTTTTTACATCAATATAAAAGATTTGTAACAAACGAGGGTGGCTCTAAAAATTTCACAAAAATTTTATAGTCAAGAAACAACGTTAACTAATCCTTCACAAATACGAAAGATTCCATATAACAGCTTGATCCCGAACTGAAGATTTTCTTTGGAGAGACCTATCTTGTAAAGCTTCCGACCTGACCCTAGTAAACCAACATTTATGATTCCTTAGATAGTTCATGGCCTTAACCAAAAACCACCCTGCGAGAGGACTATCTTCATAGCGTTGGACTTGTCAAAAGCCTTTGCCCCAGTCAATCCCACAACGCCACTTGAAGAATCTACGCTCCCTCCAGTGGTGAAGAGGTGGACTATGAACTATCTCAGCGGTCGACAATCATCCTTACTGTTTCGAGGCAAAAACTCTCAAAATTGTGCAAAAAGTTCGAGAAGAACAACCGCTCTGAGGGTCTATTAGAGCGAAAAATAGCTTGAAAACATGGCTCGTCGTCTTGGCCGATTAATCATCTTAAACGACGCCAAAGTAACGGTAACTCTAAACAACAATGAACTTAATTCAGCATTTTGTTTATATGCCCTGTCAACCATCACTCAAGCACAGCTTTATTAGGAAATTGGACTAACAACTAAAAAGATCCTATCAAACAAAAATTCTTGCTCTCTGCTTGGAATAAAAAAAATTGCATTGAAGTTCTTTTTCTCACAAAAATTCGATTATGCATCATAATTAAATGCATTTAAAAATCCCATCGAATCAAGCAAACACAAAGCCAATACAAAACCAACATAAAGCAATCAACTATTTAACCCTTGTGCGCACACAGTTCAACCGCACGCCTTCACCCCAACACAGAAAAAACGTGACTCTGTCAGAGGTGACAACAAAAAGTCGGTGTGACACCATTCTGCAAATTCACATAATACACATACTTTTACACATACTCGTATGTATAAGCATGCAAGCATTCATGCGAGTTCATGTACAAACGTGTATGAGAGGGTGTTGAAAGCATTGAAAATGCCAGCATTAAAGCGGTAAAACAACAAAAAAATAAAAGTAAAATAATGAAAACCAAAACAACGGCATGTGAATAGCTAACGGTAACGCCTGCATTAAGAAGTGCAAACATTCATTCAGTGCATTGGCAGCTACCTGGTTCATTGACCCAACTGGCGAGCTGTCGAGGGGTGTTTGATTTCTATCAGCGGGCATTTACAAAGCACGATTGCGAATACCGACACTCTGCGGGAGGGTGTTAGAAGGTGTGGTGAGGCGGTTAAGGTGCGGTAAAATTATGTTAGGGATCGCTGGCCTCAAGCTGTGTCGTAATTGAAGTTGCGCTATGTTAGCTAACAGTTGAAGAGCACAGGTTGCCTTAAGCTGTTGCAAGTGGTTGGTGAGCAAGGAGTGTTGAGTGCATAATTTTCAGTAAGCCACTTATAAATCTAAAAAATTGTACAGAGACACTGAGTATACATATAACAGTTTTCTAAACGTGCAGGGAAAGAGAAAGCCGACATACTTATTATTTTGACAATATTAAAAGAAAAATACCGCAAAAAGCAACAAAAACTGCAAGGAGCATTTAGCTTAGTTAGAACGAGCCGAGTTTGATTAAGTATGTATGTATGTACGGATTCCGTTCCCACGACAATAGGGTCTACGTAACCGGAATGGACGCGGACTTTTATGTGCCCAAGGGCTGTCAAATCGGCAGAATTCTGCCGCTACAACAATAACAACAACATAGACAGAAACAGGTAATAATCTCTTGGTGTTAGGTCCGGACTATAAGCTGGAGGCATAAGAACTTTCTACCAAGCTCCCGCAGCTTCTGATGAGTCAGTATCGATGTGTATGACTTTTGTGGGTGGATTGCAGCTCAAGGAGAAAATTGGTAGGGGAGTCTTTTGTTGGAAATTCTCAAAAAACTCTTACTTCCGGCTGCCCGACCAGCCATCAAGTTCACAGCAGATGTAGTTCTCCGAAGTACGGCTTATTTTAGCGAGATATGCATCCGCTTGAGTTCGCTGACGGCGAATTGAAAGCTAGTCAATGAGTGCTTGACCTCACTAGCAGTAGCATCAAACTAGTTCCATATTAAATTTGTCTGGGTGCTCGGCCACGGCTACGCTGGCTAGGTCATGTCGTCCGAATGAACGAAAATAATCCAGCTCTGAAAGTATTCGACGGAGTATTCGCCGCGGGAAGCAAAGGAAGACCTCCACTTCGTTGCGGAATCGTCGAAAAGTGTAAATCGATGAGCTTGCAAGAAAAATAACCCATACGAAATTTCCATCAATAAGTGAAAGAACAGGGATTCCTCTGTCTTCGTACATTCGGTCGATGAATCCATGGGAATGTAAGAAGGTACATTGAACTGTTAGCTCTTAGCTCCCGGTGCTTCTGGCGAGTCCCTACTGATGTGTGTGGGTGCCCTTCGCTGTCATCAAGGGATATAAGCCGTTCCTAACAACCAAAGCTGCTCCTGGGCGATTCATTCCTTCAGCCGGTCTACTGGTTGACAGTACAAGTCCGTATTAATAATTTGAACGAAGGAGAAAAGTTCATAGTAGATGATATTGTTCCAGCGGTTATCTAATGTCAGATGAGTGGTGGGAGGGTCACGAAAAGAGGTGGCCAGTGTCCTGCGGAGACTCATTGCACGCTGGACGTATGCTGGATATGTCGGAGTCTATTATGGATAAGTAGGATTTTACATTGCCACAGTATCCAGAACGAAGCTCCGCAAGGGTTATTCACTTTTTCGCGGCTACTCGAGCTCTTCGTCTGCAATGGGTGGTGGTTTGACCCCAAAAACGCCATTTACTGAAAAAGAGATGGTGAAGGTGTTGATGGCTGCACTGTGAATGGCGGTCAGTGCCTGTCGGAAGTTAATTGCGTCCAAAGTCCGGTCGGCGTATTGTTCAATGTCGACGACGTAATTGAGGAAAGCCCTCTTGATGTTTATAGTAGGCGGTTCCGCTCCAATCAGGTGGCTACAGGGGTGACTTCTGCGAAAACATTCCAGCAGGAACTGTCTGGAGAGGAGTGCATTATGCTTCTTAACTGGGAGCATAAGCGCTTCACTAAGTAAGTGTTCAATGGGAGACATCTGGAAGCATCCTGTCGTAGTCCGGAGTGCAGTGTTCTGGCAAGTCGACCATATTGGTGCAGCTTGCTGGTCGCCAATTCTGGCTTGACATCCGAACCATCCGCTTCAGAAATGTCACCATTTTATTGCGATTAAGAAGGGATTCACAGATGGCAATTCACTCAGTGAGTTTGATTGATTACTTTCACAGTGCTGCCACCCGGTTGACGTTTCGACAGGTATTTCGTGAAATGTAATGTAATGGATGCCGCTCTAACACGCTCCCAAAAAGCAAGCTGCGTCCACTTCTATTGTTATTATTCTGGATCAACAGTCAGCGATATTTTGTTGAGATTTATGTAATAGGGATTCTTTACATCAAGTGTTTAACGGTAAACCATAAATTTATATACATATGGCAAGCCTAAAGTAGTCTGAGCCAGTCTGTGCAGCATAACAAAGAGAAAACTCGCGAGAATGCACTCAGCAGCCAAAAATGCAGCGGCAGCCACTGCAGTGTTAACCTTAACAGTCGCTAAAGTTGTGGCAGAGAGAACTGTTAAACCAACGGCGGAGAGGAGAAAATGCATAAGAGTACAACTGCACCTGGAGCTGGTGCAGAAGTGAGTGAACTATATTCCTTTTGACTTCTGGAAACGTCAATTGCAGCAATTGTGGCCAGGCGTGACGTCATCACGCAGCCATACAAATATTACTTAGTTGGATATACATATGTGTATAAGTTTGTATGTATGCATGTTTGTGTGTATGTATATGTTACTGTATGTATGTATGTATGTATTACATATGTATGCTGATTTATGTATATGCCTAAGTACTATATTGCTTGTTCTATGGGATTTAGCACTATTGTTGCACGAAAATTGCATTATTGCCACATGTCCTAGTTTGTGCGTGGCATGGAGCGGCACAGCAATTAAATGGGGTTGGATTACAGAAAATAATACGTGTCTAAATGCAATTAAATATTTCGCACCAAATAACTAATTATATATTTATACACAGCAATAAACGCTTAACACGCGGCACACCTACACATAGACATATATACCTACTCAAACATAACTATACACTGGTGCAACGTGCACGCATAGATCTCATGCAGGCCGCACTGTCATGCAAATAGCCTGAAAGTATGCAACACAACACGTCAATGCACGTTCGCACGCTGTGCCCTTCTATGAGGCTATGGCCCAGCATAATTTGACCTAGATTTATGCGTGCTGACAGGAACCTGCCATACGCAAGCTGACATACATACATATACATATATATACATATACATACATGTGTACATAAATACATATATATGTGTACATAAATACATACATATATGTCTGCGTATGTACATATGTATATATACATATTGATGTGTGTATAGGCGCGTTGGCGCTCTATGTTTACTAGTCGAACACATCGCCTGAGCGCTTGTTTCATTTATTTAACCTTTCACAGGCTGCCATGCACCTTCGCCATACACTGTCGTTGGTTGTTGTTATTGTATAAGGGCCGTTACCGCACAATTAATGCCAGTTTGTTGAACAGCATGCAACAGCGCAGCAATGCCAACGTCATGGTGTAGTGACTTTGCTCGGCATCGTGTCATGTTTTGTTAATTCGTTTTACCTTTATTCGTTTGTTCGTATGATTTTTGCATAGCACGTTTTATTCATCATGTGCGTTTTCGGTGCGAAAAGGCGGCCAAGGTGCTGTGTGCCACGAATAGGCTTGCATTCATGCTTTTAGGCGTGCAGGCCGACCAGTGTGGCTAGCTATTCAATAGCTGCTCCCTCAAATTATTTTCGTATTTATGTTTTCTAAGTTTAGTAAGTCGGTTAGGGTTGAGAGCTTCAGTGGTCACTAATCCTTTGCAATTTACGTAATTTTAAATGGAGACTAAATTCATGGATTTAAGTTAAGCTTGCTTAAATCGACTTAAGTTAATAGCGTCAACTGGCTCAAAGAAGGAAGGAGTGCCTTTAAAATCCGATATATTATACCCCCTGGTGAATAGAAGCGGTTCAGTTTTTTTTGGTCGAAGTTCTAAGATCAAATCAAATTTTAAACGGACTGTCCTTAAAAAAAAAAATATTTTTAAAGAATTATCCACGATGAACCCTACATATTTCACTGTATCTGCCGGTGGCAGATGGATGCAGACGGATATCTCTGGGATCTTGAAACTTCTAGTAAATAAACCATACCGGTTTTATGTGGGTTGATGGCGAGACCCCTTCCGACAGCCCAATTTGTTACGACACTGAGGAGCCACCTCGTCAACTCGTATACGGACGTATACTGAGGAACTTCCCTCTGATCATAAGCACTACATTGTTTGCATAGACAATCACCTGGCAGCCATGATTTCCAATTTTTTAAGCAGGCCGTTAACGACCAGGATCTATAGAAGAAGAGGGAGAAGTCTATCTTGTAGGGTACCTCTACTCACATTTCGTCGAACACGTACGTTTCCCAATTCCGTTTCCATCACTCTGTTGCACAGAAAACTAAAAATGAGGTGTTTAAGGTTTGATTAAACACTTAGACGGTCCAGAGCAGTTACGACTGCTACCGGCAGGACGTTATTGAAAGCTTCCTTAACCCTAATGGCTTCCATGAAAGTATGGAGGACAGTATCCACTGACTTGCCTCCATATGTACCAGTTCCCAGATTTTTTAGTAAGAAGGAGGAGAGGCTGAAGTCCTTTGCCGTAACATGGGAAGCCTTACCAGTCTTCGGGAGGAACGTAACTTTGACTATTTTCTAGGTCCCCGGAATGTAACCTCGTTTTATGCAGATCACATAGCTAGATGACAATCAGCTCCATGACATCTTAAAAGCCTGCTGCAGCTACACTGGTATGATGCCATCTGGCCCCGAGATCTGAAAGATCAAGTGCCGTTCATGCAGAAGGTCGGCAAATGCCGTGCAATCATCTTGCAGCAATCCAAGAGATATCCCTCCAGAGGACGTATTGCTCGGATAGTGAGTATCAAGGAGCATCCGAAGTGTACCTTCACTGCTTAGAGGTCACTTTACAATTGCGTTCTTTGCATGAGAGCTGTCATGAGTTCTATAGGGTTAGGACTCATGACAACTCTCTACTTTTTCTCAGAAGATTTCCTTGCAGTCTTCTTTGCCTTTCTTAACTTGGACTTGTATACTCGTATTGCAAGACCCGTTTTATACAACGCCTAGACGTCAATCTACAGGATGCTCTGATTTCCTAGAGTTCTTTAGTCCACCAGAGTCATTTCTCTATCCTCTTTGGTTATTTCAGTAGTCAAGAGCTCTCCAGTCCATTTTTGCATGCCGAGGTGAAGACTTCCAGCCCTCCTTTTACTGTGTCGGTTGTGACCAATGAGTCTATCACCGACGCGCATGGCTGAGTTTGTCGAATTCTTTTGTGGTACATTTCCCAGTTTATACGGATATTCCCCGACTAGTTTACCCCGATATACCTATGTATGATCAGAGAAGGAGTGATCTTCAAGAACCCTCCAGTTTTGGGACAATTCCGTTCGAGGTCAGGGTGAGGACAAGAAGGTCCTCCCTTCCTGCAGTTACGAATGTGGGAGAGCCTTTTTTAAATGAATAGGTTTTCGCTAACAATGAAATCAAAGAGTGACTGACCTCTGTTATTACTGTTCGACCTGCCGATGATATTGATATCATTGGCCTCAAAAACCGCGCTGTTAGTTCTGCTTTCTCTAGACTGGTTGAGGAAGCGAAGCACATGGGTCTGGTAGTAAACGAGGGCTGAACGATATATCTCCCGTCATTAAACAAACAGTCGTCGCATTCGCAACTTGACTCCAACGTCACTGTTCACAGTTAAAACTTCGAAACCGTAAATAATTTCGTCTTCCTTAGAACCAACAATGGCTGTCGATGGAACTGTACGAGATATACGACAATATTGACATAGTTTAGAGAATTAAAAGACAGCGATTATGCTGGCTGGGTCACCGGTTCCTCTTCGTGATGCTTCAGCCACGGTCTTTCTTAACAATAAAGGAGGTGGTTCCACCTCATCGTCGTACCCCATATATGCGGAGATTAACCAGAAAACTCCAGTGTCGCAATCCAGCTTTGCCGTCACCATATCAGCTTTGAAATTATGTGAAAGAAATAAAGTTAATTCATTGTGGACCACCGTACAGAATCTGGTTCTCCGCCAGCAGCTTACGACTATTCGTCCTCAATCCAGAAATGCTGTTACCAGTCAGCCACGGTTTATGGGTCAGGACGACATCGACTTCGTCTTGTTTTAGATGAAGCAGTATATTGGCTTAAGCCGCCTTCGGAGGAAAGTCCACGATTGAGGTGTTTATAGAGTAACAAATTTTCTGTGTACTTTTTACCAGTCTCTCAACATCATGCAATATACGAAAATAAACACCTGAGTCTTTATACCACAAGCAAAAAGTTTCAGCATATTTCGCATTCAAGTCGCTTGCGAGAATTAACAAGTTGTTAAAGCATTAAGTCACTGAAGCTCAAAAACTCCATGACACAAATAGAATTTTCTATCAAAAGCACGCCTCATTTCATACAATAATTAAGCAAATGGAAGGCAAATTATACGAAGAAGTTTCCCAAAGCACATTAAATCCCTGAGTGAATTTGCACTCCCACTTGAAATTATATGCCTTGGACAAGAGGGGGCGAATATAAATAAAAAGCAGGTCAAAAAACTGTGCTGACATTCCTTTGATGCATTCGTCATGCATACCGTCGCGTCGCATTACTGTCCGAAATGCGCTGCGAGCGTGACATGAATTCTTCAGCATCTGTATTTCCTACTTTTTATCTGATCGGCGCAGCCTCAACCAGCAATGCAATTCATGGCGCGCTAACCCATTTAGGCGCTGTAAAGTAAGCATTGCTTGTAATATAAAACCCTAAAGGCGAATAAGTAGATGGCAGCATGCAATTCAGCCAAATGACCCACCTTTTGCAATGCTACCGGGTTTGGGTTGAGGTAATGCTAATGCATACAGACAGCGGCGTGCGGCAGTGAAGTGGAGCATTTGAAGGAGACGGTGGGGAAAAAGGAAAACAATGCGATTAAACAGCATAATTACTCTATGCAATTATGTTAGGGAGAATTTCCATATACATATATAGACTTTTGTATAGATCAAAATATGGTAGAAGATTTGAAATATTTGTGAAGACAAGTAGTATAATAGAGAGTTGTGCCTCCTCTATAAATAATTCGCGTCAGTCGTTCTTCCTTTTAGCTGTTTGGTACCAATTGGAGATTTTAAGTGTAGCCAGGTCCTTCCCCGTCTGGTCTTTTCAACAGAGTGGAGGTCTTCGTTTTTATCTGCTTCCCTTGGCGGGTATTGCATCGAATACTCTCAGAGCAGCAGTGTTTTCATCTATTCGGACGACATGCCCTAGCTAGCGTAATCGCTGTCTTTTAATTCTCTGAACTATGTCAAGATCGTTGTATATCTAGTACAGCTCATCGTTCCATCGACGGCCATTGTTGGTAGTGTTAATACTGGTTCTAAGAAAGATGAAATTATTTACGATTTCGAAGTTATGACTGTGAACAGTGACGCTGGAGTCAAGTTGCGAATGCGACCAATGTTTTGTCCTGTTTATGACAGGAGATATTTCGTCTAGCCCTCGTTTACTACCAGACCCATGTGCTTCGCTTCCTCATCCAGTCTGGAGAAAGCAGAATTAACGGCGCGGTTTTTGAGGCCAATGATATCAATATCATCGGCAAAGGCCAGAAGCTGTACACTTTTAAAAAAGATTGTGTCTTCTCGATTTAGCTCTGGAGCTCGAATTATTTTCTCTAGCAGTAGATTAAAGAAGTCGCACTTGTCCCTTTGTGTGGAATCTCATTTGGATCGAACGGCTCGGTGGATGAAGTCATGTGTAGAAATCAAGCAAGTGAGGAGAATTATCTGAGCGTCAGAAACATTTCTTTTATATATGGCTTAGGCAGCTCACGGTCCGGTCTTAGACCAAATATCCTCTGGGTAGCCAAAGAACATCCGTTTGAAGCCGAGCTAAAGTGAGAAAACGAATATTGAGTGTATGCTAGTCCCATTAATGCCCATATTTGTCTCAATCTCATGATAAGTCACATGAAGATCTTGCAATATCCTTTCTCATATTTCATCTTGGAGTGATCTACGACCTCGATTGAATTCAACATACCATCGACAAACAATGGCTTTTGATGGAGTCAAAATTGAGTTAAGTTCAACTATGCACTCTTGATGAGTTAATCCACGCCGAAAGTTGTAAAGAATAATCGATTAAGTTGGCATGTACCAGATTGCAAAACTCGGGTCCAAATTCCGGTATATTAAAGGTAACCTACTTATGGGAGGCGTCCGGTTATAAGGAATGGCCGCAACGGAAAATTGAATTTCAGAAGTGGATATAACAATCGCCAAAGTTAACGGGATTTTCCGAAGTCAATGCCCTGTAGGAGGCCATGCAAACTGAAATCAGTACTGTTGCCTAGAGAACAGCGTGCATTTTCAGGGGTGTGATTCAGATTACTATATACCCAGCACTTTTATAAAGCTACAGTTATCTAGGACAGTTCTAGAAAGGACATTAAGTCGGCTAGCCACCAATTGTTGTAGCAGCACTCATGGCGGAAAGTTATTCATTTAAGCGTATGCCTACGGGCTCACTGTGACCTACGTTTGCACCTATTAAACGCCTGTAGCACACACGCTAGCCATGCTCTTTTCTATGCGCCAGTCGCTGCCCTCCCTACTCCTGCACTCACGCTTATCTCTTCCTATTGATAAGGCTGTCTGCAGCCTTGTTGGCTCAGCCTGCTCATAGCCGTTGTGGTTAACGCATTGATTTTTATTGCCAACGTCGTGAAAATGCCCCGTCGTGCTGTGCACATTCGCTCACACATAATTTACATGCATCTCATTGTATCTGTGTTCGTTGGTTTTGTTTTTGTGTCTGCCTTACCGAGCTCTATGCGTTGGTGTGTTGTTGTTATTTTTATTGCCATTACTCTTCTAGTTAACTGTGGTTTGTAGGCTTTTGTATTGTTGTTAATCCATTTTGTTCACGTGATTGCTACGGTGGCAGGCTGTGTGCGCCTATAAGTATACTATAGTTGAAACGGCGCTGCTGTCAGTGGGTCTGGTGCTCGGGTTTGGTACTTATTGGTATTTTTAATTTGTATGTTGTTATTTTTGTTGCCAGTATTTGAGTTTTTTTCGCCTTTGCCGCTGCCGCCGCCATGTTTTGCGGTCGCTTTTCTAGTGGCTGCTGCTTTTTATGGCTCGTTTTGCTATTTTCATAGCTGGCAGACAGTCAGATAGACATCGGGTTCAATGAAGTTAACATTTTAGCAAACGTACACTCACACGCTGATAGCAAGTATCCACATGGAGAAGGAGACGTGAGCCCATTCTCGAGGTTCTCGAAGTTGCCAGATGTTATGATATTTTAACAAGAACCCTTATTAGCAAGCCACTTTTACACGTACAGGGTGCAGCTCATAAGTCCTTAAGAGACCCAATGAAACCTTAACCGCTTACGAGGTTATAGCCGAATTTACAATAGCGCCCAACTCGTTCTTCCTTTTCGCTGTTTGGCGACAATAGGAGATTCCAAGTACTTTTCCATCTGATCTTTCCATCGCAGTGAAGGCTTCCTCTGCTTCCTCCGGTGGGGACTGCGTCGAATACTATCAGAGCTGGAGTGTTTCCATCCATTCGGATGACATAACCTAGCCAGCGTAGCCGCTTTCTCTTAATTCATTGAACTATGACAATGTCTTATATCTAGTACTCTCATCGTTCCATTGACTGCGGTATTCACCCTTTCCAATGCACAAAGGTCCATAAATCTTCCGCAAAACCTTTCTCTCGAAAACTCGTAAAGCCAAATTATCAGATGTTGTTATCGTCCATGCCTCTGTACCATATAGCAGGTTGGGGATCATGAGTGACCTGTTGAGTTTGGTTTTTGTTCGTCTAGAGAGGTCTTTACTTCTCATTTGTCTACTCAGTCCGATGTATCACCCGTTAGCAAGAGTGAATCTGCATTGGATTTCAATGCTAATATTGTTGTTAGTGTTAATACTAGTTCCAAGATAGACGAAATTATCTACGACTTCCAAGTTATGACTGTCAACAATGACATGGGAGTCAAGTCGCGAGTGCCACGACTGTTTGTTTGATGCCAGGAGATATGTCTTCTTGCAATCGTCGGGCATGCTTTCGTCCGACGATATTCTACAAAGAAGCTAATGCTTGCTCCTTATAAGTTCTTCGCTGCGGTGTCTGAATAGCTCGGCCGGCAATCTAACGACCCCTGCCAATTTTTTTGTGCTTCAGACGGGTAATTGCTGTTCGAACTTTTTCATGGTAGGGCAATGGAACGCCCGCTCCATCGCCATCGATCGGGTAATCAGGTTCACCACATCCTGGCGTTATGATTTCACTGTCATTCAGCAAGCTGGAAAAGTGTTCCCTCCAGAATTTCAGTACGCTCTGGGCATCAGTCACAAGATCACCTCTGTGGACTGTTCAAGAGGGTTCTGACCCTGTAAGAAGGACCGTCTGAAGGAAGAAAACGCCCGGAAGCGCTCAGCATTGACTAATAGAAGAGAAATTGTCTTTTACGAGGACAACGCTAAGTTAAGCCATCGATAGTGGCTTGCCATAAGTTCCGGGAGCTTGGTTGTGAGATTCCAATGATGGATTTCTTTTCACTAGACCTCATGACTTATCTTCGGAAGCAATTTCACGATTTAAATTTTTAATATTTTTTTTCTAATTCCGTTTGACGGTACCTTGTCAATTGAGCCAATCACTAAAGCTCAAAAAGTGTTGAATAAACTAAACAATTTCGATATAATCGAAAATTCATTCAGTATAGCCAATACATCTGGCAACTCTTATAATCACCACCAGCTATCTTTCCATCACCCAACAATCTCAGCTGACGAAAACAGAATGCAGCCACCAACCACACCGAAATTTCGCATAGTCTCTATGTACTTAGGGTTATGTCTGTATGTGTGTATATATCAAAATCTAAATCCGATGCACAACAAAAGCAGATATGGCATAAGCGTAAATAGAAAACAACAATAGTTGTGGTGTAAGTGTATGAGGAACGGGCCGACAGCATTGACAATGGATGAACATCAGGGTGTGTCAGTTTGAGACAACTTTTTTTCAAGTAAAAAAAGTATATTAAGTTTAGCACGAAAATTCTAATAGTTAGAAAGAAATGTCCTGTTATCTGTTCGACGAGCTGAGTCGATTAAGCCATGTCGGTCTATCCGTGTGATTGTCTGTATATATGCGGAACCGGTCAGTTTTCGAGATATCAATTTGAACCTTTATGTTGTCTCTAAGTTTTTGTGATATCAATTTGAATTTGCACATGTTCTATTCTCCGCAATAAACTACTCAGTTGTCGAAATCGCCGAGGGCCATATTAAATATGACACACCCTAATACATGCATGCATACATATGCACATGTACGAGCTGTGACTAGAGCGGATGTGCCAATGAACGTAGGAAATGACAGTCCGACAAATCAACAGAACGACATAAGGACGACATGACCAACACTATACACTCAGCAACAAGGAGCACCAATTAAGAGCGCGATGACGTTGAGCTACGTAATTGTGGCACAAACGTAAAGTACACATAGAAAAAATATAGTGACTGTTTTGGGAAGCAGCGCTGTGCAGATGGCGCTACATTTGCAGCGAAAAGAGCGCAATACAACGTGATGATGCCAGGTAAGAGTGGAGTTTAGCGTAAAGAGAACGTAACTAAAATGCTCTGCAGACAAACACACACGTGCTAACAAACGCCACAAAGTCAGCATGCAACTCCGTAGCAGTTGCATGGCACGCACGCTTTTTCGTACATTTCATTCTCGTTGGCGCTGTGCTGTCTGCTGGGCAAAATAACGCGAACGCGAACGTATAAGTGGAGCCGTGGAGCGTGTGTAAGTAAGCAGCTTCACGAATGTGCCAGGCCAGCACAACCGAGACGAGCAGCGTATATAAAACGGCATATCAGCAGTGGCAGCGCTGTCATTCGCCGGCGGTGCTTACAAGCAGTGTGTATACGGTTTAATATAGGTGCGCGCAAAACGTCAGTTCAACGAAATAAAACAAACGAAAACGTCAAACAAAAAAGAAAAATAAAGCAGAAACAAACATATACAAAACAAAGGGCGCTGGCAAACTCAGCTGTGACTGCTGGTTGCAGTGAGTTCGCTGCCAAGTGACTTAAGTGCATAAATTCCAAATGTGCATGCAGCTAATTTCAAATTATAGCACACATACATACATAAATAAGTAGCTAGCTAACAAACAAAAAAAATTTGAATCAGCACAAAAAATTTTTAAATCAGCAATATAAACATTGTAGTGATTTTCTTTGTGTTTTGCTAAATACGCGCAGTTTGGCAGACACTGGAGGGCAAGTGTGCGGGTATTTCGTGCTGCCAGCATTGTTTCGAATTTTATTATTATTAATTTCTTGTGGTAAATTATAAACAACTGACTGGTGACTGGCTTATCGCTCTATTTATCGCTTTTGTTTATTGTTGTATTGTATGCATGGAAATATTTGGGCGCTGACGAGACGCTTCGAGTGCATTTGTGTGCGAACAACGTGTGCTCCACTTTTGTACGTAAGAAGAAGCAGCAGCAACAATAGTTGATTGCAGGAGCGCAAATTAGCTGCATAACAAAAACAAAACTCAAGTGTAGGCATAAACAAACGGTTTTGCATTAAAAATATAACAATTAAAGCAAGTGTAGTGGCCTAAGTGTAAGAAGGTGCATTAAAGACAATTAAAAAAAGGTGTGAAAAACTTTAAAAAGTGCTTTTGGCATAAGCATAAGCTGAGAAATATATTTGAGCGCTTAAAAAATTAAGTTGAAAATGGATACAGACAACAAAAAGCCTTTTAAGGTGAGTGCAAATTAATTATAATTTTAAATAAAAAGAACAATACAAATAAAGATAATATATGGTTACAGATATATGTATATACATATGTATAAATGTGTATATTTATATAAATAGCGGATATTTTGTGCAAGTTTGCTTTATAATAAATTTTTGTTTTTGTTAACTTGGCATAAAAAGCAGTGAACGTTATTCGGCATGTGTAAACATGTTTCAATTTGTTTCCATGCAAAGTTTTTTGTAACAAAAAAGTTAAATTTTTGCTTTTATTTTTTATTGTTGTTAATTTCGCATATGAACTCAATATAAAGCTTTCAAGTCCGTTACATTTTAATAAAAATTTTTATTTACGTGTCATTATACATTCAAATACGAATCAGTGAACGTTATTCTTCAGGTGTAAACATGTTTCAACTTGTTTCTATGTCAAAAATGTCAATAAGTTAAGTTTTTGCTTGTAAAAATTTAAAAATAAATCAAATAACAAATTTTAAAGAGGCAATAGCACTACATATGCAAATATACATACATACATATGTACTTATGTATACATATTATATGCTGATTACTTTATTGATAAAAAATAAAATGTGCATATATAATATTTAATTTTTTAATTTTTTTTTTATATATTTTATTTTGTTTTTTTTTTGTTTATTTTATTTTTTTTTAATATTTTAATTTTCTTGAATCTGTTTTTATAGCATTTATTTTCTTTCATATTTTCTAAAATCAAATTAAATCAAAAAACTAAACCACAGCACGAGTTCATGAACATGTGTCTATTTTTGGGCGTCTCACCAGTTTTAGACATACAATTCACTTGCTGTTGTCCTTAGCCACCGCTTTTGCTTTTGTTTTTGTTTTTATTGCTAACGTGTATGTATGTATATATGTTTTCCATGTTGAAAACTGGGTGAAACTGTATGTTTTCTTTTTGTGCGCCCAATTCTGGTTTATTTTATTATTGCTCGCTCTCTTAGCATTACAAATTAAGAGAATTACCTGTTATGCGTACGCTCTAAAGAGTATTGCGTCGACTTTAAATAATGCTGTTAAACGTTGTGTTATGAGCGAGAGTCTGTGTGTTATAGTTGCCATATAAACATTTTCAGAAAATCTTTTAAATTGTATATTTTTTAGAATATAATTGTTACAAACATATACCTTTAATAAAGAAATTCTAAAATTTTTGAAAAAAAAATATTTTAAACTTGGCCATTGCGACGACATTTCCGGTGACCCTTTGGAAAAATATGGCCCGCGTTTTAGTTAAAATCTTAACTAGAACTTGTACGAATGAAAATAACTGAAAATTGTATTTTTGGCAGACATTTTTACAAAAAAATTAAAATTTGAGAGAAAATTTCGCGACATTTTTTTTAAGTAGTTGTTATTAGAAAAAAAACTCTTTCTCCAAGTCTTCAAGAATTGTATCCCAAAGAGCTGTGTAAAAATCAGTTGAGTAGTTCTCGAGAAATTTTGCCAACCGACTTCAAAAACACAGTTTCGAGAAAAACTTTTTTAAAGATTTGAGTAACTAAAGAGCTAGCCTCGAGCGCACAAGTTCTTAAGGCTGTATTTCCGAAACTACTACTCGGATCAACTTGAGAACAATATTCTAGAGGCGTTGTAGCATTTAAAAACACAATTCAAAAATTCGATTTTTCGAAACCCGTAAAACCATGTAACCCCGCAAATTCATATAGTTACTTAGGAAAAATATTTTATTATAATATGTACCAAATATAAAGTATTTATTGTAACGGTCCTCCAAGATTTCGATACGGGTTCGATATTTTGAGTCTTCGTCGTCTTCAAAAAATGCGTTTGTATCTATCTAGACCTTGACGCTTATAACGGGTGATTTTTTTGAGGTTAGGATTTTCATGCATTAGTATTTGACAGATCACGTGGGATTTCAGACATGGTGTCAAAGAGAAAGATGCTCAGTATGCTTTGACATTTCATCATGAATAGACTTACTAACGAGCAACGCTTGCAAATCATTGAATTTTATTACCAAAATCAGTGTTCGGTTCGAAATGTGTTTCGCGCGCGTGTTTTGTTCAGCGATGAGGCTCATTTCTGGTTGAATGGCTACGTAAATAAGCAAAATTGCCGCATTTGGGGTGAAGAGCAACCAGAAGCCGTTCAAGAACTGCCCATGCATCCCGAAAAATGCACTGTTTGGTGTGGTTTGTACGCTGGTGGAATCATTGGACCGTATTTTTTCAAAGATGCTGTTGGACGCAACGTTACGGTGAATGGCGATCGCTATCGTTCGATGCTAACAAACTTTTTGTTGCCAAAAATGGAAGAACTGAACTTGGTTGACATGTGGTTTCAACAAGATGGCGCTACATGCCACACAGCTCGCGATTCTATGGCCATTTTGAGGGAAAACTTCGGACAACAATTCATCTCAAGAAATGGACCCGTAAGTTGGCCACCAAGATCATGCGATTTAACGCCTTTAGACTATTTTTTGTGGGGCTACGTCAAGTCTAAAGTCTACAGAAATAAGCCAGCAACTATTCCAGCTTTGGAAGACAACATTTCCGAAGAAATTCGGGCTATTCCGGCCGAAATGCTCGAAAAAGTTGCCCAAAATTGGACTTTCCGAATGGACCACCTAAGACGCAGCCGCGGTCAACATTTAAATGAAATTATCTTCAAAAAGTAAATGTCATGAACCAATCTAACGTTTCAAATAAAGAACCGATGAGATTTTGCAAATTTTATGCGTTTTTTTTTTTAAAAAAGTTATCAAGCTCTTAAAAAATCACCCTATAATTGAGTGTCATCATTTTTTCAGCGATCCACTTTTAGAGTCTTGGAAAGAGGACTCTAAAGCCAGTTCTGGTGAATACAGGGGTAGTGGACTAGTCTCTACGTAATCCCTGAATTTATTGATAATTAACGGGAGATGAATGAATTCATATTTTAGGTTTAATTCCCGGAAAAGGCAGGAATCACTGCAGTAGTACAGGGCCTCTTGTTCGCATCGTCGAATGTGGAATAAAATTTCTGGTGCAGAAACGATCAGCATGTTGGAGAAGGCCTTCGGTGATAATTGTTTGTTGCGAGCAAATGTTTTTTATTGGTACAAATTATTCAAAGAGGGCTGAGAAGGCGTTGACGAGGAACCACGTCCAGGACAGCCATTACCATCAACTGATAATCAACACGTCAGTAAAAGAAAGGAATAGATGCTTGTGAATCGACGATTAATAGACAGAGATCTTATTGGAATCGTTGGAATATCGGAAAGGTTGGTGAAAACCATTTTGTTGATCATTTGGACCTAAGAAAAGTGAAATCACGACTGTTTCCAAATTCACTAAATTTTTTCAAAAAACAGCGCTGCGTTAACGTCTGTGAAACACTACTTTCCGAGCACTAGGATGTCATGGAACGTATTATTACTGGCAATGAGTCTTGGATCTATACTTACGACCCCCAAGCAGACGATAAATCGGCCGATATTATAGCAAATGTCAGCCGAAGCCAAAAAATCACGTCAAAGCAGATCAAAAATCAAGCTTATGTCGACAGCTTTCTTCGATTATCGAGGTGTGGAATTCCTTCCGACCAGCCAATCTGTCAACAAGGAATACTATTTGAGTGTTATGCGTCGTTTGCGCGAAGCTATTCTTAAAATAGCCGGAATTATGGGCCGAAAACTCTTGGTTTTTGCACCACGATAATACACCGTGGTATACTACATTGCTCGCTCGTGAGTTTTTCGTAAAATTTGTGACCAATATCGCACCGCAACCACCGTATTCGCCTGATTTAGCTCCATGTGACTTTTGGCTATTCAGCAAACTCAAACGATCGCTCTGGGGAAACCGTTTTGAGACGAGTGAAGGCATTAATCGCTACTCGCATCCATTTTGAGACGAGTGAAGGCATTAATCGCTACTCGCATCCAGGAATTGACTTTAACAACTGTTTCGAGAATTGGAAAAGACGTTGACACAAGTAAATTAGGCCAAGGTGGATTTCTTTGAGGGGGACGACAGAGAGTTTGAAAAATAAAATAAAAATTTTAAATTTGTCAACAAAGGCTTACTATTTTTTGCTCATAGTACTTCGAAAACCTCGGAACAGTAGTGAGTACAGAGGTCGAAAATCAGCTGTTCAAGTAGGCTCAATCGGAAAACTATTTTTTAAACATTTGCTGACTGAAAAAAATATTTTAAATTATAACCTCAAAATTTTAAAACAATTAAAACAGTTCTTAATTATTAAAAATTAATTAATTAAAATTCTTAATTATTAAAATTTTTTGTAATACTAGGTTTGTCCTTTATATATTCGCTGCTTTTCTCCCACTTCTCTACATTTTCTCTAACCTATAACTCTCTGGCAACACGCAGCGCCTTTGAAATACTGTTATTGTTCTGCTCTTGCCATAATTGCTGTTGCTATATTTTTTTCCATTTTTCTCACTACTGTTAAAGTTTATGAAATTGCTGTTGCGCAGCTGATAAAAGAGTCGACGCCCAACGACGAAATGCTGCAAGAGACGACAGCGACAACAATCGAGAATCTTACTGCACAATGGACAATGACGTCGTTAATGCTGGCGTTGACCAACTGTCAGCGTCAATTATATACACATACACATTTACATGTATATATGTATATACTTTCATACAATATATCTATAGCACTGTGGGTGGTCCATAGCCTTCCATACGCTATCTTCCCAGTGTGTAGCGAAGAGTATACTTCATATTTTAATGGTTTGTTTACTTTTTTGTTTCGCTTTGTTTGCGCCCTTTAAAAGAATGGTTTATTCCAATTCTTGCGCACTGCCTTCATCCAGTGTGCAGTGTGGTCATAAGTATGCGTGTGCGGTGTTATTTACACTTCAAAGGAAGCTTAGCAAGCGACGGAAATGACAGTAGTCGTTAAAGTTGCGTAGCACAGTGTACACATATACACACACGTACTATATATGCATGTTGCGTGTAGCTTATTTGTATGTAAGGAAAACCTGTTGTGGGCGGTAGTGACACGGAAAAGTAAACGAGCGCGACGAGTGTACTAACAATAGCAAATAGTGTGTGTATACCGCTATGTTTACACACCACACAGTCGTAAGCGTTGAGCTCACTAATTATCTGCATTTAATGTAGATTTAACATTCAAAAGCAATAGAAGAATATCTGCAAATATTTGCAGTGTAAGTTGTAAGTACTCAAAATGATAAGGTCTGTAAATTTATTATCATTCGAAAGAGCATTCTTATTTTTGAAGATTATCTCTTTCAAATATTGGCCGCTGCTACGTTTCAGATGGTCCATTTGTTGGTCCAGCTTCGATGACTCGTTCGAGCATTTCGCCTGCTAACTGCTAAAAGACATGCTTTGCTCCAAGGCCTGAATCGGAGCGGCATTGTTCGCATAGACTTTAGACTTTATATATTCTCACAGTAAAAAGTCTTCCTCTTCCTCTGCTTCCCCCGGCGGGTACTGCGTCGAATTCTTTCAGAGCTGTAGTGTTTTCATCCATTCGGACAACATCCCCTAGCCAACGTAGCCGCTGTCTTTTAATACGCAGAACTATGTCAATGTCGTCGCATATCTCGTACATCTTATCGTTCCAGCGACTGCGATATTCGCCGTGGCCAACGCGCAAAGGACCATAAAACTTTCGCAGAACCTTTCTATCGAAAACTCGCAACGTCGACCTCATCAGTTGTTGTCATCGTCCAAGCCTCTACACCATATAGCAGAACGGGATTAATGAGCGACTTATAGAGTTTGGTTTTTGTTCGTCGAGAGAGGTCTTTGCTTCTCAATTGTCTACACAGTCCGAAGTAGCACCTGTGGCCAAAAGTTATCCTGCGTTGGATTTCCAGGTTGACATTATTGGTGGTGTTTCCGCTGGTTACAAGGCTTCTGGTTCGCTGAAGATAAGACTACCAAGATGTTTCAGCCTCACTCTTGCAAAGGCTGGACAATGGATAAGAAATTGTCTGGATGTCTTCATCCATCCTTATCTATACAATTTGGAGAACTTGCGTCCGTAAAGATTTTCAGCATATATGCAAGTTGAATAGTATCTAGTAAGAACCGCAACGGTTGGGGAAAAATGAACTTTGCTAAGGCCAAGTAGTTCGGTAGATCTCCTGCGTCCTACTCTAAGCCAAATTGATCTCGCAGTCTCGCAACAGCTAGTCGTCGAACAACATCTGATAAGCGCACGCGAAGTCTATTCGTCCAGTGCAAGAAGGCAAGATGACATGGATGATCTGGAACTCGGTCCCATTCCGATTTGAGCGGCGCAAGGTTGTCCCCTTTGGCTAACACATCTGATTCGCAGTTACCAACTATTCAGCTATGGCCAAGCAATCACACGAGTCTGATGATGAAATAGCTTGATGCTATTTTTAGTGAGGATAGAAACTTCTTCACGAGTTTTGAGTGCACAATTAGTGAGCTCAGCACGAAGTGAATGCTCATCTTTTTGAAAGAGGCTGACCTTTGTAGCAGTTCGTCTGCTGCCACTAAATAGCAATATGAAAAGCACTTCAGTGGTCCGGTAGTCTAAAGCTAAGATTGACAGAGTCCTCCTTATAGAAAATTGTCCGCCCAATCTTTCCTCCAAGTTTCGGTCGGTCATGTTTTGACGTGGCTTTTCGGCTTTGGCTCACCTTTGCCACGATATTCGACCGATTGATCGTCTGTTTGTGGGTTGTAAGCATAGCTCCAAGACTCATCGACAGTAGTACTTAGTACGTTTAATGATATCCCGGTAGTCGGAAAGCATTCCTGCACAGAAGTTAACGAGACGTTGCTTTTCGAAAAAGTTGAGTGATTTTGGTTCGTGCTTTCACTTTTCTTAGGAGCAAATGATCTTTCAAAATGGTTTTCGATATTGTAACGATGTTAGTAAGATTTCTGACTGTTTTGATGTGACATTTAGCACGGATGTCACTGACTGTCATAACAGCCTAGAAAAAAGTTCGACTAATGGGTTTTCGCGCGAAATTAAAAAACTCTCACTATTTTTTCCTCACAGTTGTATAGTATGTTCGGAAATCTTTTTTAAAATACTTGTTGGCGGGAGCCGTGTCACCAACGTTTTCTTGCGAATTTCTGCTTCATGAATTTTAAATATGGATTTATTTTATTTTTAGTTGTTTTTTAAAGCTTTCAGTGGAATAACTGTAAATAGTCGTGGGGTGTAGCAATACTGCATACCAGCATCGGAACTAACAGTATTTTGTTTTTGCCGCTTATTATGTATTTGGTTTTTGTTTTTTTTTTGTGATGATTAAAATCGCATGCCTGAATGAGTACTGAATGACTGCCCTGGCTAACGGGATTGTGGGTGAAAGTTAAGTGGCAAACAAGGCAGTAAATGAAAGTAAATAAGAAATAATATGAAAAAGTGTGTGTGCCCAAGTAATTGAGGTAAATTAAGAGACGCGCCTTGTATTTTTAAAGAATTTAAAGAGAACGAAATTTACTTGCTCAAATTAAGGTTGGTTTGGTGCTTGTTTGCGGGTTTAAATTCGAAATATGTTGAAATAAATCGTAAATTGAAGAAATATAAGTAATTGCTCTAACGATGTTGGCCGATTTTAAGTGTTTTTTAGTCTATTAGAAATCATTTGTAATTTTGGAAACTTTAAAGTTGAAAAATGGAGATATTTTGGGAATTTTTTAATTATTCCTCATGAAGACTATATTCATTTTGCCATAAAGTTTTTAACACCCAGAAGAAGCTGAAAATTTATACACGATTTTTTCTTCCTAAGATGCTGCTTATTTGTCTGAATCGCCGATACCGGGCCATTATAGCACATAGCTGCCATACAAACTGACCGATCATAATCAAGTTCTGGTATGGAAACATTTTTTATTTGACAAGATATTTTCATGAAATTTCGTACAGACTATTCACCAAGACAGCGCTACATTTTCTGAAGAAATTGTTCAGATCCGACTACTATAGCATATAGCTGCCATACAAACTGGACGATCATAATCAAGTCCCTGTGTGGGAAACTTTTTGACCTTAAGAGATGTGTTCATGAAATTCGGTACGGATTATTGTCCAAGACAGCGCTATAATCTCTGAAGAAATTGTTCCGATCAGACTGCTATAGCATATAGCTGCCATACAAACTGGCCGATCATAATCAAGTCCTTGTATGGGGAACTTTTTGATTTTAGGGGATATGTTCATGAAATTCCGTACGGATTATTGTCCAAGACAGCGCTACAATTTACAAAAAAATTGTTCCGCTATAGCACATAGCTGCCATACAAACTGGAAGATCATAATCAAGTCCTTGTATGGAAAACTTTTTATTTTCACAAGTTATCTTCATGAAAGTTGGTATGGATTATTGATCATGACAGCGCTACAATCTCCAAAGAAATTGTTCACATCCGACTACTATAGCATATAGCTGCCATACAAACTGGACGATCAAACTCAAGTCCTTGTTTGGAAAACTGGTTTATTCGACGGAATATCTACATGAAATTCGGTATGGATTATTGACCAGGACAGTGATACAATCTCCGAAGAAATTGTTCAGATCCGACTACTATAGCATATAGCTGCCATACAAACTGGGCGATCATAATAAAGTCCTTGTATGGGGAACTTTTTGATTTTAGGAGATATGTTCATGAAATTCGGTATGGATTATTGACCAAAACAGCGCTATAATCTCTGAAGAAATTGTTCCGATCAGACTGCTATAGCATATAGCTGCCATACAAACTTATCGATCAAACTCAAGTCCTTGTATGGAAAACTGGTTTATTTGACAAGATATTTTCATGAAATTCGATATGGATTATTGGTAATGACAGCGCGATAATCTCCACTGTAAACTAATAAACATATAGTTCAAATTGTGCGATATTTGTAATCCAATATTATAATAAAATTATAATGCAACGTTCAATTTTATATTTTTTAAAAATTAAAATATTGCCATAGTCAGATTTTCATATTACATATATTTAAGAAAAATATATCCCCTGCATACATAATTACTACAAATTAGCTCAGCTTTTTCGTGCCACTGTTCATGCGGTTCCTCATATAACAAGGTCAATAGGCAGTCGTGAAGGTGAAAGCTATCGGTGTACTTAATTAGGAAGAAAATCAAAATAATTGCGAACCTGCGCTTTGGTGAAGTGTTGACCTTTCTGCGAACGATGTGCATTAACAAGCAACGCAATTTTCAAGCACATACATACATACATGTACTCATGTATTTATTACTATACCATATATTGACAGTCTGTATTAACTTACGTTAACGTTACTCATACGCCGTGCTTGACATTGCGAAGTTGTAAATGCCATCCAAAATGAATGCCAAAATGTTTTAATGAGTAAACGAGTACATCAGTAATGTGGTGTGATCAAAATGAGCAAACAGAGAAACGGATATGGCTAAATCGAGTCAGCTCGTCACGCTGATCTTTTACATACAAGTATATACTTTATAGTCTTATACATACTTGTATGTATATACTTTTGCTTTTTAGACATTTCCTACAGCGTGTTATAGACTTCGTGGCAACTTAAGAAACCCTATTCAGATTAAACTTTTTTACATAAAACTAAACTTCTTCAGTAATCTAATTTTAATACGTCAAAAAGTTATAAATGCCCGCCACAAAACCCAAAACCCCAAACTTTTGTAGTCCTTACGAAGCACATTGTCTATAAGAAGCCGTAAGAAATACATCACTCAATAATGCCGGTGTTTTATATATGTATACTCGTATATATGTATATAAAAGTAACTGTGTGCTCGTGCGTGCTCACCCTTGCGTGTCACTGCACGGCGCTGCCAAACTGGCTGCAATAATCAAGGCATGGCGGTTAGCTAAATTTCAAAGCGCTTGCAAAATGCTTGTTTCCGATATCCTAAAGTGTGTGTGTGGTTGTTGGTGAGGCTGTTAAGGTTGCGTTGCGTGTCTTTTGTTGCTCATGTTGCCTGCTAATGGGCGTATAAGTGCGCAATCATAAGTTGAAACTTAGCTTGTAAACGTGTTGTTCAAGATTTTTTTTCGTTTGTGTTGTTTTTGTTATTTTCTGTTTTTGCTATTTTTGGTTTTTGTTCTTCCTTTTGACTTCAACAATATCATATTGACAATAACAGCGGTGATTGATGGCTGCTAAATTACTAAACAGCGGCTTTCAATTCAATTAGATGGGCTTGATTGATGGCTGGATTAGACATTGGAGGCTAGAGATTACAAAAATTTTGTATTTTGTTGTTAGGTAAATATGAAATTAAGTTAAATTTTTACTATGCTCTCGCACTATACATATACATATATATGTAGGTGCAGGTGCGACTGTCACACCTTGTTAAGCTGATGAGGGATAGCCTCGCACTTGAAATATGGAAGACCGCGATCAGTATACTCAAGGTAGGAAAAATTCTTTAGACCAATTGGTCTAACTTCCTTTTTACTAAGAAATATGGAAAAGCTCGTGAAATATGAAATAAGGTCAAAGGCGCTGAAAATTGCAGCCTTGCACGTGAACCAGCATCCTTACAAAACAGGCAGATCCCTTAATACTGCTCTGTACCAGTTAACTTCGGAGATAGACAGTTCGCTGGAAGGAGTGAAAGTAATCAAAAGCACCTTCGATGTCTAGGAAGGCGCACATTACTTTCTAGACATCGAAAGTGTTTTTGACAACACTTCACACAAGAACGTAGTCAAGGCAGTGGAGATAAGGAATGTGGCAGCTCCGATACGCATATGAATAGAGGCCGTACTGCGCACCAGATTAGCGGAAACCAAAGTAGGAGTTACCGGGATTCGTCTTGGCACAATAAGAGGCTGCCCACAGGGTGGAGTGCTATCCTTCCTGTTATGGAGCCTTGTTGTCGATCTACTAGTTTTGATGATATTGTTATTATAGTTAGAAATAAGTTCGAGGAAACTCTCTGCGACTCTCAACTCCTCTAAGACGACCATCGTCCTGTTTATGAGACGTAGGTCCCTGTCCGACCTCTGGAACCTAGCCCTTGGTGGCTGATAGGCAGAGATGACCGACATGATCAAATATCTTGATCTCACGCTGGATTCCATTCTGCGGTGGAATGAGCATACTCAGCAGGCCATGGTCAAAGCGACTAACGTACTATTGGTGTGCTGGTAAATTCTGGGGTGCACGTCAATGACTGTTAGGTGGCAGGGCTCCTACGATCGAAGCTGCGATGACAGGCATGAATCTGCATGTCTGGTGCAATGCGTACAAGTCCGACGGCAGCACTTGAAGTCATGCTTCAGCTCACGCCACTTCACCAAGTAATCGGTCAGGTAGCCAAGCAGACACTGCTTCAAATGACAGCAGAAGGGAGTGACAGATGTAAAGTAATCTCATCCCAGCGGATGAAAAAATAAAGTTGTGTATTACCATTGGCTCTTCTCACAAGAGACAGCATTACAAAAGAGTAAACTTCACCAGGAAGTTCAAGGTTACCTTTAGCAGCAAGGCTGAATGGAATGATTCCACACTTTAGCCCCTGCTTAGGGGTAGTAAAATCAAATGGTTCACCGACGGTTCGAAGACGTCGGAGGGAATTGGCAGGAGTCGCAGGATTACGCAACTATCCATACCTGTAGTACACTGACGGCTCGTAAACATCTGAGAGAATTGGTGCAATAGTCGCAGGAACACGCACCAAACTCTCCATACATATGTAACTTTTTCCGAGCATTTTTCAGACAGAAGTCTTTGCGATAAGTTGGTACGTAAGATAAACCTCCATCGCAATTATCGCAACGACCGTATAACCATACTAAGCGATAGTCAAGCGGCACTCAAAGCAGTCTCTTCCGATGAGAGCAAATCGCTACTGATGAAAAAGTTTAGAGAACGGCTGAATGGAACGTAACCAAGTGCACCTCATCTGGGTGCCCGATCACAAAGGTATAGCCGGGAATAAACTGGCGCCCGCTTCACAGCATCCACTAACATGGTAGAACCTGAATTCTTCATCGAAGTAGGTCCTCATACCATAAAGAAGCTCCGCAGAAGTAGTAGGCAGAGGGAGGTATTGGCAACAACTTCAAGGCATGCGCCTTGTCAAGATGTTAGTGGGGGATTATAACTTCAGCAGGGACTACATAGCAGTCTACAGACGCAGAATAAAGGACCTGGGTTCCATGTTTCCATATAGGAATCACATCGCCTCACTAGCCCCTAGCAGTATATTGGACTTTATCAATATGCTGGGGATAGGTAAGTCTTTGTGATTTACGAGAGAACTTGGGTCGCAGTGTAATCCTCCTATATTTATCAATCCATCTACTCTCTCAACACTACTCTATCTATCTACTCTCGCAACATGTTGCCAGATACATTATTTTATATTTTCCATACTTTGTAATGCCTTATCAAAAGAAGCGTGTAACTTAACCTCACAAAGATATCTCTTTCCCCCTTTGACTATAATAAATTCCACACATATACTTATATATGGATTTTGTCTCCACATGACTCTGCAGAAAGTTTCTTTCTTCTACAAAAAGTATATTATCATATACCATTCACCCATACATATAGGAATGCTTCGGGTGTTACTGTGTGCGTCTATATTACAAATAGTTGGCCCGAAGGCGGAAACGTGTTGATATGCTTCTAAGCAGTAGGTGGCTGCTGGAAATTGAAAATTTGCGAAAAAATAGCTGCAGCGTACAAAGTAACCATGTAAAGCGAAAAAAAAACAACTCAGAAGTGTTTTGTAAAATGCCAAACAATTGCCAAAAGGTTACAGGAAATGTGCCAAAGCAAGCTGGCAAAATAGCAAGCAAGCGGGTTCGAAAGGATGCCATTGTTAATGCAGTGTTTGGTTGCTAAACGTCAAAGCGGAATTTCTTTTAGCTATTGATATGCCTTTTGCTGCTACAAATCGTGTGGAAAATTAAAATGGATACCATGATAATAGACAAAGGACGGAAAAATGCCACTAAATTGAACTGCTAAGGAATGAGGCCAATTTTGAGGCATGTTTAGATAGGAAAGAGTGTAAATAAGGCTAGCATGATACTAAATTTAAATAAAAATTTAAATAAAAGGTAGTTTGCCAACGTATATTGTGATATAGTTTTTCATCATATACTGTATTTATACATAAAGGGTGGTCCTTTACGATCACTTCTATACTTAAAAAAATACACAGAAGCACATTCAAGAGAATATTGTTTGGCATTTATTTTTTGAAGATTATCTCTTTTATATGTTAGCTATAGCTAGGTCTTAAATGGTTCATTCGCTGAGTATAATTTTCTATGACTCGCTCGAGCATATCGACCGGTAACACGCGTGATGTTTTGCTAAAAGGCCGGAATGGAAAAGCGATTGTCCATATAGACTTTGAACTTAACATATCCCAACAGAAAAGAGTCTAACTTTTATCACACGATTTTGATGGCCAATCGAGCGGCCCAAAACGTGAAATCAATTATCTGCTCACCTTATTTTCTCAATAAATCCTTTGATTGATGCGATGTGTGGGAATTGGCGCTGCCTTGTTGAAACCAGATGTGGCCGAGATCACGAGCTTCAATATCATGTCTCAAATAGTCGATTAACATGGCGCAATAACGGTCGCCATTGAATGTTAGGTTCTCGCCGGCATTATTTTTGAAGAAATATGAACCGCTGATTCCCACGGCCCACAAACCACATCAAACAGTTGCTTTTTCTAGATGAAATGGAAGCTCTTGAATCTCTTCCGGTTGCTCTTTGTCCCAAATGTGACAATTCTGCTTGTTTACATACCCATTGAGCCGAAAAGCGGCCTCATAGCTGAACAAAATTTGGCTCGAAAACGTCGGATCTTCTTGGAACTTTTCAAGAGCCTATAGTACAAAGCGATGTCGTTTGGGAACGTCGAGCGGATTCCGTTCTTGCACAAGGTGTAAACAAAAATATAATGAGAACTTGACACGACAAACGCGTGTTCTGTCAGAAATAGGGTTTGTCCGGAAAGTAATAGGAAAGTTGTCGTGGTGCAACTTTCAATCGGCTTCGATGTCTTCACGGACCCGATTGAGTCTTCTTTCATTCACTTCCACGTAAAACTTGGCGTTAACGCTTTGTCCAGGAGGAAACAATTCATAGTAGACGATGTCTTTGTTGCCAAACTAGAGGACCCGCTTACGTCTTACTGTGGCTGATACATAGGTAGTACTACTAATACCATCTATATGATTTCTATTAGTTAGATTATAAGTATTAGTTAAGGAATAATCGAATTTTTGATGAAGCAACAAAAATGAATCAAAAAGCATTTCGTGCGTTAAGAAAGAATTAGTTTTTGGGGTAAAGAAACTATTGAATTTGGGCTGTGCATCAGTGAAATCAATCGAGTCCAATCGATTGTAAGCCTGGTGGACTGCATATTAAGAAACGATTCTTAAGCGTGGAAAGACAAAAAAATCGGCTGGCAAGGTTATGGCATCAGTCTTTTGGGATGCCCGTGGTATATTATTCATCGAATGATAAATGAACGAGTTTTAATTCATTGCATTGTGTATTTGATTGCAGTTCTATTCTACCATTCCCAATATTTAGCAATTTTATTATTTTTCAGGAAGGATCAGTTTGAAATTGTACGCATATACATATGTATTCATCATTCCCGTTTAAATATTGCATTGCTCTGTGCAATGCTTCGAAAAGATTTCTGTATATCTCAAATTTTTTATCAACACTTCAGTTATGCCGCTATTTTTTATGCCAGACCTTTTGAAATTTTAAATTGCCTGTCAAGATACCCCCTCCAATAGTTATATATAATACCTTGAATATTGGATACTGCGATGGTAGCGCCATCTATCGGTCAAACATTCCAAAATTAATAATTGATTAAAAATGAAAAAATAATTTAAAAAACATTTTCCAGTGGACCAAATTGTAAATCTAAACCATTCTCGAATCTCCTTGAACATACACACAAAATTTCATCAAAATCGGTCCATCCGTTTAGGAGCAGTTCAAATGCAAACACACGGTATATAATAAAACTTTTTTTAAAATTATTTTCAGGGTATAAAAATATAATTCAAACGATTTAAAAAAGTTAAAAATTTTAGGTTTTTTGTAAGTTTAGTACTTATTGCACTGCGCTCGAATACATAAGCGTATATTGCATTTAACAGACAATCGATGAACATCTTCCAACAAAAACTTGCAGAATTACCAAACATAATTACGCTGCTGCCTTTCACAGCTCGTTTACCGCAACCGCACTGTGTGGCTTTTACCCTTTATGATAGCAAAAACAAATATTTTCTTTCAATTAAATTTTCACCTTCAACATTGTGTGTGTGTGTGTGTGTGAACTCGAGGCTGCACTCAAATATCCAAATTTCACTTAACTGTCCTCCAATTAAAACAGGCGCTCACAGGTTTGTATTGACGCTAATGGCGTGGCATGTACTTAGATATACATACTTATATGAATGTTAGTATGTATTTATGTGTGTATGAGAATGTATTTATGTGTGTATGTGAAAGTATTTGTGTGTGTATGTGAAAATGTATTTATGTTTGTATGTAAGCGTTTACTCCCGCAGTTAATCAAATTAATTTAGCAAAAGCGCTTGGCAGTTTTTATTTGCGGCCATTGCTTGGTTAGACTCACTGTTTAAAGTCCATCAACCAAGAGTAATGATGACTGTCGTAAACCCATTAGAGCAGTAACGAGAGAAAAAAAAAGAATCAAATCAAATTGCCAATATATTTAAAACTATTTTTTATGAAGTATACATACATATACATATATATTTATACAGTTATCTGCGTATAGTTTACCAAGAGACGGCTACAAAAACACACGCTTTGTAATTGAACTCCTGCGCAGAACTTTTAAAAGCATTTACGGTAATTGAATTGATATCAGCGCGAAAAGTTTGTTTATTCCGTTCAATTGCCACAACATTTTCACTCGTGCAACAAAAACAATGCAATTGAATTACAAGTATATTGCATGAGGTGTTGTAATCTGGCACATGAGCGTATTGACGGCTCAATTTGCTTTGGCATGGCGAGTAATTAAATCTGTTTTCACATAAGTTTTTTTATTCAAGCAATTATCAGCGATAAATTCGCACGTTCTCATCAAAAGTTTTTAATTAATTCATGCTTTTAATCCTATGACATTGACTGCAGAGTTTTTTCACAACACTTGTCCGTTGGCTTTGTGTGATTTTTTCACTATCGCAACATGTTGCTGCAGAGCATGTTGCTGGAATATAAAGACAAGATATTATAAAGGCGATATTAAAATATCTTTAAATATTAAAATATCTTTAACTCCAATAAAAACAGTTCAATCCCCTAGATACCGGTTCTTTAAGTTGACTTTTGATCGAAAATTTCGGTCAATGTGTGATCTATAACTACATAACTGAAAAGAAAAGATAATACTTCTTTTATAATGATATGTTTGCATGTCAAAAATGGGTTGAAGCGAACCAATACTTCCCTTAGACCCCATACGAGGTTTGAGGTTTGACAATTAAGTAATGAGACTGATTTTATTGCCGCGCTTGTGGTAAACCTGTGACCCTTTCTCTTCTTCCGGCATCCCTCCCCTCTCCATTGATATATGTACCATCGCTCTAGCTTGTCTAGTTCGCCTGCTGCGTCCAGTTGAGTAGACGTGTGTTTGTAGTGCTCGTCACGAAAATGGAAAAACGAAATCAAGAGCAACGTCGCAGAAGACTGTTTGGAACAAGTGGAAAACGATGCCACGCTGCTTGATCGAGTTATTACAGGCGATGAGAGCTGGTTTTTCCAATACGACCCGGAAACCAAACGCCAAAGCTCACAATGGTTGTCTCCGCGCGCGCCCCGTCCGAGAAAAGCTCGCAAGAGCAAGTTAAAGGTGACAACGATGGTTATTGCCTTTTTTGATAGCCGTGGAATCGTCCACAAAGAACTCGTTCCACCGGGGAAAAGTGTGAATCAAGTCTACTATTGCCAAGTACTTGAAAGATTGCGAAAACGAGTCAACAGGATGCGCCCAGACATCGCTCGTAACTGGATCCTTCATCACGACAACGCGCCGTGCCACACCGCCCTCAGCGTGTCCCAGTACTTGGCCTCTAAAAGGATCGCCGTGTTGCAACAGCCGCCTTATTCGCCCGACATGTCACCCTGTGACTTTTTTTCTGTTTCCTAAAACAAAATCGGTGGTCAAAGGAACCCATTTTGAGTCGAATACGGACATCCAGGCGGCCTCGCGGGTACTCGCGGACATCCCAGTCGAAGCGTTCCAGAAATGTTACGAAGCATGGAAAACGCGCTGGAATCGCTGTATAGCTGCCCAAGGGGACTACTTTGAAGGGGATGGCAGAGTTGTAGAATAATTCTCAAATATACGGTTTTTATGGAATCAGTCTCATTACTTAATTGTCATACCTCGTATATTTAATAAAAAGATTTTCGAAATTCGCGGTGACTTCGTAAATCATATATGGGCCAATATATGAGTTATCCCAATGAAAATAAGAGATCGTGTTTTATTTATAACAGTGTATCTATGTGTCTAAAATAGACAAATTTGAGTGAAAACTTAGTCTAGCCCCTAACATTCGCCTGATTTTAGTCTATATGATTGGTTTCACACCTTAAAATATTTCCCCAGCTTTGATTTTTGGCACTTGTTACGAATAGCTTCACGAAAACGACGCATAACACTCAAATAGTATTCCCTGTTGACAGTTTCGCCGGTCGAAAGGAATGCGGAGTGCCGTACATCTCGATAATCGGAGAAAACTTCCAACATAACCTCGATTTTAGACCCGCTTTGACGTGGTTTTTCGGCTTTGGCTCACCTTTGACACGATATTTGGCCGATTGATTGTCTCTTTTCGGATCGTAAGCATAGATCTAAGACTTATCGTTAGTAATAATACATTTCTTAATATCCTGGTAGTCGGAAAGCATTGTTTTATAGACGTTTTCGCGACGTTGGTTTTCGAAAAAATTTATTTATGATTTTGGAACCAATCATGAAATAGTTTTCACTAATCCTTCCAGTAAAGAAGAAGAATCCTTCCGATATTCCAACTATGCCAGCAAGATCTCTGACTGTTAATCGTCGTTTGGATGAAGCTACTAATGTTCGATATGCTTTTTGTAGACATCCATTCAAGATTTGATGCTTGATGGATTCCAAGTGTTCTGTGTCGGATCTGCGATAGGGCTGGGCATACACAGAGAAAGTGGAAAATTGTTTCCTTATTCCTTACTAGCCTCAGCAGATGTTTTGAACGCATCTTCTTCAAATGGCCAATGCTCTGTTATGGTAGCAGTTAGTCTGAAGATACTTTTTCTGGACCTATTTAATATGTCGTTAGTCCTTTTCTTGTCATATTTTAGTCTTATCTTTTTAGTTATATTGCATTTTGTTGTATTTTTCCAGCTTTTGTGTGCTAATTGTTGAATTGAGGTCTGTATATCGAGGTTTATCCTGATCGATCTTAGCGGTCTTGGTATTAACTCTAACTCGTATTCGTTTCGAAAAGCTCCAACCTTTGCTAAGTCATCTGCTTTTTCGTTGCCGAAAATGTTCCTGTGGCCGGGAACCCAGATTAAGTCGAAGTCTAGCTTGTCTTCTAGTGAGCTTGCTGTTAAGGACTTTGCCGAAATTAGTCATGTGCGACGACAAGGCCAGGAGTGCCGCCTGGCAATCGGTGTTTATTATTGTTTTTTGTATCTTCTCATAGTCATCAATAGAGCTTCGCAGGCCTTCTCTATGCTCAATACTTCCGCTTGGAAGATGCTTGCCGAATTCGGTAGACGCATAGAGAGAGAAAATGTTTACTTTTTATTTCTCTTGAAAATCATACAAGTATGTCTAAAAAAAACCCTTCACAAGTAACTTTTAAGTTTCCGCTAAATCAAATTGCCATTACAGCTCTTTGTAACGTTGCCCGACAGCCAAACATTGTGTGTGTCTCCTTCAAAGAAAAACTACGACATTTTCATTGCTTTCTGCTTTCTGCTCTCTCCGCCGTTGCCAATCAATCAATTTCGCCAGCAATTCGAGCGCATAGTCCGCCCATTTCGCTTGAAGTTCTTTGCCACTTACGACTTTTCGCTGATGGACTTGTTCGTTAGCTACCTGAACAAGAAAGTATTAGCGAAGCAAGCTTTTGCTTTCATTGCCATTTTGTTTTTGTTTTTTGAAAACTTGTATGCTTCAACTGTCATTCAAGTCGCATTTCCTGTTGCATGCACCCGCGCGCACCTACACAGCGTGCACTTGCAACAGCACTTATGTTGCTTGTTTTGATTCCATTTAGTTTTTGTTTATTGTTGTTGCGTTATCCACGAGCTACTTCAACTATTTTCCCGTTGTTTTGATTAACCTTGTTTGTTATTGTTATGGTTGTTGATTGTTTTTGTTTTTGTTGTTGTGCACATGCTCGTTATAATTGAATTGCTTTCAACGGCACTTAGCGCAGTTTCCGTTGTTCACCGAACTTGCCATTAAGTCACCAGTCGCGCTCGCCTTGGACAAACGGCCGACAAAATGCGTTTTAATGCCAGCTATTGTTGTTGTCTTTGTAACCAGATTCCTATATATATAACTATATATGTATATAAAGAGAGGGAGTGAGACGTGCTTTGATCGGCAAGCGCATTAACAAACATAAATTAAGCACAACAACGACAAAACTAATTAAAATCAAATAGCTGCTGCTGCAAGTATACAAACTTAGTTTATAAGCAATAACAGAAACAAAAACAAAAACGAAAACAAACAAAAAGCTGCAATCCTGCACTGCTCAGCTGCAATTTTTGTCATTATGTGCGTAAATCCGTTTCTTCTTCGGCTTAATGCCGACCAAGCTGATTAGACCAACGCCTTGGCATTTGCGTCACTCCCCGCTGAGTTTAGCTCGCTTGCTCATTGCTTTGCTTGCTGTTGTTGTTATTGCTTATGCCACTCATTTATTGGCTGCTTATTGTGGTCAACCCGCACTCTGCACTACCAACTATTATATGGCAGTAATTTGTCACCATATTGACAGTCATGAGCAACCATATTGCCGTCCGTTAATTGGATACCTCCGGTTGTAGGTTCCTCAGCACATTTTCTTGCTCTTTGCACGTTATTAAATTCTTCTAGTTTTAATTTGTCCATTCTTGTTTAAAAGCCTTAAGCAATGGTAGTTGGTGCTTTAAGGGCTTAAGCCTGTGGTGATTAACTTTTTTTTGCGCACACTTTTTGGGAAATGAAATCGGGCTCTTCGAATACTTCACCTGCATATAACAGGTTTTTCAATAGGGGCGCTACAAAAGTAGACCGTTAGGGGTAGCAAATAATGCCATATTTTTGTCCGCTCTTTTGACATTTCTTTACAGAAAGGTTTGCCATTTAATCATAGAAAGATATGCGATCAAACAATGCATCGAAATTTTTAAAATTTACTACCGAAATTCGTAGTCAGTGGCCTCAACTGTAAGAGCATTACATCCAATTTATGGACGTCATAATCGTCCTGTCAAATCAACAATTAAGCGTCTAGTGGAAAAATTTGAATCCACAGTACAAAACGTTCCCGTGCCAGTGAGACAAAGAAGTGAACGTAGTGTCGAGAATATTGCTGTCGCTAGCGCATCAGTTGAGGAAGACCCAAATCAGTCTCTACGTACGTGTGCATGTAGTTATCAAGCGTTGGGCAACTCTGTGACGTCGTTGTGGCGAATTTTTCGAAAAAATCTTGGCCTACGTCCTTACAAGATTAATTCGACCCAAAAACTCAAGCCGTTTGACCACCAGAATCGTAGTATGTTCGTGAATTGAGCTGAGCAACAACTTGAAATCGTTCGGGATTTTCATCGAAAAACCATCTTCAGCGGTCCAACGCAGTCCATGAGTCTACCATTGCATCCCGAAACAATACGGTTTGGTGCGGTTTATAAGTTAGTGGCATCATTGGGCCATACTTCTTTCGTGATGATCAAGACCGGCACATTACTATGAACACTGAAATGCGAATCGCTACCGCTCAATGATAACCCAATAATTTTGACCCGAATTTGACGATCTCGACTTGGAAAATATGTGGTTTCAATAGGACAGTGTCACAAGCCACAGAGTGAATGTCGTGTTATCTTACGAAATAGCCCAAGTCAATTGGCCGCCTTGGTCGTGCTATTTGACGCCGTTATACTACTTGCTGTGGGGCTACGTCAAGTCTGTGGTCTATGCGAATAAGCCAGCGACGATTGCTGAACTTCGAGCTGTTATTTATTCCGGTACCTACAAGTTTTAGATAACAGAATGTTAGAGGGGGGCCTTTCTGTAAGGAGCTCTCCATCAATCTTAGCTTTAGACTACTGGACCACTGTAGTGGCTGCTATTAAGGTAGCGGTAGACGAGTTTTCAGGAAGTACAGCCTTTTTCAGGGAGTTGAGCTTTCACTCCGACAGCAAAGCGGCAATACTAGCGCTGAGTCGCTAACCATAACATAGTTAAGGAGTGGCTGTCATCTCCAGAAATAACATTAAAATGCTTTATCATCAGACTCAATTGCCGGCCTAGTCATAGCGGTATCCTGAAATGACGCCATTCCCCTTTAGTTGTCAAATTTGTATGGAGGAGAGTGAGGTGGAAATATCCAGGCACATTCTTCTCCATTTTCCAGCCTTTGCAAAACTGTGGCTGACACATCTTGGTGGTCTTATCTTCGGCGAACCAGAAGACTTAGCCGAAACTGAGATTATCCATCTCAACATATTTATGACAGGCTCAAAGCGCTTTGTCTAGTAGTAACGATCTTATGATCTATTATATAGAAGTGTTAGATACCACAACGGACTGGCTTTCTAAGCTTAACTAAGATCGCTTTTGGATCGTCCTCTCAATCCAACCTAACACCAACCGGGTTTGCAGCAAAAACTGCAGCTACTGATTTTGCGCCCCTCCTGCATGACTCTTAAAACAAATCTGGATTAAAACTGAAATTTGTCAAGTCAATGTCTGCATACCACAAGGAAGTGTGTTCGAACACAAATAAATCTTTGCTTATTCTTATTACTTTCCGTCACTCACACAAATCGATTTGCTTCCTCGTCAATTAATTCATATTAACTAACTGTTGTTTTGTTAACAGTAACTAGCTTTGAAAGTGTGTATGGAGGAGGGAAACAAAGCGCTTACTTCCAAAAGCCGTTGCAGCCTTGCAACCAATTTCTACAACCGCTAACTACAATAAATCCACTCTCAACTGAAAATTAAACGCCAACCAAGTAAAAGGGTGAATAATACGCACCAAACTCGGCGGCAGTGTTATTTTAATGAGATTTTATGTAAATTAGTTGTTGCGCATAAATTATTCGAGCGCCTCGCATTGCAGTTTGCCGATTGTTCCATGATATATACACAGCCTTACTGGGCACAACTTCACTCGCTGCGAAATTCGAAATTTCCATCTAACAAATTTTCATTACATTGCCGGTTTTTAACCATAGAGAGCGGCTGCTTTGAATTTTATAACTTTGCAAAGTTGTTGTGAATTGCTTTTGCGCAGCGGTTGCATGTGTTGCGGGCACCGTGGCAGCCATGGAGAGCAAGGTGTGAATGCTTGATGGCCGAAAGTGATGCATTATACAATATTGCTTGCATATGAAAATATTTGCTTATACAAATTGTTAAAATCGTACGTATGCACACTTCTGAGGATATGTGAGTACATACGAGGGCGGTCCAAAATGTGCTTAGCCTTTGATTTAAGAAAAACCTTATTCTTTATGGAGTAGGCACCGCTTAAACGGTTATAGCCGAGTTTACAACAGCGCGCCGTTCTTGCTTTTCGCGGCTTGTGCCATTGGAGATTCCAAGTGAAGCCAGGCCCTTCTAATTAGCCTTAGATTTGTGTTTGGTCATGGTCGCACGTCGGTTTTTGATTAGCCAAGTCCAAGTTCGCCAAACACCATTCCCTCGAAGATAAACGTGCAGTTTTCGGAAAAGGAAGGGAAATCAAAGATCGGATCGGTGACTCTTCTATTTTCACAGAGACTGTCAAAAGATAGTTTTCGAGTTTCACTTAGTTACGAAGTTCAAGTTCACCGAAAGTCATTCGTACAAGAACCACGTGACGAAATTCCATATTCTCGTGCTGTCAGATCACCGATTGAAGTTACGCGATATAGAAGTGGGGCAGGTACATACATATCCCAAAACCTCGCCTGGGTCATGTCCCACTGACCCATGATATAAGGCATGAAAGAGCTGTCGTCGAAAAGAGCGTCGTCGAAAGATCACTTCTCAGCAGGGTTTAACGCCATTTAACGCAATACTAAGGTGTCCTAGTGTTCTTATGGGACTAACGACGGAACCTGGATTCACTGGAACACGCCAGGGATCAAGCTATGGTATAAAAGTGGACTTCACTCGACGCACCTGCTTCGAGTAACTTCGGCGAAAGATCTTTTAACGGCTTTAAAGAAGCCTTAGTGCTCTTTTGGGACTAACGACGAAACATGGATTCACGGAACACACCAGGGATCAAACTATAGTATAATAGTGGACTTCATTTAGTGAACTTGCTTCCAATAACTTCGACGAAAGATCTTTTAACGGCTGGAATTAAAATCGGCTAACTGAAAAAGTGCAAAACGCTAAAACTTATGGCAACTAAAAGATATCAGAGACCAAGGAATTATCAAAATAATGAACTTCACTCGATGAATCGGCTTCGAGAAATACAAAGACTGTCCTTTACGCTGGAAAAATCATGGTCGCTGGTTTCTGTTATTCAAAAGGTGTGATCTAAATCTTCTCCTTGGAGAAGTGCAAAACGCTCAAAGTATATAACCACTGAAACATACCAGAGGCCAAGGATTGGCAAAATAATGGATTTCATTCGGTGAACCTGCTTCGAGTAAGGCTAAAACAGTTCTATAAGGTGGAAATATTACGGTCGCTGTTTTTTGGGATTCACAAGGTGTGATCAAAGTCGACTACCTAGAGAAGTGAATATATCCATTGAGACCAGCGACCAAGGAATAGTCAAATTAATGGACTTAATTCTGTGAATCTGCTTCGAAAAAGACGAAGATTGTCCTATAAGCCAAAAAGATGATGACCATCGTTTTCAAAGATACACTAGATGTGATCTTAACCGGCAATCTTGAGACTGCTTCGATCTCAAATTGCAAAAAAATGTTCGATCAGTGAAAAAGAAATTGTTTTCTATCATGAAAATTCATCGGATCACAATTTCCGATGTTGTTGCAGTCAATTTAGTCGAATACGAAGTACTTTCAGAAACCTAGAATCTCTATATTATCCACTTTTGAGAACTTAATTTCCAGCTTAAGCCTCGTATTTTTTGTTTTCAAACTTGAAAAATTCGCTGGCCGCTGGATAAGTTGTCAGACTCGGACAATTTTTCGTTCCCCCTTTCTAGGCTAAGTACTTACCGAACCTCGTACATATGTATGTATGTATAATAAAAGTTCCGTACCATAAGCCGAGCGTAATTGCGACTCCGTCAACGAAGCGCTGCAACTAGTTGAAGTAGTTTCGCTTCACAAAAATTTTCCAAGCTTACAAAACTCTCAGTGCTTCTTCAAATTGTTTTCGGCGCTGCTCTGTGCATGGCATTTACGCCGCAATAATATATTTACAAGCATTTCACAGTTTTGTAGTTAAGCTGCTTTGCTGTAAAATGAATTACGAGTTGCTTGATGGCATGAAACTTAACAAATTTACACCAAATTTCTATGGTTTTCATCGTTTTATTGTTCTAATGACTAACTTTTCGCTTACCATGTCGAACGACATGCTGTGGCACCCTGCAAATTGTGCTTTATTGCTTCATTTTGCACTTAAAGTTTTAACGTGTTGTTAAATCCACTCCCTGTGGATTTTTATTAAATATGCTGCCATAAGTGCATTGTAGAGTGCGCTGTAGCTGGTCCAAATTGTTTGGAAGCGTTCAACGGAAAATATTGACGGTCGAACAAAATGTCATTCTACTGCTTAATTGGATTCGCGACATGAGGTTTTCAACCGAACTGAATCGAGGTAACAAATTTGTTCGGAGCGACCTCGAACCATAAACGACAGTGACTTAAGTGATAGTAGAAAATAATTAATGGGATTTCCTGCATCATCTGTATCATGTTCAGTGCTACTGAAATATTGAATGAGTTTAGCGTGGAGTGACTTTACTGTTCGATTTTGGAAAAGTGCATAGGTGTTTAACTTGCTACAGTATCTAGAATGAAGTTGCGCAAGGATCACTTTAGAAACACGGGACAACCTGAGATCTTCAAGTGCAATATTTGATGATTTGACTTCAAGTACGCCATTCACTGAAAGTTACTCGGTGAAAGTGTTTATGAGTCCACTGTGAATGCCGGTAGCAAGTGACTAAAGTTAGTTATGTTCAAAGTATGGTCGTCGTATGGTGTTCGATATCGCCAACGTATTTAAGAATATTGCACCTTAAGTCTTAGTGCTGTTGACAGTCAAAAATCTACTGCGATATTGAGATACAGACTTTGATTTTCTTTACCATCTAAATCATAGTATAGACAATGCATGAGTTTCTTAATGTCGATCACGTTTTCGGGTGTCAGATGTAGACGATTCTTGGCAATCTCGTCCACTATTTCATTGCATTCGATGCCTTTTTAACCTAACAACCAGTAGAAGTGAAGTTGCTTGCTTCTGGCAACACTTTCCATTGTTGTCTTGTTTCCCAAGAGTCTTCTGGCCGATATGCGATACGTACTGTCTTGATTGCTGCTTGCCTGTCTACGTAGATGTTGACTCTCCAATTGTTGTAGTTGCATTAAAGGCCAGCTCCGCGGCTATCGGAATAGCAAAGACTTCAGCTTGCAATATCTGCAGTGATCCGTTGACTTAAAGGTTGCCTTATGTCAAACTCTGGACAGTATATTCTCACACCAACTCCAACGTCCATTTTCGAGTCATTCGTGTAAATGTTTAGAGTGTTCACCTAGACCTAGACCTTTGGGCCAACCATTTTTTTCTATGTTGACTTTGAGAAGGTTTACTTTTGAAAAGTGGGATCATGTAGTCGGTGCTTGCCAAACCGCCATTACCCACCGAGCTATGTCCGAAGGTTCTATATATAAATTTTCTTGCAGCCAGTAGTCGTCCCTGCGATTTTGCTGCACAGTTTTCAGCAAAGAGGTCTATAGATGAGGTTTAGTACTATTTTAAGAGCCGCCGTTGGAGTTGTTCTTAACGCTTCCGTTATGCACAGCGCAGCGAGCCTCTGAACTCTTTCCATTGAGAGAGAGTTGTGTTCCATTTACAGAAAGGAACCTCCATAGAAGAATTTCGTGCTTTTTTGTGAACACAAGGAGATCAGTTTTCTCCGGGTTCAACCTCAGACTCGCTTGGGATGCTCGATTTTCGACTGTATTGAGAATGGTGATCATAATACTGCTAATGAACTGTAGAAACCTACCCGTTATTAAGACGGCAATGTCGTTCCCATAAGCCTTCATTTTAGGGGTTTTGCCGTCTGAGTTCCTTAGCAGTTTATTCACCACTCAAGTCCATAGAAGCGGAGATAGTATTCCCCCTTGCAGAGTACTTCTACAGACTTCCTCTCTCTCTCTCACTCTGCTCATATCTCCAACGTTGTATAACAGAATCAACTCTTATTGACTGGATGCCATTCGGATTAGACTCCGTAGAGACCTTGCTGAATGTTTCAGAAATGTCCAGGAATGCTCCAAGAGCGTATTCTTTATATTCAAAGCCAATGTTACATAGAAATATGTTAAGGTATGCAAGCCAATATATGTACATACAAACAAACTCATGAGTATGTGACACAGGGTGCCACAAAAACCACTAAATTGATAGAGAAATACATTATTTTACTTTTGTTCAAAGCAATTTACATAACTCTGAATTTTGATGAATACTAAAGTGAATTAAATATAAATAATGAATTTGCCACCAGCTCCAATGGTGCTGGATGTGTAATTCACACATACAGCAAACACACTCGAGAATTTAACCTAAAAAAATAAGCTGCATTCCCATAAAAATTAAACAGCTTTTAATTCCGCAACAATGGCCATAACAACTTTCTGTGCAATGTGAAACCATTCACTTGTTTAAACAGCAGAGCGGTGAGGGGCTTTTATATATACCTATACTCCCTCACTCTGCCATATATTCATATACACGCTTAGCATTAATCCATGAAGTACCAGCGCTCCACTTTGGCATAAATAAATACGCAAATGATTTCATTTCAATTGTGCAAAGCAAATATAATATACATACATACTTTTATTTATATATGTATATAATATAAAAGTAATTACGAGTATGAGCTTTTATATTTGCTAAGAGTTCCATTTTATATAAGCATTTAAACCTTGCTTTCTTTATTTGCATGCTAGGATTTTTAATTATACTCATTGAGAGAGTTTTGAATGTAGTAAAATAGTAAGACTTCCATAGTTTGTTCACAAGTTACATAAATAGCTCAATAGGGGTTGTTGTTAGCAGTCTAAACTCCGATAAATAATGGTATACTTAACTATTGACCATGTCTTGCCCTCTTTGAATATTTCGACAGTAGAATTACTCCTCATTTTTTAATGCTAGCGTCGGTTAGTTCATGTCGAGGTTGTGCTGACGACGAACCACGTTTAGGACAGCCATCAATATCAACTGATGATTAACACGTCAATAAGATATAGGAATTTGTGCTTGAGAATAGACGATTAATAGTCAGAGTTAAGGTCTCTGACTCTGACTCTCGACATCGTTGGGATCTCGGAAGGAACAGTGAAAATCATTTTGAAAGATCATTTGGGCCTAAGAAAAGTGAAAACGCGATTGATTTCAAAATCACTCAATTTTTTCGAAAAACAACGTCGGATTAACAGTGCTGTCCGATATTATGAAAATTATTATTACTGGTTATGAGTCTTGGATATATGTTTACGACCGGTAAACAGGCGATCAATACCGTGGCAAATATCGGCCGAAACCGAAAAAATCACATGAAAGCAGGTCAAATGAAGGTTATGCTGACAGTTTTCTTCGATTATCGAAGTGAGGTGCATTGCGCATTCCTTTCGGCCAGACAAACTAACAACAAGGAATACTAATCGTAAAAAGAGACCGGAATTTTTTTTTGAACCACGATAATACACCTTTGTGTACTGCATTGCTTCTTCTCAGTTAGGTCGAATATTAACCGTTTTGTTTGTTAACTGGTTGCCTGAGAGTACAGTTGCAAATTATAAATTGGCCGACGAGGAGCCTCTCATAGTTTTGCTTCCCTGACAATTACATCCAGCACGTAGCAAAACCTTGTTCCAAGAGAATTTTAACTTAGTCGTCGTTTTCGCTGGCGTAAGTATGTTTTCTCTTGTCATTACCGCAACTGATCCAGTTTTTTCACCAGTAACCAATCATCAAACCAAGTGGTTCGATTTTATTGGGATCTAGCAAAGATTCGCGCTTAGAAATTCGGTCTTATGAGAGTTTCTAATTTTAATTCCTATGACACCTCACTACTTTTTTCATCCAGCCTCGTTTAACGTACACGTTGTAGCTCCATACCTACATGTTGGACTTGAAGACAAATCGACGACCAAAACTGTCATTAGTGTGAATACATACTATTGACTGTTTTGAGCAATTAAAAATTTGTATAGAAGTTTTATTTTTTGTATAAAATCTTTTGCTTCTAACGTCAGGCTCAGAACAAAGCTGACGCTGAGCAACACCAAAAGCTCGGTTAGGATCGGGAAGGGTCTCTCCGAGCCGTTCGATACCAAGGTAGGTTTCAGATAAGGAGATTTTCTATAGTGTGACTTCTTCAATCTATCTTCTTATATCTATTTTTATCACTGGCTTCAACAACCGCGCCGTTAGTTCTGCTTTCTCCACAATTGTTGTGATAAACGGCCAAGATGAAATATCTTCTGTCAAAAAAGGAGCAGTCGTCACACTTGCGACTTGGCTTCCAAGTTACTGTTGACTGACATAACTTCGAAGTCGTAGATAATTTCGTCTAACTTGGAACCAGCATTAACACCTTAACACAGAGCATCTCTTGCCAAAAGGTCCTACTTCGGACTGAGTAAGCAATTGTGAAGTAATAAAAGCCTAACTCTACAAGTCACTCATCATCTCAGACCTGCTATATAGTGCAGAGGTATGGACGATGACAACATCTGATGAGTTGAAGTTACGAGTTTTCGAGAGAAAGGTTCTGCGGAAGGTTTATGGCCCTTTGCGCACTGGCAACGCCGAATACCTCAGACGATGGAATAATAAACTGTATACGGCCAGATTGAGATAGTCCAGCGAATCAAGAGACAATGGCTGCGTGGGTCAGGTCATGTCGTCCGAATGGATGAAAACACTCCAGCTTTGTGAGTGTACGACGCAGAACCTGCCGGGGGAAGCAGCGGAAAATAAAGACCTCCACTCCGTTGGAAAGACCAGGTGGATAAGGAGCCGTAATAAAGAGGAAGTTAAGCAACAGATTTTCTATAAAACGAAGCAGGAATAAAAAACCCTTCCCAAGTCTTGAAGTATGTAAATCCCTGCATGTCAACACTCGGTTCATCTAATAGACAATAGTCTAGGTTCACATTCTAATATCCACTAATTTGAGAGCATATGCTTGTAAATGCAGAAACACGCCTCTTACATTGTCTGCACACTTAAATATAGCTTTGCAAAAGTAATTACCACATATACACATACATACATAATATTGTTTTTGTTTAGCTAAGTGTATTTGCATATGTGTAAGTAGACATTTGCTCCATTGCTAGGCAAACGCATTTGCCATCATTACCATAAAATGTTCCGTTAACATTTGTTTTCATTAGCATTATCCCTACGACGGCGCAAATACAAACAAACACACATACACATACATATGTGAAGACACAATGAGCATATAATGGTTGCGGGTGTGTGTGTGTGTAAGTAGGACCCTCAGGACAGCCGCATATTCGAAGAGTTGACGAGTAATCATGATCCCGCAGCAATGCCAGCAGGCAAAATGGTGGCAACGACAAATTGATTGACTGTCGGAAATAAGCTGGCATGTCTACACGCCCTACTACTTACAACTGCTTCCATATGCATTAACTGGCAGGGGGAGGGTGAGGGCACATGTTGAAGAACGCATGCATGCCTGCAGAGACACAAAAGGCTCATTTAATGGCATATAAATGCATCACGTCGCAAATGGTTGGTCGGTTGAACTTGGAATAATGACTAGGTGCTGGCGACTGATGGCATTCGAAACAAAGGGAAGGTGATTGAGTGAGTAATTGTGAGAAGGAGTGAAATAGCGACAGCATGTGAGTGAAAGAGAAATAGCATAAGAATGCTTTTAGACATGTGAGTGTGTGGTTTCGTAATCGAAATTTTGTGTCCAAATTCACATAATTTAAATTGAATTTACCTGCAATTATGCGTTTGTCTCCGAGGTAATACATCAAAATAAGGGACAGTCAAACAAAGCTTACACGATTTGTCACTCCACGTAAACCTAACGGTCGAATTAGTTGTCGAGGTCAAAAATATTGAAATGCAGACTATCATTCAGCCAGTCGGTTGACACCCAAGTCACTCTTAGCAGTCATAACTTCGAAGTCGTATATAATTTCGTCTATCTTGGAACCAGCATTAACACTAACTACAATCTTAGCCTCGAATCCAACGAGAATACCCCTTACCAAGATGTGCTACTTCAGACTGAGTAGGTAATTGAGAAGTAAAGTACCCTCTCGATGAACAGAGACCAAATTCTACAAGTCCCTCATCATTCCCATCCTGCTAAAGGTGCAGAGGCATGGACAATGACAACAACCGATGAGTTGGCAATACGAGTTTTCGAGAGGAAGATTCTGCGGAAGATGTATGGTCCGTTGGGTATTGGCAACGACGAACACCGAAGTCGATGGACCGCTGAGCTGTACGAGATTAAAAGACAGCGGCTACTCTGGCTAGGACATGCCGTCCGAACGGACAAAAAGACTCCAATCCGAGTCCGCTCCGCCTTACGTAGACACAGAATGGTCTGATATATGTTTAGTCTACCGCATCCATCTTTGAAAGTAAGTGATGACAGTCTTCGGTTTTCCAACTACGTCTACCCGTATCCATCTTTGAAAGTAAGTGATGGCAGTCTTTGGGTTTTCCGACTACGTTTTATTGTGTTTTTAGGGATTACTTCTGAAATTCGTCGGATCCACCTGAGGTTTTGTGACTTTTTTCGGCAAAATCCAACAGCACGGCATTTATTTTTTAGCGTGTGCTCCATTTTTAAAAGGAATTCTTGCTTCCGCAAAGGACCACAGACTGTCTCCCTTTATATCCTCTGTTACTTCAGTGGCTTCCTCATTCATATGCGTCGGAATGACTCTTCCAAAGCCTTTATTTCTTCAGCCTTTATTTCTTCAACCGCTGAGAGCCTCTTTTATACCCTTTGTTACTTCAGTGATTCCCTCGTTCATACACGTTGAAGTGACTATCCGGAAGCCTATTTTCTTAATCCATGTTCAATCAGGTCAAGAGAATTTGAAAACGGAACGTGAATACTGGAGATGGGACTGAGCTATATTATAAATAACTCAGCATTAACTACTAAGACGATACCCACTGTACCACTTTCTTGTCCCTAAATATATAATTTATTCAAATTTTCACCCTTTCTCCTCGCTCTTTTTAATAAAATATCTTGAATTGACGCTTATATTTGCTTTCCTTTGTCTAAAAAACAAAATTCTCAACTCGTCAATTATTTATAACCATTCGTTCATGTAATTCTTCCTTTATACTATGAGGCATGAAAGCAGCCGAGTATTGCCATTGCAGGCAACATTGCGGTTTGCATACTCGGCGGGTAGCAAAAAAATTGGCAGGCACACTGCGGCGCAGTAATTTACCGACAATCATCAAAAAACCACAACACAACCACAAACGGCACTAAAGATCTCAAAATAATGCAGAGGAGACTAGAAGAAAATATGGAAAGAAACTACGCCACAAATGCGGAGCAAAGAAATGGCAATGAATAAATTATGAAGAAAGAGAATTTGCAGCAAACAGCAGCGGCATAAATAGTTTTCTATTTTAGGAGGACAGTCCGAGAGGAGTTGTGTGGCGTATACGAAAGGTGCCGTTATGCATTTCACGTACAATTCATGTGGCAGTAAAATAGAGAAGGGTGTCGAGCAGTTTGTTTTTTAGTTAAAGTTGCGCAGCATTTTGCAAATTAAATTAAACTTTGGTAATCTAAGCACTGCTGATACAATAGCGATGGCGGTCTTAAGGATGGAGTAACTCAGAAAATGTTGGTTGTACTGTTTTTTTTAAACTTGTGTCAAGAAAGACATTCTCTGTTTTGAGAAGGAAAAACGTAGTAGTTGATTGGTTCAAAAAGCAGGCGCATGAGCACCGGACCACAGACGGCCGCACTTAGGACAATATTAAGCCTTACCTAGCAAAAACCTGATTATTTTCCATCTGACTTGTTCCTAACCCTGAGATGTTCCTCTGGGGTCCATTGCTTCAAAAAACTTTTGAAGTAGCTGAATGACTTCGAGCAGCTTTGCAGCTTCAGCTGCCCTGAGCGAGTCAGCTCGTGGCCGGGTACGAGATGATAATAACCGAGTAACCTACTGAAAACCTAGCTATTGCCTGACTGGCATAATCTAACGCAATGCGATTTAGTGTTGGTGCTACGGATGGCATTAATTGCCGCTGGGCTATTCACTAATGCGTTTATGGACTTGCTGGTCTGGTCTTGCACCTTGTGTTATGCCCACAATTTCAGTTTTAAAGACTGAATTGTAGTCTCTTAGTTTGAGTCCTGCTCTCAATGCGTTCTTTTTTTATTTAGGATTACTCCGAGATATTTATTTAATTGCGAAGTTTTCGTCCTTCTTTTGAAAGGACGAATTTCTGTTTTTCCGGATTAACAGTTAGACCGTGATCACCCCGCCAAGTGGTGACGATCTCTAGGGCCCTTTCTATGAGCCGGGATGGGCGATTAAGATTCAACCCTGAACAAAGGACTGTAAGTTCGTGCAGTCTTACTAGCATTATTGAACTCACCTTCTGCATTATGAATGCCACTAGGATGAATTCTCGTTTATCTAAAGATAATTTGATTGTCTCGACCAGCTTATATTCGGTCTGGAAGATCTGGTTTCGGTATGGAGATAACTTTGAACTCCTGCCATCTTCTTGGCATATACCCTAAGAGGGAAGATGCATTATAAATGCTAGTAAAAATAAAATTCGAAAAATTTTGAAATCGGTTCTCTAGTTACCCTAACGGCCATATACCACATAGTCAATAAATGACCTGAGGTCTGTTATACCCTCCCCCAAGTCACAACGACTCACATAGCCCCAGAATATACTGTTAGATGCTAGGTGATGTGATCCCAATTACTATATTAAAGGGCTTCTGTTATACTTGCAGACTTTTTGCAAATAGAATGTCGGTCAGCGTGCGAGTTAGCTTCATAAAATGTGTGACAACATGTTCTCGAGTATAGCACCCCCTGTTATGGAATCCTGTCGTAGACGAACTGCTCGTTTTGTTAACTAACAATGGTATCCTCTGTGAAGGATATGTGGACGACATTGTTATCATAGCTAGAGGAAAATTTGAGGATACTCTCTGCGATATCGTACAAAGGACCTAGCCAAGAGATGGTGCAGAGGTGTTGGACTGAACATCAATCGAATATGATCATCGTCCCGTTTACGAGATGCAAGTCCCTTCCTGGTCTCAGGAATCTAACTCTTGGGCCAAAGGGATAGAGATGACTAATATGGTCAAACATTTTGGTTCTGTATTTCACTCTGCAGTGGAAGCAAAATGTTGACCTGACCATGACGGTCAAAGCTACTAAAGCAGTAATGGTGTGCAATCGGCTAGTTGGATTGTCAGGTTGCTTGGGCCTCCAAAACATCGCAGACTTCCGTATGACTTCAATTATCGAAGGGTTTTGGCAAAGGTAAGATAATCTCTTCCCACCGCATGAAGGACTGACTTAAGTGGCGAAATACGGCTGGCTCTTCTTCCAAGGGACAGCATTACCAAAAATGTAAGGTTCAATAAGAAGTTGAAAATGACCCTCAGCAGAAAGGCTGAATGGAACGATTCCGATCTCGAGCTACTGCTTAGGGCCCGTACAATCAAATGGTACACCGAAATCGAAATCGCACCAAACTCTCAATACCCATGTGCAGTTGTCTCAGCATATTCCAAGCAGAGGTCCTTACTACAAACTGAGGCGTAAAGATAAACCTTCAACACAACAATCGCAATGAACGTATAGTTATACTCAGCGACAGTGAAGGGGCACCAAAAGCGATCTCCGCATACGAGATCAAATCGCTATTGGCGGAAGAGTGTATAGAACGGCTGAACAGTCTATTAGATCGTGACTAGGTGTACCTTAACTGGGTGCTTTGACACAAAATATAGCCGGGTATTAACTGGCTGATGAGCTCGTCCGTTCCGCAACAGTCACGAATATGGTAGCACCCTGACCGTTTATTGACAGTACAGACCTTCCTCAACCCCCAATGATCCATCTGACTATAGAAACATCTATGATGGTCATTTGGTATTATAATGTAATTAATTGGACGTCATTAGTTGAATTTGGTTTAGCGCTCAATATAAATACAAATGGTCTAGACTTTAGTCTAGATCTCCCATATCTCTAATATAATGACAATCAAGATGCCAAGCATTTTAAGCTAATTTTTTTCACTCAATCTCAAGATTTAAACTACAGTCTCTTCTAGACGAGCATTACTGCAACGAAACTATAATATTCCTCATAGCATTCGCTGGTGTCTCGCAATAAATTTCTCAAGCTTAGTTTCTCTGTTGCACCAGCTACATACTGCTTGCCGTTTTCGAAAGCAATTTGCATAACTAAAGGCGCTGCAAATGAGTGTACACCGTTTTGCGTAAGCGAGTGTGTGAGCGTGCCTATTTATGTTTGTATGTGTGCGCAAAAATGACAAAAAGACACGCATAAAGCACAAGTGGCAAAGAGCGTGTAGCAACAATAAAAGCAAAAACACAATCAGCTTCCAAGTAGCGAAGAAATGGAGAGCAAGACAAACAACAACATGGCAACCAATAAAAAAGTAACGAAATACCGTTGTCTAACAAAAACAACAGTAGTGGCACTTATGAGAAGACTATATGGCAAGCTCCTCATGCAAAAGCGCAAATTGCTCACAGCTGTGCGAGCTAGTAAAGTGCAATACATACATACCTGTATGTGGTGTTGTTTTTGTAAACATCAGGTAGCAGCTTATTTGGCTGTGTTGTTGTCACTTTGCAAATTGCCAACGAAATTTGGGCGCAACAAAATTGCCAGCGCTGTTTTGAATGGGAACAGCATAGTTATGGGAACGAATCGCGTTGCCAACCACATTTGAAGCACATATTTAGGCGCGATGTAGGGGAATTGAAACCGGGAGGACTGTTGAAGTTTGGTGATGGATTTCTCACAGTACATTTATTACGGGGAATGTATTATTTGGTGTCATATTTCTGTTCCTTTTCTGAGAAAATTTAATTGATTAATGTAAAGAGTGATATATTTCGAGATTCCTTACTTTTTTAAAGAAAATGTTTATTATGATTTGACAGAACATTCTTTAGCATTTATTTTTTGAAGATTATCTCTTTCAAATATTGGCCGTGGCTACGTCTCAAATGGTCTACCCATTGAGTCCAATTTCCGATGACTCGTTCGAGCATTTTGACTGATAACTGATGAATTACACGCGCGATGTTTTGCTCCAAGGTCTGAATCGAAGAGTGATTGTTCGCATATACTTTAGACTTTACATATCTCCACAGGAAAGAAGTCTAACGGTGTGATATAACGCGATTTTGGTTGCAATCGACCGGCCCGAATCTGAAATTATCTGCTCACCGAAGTGTCTCTCAATAAGTTCATTGTATCATGCGATGCGTGGGAAGTGGCACCGTTTTGTTGAAACCAAATGTCGCCGACATCACGAGCTTCAATTTCAGGCATTAAATAGTTGGTTATCATGACACGATAACCATCGCCATTGTCTGCTACGTTCTCACCGGCATCATTTTGGACGAAATATGTACCGATGCTTTCATTGGCCCTCAAACTCATCAATCGTTGTTTTTTCTGGATGAAATGACAACTCTTGAATCTCTTCAGGGTTCTCTTCGTTCCAAATGCTTTTTACATACCCACTGAGCTGAGACAGAAATGGTTCCCATCGCTGAATAAAATTTGTCTCAGTAGCACAAAACTTGGCCAGTTGCTTCTATCTTTTACGAGTTCACGCTAGTTGTACACCTCATGTGTAGACAGGTCGCTATGCACTTGGTCCTTCCATTGGATACGTGAACGCCTTTGCTTCCGTTGTCCACCAGCGGTCTCGAATCGACGCAGCTTTTCGCAGGATGTTTCCTTCATGTTTCCAGCGCATTTGTTGGATTTTTATGTGTCTGACTTAACCTTATCGCCGTCAAGCTCATTCAGTTCTTGGTTCGTGATTCCATCGTTTTTAATATTCTTTGCTCACCCGGCCGGCTCCAAAGATCTTGCGGAAAACAGTTCTCTGGAGTGCTTTACATAATTTTAGTTCGACGAGAAGAGATCTGGTTCTCAATTACTTACAGATCTTATAGTATAAGCTGTTGGCAAGTGTTATTCTTGATCTTTTGGCTTAGATTTTCGGTGGAATTTATGCTGGTTCCGAGATATACAGAGTCCTTCACTCTTTCAAATTTAAAATTGCCAACAGAGACAAGTTTTCCATGATTCGAGGAATATTTGTGTTTGACCTCCAAGTACTTTGTTTTGCTCTGGTTCACATTAAGACCACTTCAATTTTTTTCTAGGCTGGAAAGATCTTCATAAACGGCTCTGTTGTTGGCGACTTCGATGTCAATATTATCTGCGTACCTCTGTACTGTTGTACTTTTAGAGTAGATAATGCTACTACGCTTCAAATTAGCGGTTCGTATCACTTTTTCTCGCATTATATTGAAGAAGACGCAAGGAAGAGGATCACGTTGTCTAAAACGTCGTCTGGTATCTTTCGGTTCTGAGAAGCTCTTCCCTATTATTACAGAACTGATGGCTGTGCGATTCCAGTTTCTAACTATATAAGTTTCGAAGAGATACAAAATTTAGACATGCCGTCGAAAAGGCAGTTGAATGGTGCTCTGATTCCAAAAAAGGTTTTCAATTTGACAGAAAGGTGATGAGTGTGGATCTGTTTGTAGGGTCTGCTCTAGTACTTCATGTGCTGTGAAAATCTGATTCATGGTAGATTTGCCAGGTCTAAAACCAACAATCGGTTCATTTACTTAACTTTTTCATGGTCGGGAAATAAAACGTCTGCCCCATCGTCATTGATTGGGGAATCACTGCCATTCAGCAGGCTGGAGAAATGTTCCCTCCATAATTTCAGTATTCTCTCGGCATCAGTCTCCAGATTACCTCTGAGGGTACTAAAAGAGGCAGTTCAATTGGTCTCAACAATTTTTATGAACTCTGTTTACTTATTTGCTGATCCCAGCTGTTTCATAGCTACATCATGCCGAAGATCATGCTTTAACTTATATGGTACTTTAACTGCTTATTTTTAAAGCTTTTTCACATGAAAAAGAGTGTTTGAATAAAACAAAAAATTACTGAATTTTCATTGCCATTGCCATTTGCAATTCGCATGCTCTACTAATTCTATAACGCATCAATTACGCGCTATACATTATGCGCGGTCATTTTGCGTACCAAATTGCCTTTTAACCACTTTAATTAAAGCATAATCCTGTAAGCCAACTTTAAAAGTAATTAATTTACCCAGCTAAACTGCCAGATTATACATAAATTCTATTTGGGGCGCCAACGCAGTTAATTCAATTGAAATTCAATGAACACAAAATGCGCACAAATCTGGCACAGCCGACCAAACCAGCGACAATTTGAAATGTTTTTATTTATTTGCAATTAAAATTACCAGCGCAGTAATAAACCCAGCCAAGTCGCTCATACGCACTGGTGCACCACATAGCAAGGAATATGTTGAGCAGAAGAGAGGGAAGAGCGTGTGTTTGGCGCATACGCGTCAGTTTAATGACAATTTGTCAAACATAACGCAGTGCGAATTACATACATATATGTTATTATTTGCTCACACACACATGCATAGATCTATGTACGCCAGCATGAGACTGAAAGCGCCGGCAAATATTACGCAAAAATTAATTATGCAAAGCTATGCGTCAGCAGCGTGTTAATATATGGACGCACAGCTATATAGATACATATATATCACGTATGTATATGGCATATATGTGTGTATAAATAGGCACATGTGTAAAAGCAATATCAAATAGGTAATGGATTTTTGATATTTACATATAGTATGTATGTAAATGTATATTAGGGTGTTCCAAAAAGCTAATCTATTGTTGATATAAAGCTTAAAATTTCCTCAAAAACCACATGAAAATTTTTTAATTTAAAAGTTCGTTGCTGAAAAGTTCTTAAAAAGAGAAAAAATATCCTTATGGTAGATTTCTTAGGGAATTTTAAGCACTTTGCTCAAAAATTGTGGTATTTTTAATGAACAAAGATTTTTCATATTTATATGAACAAACAAATTTTCACAAAATTTCCCAAGGGAAATTTCCCCAAAGGAATTTTTTTTTTTAATTCTAAAATTCGTATACGCAAATACTTTTAATAGCGGTATTGAAAAAAAGTCCCCCATAAGCTAGATTTTTTAGAATAATATATTATGTGTTCAAAAGTGATTTTATACTTATGTAATTATCTCTATATATATTTATACTATGGTCAGCCAGAAGACATTATAGAGTATACAATTTCCGAAAATTCCCCCTGAAGGGAAATTTTTTTCAATTCATAAATTTCTGTATTTAAATGCTTTTAAAAGCTGAACTGAAAAAAATCCCACTAAGGGAAATTTTTAGAAAATCTTATGCTTTATGCTCAAAAGTTATATTTTTATTTCACTTATATAATTATGTATATGGGTATTAAAGTTATATTAGGGTCAGCCATAAAACAAACTTATCGTTTTTCTTAAAATTTCCTAAATTTTCCCTTGAAGGGATATTTCTTCGATTCAAAACTTTGTATACTGGACATAAACGCGGTATTGAAATAAATCATTTTAATTTATTGTTTTATTTCTAGGAAATTTTATTTTTGTAATATTTTTTATCAAACAAGTTTTTTTTTCTTATATATATTATAAAGGGTGATTTTTTAAGAGCTTGATAACTTTTTTAAAAAAAAAAACGCATAAAATTTGCAAAATCTCATCGGTTCTTTATTTGAAACGTTAGATTGGTTCATGACATTTACTTTTTATAGATAATTTCATTTAAATGTTGACCGCGGCTGCGTCTTAGGTGGTCCATTCGGAAAGTCCAATTTTCGAGCATTTCGGCCGGAATAGCCCGAATTTCTTCGGAAATGTTGTCTTCCAAAGCTGGAATAGTTGCTGGCTTATTTCTGTAGACTTTAGACTTGACGTAGCCCCACAAAAAATAGTCTAAAGGCGTTAAATCGCATGATCTTGGTGGCCAACTTACGGGTCCATTTCTTGAGATGAATTGTTGTCCGAAGTTTTCCCTCAAAATGGCCATAGAATCGCGAGCTGTGTGGCATGTAGCGCCATCTTGTTGAAACCACATGTCAACCAAGTTCAGTTCTTCCATTTTTGGCAACAAAAAGTTTGTTAGCATCGAACGATAGCGATCGCCATTCACCGTAACGTTGCGTCCAACAGCATCTTTGAAAAAATACGGTCCAATGATTCCACCAGCGTACAAACCACACCAAACAGTGCATTTTTCGGGATGCATGGGCAGTTCTTGAACGGCTTCTGGTTGCTCTTCACCCCAAATGCGGCAATTTTGCTTATTTACGTAGCCATTCAACCAGAAATGAGCCTCATCGCTGAACAAAACACGCGCGCGAAACACATTTCGAACCGAACACTGATTTTGGTAATAAAATTCAATGATTTGCAAGCGTTGCTCGTTAGTAAGTCTATTCATGATGAAATGTCAAAGCATACTGAGCATCTTTCTCTTTGACACCATGTCTGAAATCCCACGTGATCTGTCAAATACTAATGCATGAAAATCCTAACCTCAAAAAAATCACCCGTTATTTGCTAAGAAGGCTTTCGGCGCAATCTGAAAGCATTATTCCAGACAAGGTTTCCTCGGAACCGTCATATACGCTTTATTAAAACTATTTAGCATGATTCAGCTGAATGCTATGAGCTTTTAAATTCCATTGGCATTCAAGCCAAAATAGAAGTTATTGACCACCTGCTTTTGCAGCGAAGTGATTCAACTCTGCATTAGCTTTATCATCGCAATGTCTCGTATGTGCCGTAATCTTTCCATTTTTAGCACCTTTTTCATTTTGTTCTTCTATTTTTTACGTCTGATTTTGCCACTTTATTAGTCTAGCATTTTACCAATAACATTTTATATACTTTATCACACTGCTCTCTATCAAATCTCCGCCAATGTAGCCAAAGTTTAATGTCTGCCTCCCGCCGCTCTTGAACCGCGTTCAATTTTATGTTTCTTTTGCTTTTCACCGAAATTCCGTTGAAATCAGAAATCTTCGCTTTTTGTTTGGAAGTGATTTGAGGAGTCGTTAGCTCAGCACAGCAGGCGACAAGAAATTTCATTTCTTCACCCGACAAAGCTGCGAATGTTCGCTCGATTTTTTGGTTAAATGTCAGTTAGCTTTTTTGCTTGTTGACTGGTATGCCGAAATGTCTCAAGTCATGCACGAATGATTAGTCTGACGCCGAACGGAGACAAAAAAGTGCTGCTGTTGCTGCCGTAGAGCAGAAAAAAGTGGAAGGACACTCATGCTTTGCGCTGCAGAATGTTGTGAGTATGCGAATTCTTTGTGGTAATTTCATTGCACAGCAGTTTCTTTGTTGAAAATTCCTTAGTAGCTAATAATTTTAGTGACATTTTTGTTTTTCATATTTTGGTGCGTGGGTGAGGAAATAAGTACCGAAATATTGCAAGGACTCAAGGACATTGCAGTACGCATATTCCTAAACTTTATATGAGTAAACCTAATAATAATTTGTTGATTAGTGTCTAGATAAAAGATGAGTGTTGATATGAGTTTACTGTTGATGTAGCATATGGCAAAGCAGGTTTCGAGCCGCTACTTTACTCATTATATTTAGCATTACTCTCTTATTATGAGAAATTTACATGAAAAAGGTACCACAAAGTTATTGAGCTGAACTCAATGCTCATGTGTATGTTGATATCTCATTAATGTCTCATAACTGCCTACTAGTTAATTGATTTCATTCCAAAATACTTGGATTACCAGATCGCCGAGCAGGACTCTGGCTGTTGTTTCTCTGCTCACAAACCTTCGTGAGAGGCATGTGGAGGACCGACTTGTTCAAGGCGGAGAGCGGTGAGCTTTTTCAAGGTCGGGAACTGTTCATCAGCTCCAGTTTTAGGCATCTTGACCACTGCAACGTATTCCAAACGGCAGTGGCTGCTATAAAAGTAGTAATAGACCTACTGCTCCGAAATGCAGTTTCCTATCAGCTCCGATATTAACTTGAGCTCGCTAAATGTGCGTTCAAAGCTTGTCTGGACTCCTTATCTCCAGCAGGGAGCTATTAAATGATCAGACTGGTTTGGGTGCCTGGTAACTGCAATATTGCAGGAAACTGCAAGGCTGTCGAGCTTACATACTGCGAAATGAGAATGGGTAAGACTTTGTTGGCTTCTTGTGGCATATTACTGGATTGTTTAGCCTCAGACCAAGTGATAGTCAATTACTTGCAGCTGTGAAAAGTCCTTTTGGTCTAGAGTAAATCGTAAGAGGTCCAGTGAACTCTTCGCTTTCAGGAAAGTCCAACTTTCAGTGGCTGTAGGAGTTTGAACTGGATTCACACGATAAGATTAAACATCTTACAAAATGCCACCTGTATCAACTGCTAGGATGGAGATGAGATAGGATTATCAACACCAATGATTTCGCAGAACCTTTCACTTGAAAACTCGTAATGCCGACTCATTAGATGTTGTCATCGTCCGGTATGGACGCAGAGGTATGCCTCATATAGCAGGACGGGGATGATGAATGACTTTTAGAATTTAGTCTTTGTTCCAAGATAGACAAAATTATCTGCGACTTGAAAGTTAGTACTGTCGAAAGTGACGTGTGACGAAGGCGAATCAACGAAGACTTGGCGCATGGTGAAAATCTTATCGATAGTAGATTTTCCGGTCCAATCAGTTTGGTGATGATGGGCTTCGGCCTTTAACACACTACGCTCGATAAGGCCTTATATGCCATATTATGGAAGCTTATCCCATGCTAAGTGGCACAGAATGTGCTTTCATCCGCCCATACATATGTTTCAAAAAAGCTGATACATGCACCTTGTCAGCACTTCGCCGCTGTATTTGATCATCGTCATCGATTGGAGTATCGGGTTCGCCATCTCCAGATGTTACCCTTTCAGTGCTGTTTAGAAGGCTGGAGAAGTGTTCCCTCCATAACTTCACTATGCTCTGAACAGCAATCACTAGATCACCACTTTGGGTCCTACAAGTGTATGCTCCAATCTTCAAACCCCTCCGTTAGTCGCCACATCTTTTCTTGACATTTTGGAGCATTACCCATCTCAAACACTTCAAACTCACGCATTTCGGTCTCTCTTTTCTATTGAATGCCTACGAGGCTCACTTCCTTCTTCAACTTTCGGTATCCATTTCACTCCACTCGTGTTGTGGTTGATTGCAACATGGCGGGGTAGGCTGTCCGTTTGCTCTCCACTGCGACACGACAGTCCTCATCATATCAACTGTTCTTTCGACCTTTCCGAAATCCAATGATTTCACTGTACGTAAGGAGCTTGAAATACCGCCCCACAGTTCTCTTATACCAAGTTGCTGATGAGTGTTCTCAGGGAGCAGGAGTGCAAGTCGAGTAGAAAACCATTAAGCTGCCGGTTGTGATTGTAGCTACTCGACGTCGTACCTTCCTGTGTTTGTGTTTGTACAGAGTCGGGTGCATACCTGCGCTACAGCAAGATAGTAGTTCGAGTCGATGTTACATAGGTCCTCGGATCGTACGGACATCAAAGACAATGAGGACTTTCCGTTAAAGAACTTCGCTACTCGGTTTCTCATTCGAAGCCGTTTTCTTACTTTGTTTGGGGGTATTTTTTACGTTGCAGGTCCCTAATCCAGCACACAAGCCTGGGAAGGAATGTTTCGCCTTTTAACTTTAGCTCGCCTTCAAACGGATGTTTTTTGGCTACCCAGAAGATACTTTGTCTAAGATTGGAAACCGTGAGCTGCTTGAGCCATATGTAAAAGAGTCGTTGCTGGCCACTCCCAAGTTAATAACGGTTAGAGAACTTTTCTCACATGCGTGAACTTCTACACAGGACTCCATCCTACAGATTATCTTCCTAAATGGAAAAAACATGTAAAGAAATATTAATTTCCCTGCATTTGTAATCATTTTATATTCACCAAAATGCGCATAAGCAACCAAATCCTTGAAAGGCCAAACTATTTTTAATCCCCGAAATATTCCACTTATTTCGCTTATTTTGAAATGCAAAAAAAAACTTTCGAAGCTTTAAATGCTAATCCCCACATGAGTTGTACCAAAAATTATCTCCACTTTTCCGGAATATTTTGGCGCATTCATGCAACTCACTACCCAGTGTGGCTATTAGCATAGCCGGCGACTGAGGCGGCGAGCAGCAGCGACAAAGGACGGAATGTCAGAGTGAAAGCCGCTGGCAACGCTACAAATACCAAAGTTTAAGCGACGTCATGTATGGCATTTGCTTGTATAGTACTTGTTGTTGGCGCGCATTCAGCACTATAAATATTTTGTTGCATAAATGAAGCGGCGACTGCGCATAGACATACATACACACATGTGTGCTGCATACTATATTTGACTGTATGCGAACATTTTTTATCTGCCGGAATTACAGTGGCATGCAACACAACTGAAAATAAAATTAAACAAAGTCGGAGCGGGAGGTAGAGAGCTGCTAGAGGCAGTAGTCCAGGATATTATATACTATATATACTATATACATATATAGCATATAGACTTTTAACGACTAAATACGGACAAAATTGGTTTGCAGATAAGTGCTGCGAATGGCATTTGTTAAGGATTTGTGTGAGCTGAGGTGGGAATCGCACTGATTTTATTTACGAGTATGTGCTATACTTATGTATTGTGTTGTGGATGTGTTTTTTATGCAAAGTTGCTTTAAAGATTAACAAATTTAAGCCTATTTAAGGTATATAAATGCTTGTGTAAATTCTGAAAACGAAAAAATAGTGTATTACGTTGGGGCTTATACGGTATGGAAAACTCTTTTATCTACGACTTCGAAGTTATAACTGTCAACTGTGACGTGAGATCCAGCTCGCGAGTGCGACAACTGTTTGTTTGATTGCTGAAGATATTTCGTCTTTCCCTCTTTCGCTACCAGACCCATTTGCTTCGCCTCTTCGTTCAGTTTGAAAAGAGCAGAACTAACGGAGTAGATGCTGAGGCATTGATATCGATGACATCGGCGAACGCCAGCAGTTCTACACACTTGTAGAAGATTGTACCTTCAGATCTGCAGCTTGAATTATTTTCTCCAGCAGTAGATTGAGGAAGTCCCATAATATAGAGTAGCCTTGTCTGAAACTGCGTTTAGTATCGAACGGCTCGGAGAGGTCCCTTCCGATCCTGACGGAGCTTTTCGTATATGTGGCTCAATGTTAGTTTACACAGCCATATTCGTTTTGCGGAGATACCAAATTCAGTCATAGTGGTATAGGTATATCATAGCGGTATATTCCTTTTTGAGCTGTCAAGGGCGGCTTTAAAATCGACGAAGAGGTGGTGAGTGTCGATCTTCCTTTCACCGGTCTCTTCCAAAGATTTAGCGCATGTTGAAATTCTGGCCGATTGTAGATTTTCCAAGTCTGAAGCCATACTGATAAGGGCCAATCAGTTTGTTGAAGATGAGCTTCAGTCTTTCACACATTACGGTCAATTGAATCTTGTATGTGATGTCAAGGAGGGTAGTTGACGCAGATTGTGGGGTCTCCTTTTTTGTGGATTGGTCAGATCATACTTAAATGCCAATCGTCGGGCTTGCTTTCGGCCTACCATATTGTACAGAGAAGCTTATGCATGCTCCTTATCAGTTCTTCGCCGCCATATTTTAATAGCTCGGCCGACAATTCATCGGCCATGTCCGCTTTGTTGTTCTTAAGATTGCGATCGCGTCGTCATGGATAAGCTATGGAATGTCTGCTCTATTGTCATTGTTTGGAGGGTCGGGTTAACCATCTCCTGGTAATATACTTTCACTACCATTCAGCAGGCAGGGAAAATGTTCCCTTCATAATGTCAGTATACTTTGGGCATCAGTCACTGGATAACCTTTGGAGGTTCTACGAAAGTATGCTCCGGTCTTGAAAACTTCCTTTAGACGCCGCTTCGTAGAATTTTCGAGCATCACCCCTGTCGGCCAGCTTTTAAAGATCTTTCTACTCACGCACTTCCGCCTCTATATTTTTTCTTTCCAAATGCGTCTCGCTTCTCTCTTCAACTCGCGGTATTTATCCTATCTCGCACGTGTTGTGGTCGGTTGTAACGTTGCGAGGTGGGGAGTCTGCTTTCTTTTCACTGCGACACGGCACTCCTCATAGTACCAGCTGTTCTTTTGCCCTTTCCGTAAACTATTGGATTCATTTGCAGTTGTTCATAAGATTTTAAATGCCGTCCCACAATTCCCTTATATCAAGTTGCTTTATGAGTGCACTCAAAGAGCAGGAGTGCAAGTCGAGTAGTAAACCGTTTAACTATCGGTTGTGATTGTAGTTTTTCGACGTCGAAGCATCCTTGTGTTTGATGACATGCGTTCTTTACTTCACAGGAGCGTATCTTGGCTGCAACAAGATATTGGTCCGAGCCGATGTTAGGACTTCGGTTCTTCCATCTATCACAACATGATCGATCTGGTTGGTGACAGCCAGGTGGTTTGATGAGTTTTCCTATGCTGCAATGTAGTGCGAGTACTACAGATAACCACATTTCGGGTCTCAACCTATTTGAGGATGTTTCATCATGGAGCCTGAATTTACCGACCGTTGTGCCAAAGATACCTTCTTTGTCCACCTTGGCGTTAAAGTCTTCGAGCACGATTTTGAGATCGTGGCGGAGGCAGCTCTCATGGATTCGCTCTAAGCATTCATAGAAGACATCTTGGGTCACATCGTCCTTCTCTTCAGTCGAGGCATGGACGCAAATCAGCGATATGTTGAAGAACTTCGCTTTGATGCGGATTGTGGTTAGTCGTTCGTTCACCGGGGTGAATGCCAGGTCTCAACGACGGAGTCTCTCTCCCATCATGAATCCAATACCGAATTTGGGCTCCTTTATATGGCTATTATCGTAAATGCCACAAGGATCAACTCGTCTCAGTCATAGTCCAGTGCATCTCACTTCTTGTTACGGTGGCGGTGATGTCAGCCTGTCGGTTTCTCATTCGAGGCTGTTTTCTTCCTTTCTTTGGGGGTGTTTTTTTACGTGGCGGATCCCAAACCCAGCGCACAACCCTATGTAGGGGATATTTCGCCTTCTTACTTTAGCTCAACTTCAAACGGATGTTCTTAGGCTACCCAGAGGATACTTGGTCTAAGACCGGCAGTCGTAAACTGCTTGAGTCATATGTATGTATAAGAGAATCGTAGAATCGTAGGGTGTGTGTTAGATTACAAAAAATAACAGTCTCAATAAGTTTTAAATAATTTCTGATTAGATTTTTGTTTTTAGAAACATATTCATTGGCCTACCTTATGAGGTTAACTCAAGCTTTCTCTGTAGGTTTCCAATGTGGATCCAGAATTTTAAACGCTAGTCCCTAACAAAGTCAAACTCCATATTATGAATGACTTACTTTTTTTTCTAGCCTTATAATGCTAAATACGCGCTTAGCATACTTTAAGCCTTAAATAAAAATCGAAAATCTAAACTTGTTATGCTATTTCTATACTTTTTCCGCTGCGAAAAAGTTTCCGACGAAAATAATATTTCAAGATTTCTACAATTGTGACACTTCACGTAAGTATATTGCCATGTTTATTTGTCATGATTATTTGCTGCTCTCGTATGCCCTCTAACTCCGCTTGCTGTGTGCGCTCACTGCGACTTGGAGCACATTTCCCAATTCAAGTGCTGCAAAATAACTTCCACTGTGTCAGGCGAAGTGCGGGGAAGTGAGGCAATCATATAATTTCTTACATTTATTTTCAGCAAACTAGCATGCATAATTCTCATATGTTGATACAATACTTATTTACAATGCCAATAGAAAAGTTTCACTTTCCCAAGTTGCCATGTGTTTTACGGTAATGCGTTGAAAGCCAAGTGTCAGCGAAAAAAAACGGAAATCTTGCGAATAACAAAAATATGAAAAAATAGCAAAATGCTAAAAATAATCTTGAGTAGCTAGAAAGTTTATGGGTGAGTGTGCGTCACATAACGATAGTTGTCTAAGCATACACGTAAGTGTTGTCGTTGTTTTCCTTCCCTTGGCTGGCTTGAATAACTTATGACAGTTGTGTGAGTTGGTGAAGTGAAGTCATAAAATTGTGATATTATTCGAAGTTGCAGTCAATAATGTCGGTGATCATCTGCTACTTTCTGCAAAGACTGTAGCTGGAGGTGTTTTATTAATGCTTGGATTCCCCAAAGTGCTTGAGCTCGCTGCAGTTCAGCGCTTGGTGACTGAATTATTTTTGAGAGCTCAAGTTTAACTATACTTGGCTACAATATTTGTTAAGGTATTGATTTGATTGTATTGCAGCAGCGTTTAGTTGTTTTGCATAAATTGGAGAGAGCTAGTTTTCAGTCAAATAAATATAACACAAAGCATTTTTAACATAAAAATATTTACTCATAATGGAAATTCAGGAGAAAATATTTTTAGATTTGTGATAAACATGTTTTTCATGCATTTTTTCGCTTAGAGTCTATGGCACAGAAGTTTATTGCGCATTATTCGAAGCTTTATGCAATTGTACTAAGAAACTGGGTTATACAAAAAAATAATAAAAATATATCTACATATATGTATATTGAAACATAAATATGTTTATTATATATAGATATTACACAATGTGCTTGCCACAAAGTTTGTAACACCCAGAAGATAATGTGTGGGACGTGTCCGTTTGCCCAAAGCCCTAAGCCCTTAATTTTTGAGTTATCGTGCTGAAATTTCGCACACGGTCTTCTTTCCTTAGGGAGCTGTTCATTTGCCGGAGCAGCTGATATCGGACTACTATTACATATAGCTGTCATTTAAACTGAACGTTCAGAATCAAGTGCTTGTATGGAAAACTTTTTTATTTGACGAGTTAACTTCAGGGTATTCGGCATGGGTTCTTGTATGATAGAGTGATAATATCTTATATGAAATGGTTTAGATCGGATTACTATAACGTATAGCTGTCATACAAACTGAAGGTTCGGAATCAAGAATTTGTAAGGAAAACTTTTTTTATTTGAAAAGATATCTTTACGGAATTCGGCATGGAATATTTTCCAAGATAGCTGTGGAATTTCTGAAAAATGTTTTTAGATCCGCTATAACTTTTGCTGAATATGTCGTTTGCAATATTGTTGGAAATATTTTTGGAACATCATAGGAAACATAGCTCGGAATATTGTTGGAACATCGTTGGAAATACCATTGAAATATCACTTGACATATTGTTGAAAACATGGTTGGAAATATTGTTGAAACATAGCTCGGAATATTGTTGGAACATCATTAGAAATTTCGTTGGAAATATTGTTGAAACATCATTGAAAACATCGTTGAAAACATCGTTGGAAATATTGTTGAAACATAACTCGAAATATTGTTGGAACATCATTGGAAATATCGCTAGAAACATTGTTGGAAATATCATTGAAATATCACTTGAAATATTGTTGGAAACATCGTTGGAAACATCATTGGAAACATCGTTGGAAATATTGTTGAAAATATTGTTGAAACATAGCTCGGAATATTGTTGGAACATCGTTGGAAATAAAGTTGGAAACATCGTTGGAAATATTGTTGAAACGTAGCTCGGAATATTGTTGGAACATCGTTGAAAATAACGTTGGAAACATCGTTGGAAATATCATTGAAATATCACTTGAAATATTGTTGGAAACATCTTTGGAAATATTGTTGAAACATAGCTCGGGATATTGTTGGAACATCATTGAAAATAATGTTGGAAATAATGTTGAAACATAGCTCGGAATATTGTTGAAACATCGTTGAAAATAATGTTGGAAACATCATTGGAAATATTGTTGAAACATAGCTCGAAATATTGTTGGAACATCATTGGAAATATCGCTGCAAATATTGTTGAAACATAGCTCGGAATATTGTTGTAACATCGTTGAAAATAACGTTGGAAATATCATTGAAATATCATTTGAAATATTGTTGGAAACATCGTTGGAAATATTGTTGAAACATAGCTCGGGATATTGTTGGAACATCATTGAAAATAATGTTGGAAATAATGTTGAAACTTCATTGGAAATATTGTTGAAACATAGCTCGGAATATTGTTGGAACATCATTGGAAATATCGCTGGAAATATTGTTGAAACATATCTCGGGATATTGTTGGAACATCGTTGAAAATAACGTTGGAAACATCGTTGGAAATATCATTGAAATATCACTTGAAATATTGTTGGAAACATCGTTGGAAATATTGTTGAAACATAGCTCGGGATATTGTTGGAACATCATTGAAAATAATGTTGGAAATAATGTTGAAACTTCATTGGAAATATTGTTGAAACATAGCTCGGAATATTGTTGGAACATCGTTGAAAATAACGTTGGAAACATCGTTGGAAATATCATTGAAATATCACTTGAAATATTGTTGGAAACATCTTTGGAAATATTGTTGAAACATAGCTCGAGATATTGTTGGAACATCATTGAAAATAATGTTGGAAATATTGTTGAAACATAGCTCGGAATATTGTCGAAACATCGTTGGAAATAACGTTGAAAACATCGTTGAAAATATCATTGAAATATCACTGGAAATATTGTTGGAAACATCATTGGAAACATTGTTGGAAATATTGTTGGAAATAATGTTGAAACTTCGTTGGAAATTTTGTTGGAATATCCTTGGAAATAATGTTGGGAACATCGTTGGAAACATCGTTGAAATATCACTTGAAATATTGTTGGAAACATCGTTGGAAATATTGTTGAAACATAGCTCGAAATATTGTTGGAACATCATTGGAAACTTCGTTGGAAATATTGTTGAAAAATAACTTGAAATAATGTTGGAAACATCATTGGAAATATCGTTGGAAATAATATTGAAACATAGCTCGGGATACTGTTGGAACATCATTGAAAATAATGTTGGAAATAATGTTGGGAACATCGTTGGAAATATCACTTGAAATATTGTTGGAAACATCGTTGGAAATATTGTTAAAACAAAGCTCGGAATATTGTTGGTACATCGTTGAAAATAACCTTGGAACTTCGCTGGAAATATTTTTGGAACATCGTTGGAAGCATATATTTTGAGTATAAATGCTGTTTCCTAGAACATGAGGTTTCTTAACCGAGTGAACCATTTATATATAGAGAGCTAAAATCCTTGATATTTTACTTTAAATAACGAAGGGCTTCTGAAATTCTTTTCAGTAAAGAATTAGCTTGCTGTAAACACTGCTTTCTTGAAAACCACTTTCAGAGAGATAATGTTCCAAAGAAAATATATATTTTTTTAAGGCGTGTATAGGTTTTTGATTGGTATATAACTTTCTTAACCGCCAATTTCACTGTTAGATCTCTAAACGTATTAATATTTAGCACGCCAAGGAAGACTTAAGACAAATGATTTTGAAATGCATACTACATGACTTAAATTATATTTGAAAATAATTGCTTGCATTCACAAAACATCAACGAAATAATGGAAACAGTGAACACTTGCCTGCTGGATGCATCTGCGCTCCAGCCTTTCCTTTGCAGTAGACAAGTTTGAGTATAGAATTGCGAATAGCATATATGTAAATCTATCATTAACAGCAATTTCTGTCTTAAATTTAAATTAGTTATCAGAAATAATAAACAACAGTCTTGACATTCGTTGAAAAAAATAATTTTCTATTTATTTAGCTCATTCTCTTCCAAGAAGACTGCTTACATGCGCCCACACTTGCTTACGACAACTCGCATCACTCATACCACACGTACGCCTGCGTTTATGGCTTTGCCCAGACTGTTGTACATTTTGCTTTTCTTTGTTATGCACACATATAAATACATATATATATATGTGTGTTATATCTACTTACAATTATATAAAGAACACAAAATTATCATTATGCTGCCTGTTAACGGTACAACTAACCGTATCAATAAAATATTTAAGGAGACCAAAGCAATTAATTAAATGATTGCGTAAATAATGAGGGGAATGATAATGAACTGTCAGCGGTAATTTTCCATTGAATCAAAGCTACAAATAGAATGTTAGCATAATAAAATTGTTGTTCGTTATGCTGTCAAGTAGTGGGCCGAATGGTGAATGGCAAATTATTGCTAAGTGAAGTGTGTGTGGGTGTATGGGTGGGTCTGTGCGTCTACACGTGCCACATGTTGGTTATTGTTATTGCATATGCTAATAAACAGATTTGTATGTATGTATTTTTGGGAGATATTAGTGCTCGCTGTTTTGATTCAAATATTGATTGATGTTGTTGTTGTTGTAATAATTTGCATTTACTTAGCAACACGTTATTTTTATTTGACAAGGAATAATAATGCCTTAACATAGCTTTCAGTGCGAGGGACTTAAAAAGCTTTAAGAAGTTTGAAAGAATTGTTTTATTGTTACCTAATTCATACATAAAATTATAAAAAACATATTTTTTTGGATAACTAATAAAACATATGATATTATATTAATATTATTTTATATTAATATTAACAATTCAAATCAGTTCAGTAAAGTTCATTTTAAGAATGGTAAAAAAATTTATTCAAACAATAATTATATATGTATTTGTAAAAATATAAAATAAAAATCAAATAAATATAAATATTAATTAATAAAAAAATTGTATATTTCAAAAACTTAAATTTTTTATTCGAAATGCTTTTTTTTATTGAATAAAATATAAACTAAAATATGAAATATCATCGAAATGTTTTAAAATCAAATTCAAATTTTTTTTCTGATTTAAAAAATAAGTTTCATAAAAACAGTATTCATTTTAAAAATCTCAAATGAAAATTGAATTAAATATCGACTTAATTTAATAAAAAACAACTTATAATTCAAAAACTTAATTTTCTTTTAAAACGAAATGTTTTTATTGCATAAACTAAAATATATTATAATTCTGTAAAAAAGTTTTTTCAATATTAATTCATATGTATTTAATTAAATTTACATTTTTTTCTTATTAAAATGAAAAATTAAAAAAAAATAAAATTAATTATTATTAAAATTTTCAAGATTCTAAAACCAAAAAATAAATTTAAATTTATTAATAAAAAGTTCCTATAAATTAAAAACTTTTCTAATTAAAATAAATAAAAAATTAAAAAAATTTAAATTTCAAAAAAAACTATTAATGTTTAACAAAAAAAATTTAAAATTTTTTAATTTTTTTTTACGCAATTCGTATAATTAAAAAAATTGTTCCAATTAAATAATAAAGAATTCCTATAATTTAAAAACTTTTCTAATTAAAAGAAAAAAATTCAAAAAAAAACAATTATTAAAATTATACTTCGTATAATTTAAAAATTTTTCTAATTAAAATAAAAAATTTCGAAAAAAAAATTTCGGTGATTTTCAACATCAAAAAAAAAATAATTAAAACTTCGTATAATTACATTATTAAACTTTCATAATTAAAGTAAATATAATATAAAAAAAAATTTAAAATTATAAAAAAAAAAAATTAAAAAAATTTAAAACTAAAAAAATTTAAAATTTTTAAAAATTAAAATTTTTTAATAAAGATTACGCATAATTTTAAAACTTTCTAATTTTAATTATTTTAATTTCTAAAAAATTTAGTGATTTTAAAAATTCCAAAAAAAAAAATAATTAAAACTTTTTAATAAAGAATTCGTATAACTTCAAACTTTTTATTAAAATATAATATTAAAAAAATTTTAACGATTTTCGAAATTTCAAAAAAAAAATAATTAAAATTTATTAATAAAAAATTCGTATAATTTAAAAACTTTTCCCTTTTAATTCGATAGATTTAATACTAATTAAAATTATATTTGTTCCAACTAAATTTTACTTTTTTCAGTACTCAAAGGCATAAATATGATGATAGACATGGTATAACTGTGTTAATGTAGATATAAATATACAAATATTCAAAACTTAAAAACTTAAAAAAAAAATTGAAACATAGCACACGTGCGTCTACTAATCATACAGCTCAACTTACATTTCATTTCCAATTCTCACATAACTAAAAGTTATGCAATAACAACTTTTTCCAAGAATTTCAACTAAAGCACTGCTGCCCTCCCGGCGCCCATGTACATAACCGTAGCTGTTCTCGGAAAATATGTGTCTGCTGGTTATTTACTTTTTATGTTATTTCTCATTTCCATTTGGCAAATACCTGCTCCTTATCATAAAAACCAAGCATAAATATTTTTATAAGCCATTGCCTTTGGGAATACACTTACCTTTTATGCCATTTCAATTACTCATACGCCTGGTTGAACAGCAGGTTTCGTGTCTTGTGTTTTGTCTGTAAATATTCGTTTGCCGTAATGAGACTCACACTTTCGGAAATCGGTAACTTTTATATGTATGTGTGTTTAGGGCTTTAATGTGAGAAGACATAAAATGTTTTTGTTGCTGTGTTTTACTGAAAGAGAGATAAAATCAGTTAGATTAAAATGAGTATGTTGAGAAACGTGCTCTTATATGTTTAACCTTTCATTATTTGAATGAGTAAAAATCTTAACTGCATTGCTTTTTAAGTACTTTTCGGGCGTTAAATAAAAACAAAAACAATTTCAAAAATTTGTTTGGGGAGTTGAAGAGATCTTAACTATGCGAGTATACAAGCTTTGGAGTGCCAATACACTTCTTGAGTTTGCATTACTTTTTTGTAATCGTAATCTGTAATTTGTAATTTGTAATTTGTAATTTGTAATTTGTAATTTGTAATTTGTAATTTGTAATTTGTAATTTGTAATTTGTAATTTGTAATTTGTAATTTGCAATTTGTAATTTGTAATTTGTAATTTGTAATTTGTAATTTGTAATTTGTAATTTGTAATTTGTAATTTGTAACTTGTAATTGGTAATTTGTAATAGGTAATTGGTAATTGGTAATTTGTAATTTGTAATTTGTAATTTGTAATTTGTAATTTGTAATTTGTAATTTGTAATTTGTAATTTGTAATTTGTAATTTGTAATTTGTAATTTGTAATTTGTAATTTGCAATTTGTAATTTGTAATTTGTAATTTGTAATTTGTAATTTGTAATTTGTAATTTGTAATTTGTAATTTGTAATTTGTAATTTGTAATTTGTAATTTGTAATTTGTAATTTGTAATTTGTAATTTGTAATTTGTAATTTGTAATTTGTAATTTGTAATTTGCAATTTGTAATTTGTAATTTGTAATTTGTAATTTGTAATTTGTAATTTGTAATTTGTAATTTGCAATTTGTAATTTGTAATTTGTAATTTGTAATTTGTAATTTGTAATTTGTAATTTGTAATTTGTAATTTGTAATTTGTAATTTGTAATTTGTAATTTGTAATTTGTAATTTGTAATGTGTAATTTGGAATTCATAATTTTTAATTTGGAATTTCGAATTTGTAATTTGTAATTCGTAATTAGAAATTTTGTAATGATTACTCTAATTCAAAAAACTTTTGGAAACTAAAGTCAGTGGCTAGGTTTAATCTATTCCACTGAACTCTGTATTTTCCTTCATTATAAAGAGATTACTATATGATTACTCGGTAATGATTACCTAAATCAGTTTTTCACTGATTGACAATCCATTGTAAAGTAAAATAAAAATAAAAGGGGTTTCCATGTGCCATTGCAGGTCAATCTTTGTAATTTTGACCATTACAAATACAATGACAAGTCTACGTATAATTACCATGATTACCACAACAGCCGCTTACGCTTGATGTTCCGTACGTCAATTCGTCTGTCTAATATTGAGTGCGTAATAAATTGTTATTATGTGCTCTAATGGACTTTGTTATCTCTTTTCGACCTTGTAAGCCTTGTTTGCGAAGAACACAGACAGCAGTGAAATGTAATTACAGCCAACTAATACTCGTATTGGCATTGTATTGCAGCTTGTGGTAGCCGAAAGCGAGCGAATATGCCATACATGCGAATTTGAAACAGCGATTGTTTTGTTTGTTGTACGGCGTTGTCGAGTGTTGCCATAAGCGACGCACCATTGACATTTGTGGCAAGAGTGTAACTGTTAAAGTAATTATGAATTTTTCGTTGATAATTTTTGGCGTGTATGTGTGTATTTGTTTGTTGTTTTTTTTTTCTCTTTGCTTGTTTGTTGTGACTATGCTATCTTCGCTAGCGCAGAAATGACTTTAGTGTGAGTCCGCCGCGTCATCGGGAGGAATATTGCTTCCGTTGGTGCCACACGGTCTCTTGCGTGCAACATGTGTAGGTCGTGTGGTTAGTTTGCAATACTATTGGCTTACAGTGCGCGGCAATGAGACTATTTAAATGCACATACGTAAGCAGCAAGCAATCGTGTTTAGGTTGAGTTAATTTAAGAGAAGGACGGATTTTTTTTAGAAACAAATTAAAGCTTTGTGACGTGAAAAGAAAATAGTGCTGGGAAATGAATGCAGAAATTTGTAATTGTAGTAGTATACAGTAAAAAATGTCAACTTTCTTTGCACTGAAGCTATAATATCCTTTAGTTTCTATACAAAAGTTTGATTTTGTTCGATCAGTTTGTATGGTAACTATATGCTATAGTAACCCGATCTTATCAATTTGCTCGGAGATTATACCGTTATCTTTTACAATAACTCGTGCCAAATTTCGTGGAGATATCTCGTCAAATAAAAAAGTTTTCCATACAAGGCCTTGATTATGAGCGAGCGGTTTGTATGGCAGCTATATGCTATAGGTATCCGATCGGTATAATTTTTTGCGAAGATTATAGGGTTGCCATCGGGTATAATGTGTTTCAAATTTCGTGAACTTATCACGTCAAATAAAAAAGGTTTTCATATAAGACATTGGTTTTGAACGGTCAGTTTGTATGACAGCTATATGCTATAGTCAACCGATCTGAATAATTTCTGTGCAAAATATAGAGTTTCTTTCGACTATCATCTGTGCCAAATTTCGTGAAGATATCTCGTCAAATAAAAAAGTTTTCCATACAAGCACTTGATTCCGATTATGCAGTTTGTATGGCAGCTCTATGTTATAGTGGTTCGTTATCAGCGTTTTCGACAAATGTGAAGCTGCTAAGGGAGAAAAGAACGTTTGCAAAATCTCAGATCGATATCTCAAAAACTGAAGCTCAGCTGTCATCTTATACGTCCTCCCACATTTCCTTTCGGTTGCCACAAACCTTTTGGAACTCTTAATTTAACCTGTTAAGGATACTAAAATATACCTAAAAGCTGCGCTTAATTTGACTCCCTAGGTTTGTAATTACATAACTTCGTACCAACAAGAGTTCTATATACCCTTTTGTCTTAACGTAATTTCGCTTTTAATTCCCGCTCGCCTTCCTTTTTTATAGCCATCCACTTGCCATATTGCAAATTAGTGCTCTGATTTCCGGCCCTGCTTTATCTTGAATTTCGTTTCGCATTTCCGTTTTTCATTTCCGTATAAATCAAGCTTTATTTACTTGTGCTGCTGCATACTTTTGGGCGCATACACGCCGGATTTATGCATTGCACACATTATTTTCTCATGCCAATGCTACATACATATTTGTAAAATTATGTCTTTGTGTAAGTATGCCCTTTTGATCCAACTTCAAGCTATAAATTTCCCAACGCTACCGCTACAGCGAATGACTCTTATTGGCAGTTTGATTAATTGTTATGCCGCAAGCATTTCGCGCCGACGAGGTGGCAAAGCGGCAGTTCAATAAATGGCATAACTTAAATTACGTTGCATACTTTTAGGCCCAAGGCGTATTAAAGGGCGGGATGTGCACATACATATGGTTATTTGTGTGGCTCATTAACGACGGCAAATTAGTTAAAAGTCTGTCGATGCTGTGATTTTTGGTTGGACTTAATGAGCTTTCGTTTAGTATCTGAAGAAGTATCTTAAATTTGGGTGAAGTTCCGGGCGCTTTAGAAATTTTCTATTATACATATATGGTTATAAAGAGGAAGTCTGCTGTTTGGCAAATCAAGAATACTTGCCTAAAGCGATGTCTGTGCCGTGAAAACACGATCTTAGCACACAAAAGCTTAATATAAGCAGAAAGCATCGATAGATGGCGCTGAATTCAATTATTACTTTTGAGGATGTAAAAAGTACTTCAAATTAGAGTGAAATTTATGACGGTTCCAAAGATGTATTGCCTTTGTAAGATAACGTTTGGTTTGACATAAAAGCTCTGCGGCTTAGAAACAGAAAATCACGCGAAATTGCCTAACGCAGTGTGTGTTCCCTAATAGTTCGCCTTGATCAATCAAAAGCTCCACGAAAGCTCCGATAGGTGGTGCTATTATCAACTGATCGAGTTTTACAGTTCAGTCCCCATTTTAAGCTTCGGTATCCAAAAAGCGACGATAGATGGTTCTGTCCTCTTTTTGAGGCTCAAATCTGTTTTTGGCAGTCAAGCCTGACTTTTTAAAGGTCAAATATGTCTTTTTTGAAATCTGTCTTCTGAAGATTCCGTAAACTTGAAATGCAGATCAAGTTTTAGTTGACCTCACTCACAAAAAGCGTAGCTGATTCCGTAATAGTATGTTTTGAGGAAGTACTTAAAAGCTCCACAGCAGCACCGATAGGTGGCGCTCTTGTCAACTGATCGATTTTTACAGTTCAGTCTTCATTTTGTGCTTAAGTTTCTCAAAAGCATCGATAGATGTCTCTGTCGGCTTTTTGAGAGTCAAATCTATCATATTGAGGTTCAAATCTGTTTGTTTGAGTGTCAAATATGTCTTTTTTACGATCTCGTCAAATTGAATCTCAGTTTCAGTTATAGTTCGCGTTGTTGAAATCGGATTTATATTTCTGTTTTTAGGCTCAATATGTAGACGAAATCATTCACTTCATCACTGTGGAATGTAAACATTTTAAAAGCTTTATGGGTCGTAAAAAGTTTTGAGCAGAAATTTTTAATTCGAGCGGCGCCGATTCTTTAGGTCTAAAAAAGAAAAGGCCTTATGTATTTTTGGAAGTCGTTTCTGCAGTAAATTAAAAGAAGCTTTTATAACAACCGAGTGAATTAAAGCTTTTGTGAACTCTCTCAAATTTTAACGACATTTTCTGCTGCCTCAGGCCCACTTTTATGCCGCCTAATACTAATTCCAACAGCTGGGCATTCTCTTAGACAGCTCAGTAAATCAAACAAAAGAAATGCATGCTCTAGTTACTGATTCAATTTAAATTTGCTTGCTTGGCAAAACCGTAAGTGAGACGGAGATTAGTTGAAAGCGGAGCAGTACAAAAAATGAGCGCAAAAACCCGTTGAGTGCGGCACTGAGCATACAAGTGAAGTGCTTTTCGAATGGCACGAAGTTGCTGTTAGGTTTTGGCTATGCAAAAGTATATAGAGACAGATTTTTCGAGTTACATATTATATATAGAATATATAGAAAATAGTCAACTGTAGCTACATAAAATTTACTTAAAGCACTAAAAAAATTTTTACAAATTTCAAACTGTTATTATTTAACTCTCTTATGCTCTCTTACAGATCAAGGATGTGACGCGCAATATCAAAAAAGCCGTCGTGGCTGGCACACTCGAAGAATTGCGCACGAAGGTAGCCGAAAAATTCGATCATGCCGGCGATCAGCCGCCAACCATACACTTGGATTCCGATGGCACGGAAATCGATGATGAGGAGTATTTCCGCACGCTGGACGAGAACACAGAATTGATTGCAGTATTTCCGGGCGAACATTGGATTGATGTAAGTTTGGAGCGAAAGTTCGATATTAGCATGACTTTTGGAAAAAGATAAACATTATTCTGTTTCAAAATAATTTTTTATTATTTTTTTTAATTTAATATTAATTTTTTAATATTTATTTTAAAATTAATCAAATTTTTTTATATTTAATAATATGTTTTGTAAAATTATAAATATTTATTTTTAATTTTTTAATATTTATTTTAAATTTAATACCGTTAAATCTTTTGTTAAATAATAATTTGTTATATGTAAGCATAAATTGTATGGGAAATTTGTTTTTATTTTGAATGTTACGAATTAATTTAAAATTTTAATAGAAATATAAAATTATAAAATAGTAAAAATTTTGAATTTTATTTTCGTATGAAATTTTTTTTTGTTATAATATTGGCAAAATTTTTACCAAAATATCTAAAGAGTTTATAACAGTTAGAAGGCCGAAAAAGCGAATTTTCTACATTTTTTTCTGATATTATTGATCCAAAGTTTTCTACACATATTATGCGATCATATAGCTGTATTTTAAGACTTAGTTTTGGGAAAAATATTTGTATGGAAAGGAAGTACAGCTGATCTCCGGGAGCTACTCTCAAAAATTGTTTTCCTTGAACTGATCAAAGATTTCTTTAATGTTATGTTAAAACCAGTAATTAGTCGAAGGAATCAGACGAATATTTTGACAAAATGACGGTTTCTCAAAAAAAAAAAAATTATTTTGACCAAAATTTTGCTCTTAAATTATCGGTGAGAAAAAATCTTGGATTAATTACTAAAAAATTATCATTCTCTGGAATTTTTATTTTAAGCGCTTACGGTTTGTTTTTGCCTGCTAAAAATGGCCCATACCTAGGCAATGCAAGCATAAAAGAGATACGAAAAATATTTCTGCAAAAGCAGCAGAAAGTGGAAACTGAAATTTAACATGCAGAAATCAGACCCAAAAATGATGTGACTGGCGTTATCCATATTATAATCTTTTCGTAGAGTCAAATTAATTCAGAAACTACTTTTTGTCTTTCGCACAGCCAGCTAATCCATTAACGATCAGCTGGTACTTGCTTATGTGCTTAATTTCCATCTCTTCTAATGATTAAAATTCATCAATTGATCACTACTTTAACAATGCACACAAACAGCTTGGACAACAACCCGCAGACTTTAGCACAGCCAAATTTATAGTGTAGACAACAACCCGCTGAGTTGCATTTTAGTTTCAACACAATATCCATTCGATTAAGAATTAATGTTTACTACATATACGAGTAATATGATTTTTTTTTGTATGGTAAATCGATTCATACTGTTTTAATCGAGGAAAGGTCTGCTAATTGCTCAATGTAGTGATTTTAGTGCGAAAAGGTTGACCCACAAATTTGTAACAAATTAGTATCCATGATATTGCTATAATCTCCAAATATATGGTTCTGATCGGAGCACTATAGCATCGTTTTTGTATTTTTGTATTGTATTGTATTTGTATTTTAACTACTCAGAAAGTAATGCTTGAATGTGAGGCACTACTCGCCTACTCGAGCTAACTCTCTCATAGATCCATTATGTAACTGTGTGCCTAAAGGTAGGCAACGATTTTTGTTGCTTAAAAGCCATTAAATTATTACTAGGTTTTTACTTTAGTATAAATCAGCAAAACAATGAAAAAATTGAAATAAAAAATTTTCAAATGTCAGCGCTAACTTAATTTTCTAATTATAAAGGGTGAACCAGTTCGAGGTTCCTTACTTTTTTTTAGCAAAAAATAAAGAAATTTCAAATTTAATGGAGGATATTTATCATCATTCGAAAGAACATTTTTTCACATTTATTTTTTGAAGATTATCTCTATCAAACATTGGCCGCGGCTACGTCTCATATGGTCTATCCGTGGAGTCCAATTCGCGATGACTCGTTCGAGCATTTCGACTGGTAACTGGCGTATGACAAGCGTGCTGTATTGCTCCAAGGCTTAAATTGAAGCGGGATTGATCGCATCGACTTTAGACTTTACACATCCCAACAGGAAAAAGTTTTACAGTGTGACATAATATGATCTTGATGACCAATCGACCGGCCCAAAACGGGAAATTATCTGCCGAAGTGTTCTTTCAATAAATCTATTGATTGATTGAGAGTGGCGCCGTCTTTTAGAGACCCAATGTCGTCGAGATCACGAGCTTCAATTTTAGGCATCAAATAGTCGGTTATTATGGCGCGATAACGGTCGCCATTGACGGTAACGTTCTCGCAGTCATAATTTTTGAAGAAATATGAACCGATAATTCCACAGGCTCACAAAAGAAAACAAATGGTTGTTTTTCTACACGAGTTTCATAAGCTGTCACATGAAACTTTTCCGTTTGCTCTTCGTCTCGAATCGGGAATTTTGCTTGTTTAAATCCGCCTTGAGCCAGAAATGGGCACCATTGCTAAACAAAAGTTTCCATAATGAAGTGACAAGCAACACTGACGTGATCTATCAATAAAAGCTGGTTAAAAAAAGTAACTCAACTAGCATCACCCGTTATATGGAAAATTGCCGCCTACCGTTCAACCTCTGTCTTACCGAAGCGCACGTGCTTTTTGGCATTTTTATCGTTAGTGTACTTTTAATCTGCGAATTTGCAGCAAACTTTTACCTTGCACGCCAATATTCATTTAGACTGACAGTTTCAGACAGACAAAGTTGTTGCACGCTGCACTTTTTACCTCGGCGTACAGTGAAAAGCTTCACTTGTACCAAATATTCCTACCTACTACCCGCATACCTTCCGTTGTGTTGCCCATATCGATTGGCGCCACCTTCTCCTCGTGCTCATTTCCTTGGATATACTTGCTGCTGTTTGTTTTTAAGTACCAACTCACAATTTTCCTGCCACTTGCACACATTTTTAAGTACTTTCAGGCAAAAAAAAAAGTTTACATTGTTCGAAAATATCATAGGAAATAAGCAGCTGCAGAACTTACTAACACTAGTCGCTTTATTTTGCATACTTAAAGGCGCTAGAACGTTTGTCTGCCGCTTTGCACTTGTTTTCATTCGCATGCAATGGCCATAAACTTTGCTCACTCATGCTAAACTTGTAGCTCTCGTTTCTATCAATTCTCATTGTTCTTCTTCCACAATAGAATACACTAGTCGCCCGTGCAATTTATACTACTTCCTTGTCTTTTATTATATAGTTTCTCCAACTGTTTTATTTCTTTATTTATATGTATTTGTATTGGTGCTTTGTTCGTGCTGTTGTGCTGCCACTTATCGTTTCGATCTGAAATTTCATTTTAATTTGCCAAAGCACTTAATGGTATCATTTGCAGTTGTCTTCTGTGCAACTTTTACCTTTCATTTTGTTTGAAAGTTCCGGCTTTGCTGTTGCCCGCATGCCGCATGCCGTCAAGTTGTCGTAGTAATTTTTATGTGCGCCGACCTCCGCTACTGGCTGTTGGACGTACCAACTTTATTGATTTATTCATTCGAGTTTCGTAGACACGACAGACTATGTGCGACAGGCGAAGGTGATTCGATTATTTGTAGAAACAAAGGCTGCATAAAAGCTATAATACCCTTCTCAGGTGCACTTTGTTTTTAGTATGTAAGGATATCCTCTTCTTTTTATTTGCGTAGACACTGTTTACTCGGTGGCCACTGCAGTAAATGACACAAGGACCTATTCATCTCATTCCTTGTTCCATCCATCGCATATCTTGGATGGCAGTGATGTCAGCCTTTATCCTAATGAGGACATCAAACAGTTAGACAGCGGCACCTTGCCAATTAAGGAACCGGACACTCCAGGTGCATGCCCTAAAATCGTATTTCTTAATGCGTTTGCAGTGGTCGTCATCAAAAGGAGGGTTCCACTTCCGAGGCAGTTTTTTTTATCTTTACTGGGGGCGTTTTCACGTGGCGGTTCCCAAACCCAGCGCACAACGCTTAGGAGAGATGGTTCGCTTTCGCACTTTACCTCTCCTTTAAACAGATGTTCTTTGGCTACCCAGAGGATACTTGGTCTAAGACGGGTAGTTGTGAGCTGCTTAACCCATATGCAAAATAATCGCGTCTGACCACTTCCAAGTGAACGGCGATCAAAGAACTTTCCTCTCTTGGTTGAAATTCTACACATGGCTCGATCTTCGAAGGGGTAAGGGTATACAAAGATCTTTATCAGTCAGTTTGCTATATCCTATAGAGAGCCCGTATCGTTCCGACAAATGAGCAGCTGCTTGGGACGAACATATTTTGTTTTCGCTCTGTTTCAGGTACACGAAAATTGTTTGACGACTATTATTTCGATTTGTGTTTTGTATTGAGTGTTGTTGGTCTGTTTCTCGCTCTTTTATAAGGTTTAGGTTTAGGTTAAGAGATCGATCCCAACACCCTCCATCACACAAGATATTTAGCTTTACCGGTTGAATCACTATTGCACAGTGGCCAGGAAGAACCCTGCGGCAAGGCGAAATGCAGGAAGTTCAGTAGATCTCTTGCGCTCTACTCTAGGCCAAAATGATCAGCTGCTACTAAGCGCAAGCGAGCCTCATAGGTCCAGTTCTTGAACGCAAGCCACCTCAATGGAGATTCAGCTCGGTCCCTGTCTGATGTGACCGGGGTAGGGCTGCCCATTCCAGCGTACCTATCGGCTTTGCAGTTGCCTGGAACTCCGCTTTGACCAGGTTTCTAAACCAGTCCCGTGATGAAGAAGCTGGATGCTTTTTCTAGTGAGAACAGACATTGCTTGATCAGTTTTAAGTGCACAGTTAGCAAGCTCAGCGCTAGTATTGCCGCTCTGCTGTCGGAGTACCCACTCTGACGAGCTCTCATCGGCTTTGCAGTTGCCAGAGATTCCGTTATAATCAGGCACCCAAATGAGTCTGGTAATAAAATAGCTTAAAGCTTTTTATAGTGAGGACAGACACTCTTTGACTAGCTTTAAAGGCAAAGTTTGCGCTAGTACTGCCGTTCTACTATCGGAGTGAATGTTCACCTTCCTAAAATAGGCTGCCCTACATAACAGTACGTCTACCGCCACTTCTGCCAAATAAACACTACACTGCTGCGGAAGTCTAAAACTAAGATCGACGAAGTGCTCTATACAAAAAACTTCCTTTCAACCTTCCCTTCTAGCTTGGACCTCTCCACGAATAAGCTCACTTCGCCTCTTCCCTAGTGGCTCCTCCTCAACCACATATCCCTCACCGGCATGTAAGCAGAGAAAATGCCACCATTAGTCGCCTCGCAGTGATCCAAGTTTTCAGGAATGATTTCTGGTTTTCCTTGTTCGGATTTTTTCACAAACTATCAGCCTAAATGTAGGCAACAAAGCTCTATAAAAGTTATCTCTAAACCGCCATAGTACCTTAAAAAGAACTCGTTGCCCAAAAGTAGGCATTTCTTTGTAACTTTTACCAGGAAAAGTCCACTTTTTCCGTCGCTAGTAATCTCTTGTGGTGTTTCTATTACATAGCATATTTTTAGGTGCAATTTCATGCGGTTCTGTTGACTAGCTTGCAACTGCTGGCAGTCGGTGTATTTCGGAGTTTATTTACATTGTTGTTGATCTTCTTTTTGCTTTGGTGAAATTTAATTTGCATGTTTTCTTGTTTTTGGTTTTTGTAAATTGTTTTTTGCCAAACCAAAACTAAAAGCAAAAACAAATATTGCCACCGTATTAAATTTGAACTCATTGTTTGCTGTGCTATTCATTGCTATGCTGCAAGTAATTTTGTCAGCTTTGAAATTTCGGCTGCCATGACATTCATTGTCTCATAAACGCATGTAAAACATATAGATATATATTTGTATGTGTGAGTATATATCTGCGTATCTGTGCACGTGTATATATCTGTTTGTATGTGAGTAGTGTTTTCCTTTACACGCATGAATATGAAATATTTATCAACAAGTCTGGTTGCATATAATTGCCATGTATTGTTTGCCCAAATGTGTCAATGAATTTTTTATTGAGTTCAATATTGTGTAAATGCGGTTGCTTGTTATGCAATTTTATACCAGTGACCAGTGGCTGCAACATAAGGGCGATATCAACTTTAATATACATACGTATATTTGTTTGATTCTACTTTCTCGTGCTTTCGCCAAATGCAAATGTTACTCACTTTCAGTTAAAATTCTCTTGCTTTTTCCACAATCATGCATTCATTTTAGTTTGCATTTCTCAATAATTTTTATTTGATTTACTGGAATTTCTAATGCCTTCTCCATGCACTTTCAATATCCACTCGGCGCATCAACATTTCGTATTCACTACTTTCAAAGTTTTTTATACAGGGTGGGGGAACTTTGTAGGTAGTTAGGTCAAATAACAAAAAAAAAGTCGAGGGAGGAGTTCCAGGGAATAATTGCTTTAGAAACTCAAAACTCAAAACTTATTTTCTCAATTTACACTCAATTTGCAGTCTGCTTGCAGCTACTGCTAGCCATCTGCTTTTGAATGATCCAAAGCGACCGAGAACCCTTTGATAAATAGCAAATATCTCGAAAAGTATTTATCGGATATACCTAAACTTTTCTGGAAATATTCTTAAGTTATTGTTCTTTAAGAAAATGTAAAAGAAATCGAAATCGATTTTTGTTTGCCACATAAAAGTTTGTGTACCCTGTATTTCGATTATTCAATATGCGTTCGCAGCTCAGCAGCTGACTTTCAATTGTCATTCTAAACTTTTGAAATCTCTAGAAAATTCTTGCGAATTTGAGGTTTCATTTTGGTGTGTCATTTTCTATGAATTGCATTCTCATTTCTAAGTTGTAGTCTTTTTAATAGCAGAAGAAAGCATTAACGAGCCGGAGTGCGGGATCTTAGTCCGCTAAACATAACCTAGTCCCAACTCATGTCTCTCCCACGTGACTACTGGACAAAGTATTACTTCATGTGAAAGAAGAAAACATTTTAGTCTCTTCTATTGTCCAGACAGGCTTAAGTCAGTCTCTAATGTTGTAAATGTCTGAATGTTATCATAATTAGAGCTGTCGCTTTGCTGACAGTTTTCCATTTTACAGAGGACTCGCACATAAGTTCAGTGAAAATTACTACCGTGATACCATCTCTAAGTGTGGTTTTCAGTTTTTCTTCTATACTTGAAAAACGAGCGTACGTGTTCAGTGTCTTCTGTACATTCTGTGCAGCCTCTAAAGCACCCAAGTCCACTGAGTATTTGGGTCAGGTAGAAATCAAGTTCCTATTTTGTCTATTTATCCACGAATGTATATCCTGAATCAGTTTATGAGTCCATCGTCCTTTGTATGAAGTTTGCCTCCGTTGCTGCCACATTGTGATGCGTTTGATTCGCTCTCATATAGTGGACCACTAGTTTTTTGGATTTTTAACTCCAAGCGGTTTCTTACAATGCTTTGGTACACTTTACCATAGGTCGATATGATGAAGGTCCTTCGGTTCTTAGGCTGCTGCGTACTCTTTTTGAACCTCTTTTTGAACATATTTTGTATGCCTTTCCCCAGGGGCTTATCTTTGCTTCTTTACAGTGATCTTCGAAACTGGATCTTTTATTACCGGTAATGACTGACTTCAGGAACTTTTTTGGCATTTCTCTGAGACGGATTTCGTTTTCATCTCCCCGGTTACACTGTAGACAGTGTTTACCTCAGCCCGACGACTTTTTCGTTCCACCACCAGAATACCGGCTTTCGATTGTATTTATAGTATAATTCAGGACAACAAATTTTTTTTTATCGGACATTGTTCGTAAAACTTCTCGAGTACTGTGAGAATTATTGCCTTTTCACATAGGAGTTAATTGAGCAATTAAGCGACCATTCCCCTTGCTCGATTAAAGCGCTTATTAGATCGATTTACCATATGAAATAAAAAATATTTTTTACTATTTTAATTTGGAATCGAATTCAAATCGAGCTGAAACCGAAATACAAATTTGCAGGTTGTTGTCCACACTGTAATTTCGGCTGAGTTTAACTCAGCGGATTGTTGTCCACACTGTAATTTCGGCTGACTTTAACACAGCGGGTTGTTGTCCCGACTGTACACTTGGTTGTGTGCATTGATAAAGTAGCAAGCAGCTAATAAATTTTAATCATTAGAAAAGATCTTAAATGAAGCACACAACTAAATCTATCAGCTGATCGTCAGTCGAGTATTTTGTTAATCGAGTAGCCGGCTGGGCGAAAGGCAAAAAGTAGTTTCTCAATTATAATCTTAATTTGCTTAATTAATTTGGCTGTGCGAAAAGACTATTACTTGCTTAACTGGTTTAGTGGTTTGTTGATAAGAGCTTCTTAGAGTAAACTAAGGAGTCGCTTATCTCAGAGATTTAGTTAGTATGTGTGCCATTAACTGATATAGGAAGGCAGGTTGTTTTCTTATATGACATTAGTTTGATGATTGAACTTTGTATCATATTTGGTCTATGGACCATTTCCTTAGAATAATATTCCATGTATAGGTAGAGTTGGCTTGTCAATGCTTTTTATTGAAATAATCTCCAGTAACTGTACATAAGAGCAATATTTATGCAACTACCAACAAGAAAAGCTGCCACATTTATTTGATTATTGTATATTTCTTTTATTTTTGTGGCTTTTGCTAGCTGAGGAATGCCGGTGGGGAAAGGTACATGTAGAATTTGTACAAAATGTTTTTGAACATAAGAAAGTATGTTGTACTAGTAGTAAGTAGTAGTAAGTATGTTGATCTACAAGCTTAAATAACATCAAGGCTTGTGCTTGTATAGTCGTTGCTACCTTTCAGGCGCGTCTCAGCAGTAAATGTGGAAATGTAACGCCCGACGGGCTTGCAAAGGAAAATATGTAAGCTTGTAAAGATTTAAAGGCTCGAAAAATATGTTTTCGATGTAAGCAAACCATTTTTAATTTAAACCGTACCTAAATCAATATATTTTTTACATATATTTTATATGGGATTTAGGATACTTTTCAATAAAATAAAATTTTTTGTCTAAAAAAATAAATCCATGACTTTGAAAAAGCGATTTTCTTATACAAAATATCTCGCTCTACAAAAAAGAGTTTGATAATTTTTTTCGTAAAGCCACTCTTTTAATAGTTATACGCAGTTAAAGTTATGCAGCAAATCTAGTGCATACATATAGTACACCATGTCGTATGAGCATCACTTATATGATGCACAGGTCATTTGTTGTACAAGTTTAACTGCGTATAACTTTTGCAGGACAGTATTTATGGAGAAAATGAATAAGATCTTTTTTGTAGAGCAGACAATTTTTTAATCAAATATCGCTTCTTCAAGTTTGTAGATTTATTTACTTAATACAAAATATTAAAAAAATTATATGTTACATGAATTACTTGGCAACATTGTTTGTGTATTTATGAAGGCTCTTGTTTTTATAAATTGTAACAAAATTGATTTAAATGAATTTGGAAATTCAATTACAAAATTGTACGTGCTAACAAAAGTCTCGAGAGGAAGAAGTGATGCTGCGGGGAGTTATAGGCAAACACACCATAATCACAACTGTAAAAATGTATGAGTGTTTGTGTGTGCGTACGCATGTGCGTTTTATACTCGTACACTACATATGGTATATTAATTTTGCAACCAAGTTTGTCACATGCAGAGAGAAACAATAAAAAACACTATATCATAGAGCTGCCTTACAAACTGGACGATCCAAATCAAGTACTTGTATGAAAAACTTTTTTAGTTATCAAGATATCTACACGCAATTTTGCACATCTCATTTTCCAGAGAAGGTCCTGAAATATCCGAAGAAATTTTCTAGATCGGTTCACTATATCGTATAGCTGTCATAGAAACTGGACGACGAAAATCAAGTTCTTGTATGAAAAACTTTTTTAGTTATTGAGATATCTTCACGAAATCTTGAAAATATTATTTTCTAAAGAAAGGCTAAATTATCTCAAAAACTGTTCTAGGTCGGATCTCTTTATCATATAGCTGCCATACAAACTGGTCGATCCAAATCAAGTTCTTACAAGAAAAACTTTTTTAGTTATTGAGCTATCTACACGCAATTTTGCAAATCTCATTTTCTAAAGAAAAGCTAAAATATTTGAAGAAATTTTCAAAATCGGTTAACTATAGCATATAGCTGTCATACAAACTGCATGCCCAAAATCAAGTTCTTGTATGAAAAAAATTTTTAGTTATGAAGATATCTCCACGAAATTTGGTACATACAATTTTCTAAAGAAAGCATTTAATATCAAAAGGAATTTTTGAGATCGGTTAACTATAGCGTATAGCTGCCATACAAACTGGACGACCAAAACCAAGTTCTTGTATGAAAAACATTTTTAGTTATCGAGATATCTACACGAAATTTGGCATATATTATTTTCTAGAGCATAGTTAAAACATATGAAAAAATTTTTCAGATCGGCTCACTATATCATATAGCTGCTATACAAATTGGACGATCAAAATCAAGGAAAAGGCCTTTTTATACCCTTTTTTGTTATAAAAGTGACTTCTGTGTAGGGTATTTTAACTTCGCTGTTTCATTTTTTATTCTTAATTTTTCTGTCTGCTGTTTGCACAAACATCTTCTGTGTATACGCATAAAATTTCGTAACTCTTACGACATTTTATTTGGCTGCCACATATGTGGCTCTGTGGCACACAGCATATTTAGCGACTGTAAAATGCTGCAAGTAAGAAATCACCCTCAAGCTGCTGTTTGTAAGAGTTTATGTGTGTGCTTTATTGTTGTTGTTGCCAACTAAAAGTGTTTAACCTGTTTGTTTGCGCAATAAACTTTGTAATAAAAGTGACAAGCCTGTAGACATATAGACAGTACATACATATTTCATCCAGACTTCTTACAGCTCTGTGTGGCATTGCATATGCGTGTGTGCATGTGTAGTTGCAGGGAAAATATATTCCTTTATATATGTATATATTGTCTCTGTGTGTGTGTCTATAGCATAAATATATGTTTTTAGTCCCGCAAGACATTGCCATCCGTTTCCTGCATCTTCATCTTAATGTGCTCACCACTCTTTGTCGGTTTTAATTTCCTGACTGTCAGCCAAGGATACACCGCCTTGCATATACAGCCAGCTCTTTATATAGATATATCTTTGTACATACATACATACTTTAAATACATATTTCCTTTGTGGAAAAACATTGCCAAACCGCCGGCATTTCCATGCACAGTTCACCTTTGAGCTACGGTTTGCTTTTTATGTTTATTTCAATTATTTCATATTTTTCTCTCTTCCTTTATTTTTGCTTATTTTTCGAAAAATTATTCGTATGTTGAAAGCTTGATTTTACTGTAGTTCTGGCTGCAAATTTCGTCGTGTTTTTGTGACTTTCGAGGCATATTTGTACATAGAGCAGAGAACAGCTTTTCCTTTGCTTTGACTTAGCTTGCTTTTGGTGACTCTTTCAGCAGAAGCTTAGTTGTTTCAACACCACGTGTAGATACCTCGCTAGATACGAGGACATACAGGGCGCTCCAAAGTCCCCTTGCCAAGTTGCGGTAAGACGCACTTGTAAAATTCATCGCCGACTCATTAGATGTTGCCATCGTCCAAACGTCGGGCATGCTTTCGTCCGACCGTATTCTACAAACTAGCTGACGCATGCTCCTTATCAGTTCTTCGCCGCCGTATTTGAATAGCTCGGTCAACCCATCGGTCTCGCCGCTTTGTTGTTCCTCAGATGGGTTATTGCTATCCGAACTTCTTGCTGGTCGGGCAATAGAACGTCCACTCCACCAACACTCCTCCTCACTGCCATTCAGTAGGTTAGAGAAGTGTTCCGCCATATTTTCAGTAGGGGTTCTTACTGCACACTGTTCAATAGGTATTCATGCGGTAAGGCTTGTCGGATGCTAGTTGTTAAAATTGTATGGAAAAGTGTGAGATAGAAATATCCAGGAGTTTTTCTTCTATTGTCCACAGTTTGCTAGACCGAGGCAGAAAAATCTGTTTGCTCTGCGGTTTAAGGTCTAGTGTGGCCTCTATATCGCGGAATCACAAAAACCCAGTACACTGCTGGAACATTTCGACTTAGTATTGACGCTACCGATAGCCTTAATGGCCGCTTGACTGTCCATTACAAAGGTTATGGACTTGCTGGTTGTAGCAAAAGCCCACTCGGCACTGGCACCTTCTGTTATGTCCACAATTTCGAGCTGAAAAATTGAAAATTAGTCATTTGGTTTCAAGCTGCCTTCTGTGTATGGATTACTACAGAAGAAGTCCCGCTTCTGTTTCTCTTTCATCACTTGATACGTCAACGAATATGTGGATTTCACGTCGACCATAGCAACGATAGTACAATCTTCTCTATTCGGGAGTGAAAACGTTGTCTAAATTGCTCATAAGTCTTCCTTTCCCGGTCGCTTTGCCATTTAAGTCCGAATTCATTAACAAGGTAAAGTGTGATGCCATACCCGTGGTGACGCCGAGTTTGACTCCAATGGTCTACAAGTAAAATCATGAGCCGGCTGGCCGTAAGCTTATACTTCGCTTGGATATGTATTGGCTGGATCTCGAAGAGAACATCCAGAGCCTTAGCTGACGTAGTTTTAGAGCATTGACTTTTTTGGAGAAGTTTCGATTCGAGGAGCTTTGGAAGCACCGACCTCAATGTGTTCGCTTTGGCTTAGCCTTTTTTTGTCTAGGATACCTCCAATATATTTCTAGAGCTCGAGAGTACAATAGTTCGTGTCATTACCCTCCAAATAGATGCAATTAAAGCAGTAGAAGTAGGATATTGTCGTCCACAATAGTAGCTTTGAGTTCGGTAGGGCTTGGAATCCACGTTTAACTGTGTTGATCAGCCGCTACGTATTTTATTGTTACCTTTCTGGAGAGTTATTGTCGGTTGGTTGAATTGTCTTCTAAAATTTTTATCGCAAAATTTTCACTTACTGCTATCTTCTAGTTATAGGAGCAGAGCATTAGGTATTATGACTAAAGTTAAAATTTCTTTTCACATTCTCCCTCAACTACTTTTTAAGTAGTCTTCAAGTATTTTTTGACATTTCTTTTTTCGGTTTCCTTTCAATTCGTTTTTGGTTGTCTACTTCATCGTATTTAATACGATGCCGCTGAGTGCCTTTGTAAGTGACTTTCTGCAGTTCAGTTGGTTGTCGGTAATTCTTTCGTCAAGAGCATAGCAGCATCACTATGTGCTCGCCAAAATACCAAAGGAGTTAAGCTACATACTTAGACCAAAATATTTTCGTTTCGGGCAAATGGCATTTAAACGCTTTTGCCGACTCTGCTTGAAATTTTTGTGCTGCTCTTGTCGAAATTCTTTTAGCGCGACAACATTTTAGCAAGCTTGTGAAGAGTTATGTCAGTTCGTATTTATTTCAAATACATCACTCACTCTTCTCTCTTGTGTTAGTAGCTACTTGTTAGCCAAAGTTTTTGCATGCTCTGTGGTTCAGGTAATAAGTAATACACTTCAGATTCTCAACTCTGATGCGTTCTTTAACGGGATTTCTTCTCTTCCAGGCATTCTGAAGTATTTTCTGATAAAATTTGCTTTTTCAACCAAGCTTCGGAAAGTTTTGTCCCCCTTTATCCCATTTTTACTTTTTCTTCTTTGATTTAAGCCTCTTTTCCCTTCTAAGAAATTCCGTTCCATGCTTCAAGTGTCCCAAGAGCGATCCTTGTCGGTATCTGAGATGCACTAAGGACAAGCACAACAATGGTCACTCGATGCGATTCTACACTTAGCACTGGTAGGTGGCGAAGGCTCTTATTAGACTTAGGGAAACTGGATATATGAGTTGCTACATTGAAATTCTCGACTCCTTCGATTGCATTCCTTCCAATTTAGATCACTGCAGCGCGGAACCTGCTTCTGGCGTTTCATTCTCAGCTCACACACATCCGTGGGATTTGTGGATGGGATGAAGCCGTTGAAAAAAGGTTGTAGTGAGCTTTTTCTAAGACGAATTGAAGTTAAGACAGAGAAGCTTCCTGTCTGGAGTTCTCAAGCAACTCTAGTTTCAGACTTCCAGACTGGTGTAGCGTCTTTAAAACGGAATTGGCTGGCAACAAAGAAAAAGTAGATGAACTGCTCCGAAGTGCAGCTTCCTTCAGAGAAGTGTAAATTCACTTCGACAGCGAGTCGCTGTACTTGCTTTGAGCTGGCTGACTGTGCGCTCAAAACGAATAGTGTAGTTCTTCCACATTAGACTTGTCTGGGTTACAGCGGAAACATGCGAAACTGCAACACCGATGAGCTAACTATGGAAAGCACCATTTCCCTAATCTCTTTCGAGCGAATCGGTTTTCTCTTATCTTCTTGCGTTCTGGCGTTAGACTTTTGGACCTCCAGTGGAGTGCTGATCAGACATCGGAACTTGTGCGACTATGATTTCCTTCTGGCTCGGATTGAACCGTAAGGGGTCTTCTAAACTATTGGCTCTTAGAAAAGTCAATATCCGCAAATAGAACACTGCACGAAATGTTCACAGAAGGTGTGGCTAAATATTATGTCAGATGCTCTTTGCCAAAGTTGTAAGGAGGAAGGCGAGATGGAATCATCTTGTCACTTCCTTCTGCTTTGTCCGGCTATTGCCAGACTGAGAATAAAATATCTCGGTAGACACATCATTGGGGGATCTAACAAAGTGGCTGTTATTTATATTTACGGCTCTCATAGATCTGGGTTGAGCTCGACCTGAGAGGATCTGATGGTGCACTTTCAGTACTTTATGTGTAACACAATGGACGAATATTTGTTCAAGTGGACTTCACCGAATTTGGATCAATCCGACGACCTAATATAACCTAACCTGAGGAGAAAAAATCGTGTGTAAAGTTTCAGATCGATTTCTCAAAAACGTCACTTATTCGACGCTAAGTCTACCAAGCTCATCATGCTGAACAGGGAGTTAAAGGCAACCAAAAAGGGCTTAAAAACCTTCAGACTTTTAAATAAAGTGGCCTTCAGTAGCTTTGAGATAATGGGACAATACCATAAAAGCACTAATGGACAGCGTTTCGGAAAAATTAATTCGTTCGCAGCAACTGGGACTGACGTATGGAGGGACTTGACGCATTTTACGACGAGATCTTATATTGAAAGCGTACGAAATACAGTTTTTAAACAAAATTGAAGCCGTTCGACCTTCCCAAGTCAAAAGTTCCTAGAAGATCCGACATTTTCGAGTCAAATCTTGTTCAGCGAAGAGGCCCATTCCTGGTTCAATAGGTATGTAAACAAGCAAAACTACCGTATTTGGGACGAAGAACCACCTGAAGAGGTTTAAGAGCTGCCATTTAATACAGAGAAAAGTACGTTTTGGTGTGGTTTGTGGACCGGTGGAAACATCGGTCTTTATTTCATCAAAAATGATGCCGGCGAGAACGAAACCGTCTATAGCTGCCGTAACCGTTTGATGCCTGAGATTGAAGCTTGTGATCTCGACGACATTTGGTTCGAACAAGACGGCGCCACATCCCACACATCGCATCAATCAATGGCTTTATTTAGAGAACACTTCAGTGAGCAGATAATTTCATGTTTTGGGTCGCTCGATTGGCCATTAAGATCGTGTGATATCACACCGTTAGACTTTTCCTTGTGAGGATAAGTAAAGTCTAAAGCCTATGTGGACAATCTCGCTTCAACTCAGACCTTGGAGCCTTGTCGAAATGCTCGAACGAGTCATCGCAAATTGGACTCAACGGTTGGACCAACTGAGACGTAGCCAAGGCCAACTTTTAAAAGAGATAATCTTCAAAAAATTGATGCCAAAGAGTGTTCTTTCGAATGATAATAAACATTCGCCACTAAATTTGAAGTTTCCATTTTTTTTTCCTTAAAAAAGTGGAGAACCTCGAAATGCATCACCCTTAAATAGTAGAAGCGGCGAGCCTCGCTTTTAGTATGGACTTCAACGCGCTCTAAAATTTTCTCGTTTTTGAAAAGTGTTTTCTAAAGTGTCTGTTACATTTAGCTAGGCACTTACTTAAGTGTTAGACTTACCATATCTCTTTAGTTAGCGTTTAGCAATTAAAAAGGTATCCGCAAACTACTTTTAATGTCTTAAGCTTCATTTCTCTTTGAAAGCGAAAAATTTTGTGCGCAACTTCACCACTTCCCGCCACTTTGTAAACGAAAATAAGCAAATAACAACTGAAAATAAGTTGCAAAACTTTGGATAATAAAAAATTAATAAGCCAAAAAGCAGCAAGCGTACATATTTCGCTTGAAGTTGTGCGCATTTGTAGATTTACGTCTTGCGAACTTTCGTGTAATTAAAAGCGGCTCAGTTGGAAGAAAGAAATGAATTACGAAGTAAAGAGGAAAAGCAGCGCACGTTGCCCAAAACCAGACAAAAGAAGTGAAATTTCCCATAGTAATTAAAATATTTTCAACGCGTGCCTTTAACTTGCGTGCTTTGCGACGCTGCTTCGTGCATTCTTTTTTCTGCGATTTTCTGCCCGAAAGATAAATACTCAATGCGAGTGCCGGCGCTGCTACTCAGGATCAAAAGCCACTTAAGGCGCGCATAAGTGGACAAAAAAGATTTAATAAAGACGACATATTCACCCACATATAAATATATAAAGGCACGACTATCTTACTGACATCAACACACATACATATATACCGATCACATTGCAGGGACTTGAATGCGTCTATCAGTTTACTCGCGCGTCTTGAGTGCGCTAATTTTCCTTGACAATGCCGAGAGTTGAACTGCACTTGCCCGGCGCTGGTGTTAAGCATTTCTCGCCCATTTTCCCCGCTTTGTTGCATTTTTTCGTCTTCTGCTCTTTCTCTGTTTCTATCCCTTTCTCTCGCTGGCTAGCATATTTCCCGGGTTAACGCTTGGTTAGTCTTTTAATTCATTTAGTAAAATGAGTTAAGCATAAATAATTTCCTTTGGATCAAGTCTTTATTCGCCCGAAAACCAAAAAAAAAAGACAAAAAAGAAACGGTAAAGTGAACGAGACAGCATGAAGCACAAGTACCGTTGCATAGTTTTACATAAGTTTGGGTTCATTAAAATTAAAATTCAAAGTGTGGGAGATTGAGACTGCAGAAAAAGCGCTTTTGTAAATAATTAAATAATAATGCGAAAATTTGGAAATTCTAACTGTAAAAGTACAGTTAATTTTTTTAATGGCAAAAAACTTTGTGTTATATCAAAAATTATTAAATAATATGGTATAATAGAGGTAGAGGTAATAGAGGCACCCTAAAGCTGGGAAATGGAAAGTACTTGGGACTCATACTTTATTGAAAGCCATCATGGAAGCCCTTGTTAAGGGGAGGCTGAGGAAAGCATTGGTTGCTTTATACTTATATTGTTGTAATAGAGCTATTGTGAAGCGGTAGGTACCAAGAGTTGTGCTTTGGCTTTACGAAACCGTAGTTAAGTTAATACTGCGTATGTCCTATCAGAAATGGCAGCTATTAAGATATAGCAGCAGATGTATTTTAACGAAGTGCGACTTATTTAGCGAGACATGCATCCATTCCGATAGTACAGGCCTTCAACTCGCTGATAGTAATAGTTGTTACACTAACTGCGTGCACTTGGACGCTGTTTCTACGGGCTTCGCGCGAGCTCAGTAAACATTGGTCAGCATCTGTACTTGTGGGGTTACGAAAGCCTTCTGGCACAGAGTGGAACGCAAAACATCCATGAAGCTACTAGGTCTTAGCATGGTTCACATGGTTCCAGTGACAGGGGCCCTAACTGGATATTTTCCCATTGACATTCACCCGGTGTGGCTATCTATTTTGAAGGAAGCCACTTGTCAAAGTTGCAGCGAGGAGGTTGAGGTGGAAACATCTAGACACTTTCTCCTTTATTATCCAGCTTTCGCCAGACTAAGATTGAAGCATCTTGGCTGCCATACGTTCTACAAGCTAGCTGGAGTAGATATTAACCAGCTCAATAAATTTTTGGCTGGCTCTAGGCGCTTTGGTTTGTTTGATCCGTATTTAGGAGTTCTGAGCATCAGAACGGACAAGCGTCTCTAGCAGTCCCGGTATTATTGGTGGTCTCACGAATATCAGCCTATTTACCGTATCAAACCTAATCTTCATCAAAACTGAGAGTGACTTGTCATAAAGGAAACGTCAGAATGTCAAATTTTCATAGTCATTGTGTAAAAAGGGCTTTTCTCCTTTCACTCATGACTAATGTAATCATGGTCAAATGTGATAAATAGTAAAAATACGAAACGATCATAATCTCTAGTTCCATATTTCCTAACAATTCTTCTAAAAATAATGCTGTACTGCAATCCGGTCTGTTTCAATATGAGTCATAGTCAATCCCGACAGAGAGCAAAGCGGTCATTACAGAGCTCCCCAACCCTTCAAGATGTTGAAAGCCTGATGAAATTGCCCAGTAGTAAAGACTATGTAACAGTATATCAAGTAAGAGTGTCGTCGACTTTACCGACAATTAATGAAAGATTTCGCTCTAATTCCTTCGCGAGCCGATAGAGGAAAGATTTGTTCTTGATGTATTGTTAACAAAGGTTCAGTTGTCGTTGATCTTTTGAAAGAGAATCACGTTAAACACCATAAGTGCTAAGTACGCGTTGCGCTACGAAGCTGTGTTTCTTTACATCCACCCGAAAGGTCCCAAAATGTCGCAATCAGCGGCTGCTAAATATATGAGAAAGTCGAAGGCATTTGTAATTAAGTGGATACAGCGATATATAGTGGCTAAAAATATCGATGATTTACCAGAACGTGGTTTGATAGGAAAAATGAACAAAAAAGATGAAAAAATGACAATTCTTAGTGAATCTGTTTTCACGGAATCCTGCTTTAACACTGCGGCAAGGACAAGCAAAATTAATGGCAAATGTTGAGATATATCCTACGAAACTATCCGAACCCTTCTTCATACTCATGATCTGAAATGGCGCAACACAATGAAGAAGCCACTGTTGACTGAATACGCCGTCAAATTAGTAGAAAGCATGCCTCGGATATGCCAGGCAATTATCGACGTCGGTGGTGACTGTACACATTATTGTCCAAATTGCATTATTGCTTGTAATGTGTACAATGTAAAAGTATATAAATATGATAGTTTCATAAAATAATTTTTTTTATAAATTATCCCGACCACGCTCTTACTTGACCGACTGTAACAGTATGTTAAGCTAACAAAGAAGGCTTCTGCAATTAATCAGAATCATTAGAAGCCTAACTTTGTATGGTGATTGGTTGGTGGTGGAATACTGCATAAATAGTCAAAGAACACCACAAAAAGAGTGGAGAGATCCCAAATGGTTATAATCTCAACAGCTAGTTTAAGAAATGTTCCCTTTAATATATAGTCAATGCTCTAAGAAAGATACTCTGTACTAGGTTTGCCTTTTGGGATGAACTTGTGAGTATGAAAGAACGATGACTAAGTCTATTGAGTTATGGTAACTAGAGCCTTTTTCTTATGGGAATATTTATTTTGTATTAATATAAATTTTAAACCGTTTTGTTCTATAACTTGGTACCAGGTCCAGAATTTAAAGTGGATGCATAAGAATGTCCCAATTAATCTCATGGTGTTTCTGGCGAGTTACTCTTTATATGTAGCCTGGTATTCTACTGATGAAACAGAATGTCTCTCCTATTGGCCAAAGCAGGTGGAAGGTTTGTTTATGAGTACCTCAGTAGTTTCTAAATGATTTTAAAGGTAGACGGCAAAGGCACTCAAAAAGTGAGTATATTTGGAGTTTTTAACCGTACATAGCAACTTTCCGTAAATCGTGCTAAATTTGAAAATTCTAAGAAGTTTAGAAGCTTTCGCCATTTATGGATTTGAACATTACAAATCTGTCCTTTATAAGCTAAATTATGGCGTTTTTTACATAAACTCTGTCGTATCTTACCGATTCAAGGATAGCTAAAGGCCATCTCGCTCTCTCTTACAGCAATAATTGTTTTTTGTTTGTATTGTTCGTAAACAGTGTGAGTTGCACTCTATAATTCAAACTTCAAAGGCTCATAAATTTTAATGGTGACAAACCATGAAAAATTGCCGCATGAGCTAAACGGACCAACGGAGCAACAAATGTGGGACAGAGAGAGATAGAGACAGGGAAATTGACATTATCTCGCTCTTTTGGATTGTTGTGTACCGCCAAGGAAAAAAATCAAAACAATTTAGTAAATGTAAAAGCTAAAGAGTCTCCAATGAGCTCGGCAACAAAAAAAATCTGCTAAAAAAGTTTCCGTTTTTTTAAAGAGAGGCTTTATTAATAGAAAAATCGTAGATATTTCTTTCTTTCTTTTGTAAATTTATTACTATTTAAGAAAATTCGTTTCCAATGTACTATATAAATAATAATTTTACTCTCCTTCTTCTTCTACTCTTTTCAGCCCACTAACTATGTCACCATCACCAGTCATCATCGCGGCAGCAATAGCGGCATTGTTGGTGGCGGTCTTGGTGTTGGCAGCGAGCAGCTTGGTGACACCACCGATGCTGTGGCCGAGACGGCGCGTATCAAACAATTGGTCGGCCAACTGCAAAATAATCTGTGCAATGTGTCGGTGTTGAGCGATCCGGATTTGGATTCGTTGTCGAACATGGATCCCAATTCGTTGGTGGACATAACGGGCAAGGATTTTATGGAGCAGTTGAAGGATTCAGGCAGGTTAGGGGGAGAGGCCCAGATGTGGTGGTTATCCCCCCCACAATCTTTGTCTCGATGTGCTTTTCTTTCATTTATTTCTATCCATTATACGTAAATACGAGGATAGTTTGATATGGCTGTGTATCGCGTTATAATCAAAGTAGTAGTTGTTGTTCGTTGCATGGCCCTAAAGGGTGCCGATGAAAGTCCATCACTAATGATATCTCGATTTTTTTGATGCTTGCTTCAAAATAAAACGAAGATTGTCTTCAAACACCTCAAGGTGATACTTTCGGTATGCGAAAAGTCATAAAGGTATCAAACTGTCCTCGTATTCACCATTACTTCTAAGCATATACATATATTCTCCATACAAACATATATACCTACAATATCTATCATACTATACATAAATTTGTTGAAATAGTCTTTTGCTTTCCTTAATTAAATATTTCCTGCCAGATTTTTAGAAAGAGTCCCCAAAGAAGACCTCAAATCAGTACCAGTTAGTATATCCTTGTTGACCGTAGGTGTTGCTTCTCTATTTTCCGAGATAATAACTTAAAAAAATAAACTAAATATACCTAAACCATTGACATAACAACAAAGATGCTACTTTAGGATCGTTATACCATTGAGAATTAGATCTCTTTCTTGAAGAAAAAAAAATACGCTCCCGTCCTGTTATGGGGCCCAGAAGCATGTATATGGCGAACCAAGATGAGAAAGTAACTAGAGCTTTCGTAAACACTGTCCTCAGCAGTGCCTTTGGAGCCATTCGCGTGAATGATAAATACCGAAGAAAATGGAACCATGAACTGCTTGAGCCCTTTCACGATATGGATACAGCTAAGTGCATAAAAATCCAACGAATGCGCTGGTTAGCCTATGGAACATGGAAGATGATAATCCAGCGAAGTGCTCCAGATAACGAAAGCAAGGTTTCTAACACATCCAATGGAAAAATTAAGTGCGTAAGGATCTCCGTTCCTGGGATATTGAATTGGCGTGACCTCACCAAGCATTGAGGGACCCGACGTAATTTTGTGTTGTCGGCTCAGACTGAATCGCGGTTGTAGTGCCAAATTAAATTTTAACAATCGCGCAACGGTGCAGTTAGTTCGGATTTTTCCAGGTTGGACAAAGTAGCGAGGAAAATGGGTTTGGAAGTAAGTGAGGACAAGGCGAAATATCTCCCGTCATCAAACAAACAGTCGTCGCACCCGCGACTTGGCTGCCACGTCACTGTTGACAGTCATAAGTTCGAAACCGTAGATAATTTCGTCTATCTTGAAACCAGCATCAACAGTATTAGTTTTGAAATCGAACGAAGAATAACTCTTGCCACTGTTGGTGCTCCTTCGGACTGAGTAGGAATTTGAGGAGTAAAGTATTCACTTGACGAACAAAGACCAAACTCTACAAGTCACTCATCATCCCCGTCCTGCGATATGTTACAGATGCTTGGCGATGACTACAACTGATGAGTCGACGTTACGAGTTTTCGAGATTAAGGTTCTACAGAAGATTATTGGTAGTCGATCGAGCTGTACGAGATCTACGACATTTGTATGGCTGAGCGAATTAAGAGACATCGGCTATGGCGGCTAGGCCATGCCGTCCGAATGTATGAAAACGTTTCAGGTCTGGGTGTATTCGACGCAGTACCCGACGGGGGAAGCAGAGAAAAAGAAAGAACTCCACTCCGTTAGAAAGATCTCGTGGAGAGGGCTACACTTGGAATCTTCAATTGGCGCCAAACAGTGAAAAGAAAGAAAGGTTGCCGCGTTGTTGTAACCAAGTAAGCGGTGTCTACGCCCCTGCAGGGAGTTGTCTGGTATGAAACCTCGTTTGGTATCGAAAGGCTCGGAGAGGTTATTTCCGATCCTCACGGAGCTTTTGATATTCTTCAACGTAAGGTTAGACAGCCGTATTATTTTTGCAGGGATATCAAATCCATAATGGCATCTTTCTTCCGTGCTGTCAAAAGCAGCTTTGAAATCGATGAAAAGGTGGTTTATGTTGATACTTCTTTCACGGGACTTTTCCAAGATCTGGCGCAAGGTGAATATCTGGTTAGTTGTTGATTTTCCAGGTCTAACGCAGCACTGATAAGGCCCGCTTAGTTGGTTGACATTGGGCTGTAATCTTTCACACAGTACGCTAGATAGAACCTCATATGCGATGTTTAGAAGACTTATCCCACGGTAGTTGGCTTTGGATTGTGGGGTCTCCCTTTTTGTGGATTGTGGAGAGCATACTTAAATTCCAATCGAAGAAAGCATGTCGTTTCTTTTACCAGTTCCGACTATATTCTACAATGAAGCTGATACGAGTACATGCTCCTTATCAGTTCTTCGCCGCCGTCGGCAATCTATCGGCCCGCCGCACAGTGGCATTTCGGCGGAAAAAATAGGATTTTTCCACTTTCCAATTTCAAAACTTTAATGTTTTTGGTTTGTAAAGAAATATTTGGATAAGAAAAATTCAACAAAGTTTTTTACAAAAAGTGAAATTTTATAGTTAAAAACACTAACAGAAGTCGACGGAAAGTTATTCAATAAAATGAGATTAAAATTATTGTCCAAATAATGAATTTTTTTTTGTGTGTAAGTTTATAGCTATGACTTTTCTTTTATCTTTTAGTGAAAATATAGCACCTACTTGTTTATAAAAAAAAAGATTTATTGAAATTGGCAAAGGAAGCTAATTTTTATAATTTTTCAAAAATTATACTAAAAAATATCAACTTTTCATTTTTCGATGGAAAAAAACTTTATGTGCTTTGCCTTGCTTAGCCCTCTTACTATAAAAAAATGAAAGTTCCAAGTCTGTACTTTCAATTAAAAAAAAAAAACAACCGCCAATTACCGTCCCTGTTAGTAACATCGATTTTAATTTCAAAAGTCGCTTCCAATATTTCAATGCTGGATGGTAAAACCGCTCAGATAGTGACACATACTACTGCAGCAGCAGTATGCTACATTTGTATAGCGAAACCTACAGAAATGAACAACTTAGAGTTAGTTTCCATGAAAACAATTAAACCTGAGGCATGTGAATTGGGAATTTCATCCTTACATGCTAGAATCAAGTTTATGGAATGCATTCTCCTTCTTATAATTTACCATTTCAGAAATGGGCTGCAACCTTCCAAAACAAAGAAATTAAAATACAAAACAAATTAAAAATACAAGCGGCCTTTAAAGATAAAATGCGGTTGCGAGTTGATTTTGTTCAACAAGGTACAGGAACTTCTAACGACGGGAACACGTCAAGGCTTTTTTTTTTTTTTAAACCACAAATGGTTGCGGATATTACTGGCGTCAATGAAGAACTTATCAATCTATTCAGGATAATTCTTCAAATAATTACATGTGGCGAAAAAATTGATAGTGACAAATTTAAATTATATACGTCGGACACTGCGAAACTGTTCGTACAAAATTATATGTAGTTGGTTTTATATGCCTGTTACTATGCACGAAGTACTAATGCATGGTAAGGATATAATGGATGCTGCCGTATTACCAATAGGAATGCTTTCAGAGGAAGCCGAGGAAGCCAGAAACAAAGACTACAGGAAGTATCGATTGATGTTTTCGAGAAAGTGTGATCGAATTTCCACAAATATTGATGTCTTCAACAGACTTCTCATAACTTCGGATCCTTACATAAGTAGCTTAAGGCGTCATTCGAACAAAATTTCCTTAGAACTAGATCCCATTGTTAAAGATATAGTGCTTGCATAATATTACAAATAAAAACTAACACAATTTTTCCCCTGTTATATATTCAATTAAAACATTGCATATTATATTGGATTTTTATCAAGGTAAAGGTATAAATAACGTCACTTTGCGTTTAAGTTTAATTTTTTTTCATCAGGAGAACTCTATTAAGAAGTGTCCCGAATTTCAAGTCCCTAGGTCCAAAAATAAAAATTTTGGCAAATGCAGTTATATGGGAGGTGGGTGTGGCAGTGGGCGGTTTTCCAAGATTTTTTCAAAATTTCTTAATTTAGTCCAGAGAAGTGTTTCTGCAAAGTTTTATTGTTGTACGACCACTCCTTCTATTTTTTTCCAAGAAATGTATGGAGCGGTGCCACTGTGCGCCGCTTTGTTGTGCTTTAGACGGCTAATTGCTATTCGAACTTCTTCATGGTGTTATGCTTTCATTGCCATTCAGCAGGCTGGAGAAATGTTATCTCCATAATTTCAGTATGTTCTGGGCTTTAGACATAAATCACCTCTGGCCGTTCTACAAGTGCATGGTCCGGTCTTGAAACCTTCAGGTAGTCGCCTCATCTTCTCGTAGAATTTCCGAGCCACTGTTAGCCTGCCTCGTCTAAACAAATTTCTTATGTGTTCACTTAGATATTAGCTGAGGTGTATGGGCACCTCATTTTCGGTAGTACTTGAATAAACCTTTAATTAGTTAACAGGAAAATTCGGTAGGAACTTTTTAAAAATTTCATGAATATTTTTAAGATCAAAGCGTATTTTCAATGTAAAAGTGTACAGAAGAAATGCGAAATTCACAAAGGCCGTAAATTAGTATTTAAATTTTTTTGCCTTCAAAATTTTTTCGCTGCCCTTTTGGCATCAAAGCAAGCTGCCATTAGCAACCCTTTTTTTGGAGCGTAGCAAGACAATTTATCAATTTTTTGATAAATGTGGCGGAAGGCTTTACACTGGAATTTGATATTTCCTTGGCAAAGTCAGCCTTTGACGGTCATAAAGCATTGTGCTTTATGCATAACGGCAAATGGGCGGAGATTTTATGGAAAAAGAGAAGTGCGAAATTGGCCGAAAGCGTTGGACGACAAGCCGGGACAAAAATAGTTGCAATGCACTCTCGCCGAAAATGTAAGTAAGTAATGCAATTTGGAAACGTTGGCGGTAGCCAGCAAGCCTATGGGTCCACTAACCGGTTGCGACCTGTGAAAAATTGCCGACTTGCTAGTACTCAACTGCGGTGAGCGTTGAGGCGGGCGATGTCGTAATGAAAAAATATGCGATATGAAGCAGGCGCATGAATAATGCATCACGTTGCCGGGACCGTTGGTGTCACGGCAGACCAGCAACAAGCAACGGCAGCTTGACCGACAACATTGGAATATATAGACACATATGTGGGTGTGTTCAGGCAGGTACGAGCATGTGTTGCATGCAACAAAAGCCAACAGCTACAAATGATTTAATAAAGTGTTATAAATGGAAACGTTTTTGCACACAGCGATTTGCACGCCTGTGAAGCGGGCGGCAGAGAGGTCGTATGCCGACTGAAACTATAACTCACTTAGGCGTAAGCATATGTTTGTACCTACATAGGGGCGTATATGGCGCGGTTATGCAATTAAATACATTACAATGCCAACAAAGGTTTCTGCAGCCTTGTCGGCGTCCTTTGAGCGTGCAAATTTCAATAGCGCTATGTACATACATATATACTTGTAGATATGCAGCTTACTCGCGCATAATAGCACATAGCACAAAGACGCACGCAGACACAGTTATGCTTTCGCGCAGTCAATCATTTGTGGCGCCTGTGCTGATGGTCAGCTGTCGTTTTCAAGGCACTCACCTTACATTGCTGGGGGCTAGCATCCCGCAGGTCTGCTGTAACTGCTTATATGGAAATGTGTATGTGTGAAAAGTTGTGCGCGTTGCATGTTTACATATATTTGAGTGGCTGTGTGCACATTGAATAATGAAAACGTCATCTGCATACAAACCAGATAAACATTTATACTTTATCACACAAAGGATAACACAGCAGGAGTGTGTTTGGCTGGTTGCCCACAGTTTCTTTTTTTTTTAACTGAGTATACGGGCAAGCGTGCGTGGGTGCTATGGATAGTATTGAGACTGAATATATTTTGTGTATAAAATAATATAACTACAATTAAGTTATGGATTTTTTTTAAATAAGTGGCAACTCTTTTCTATAATTTTTTTATAAATAAGTGGCAACTAATTTCTATACCATATCTGAGCCAATTTTATTTTTTTTCTTAAATTTCGGTTGTTGTAACATTTCATTATATTATTATGCAAATTTATCAAAAAAAATTTTAAACAGGTGGCAACACTTTTTAGAATTATTTTTGTTACAAAAATCTTGGTGTTATTTATGCACTAACTGTTGTTGAAATGCATTAGCAACAGTTAAGATATGCAATTTTTTTTTTTCAAATAAGTGGCAACTATTTTCAAGAATATAACTGTCCGAAAATTTTCTTTTAGTTCTCTTTTTTAAATTTGGTTCTGTTGTAATATAAGTTTATTGTATTATTTAAATTTTGTCAAAAATAATATTAAACTGGTGGCAACACTTTTTGTTAATATTTTTTGCGGCAAGCTTACTGCTTTATGTTATTTATACAATAACTGTTGCTGAAATGCATTAACAACAGTTATGATATAAATTTTTTTCAAATAAGTGGCAACTCTTTTCAAAAATATATCAGTCTAAAAATTTTCGTAATATTTTTTTTTATAAAATTTTGCTTTGTTGTAATATTTAATTATTCTATTATTAGAATTAAAAAAATAAAATAAAATAAACTGATGGCAACACTTTTCAAAAATATTTTTTAATGCAAGCTTGCTGCTTAATGTTATTTATCTTTTAAATATAATTAATTTAATAACGGTTGTTGGAATGCATTGGCAACAGTTAAAATATAGAAATTGTTTTTCAAATAAGTGGCAACACTTTTAAGAACATTGCTGACTGAAATTTTTCCTACAGCTATTTCGTTGTAATATTTGAACTGTTTTACCAATTAAATTTTGTGAACAAATTTTAAACTGGTGGCAACTCTTTCCAAAAATACATCTGTCTGGAAGTTTTTTTAATAAGTTTTTTTTTTATAAAATTTTGCTTTGTTGTAATATTTAATTATTCTATAATCAGAATTTTGCAAAAAAAATAAAAAAATAATGAACTGCTGGCAACACTTCGAAAATATTTTTCACAGCAAGCTTACTGATTAGTGTTATACATACATGTATGTACATATATTTTAAATATAATTTATTTAATAACGTTTGTTGGATTGCAATCGCAACATTTAAGGTGTGGAAATTTTTTTTGAAACATCTGGCAACTTTTTTCAAAAACAATGCTGACTGAAATTTTTTCAAAAGCTATTTCATTGTCACATTTTAATTATTTTACCCAAATTATTTTTTACCAAATTTAAATTTTTGGGAAAAGGTTTAAATTGGTGGCAACACTGCTTAGATATATTTTTTAACTGCAAGCCTTTTGATTGGTTTTGTTTGCCTTATAAATTTATTTTGTATAATAAATGTTGCTGATATGCACAAGCAATATTTTAAACATGTATTGATAGGATTTCTAAATAGGTGGCCACACTTTTCGTAAAATTTTTTAATTGAAAATTTACTTAAAGATGCGTTATTATATAATTTAATGTATTTTAGCAATTAAAAATTGTCAAAATAAATTTTTAAAATGGTGGCAACACTTTTCAGAGATATTTTATTTGCAAGCTTTCTGCTTAATTTTAATAGCGTTCTACAAACTTCAATAAACATAAATTGTGTGTTGAAATGCACCAGCAACAGTTGCAACATTAATTTTATTTTTAAATAAGTGGCAACACTTTTCTGAAAAATTTGTAACTTTCTGCTAGTGTATTTTATTGTAAATATTTTTGGAAACTTCATCAAACATAAATAGTATGCTTGTATTTTTATTGAAAGTAGCAACAGTTATGACACTGATATTATTTTTAAATAAGTGGCAACTCTTTTCAAAAATATTTCTACCTGAAAGCTTGCTTAAATCTTCTTTATAAATTATTGTTTTTGAAATGCACCAACAACAGTTCCGACATTATTATAATTTTTAAACAAGTGGCAACTCTTTTCTAAAATATTTCTGCCTGAAAATTTTCTAAAATCTGGTAAATAAAGAATTGTGATGTTTAATATACTTTATCAACATTTAACGATTTCTTTAAAAAATATAAACTAGTGGCAACACTTGAGCAATATTTGTATTTGAAAGCTTTCTCAAAAGTGTTTTTTTAATTTTATTTATCTTGTAGACTTTATATATTTATATTTTTAAAATAGATGGCAACCTTGTTTTCAAAATTTTTATACAGGTGGCAGCACTATTAAAAATATATGCTACACCACACTTTCCTATATTTTAAAATCAACATGGTGCGTTTTGTTTACTTATACAATATTATTACTGCTTTTGACTTAAAAATTTTTACAAAAAACATGGCAACCCCCTTTTCGTCTCTTTCGGGAAAGTCAAAAAAGACTTCTTGTGAATAAAAACAATAAATTTTGCATCCATTTATCTTCTATATAATATGAAGGACAAAATAATACCCCTATTTAAGAGAAGAGACTATTCTTCTTAGAAGAAATAAGAGAAGAGTTAGAAATATTCTTAAGGTCTCGAATAGGGATGCCTCTCATGAATATTTTCGCATTTCCAAGCAAATCCCAAACTGCAAATCAGCGAATATTTCACTCTAGCATCCGGATCATTGCTACTTTTGGCTCACCCTCGTATAACCAGCGACCCATTGCTGCATATACACGTACCGTAATGGGTGGTTTTCCTACGCTGTTAAATGCAAAAATACCGTTAAATTAATGGTTTTCTCCGGTGGCTGCGTTCACGTGCTTTTAAATTGCTCACATAAAAAACACACTCACACACGTACACAAAACATCGTCTTTAAATATGCGTTTTTGTATTTCTCTTTTGCTTGCTGCATCGCTGCTTTTTGCTTATAATGTGTGGTTTGAAAATTTAAAAAATTTCACAAGAAAACACCGTTAATCGGTGGTGCATGATTGGCTGTTGCGGTTCGCTCAAAACCGGCGGTGTGTGAAAGTGGGAAATATTTTGCTGAAACGTTCATTTTGAATGACGTTAATGAGTTTTTGTGCTGCGTAACGGTTTTTGGTATTGAAAATTGAGAAAGCTTTTTTATGTGAAGATGTCAGCACTAAAAGTTGCAAGTTTATGGTGATGTTAGAACATGCATATATTAAAGTCAATTAGCTTTTATGCGATATATTTTTAGAAATAGATATTAGAGAAAATAAGATCGTGTCTTGGGGTTGCATATCACAGTTACTACTGTTGAAATATTCTAGATCTAAGCCTCATAAATGTTGAAATGCGTGAATACAAAAAGCTTGCTGATAGGAATAATGCTCGAAAATTCTATGAAAAGATACGGCGACTAATAGAAGGTCGCAAGATCGTACCATACTCTTCTAGAATCCCGAGAGGCGATCAAGCGACTGACTTCTCCAGCCTGTTGAATGGCAGTGAAAGCATAACATCTATAGATGGAGAACCTGATTCCCTCAACGATGACGATAGAGCAGTTATTCCATTGCCTGACCCTGACCCTGAAGAAGTTCTAGTAGCAATTACTCCTGCGGTTTCAGAAAAGGCGACTGCATAATGTGCGGCTTCTTTAACCTACTGCTTGTCAAAACAATTCAAGCTGCAGAGCTGAATAGAGAAGGTACTATATTCTATAAGAGTGTACAACTGCTGGCGTACGCCGATAACGTCGATATCATTGGCCATAAAAAACGCTCCGTTAGTTATGGTTTCTCTAAGTTGGGTAAAGAAGCGAAGTAAATGGATCTGGTCGTAAACGAGGGCTGAACGAAATATCTCCTGTCATCAAATAAACAGTCTTCGCACGTCTCTATTGAGAGTCATAAGTTATCATCAAAATCATCTAACTGCAGGTCCAGTATATGTGCTGTTTCTACGTAGTCGGACCATATGGAGAATATGAGATTAATTGGTGATGGAAAAATCTGGTTAAGGTCATCCAGAGGCCCAATGCACGCTGGAAATATATATGGTATATCGGGTTCGATTCTGCATAAGTAGGAGTTTAACTTGGATAGATATGGAAGTAAAGTAAGGATCACTTCAGGTTCTCTTGGCAAGTCGAGCTCTTCGTCTGCTTTGATTAGTGTTTTAGCTCCAAGCACGCCAACACCTGGGAGGTAGCCGATGAAGGTGTTAATGGTTCCGCTCTAAATGGCGGTCAATGTGTGTCTGAAGTTAGTTGCGTCCGTAGTCTGGTCTGTGTATACTAAAATGTCGTAAACAAGGAATGACCACTTTATGTGACTTATGTGAGGTGATATTAAGGTCCAGATCCTTCGTCTAGACGATAAAGTCGCTGGGGGGGAGTGTTAAGCTCTTTGCAGAGAAGAAGCGGCAAAGGTCGCAGATATAACTGTTTAGTTTAGAACAAATGACAACAAATTATTACAAATTAGAACAAATGATGGAAATTTCCTCATGTGGTTGGTTGGGGATAATTGTCTACCACTCAGATCAGACCTTTATGGTTCACCTGCTCAGTAGATGTTTTGTCATTTCTGTGGTTGAAACTGTGACTCTTGACAGTAATTGTCAAGATCTATTCTTACCGTTGTGAAGAGACAAAACTAGTTAACATTTATCGCCTTCAAATATGGTACCATCGATCGTTTCTTTATATTTTCTTTTTGTTTTGACAAAATATACCCGAATCAGGTCATACAAACGACAGCCCAAACAGTGGTTTTATGTTATTTAATGCCGTTTTGTGGATCTCGAATGCGTTGTTAACTTATCGAATACAAATATAAAGCTTCACCGCTTCGAATCATCATTTTGGTGTGAGGCAACTCACTTACTGGCCAACAAAAATATGCCCAGGCTTTTAATTTATATTTCTTAAAATAACCGCTACTTTAATGGCAAGTCTGAAACTGAAGTTAATAGAGAATTCGCGACCCACCCGTAAAAAAGCTCAGTATACCTCTCTGCTAACGGCTTCTACCCATCCACAACTCTCTCGCAGTTATGTGGGCATAGAAAAAGCCGTCAAAGTTTGGCTTGGTACTCCATTATTCAAAGGATCAGGTATAAAGTCCTTTAGGATTTGGTTTGGCGACTCCATGCTACCACGGATCTCGTACGAAGTTAAAGGCGTGAGGATTTCCGAATGTTCAGACATGTGTTCGTTTGGAGACTCAGATACTCTGATTCTGGTAGTAACTTTAGCGGCCATATGTACTTCTATCGACAAAATCTATGATGAGCGATGCTCGTTAAATCTCTCGAGTCTACTTGCAAATATGGTCCCTTTTTTTTGTCCCCAATATCCAAATTTATAAATCTCCGCTCATTTTCCTGAGCCTACCTCAAATTCTAAAGAGACCTTCTCTAATTTCTTGTTTTCAGAAATCTATTAATAATCTTTACACAGAATTTGGTATATTAAGTTTGCCACGAAATTTCGAAGGTAGACCCTACATTAATCATCAATGTGACGATCTGAGCGGACTTATTTATACCTGTCAGTCTGTATGCACACGCAAAAGTCTATTAGTTTTCGAGATTTCGATTTGAAATTAATTTTTCCATTTCTCGCTTCCTTTTCATTTCAAGTATCTATGCCTATTTCGAAACCGCTGATATAATAATAATAATAATAATAATAATAATAATAATAATAATAATACCCAACGGTTACCCTCCTCCCGACCAACCGACGCGAGGGGCGCAATCCGCGAACGAGCGGAATTAGCCGAGTCATAAAAGGCAAGAGAGTTTTAAGCGTTGCGATCTTAAGCTGCTCAGCTACAGAAACAAAAATTTCAACAGCCAAAATTAAGAATTAAATTAAAGTTTATAATTTTACTTGTTAAGAGTAGCTAAAATAATTTTTTTAATTGTAAAAAGTGAGTCTGTTAAATCAAATGTGCTGGAATGAAAATTGAAATCATGACATATACCGCGGAATGGTTCGTTTAACTCAAAATTTGTTCTAGAAAATTTTAAAAGTAAGGGTCTAAACTGCCTGGTAGAGCGAGCAGGGACGTTAAAATTAATATCAGATAAGAGAGATGGGCTACAGACTGACCCATTCACGAGTTTTACAAGAAATATTATACCAAGCATCTCCCTACGACTAGCGAGTGTCGGGAGATTTATAAGTTTTAAACGGTTGGTGTAAGGGGGAAGATTTAAACTGGAATTCCAATTCAAATGATTTAAGGCAAAAAGTAAGAATTGTGTTTGAACTGACTCTAACTTATCCGAATGGACTTGGTAACCAGGGTTCCATACCACAGAAGCATACTCTAATATAGGCCTCACCAGAGATGTAAAAAGAATTTTTGTGGTAAGCGGATCTCTAAATTCTTTAGACCAACGTTTAACAAAACTAAGAGCGCCTTTAGCTTTAAAAACCGTGGAAGATACGTGAAGATTAAAATTGAGTTTGGGGTCCATAGTTACTCCCAGATCAACAAAACTACATACTTGCTCCAACCTAAAGTTTTGTATTGTGTATGAAGTTGGGTCTACAGATCTACGTGAAAAGCACATTGTTTTACATTTTTTAAGGTTCAATGGACGTTTTACATCGTCAGCATATAATAAGACTTTTGAAAACTTAACAACAGATGATATGTCATTAATAAATAACAAGAACAAAATTGGACCAAGATGGCTACCTTGTGGAACGCCTGAAGGAACAATGATTATGTCAGAAAAAGTATCGTTAAATAAGACTTGTTGAATTCTATTGCTAATATAAGAAGCAACCCATTTTAGAAATATTGGTTGAAAACCGAGAAGATCAAGTTTATTCAAAAGAATTGAATGGTTTACTTTATCAAACGCTTTATTGAAATCTGTGTATATAACATCAGTATTCTTATTCTCCCTAAAGCCAGCAGATACATGTGATACAAATTCAAGCAAGTTAGTTATAGTAGATTTACTCTTTACGAAAACCGTGCTGAGAACAAGAAATTAGTGGAGAGATCCGGAAGGTTATGTCGTCTGTTATAATTGCTTCAAAAAGTTTAGGTATTGTAGACAACTTTGCTATTCCCCTATAGTTTTCAATAGATGACCTAAATCCACTCTTATGTAAAGGAATTATAAATGACTTTTTCCATATGGGTGGAAATAAGCCTTGCATAAGAGATGAGTTAAATAGTTTTGTTAGGGGTTGGTATACATATTTGGCACATTTCTTAAGAAAGCATGAGGGAATCATATCTGGGCTATAATTGTATGATTGTTCTAACATGTTCAACTGATATAAGACGTCTTCTTCGGAAATGGTAGGCGCATTAATGACAGAAATCGGACATAACTTGTGCTGATGCGGAACTACTGGACTACTATAGGATAGAGTTGTCATATAAATTGAACGATCGAAATCAAGTGCTTGTATGGAAAATTTCTTTAATTGATGAGGTATCTTCACCAAAATCGGCATGGGTTTTTATCTGAGATAGTGGTGTTATCTTCGAAGATATGGCTTAGATCGGACTAATATATCGTATAGCTACCATACAAACTGAAGGATCGGAATCAAGTGCTTGTATGGACAATTTTTATATTTGAAGAGATATCTTCACGAAATTTAGCATGGGTTGTTGTCTCAGATAGTAGTGCCATTTTCGCAGAAACTATTTAAATCGGACCTCGATAGCGTATAGCTGCCATACAAACTGAAAAATCGGAATCAAGTGCTTGTATGGAAAATTTTTTTGTTTAGCAAGATATCTTCACGAAATTTGACACATATTACTTTCCAACACAATGCTACAAAGTATAAAGATATTATACAGATCGGATCACTAAAGCATATAGCTGTCGTGCAAATTGACCGTTCAAAATTAAATTCTTGTATAGAAAGATGTTTTTTTTCGAGATATCTGCACGAACTATGCCATGGCTTGTTGTTCAAGATGATGCTGCAAATTTCGAAAATATTCTTTAGATCGGACGACTATAGCATAGAGGAGGTCATCTCAAATATCATAAATGCATTGCTTTCGTTATATTTTCGTAACTAGTTACATTACTTTCTTGTTGTTGTAATGTAAAAAAATTGTTTTTGTAATCTGTGCTTTCATTACACTCATGTGCTAATTATATATTGAGTTAAAATGCATTATACTCATGTGCTAATTATATATTGAGTTAAAACTCACGACCATTGAGTACATAAAATAAATGCCAACGCAGTTACCAAGCTGACAGCAGTTAACCTTTTGGCGCTATTAACGAAATATCAAAGGTTTTAGAAAAGAGTTAATGATTTTTTCTTATAAATTGCATTCTCAATCAATCAGCTGCCTGCTATTATGTACTCAATAGTTTCACTCATACTTTCACTCACACGCTGAGCATTTTACTGTTTAATGTAGAGTATAATCTTTAATATTTCGTGTATTTTGTTTTGTGCTTTTTCTCTCCACTGCAGACCATTGTGTGCAAAGCGAAACGCTGAGGACCGAATTAACCTGTTAAAATTGCTGCGCGAGGGCGCCATCTTTTGCTCCGAACGTTATCCGGAGGATGCGGAGGCCATCGACATGGAGATTAGCAGGCAATTGAATATGGATGTGGCGCAAACCACAACCACGGTGACAACTAATACAAATACAACAACAACAATTACAGCGAATACAACCACAGTTAATATTGGCGTATTAACAGCACAACAACAGCAGCAACAACAACAACACCAGCAACTACAACAGACTATTACAACAAACAAGACAATCGAACAAGTGCAAAGTGTGGCGGCAGCGGCGGTGGCGGCGGCAGCAGCTCAACGCCGCGCAACAATGGAGGCGCAAATGACGTCGGTGGATGTGGTGACCATTGTGGAGACACATGCGGCAGCAACAACAAACACACAGAATAATAATAATCAGCAGAAGATGACAACCGCCGGCAGCAACAACAATAACAAAACAAACGATATTTGACTACCGATTTTTAGTAGCATAACTTGAAATTTAGAGAGCGTTTACAAGGAGAAGGGTTAAGAGCACCGGAGCAGTGGAGAGAGCAGCGCCACATTGTGGCTATTAACAGTTGCCACGTAACAACAAATTGGCGTTGCAATCAGTTATGCATTGGTTGTAATATTTACAGTTAACTTGCGTATTTTGTGTATATGTATGCTGCTACAACAATAAAAACAAAAAAATACAAGAAATTAAAGTAATTTTTTGATGCCGGTGTAAGCGTAAAGCATAACTGTATAACTAAAAAACAAAATTTACAAACACTTTGAGACGCGACGCGATCAGTCACGAACCATCTTTAGCTATAGTTAAGTGCTTATGTGCGTAGTATAGATGTGACACTCAAAAATCATGAGCCGTTAGCCGAGTGAAGCATAAATATAGATGAAAGACATAACGAAAAAGCTCACTAACGAATTAAATTTACGGCGCTAGTACAAGTATATATGTCAGTTAGCATGTAGCTCATAGTGTAAGCAGCACTTATTTTTTTTAGCTTTTTCACAAAAAAAAACTCACTCATAGAAAAAAAAAACACTCACGCATTATAATTGAAATTCACAGTCACCCATTAAAGTGTAGCACATTGGCAACGCGCACCGTTATGCACACATTTCACTCAGCTTACGCGCACAAAATTACTCATGAAATCACTCAATTTGCAATGTTTTGAGTTAAAATTGTTTTTAAAGCGTATATATGAATTCTTTTTTATTTGGGGGCTTCTAACGGGTTTGAAACCATTTTTTTTTTTACAACTCAACTTTTTCGTTTCTGAGTGGTTTAGTAAAATATGAGTTTTATTATTAAAATTGCTCAATTTTTGAGAAATATTCAAATTTATGTGTACATTTCACTCGCCGTACTCATTTAATCAAGCATTTATTTGAACTTCAATGAAACCATATTTCTACTCATCATCATATTTTTGCTCATTATGTCACTCAATTTTATTTGAATTCTTGTAAAAGTTAAACATTTTTTTTATTACATCTCAACTCTTTTCATGTCTGAGTAGCTTAGTAAAAACTGAGCTTTATTCCGAAAATTACTCAAGTATTGAGAAGTATTCACATTTATGTGCACATTTCACTCAACGTACTCATTTAATCATGCATTTATTTGAACTTCAATGAGAGCACATTTCTACTCATCATCATATTTTTGCTCATTGTGTTACTCAATTTAAAATTAAAAAAATAAAAGTATTTGCTCATTGAGTCACTTAATTTAAAACAGAGTATTAGTGTTCCGATCACATTTCACTCAAGATATCATTCACACAATAATTTATTTTGAGCTTTTAGAAAAATAAACTGTTTACTCGCCATCAGCACATTGAGTCACTTATCACATTGAGTCACTCATTTGGTATGTATAACCTTATAAAAAAATTAATTTTGGAAGAAATATTTCGAACATATTTTAACGTTATTTTAGACTCAACATATTTGATAACGATATCGTTAAGTATTTCTTTTTAATAATTGAGACGCTTTTATTTTAATTAATTTAATGAGCGAAAATTGTTCAGCTTATATTTAATAACAAAACTAGTTTACCATATTTTAATATTGCGAAACAGTAAGTACCTTATTTAGATTCACAATTTCATTATTATCATTGCCTTTGTGAAATCACTCAAAAATTTATTTCACTCAAGTGTTTTATAACCTGCTAACATTTAATTTAAGTAATTATTTTAAATGATTTAATCGTAAAATATATTTGATTTCAATACTTCACTTCATCTGCTACATATAACATAGAGATATTACTCAAAAATTACTCAATTGTATTCTTTTTAGTGTTTATAACATGCTAGAATCCAAGTAAAGATATAAGTTTGTTTGATTTTATAGTAAAAAAATATTTTAATTATAATAACTCACTTCATCTGCTACATATAACCGAGTTAATTCTATATCTAGAGATCTCACTCAAAAATCACTCAAGTGTTTTATTTAAAAATTAAAAATATTGCAAAGAGTTGATATTTAATAGTAAAATTTTTGAACTTATAGTAATTTATATAAATTTTTATTGAAAAACTCGAGCTTAATTACACTAAAAAAATTTTTTTCTGCCTTTTTACGCCCATTTAAAAATCTTTTAATTTTTAAATCAAAGTTTAGCATTACCAATATACATATATGATTTTTAAAATAATTTTTCATATTAAAATTTAATATTATCTGCTTCTTATTTTAAAACTCACTCAATTCTCATTCAAAAATCACTCAAGTATTTTATTTCAAAAATAAAAATATTAAAATGAATTGTTATTATTATGACTTAACATTGCTGATATCACTCAATTTTTAGAATTAATTGAGCAATTTTGAAAAATTCGCTCTGCATTAAGCTAAACTAACTTTTTTCAGCTTTAACACTCTTTCTGAAATCCATACCCAACTTATTCAAGGCTGAATACTATATCTACGAACTTCTAAAATAATTTTTCATAATTAAAATGTTTATTTAATTTTATTGCTTATAATTTACAAAACTCACTTAACTTTTACTCAAAAGTCACTCAATAATTTTTTTGAAAATTAAGTTTGTTGCAATGATTTTACATTATGAAGACGCTGCATTGCTGAAATCACTCAATTCATATACTCTATGGAGACATTTAATATTTCTTACATTTTACTCTTCATTGATGTCACTCATTTTATTATTTTTTTGTTTTTTTAGTTTACAAACTCACTCAATTTTAAGTAAGTTATTATAGTATCATAATACGTATTTTAAATCTTAATATTCTCATTGAATGTCACAATACACACATACACATTTCCTACACATTTATCTCTACTCATCATCGATGTCACTCAAAAAAATAATACTCATTATTGAACGTTGTGAATGATAGTATGCAAGCATTTTAATGTTAACTGTTTATGACGTAAGGTAAGTAACGTAAAAATACCGTAAAGCAAACTGAAAGTAAATAAAACCAAAGAGAAAAAGAGCATCACAATGTTAACAATGAGCGTAACATAGAAACTCAACCAAAAGAGTAAAATGCAACTTGATGCCATAGATTTTACAATTTTACAAACTATATGTACTTACAACTAACCCGCAGCTATCGACGATTAACATTTAGATATACATACACATAACAGTGCATAATTACAAGTATGCAACTCCAAATTCATGCAACCCTGTGGCAATTAGATACTAACTCTCTACAAATTAGATAATACTTACAGCAAAATAGAAAAGAAAAATGCAAAAATGCTGAGGCAAAACAGCAAAACATATTAATATACAAAAAGTCATATGAAAAGAGACGGCAATAATTATTCCATATATTCAAATCGCATTCAAAACTTAATAAACACTCTAGTTACTCAAACTATACTAAGGAATTTTTCCAGAAAGATATAAAAATATGTCGGTAAAGTGCACGTAATCATTATGAGCGACACGCCCTTGCTTCGAAAGCATACGAAGCCGACACTGTCGGTTGCCTAAATGAGGCAGAACAGCACTGTCAAATAAAAGCAGTCGAATAAAGTACATAAGTTAGCCTAACCATTAAGTTAGATGTCTGTAAACGAAAGTTAACGTAACGTAAAAGTTAAAGGAAAACAGGAATTAAGCAAAAACAAAAGGAAAACAAACGCAAAACAATTATACATATACAAAACATAAAGAGATAAAAACAAAAACAGATTATATCAATGAAAACGGATTAGAAGCATAAGTAAGCTTAGTAAGTTCTGCTGTAGATGACGAAGGCGCTTTCTGTTGCAGCTTTTAGATTGAAAAAAGTCATAATAAATAAAAATATATATTGTGAACCGATATATTATGATATGAGTACGGTAAGCAAGCGTAGCAGACGTAAAAATTAAACTGGCAAAATATGATTAATAATGATTTTCGTAGTATTGCAACAACATCTTAAAGGCCGTTTTATAATGTCTGATTAACAATCAAATATCCGTTAAGTTTTGGTTAACTAACCAATACTCCTACTTTTGGTTAAGAACCTTTCTTTAACCAAAACCTAAGTGATATATGGCCGTTAACCAGATATAAAAAAAATGATTATCTGTCAGTTAAGTACTGATTTACTTAACCAATACTTCTACTTTCGGTAAAGCATCTCTTTTTAACCAGAACATAACTGACTATTGACTCCTAACCAGATATTGAGAAAACGGCCATCTGTCAGCTAAGTACTGGATAACTCCTGCTTTCGGTAAAGCACCTTTCTTTAACAAGAACCTATCTGACAGCTGGCCAACTATCAGTTAAGTTCTGGTTAACTTAATCAAGACTCCTTCTTTCAGTAAAGCATCTCTGTTATTGAGAAAACCGTCATCTGTCAGTTAAATGCTGGTTAGCTTAATCAACCTCCTGTTTTCTGTTAAGAATCTTCCTTTAACAAGAACCTAATTGACAGGCAGTTGCTAACCAGACATTGAAAAAACGGCGCTTAGTGGGTTTACAGTTAAAATGGACAAGTGAAACACAGCGTGACACAAACTATTCATTCTATATTTTGCTATATTTGTAATGCTATGAAAAATGCGCCTTTGAAGCCACGAATAGACCAGTTCGGTTCTTTGCGGTACCAAATGGAGATTAGTTGCAAGGTCCAAGAGGAGTAATCATCTTTTAGGATGTCTGCGCTTGGTGTGAATTTAACAGACTCTGTGACCTCACTATCGATACCTCCTCCAGACGTTTTGTGCATCCTTCTCGATCTGTCAGCCCCCAAACACAGTTAAAAAAAATTTTAGACAAAACTAATTTTTTCTACTCGCCATAATTTTCTTCAGGGGTGATATATTGATTATAGCGATTCTCCACTTTTTCGATACCATTTTATAGCACTATTTATGCTTTGTTTCCAAATATGCCTCAGTTTCGGCGAAAACTTTTTCCCAGCGAGCATTCTTTTGAGATGGCGATAGTCGATAAGGGCCACCGTTTTGACTCAATTGAGGATATAAAAGCTGAATCGAAGAAGGCTCTGATGGCCATCACGACGAAGGATTTTTCCAAGTGCTATGATGACTGAAAATTCGTTGGCATAAGTGTATTGAAGGGCGAGGGGATTACTTTGAAGCTCATGAAATGGACAAAATTCACCTTTCAATTTGATCATTCACCTTTCAATTTGATCACATTAGTACTTCTGACAGGCTTTTTCATGAAGCTTTAGACATTTAACTTTAACCAGTGTGAAAATCTTTCTCTAACAACTTGACTTTACGGTCATCCGAAGTTATTTTGTGGAAATGAAGAAGCTTTGTTTCAATCTTCGTCACATATCGACGTAAAAACTCGGATGTATCGCGCTTGAACATCTCCAAACACTGCTTTAAATCATCAATTCGACGTGTTTTTTGGTCAAAAGTGTGCTCGCCCAGCCGCCTTTACACAGAGCTTTCTTATACCCACATATTCGAGAATGATATGATTTACACGTTCAGTTGATATCTATAGAGTATCCGATATCTCGAACAACTTCACTATGCGATCATCCAAAATGATTTTGTTGACTTTTTTGTTCGTCGGTAACAACCTCTTTTTGGAGTTCACTGCGTTCACCGTCTTCGGTGCTCATATCACTACGTCTAAACTTAGCATATGACTCCTTGATGGCTGATTTTCCTGGAGCAGTGTCCGGAAACTAGTCGAGAAGACAAGTTTTTGCTTCAATTGTATTTTTTCCCTTCAAAAAGCTAAGATATTGCAACAACAATTTCTTTTTATAAATTTTTTCACAATAACAAAAGTTACTTCACTCAAACTGTTGTAATTCACAAACTAATGATCTGACTGCTCTCAAATTGATACTGACGCGTTTGGAAGGTTAGTTCTTACTAAACGTTATATAGAGATTGTTATGTGTGAGGCCAGAGGACCTGTTAAAATACCAAAATTTAAGAAAAAATTCCTGTAAAACTTATTAAATTACATTTTTGCATTTAAATACTAGAGTTTAGGCGTGCAGCTAGAGACAGAGTATACACAAATTAATTACATCAATTGTCATCCTCTCTCGTGCTAAAAAAGTGTGCGTCTAGCCACCTGTCACTCAAATGTAGCTATGACAACTCGGCACGTGGCCATATTTTTCAAGGTCTTTGTAAACAAAGTAATTAATTTTATTGCATAAACTTGAAATATTCAGCATAACTGTAGATTATGGGGCATGCGCTTTGGCGGCCTGCTAAGTCCCAAGTGCAGACGGGTTCGTGTGTTGGATTAATTGGATTTTAGAACAGCTGTCAACGTAGATTACATACGTGACATGCACTTAATTATACTTGGTTAGCTAAGAATAGTGTGTGAACTGCCAATAATTGTTTACAACGGTGCTACGGGAAGGGGTGGTAATATGCTGGCGTTACGAGTTTGAGGTTAGGAGTAGTTAATAATAAAACATCAACGAAAATTTGAGGTTAGTTGAGCAGCAGTCTGTCAGTGGTCCATTTGTGTCTTGATTTGTGGGATAATTTAAAAGCATTATAGATGAGATTTTGTATTGGAAAATGTGGAAAAATAGTCACAATAATTTTTTTAAGTGTTAAATAAAAAAAAAAAAATAATTTAAATCATTTAAAAATGCCAAGTAAACCTTTGACACAACAAATAACACCCCAAAAGCTGCCGTCAAAAATTGAAAACTAAACTTGCAGACACCAGTAGCACTACATATTAGCAAAATTAGTAGTAATTATGGTGTTGTTAAGCATTAATATTCCATTAAATTAGTAAGTGAATGTATTTTTGCATTCCTTTTATTATTCATATACTAAATAGTTATGAAATTTACACACCTATTTTAATAAGTAGCACTTTTTTTAAATTTCGCAATTAGCTAATTGAAATTACATATATGCAGTTATTTTCACGGAAATATTTACGCACATACACACAACAACAACAATAATAGCACACGAAAAAATTTTTCCATACGAAAATTGAAAATTTTTATAATTACAAAAATGCAAAATATATTAGAAATTCGGAGAAAAAATTAAGTCATTAGCGTTGCCATATGTTTAGCACTGTGTACTGTAATATGAAATTTTTTGTAGACAATGAAATGATTGAGCGAAATAATAGTAAAAAAAAACACTAATTTGTGAAACAAAAATTTTGTCGATGTGGCAACCTTGGCGGATCAAAAATAATTTTTCAAAGTCATAGAGATGCTCTTAAAAAGGCGCTAAAAAAACAATAAAAAATTTTTAAATTTTTAAAACAAAAATTTTGTTGATGTGGCAACCTCAGCTGATCAAAAAATTATTTTCTAAGGTTATACCAATACTCTTTAAAAGTCGTGACAAAGCGGTTGGAAAAATTGCATATTTGTAAAAACGAAAATTGGTTGATGTGGCAACCTCGGCTAGTATTAAACTAATTTTTCAAAGTCTTAGTTATGCTCTAAAAAATTTTCGCTTGAAAACAGTTAAAAAAATTGCATAATTTGTAGGAAAAAAAAATTGTTGATGTGGCAACCTCGGTTAATCAAAAACTAATTTTTTTGATCATACTTATTATCTCTTAAAAAGTCGTTACAAAAAGTCGTTAAAAAAATTTAAAAATTTCTAAAAAAATTTTGTTGATGTGGCAACCTTGGCTATGCGTAGACAAATTTCTCAACTAGAGTATCCTTAGAGTATACTCTTAAAAAGCGTTAAAAAACAAAAAAAATCCGCAATTTTTAAAACAACAATTTTGTTGATGTGGCAACCTCGGCTGATAAAAAACTAATTATTTCAAGGTATAGGTATAGTCTAAAAAGTTGTCGCTTCAAAACAGTAAAAAATTGCATATTTTGTAAACCTAAAATTTTGCTGATGTGGCAACCTCGGCTGTTCTTAAATAATTTTTTCAAGGTCATACATACCTACATATACTCTTAAAAATTCACGATAAGTAAACAATTTTCGCAAAAAAAAATTTTTGTTGATGTGTCAACCTCGGCATATAACTCTGTTTAGGTATCGTCTTCCAAGAAAGCAACCGATAAGAGTTTTGGCTAATAAGTTAATGAAAGGTTAGAACTCCTTCTTCTTCTTCTTAATTGGCGTAGACACCGCTTACGCGATTATAGCCGAGTTAACAACCGCGACTACACTTAGAAAAAGCCTAACCCTGCTTAGGGCGTGAAGCACGTTGATTCTCTTCGGATTTACATAGGTACAGAAGGATCTTGCGACCGGACAAGTATCGATAGTTGCTCAGCGGTCTCCAAGCTCACAGCTCAGCTATTCAGTTGTATCCTAGAAACTCTGATCCTTTTTCCACTGCAACCTTCAGCGAGGCTAAGGTGCTCTTCTTTGCAGAGATGTTATTCTTTACAGAGATGTTGTTCTTTGTAGAAGTGCTCTTCTTTGCCAACTCATCAGTTTAAATGTTGCTTGCGATTTTGCTATGCCCTGGTAACCAATATAGTCTTATCCATAAGTAGCGCATTGCCTTTGAGTTTAGACATTTTTTAACAAGTTTCGAGTTCAGGTCCAGCACTCTATTATCACAGTGGATAGCGGTATATTACGCAAACGGAACAGCCTATGATTATCAACTCGCTAACATAACTCAAAATTATATGGCATTTATGGTGACAATCGGCCAATATAAGCTCAACTTACCTAACCTATATTGAATATTGTTTATTATAGCGGTTATAACGCCAGAGAAAACCGACCATGATATAGAGAGTGGTAGTGTTTGTTATTATAGCGCCTGAGTGGGGTAATATACTATACGATTGTCACCATACATGCCATAGATCTAATGGCACTAAGTCCAGACAGATAGAAGTGCCGTTTGTTTAAAGCTGTAATATTTGTTATACAGAACGTCTATGCCTTTTGCAAACTTTAAGAGCGACTTGATATCTAATTTTAATAAGTCGCTTGAACTGCGAAGCTCCTAGATATCTAAGACGAGTTATATATAAGAATGTATGGAAGCATAGGACGTGTTCCAGTGTCGATCTTAAGGCAACTACCGTCCTGCGGTGCTTTCGAAACCGTGTGAGTGGAAATCATGCATATTTTTCTTCGGGGTTCTTTGACGTGATCTTTGCGAACCTGCTTGTCTTTAAGACATTCCATCTCGCTTTGACCCATCGTCCGGTCTTTTGATTATTTCATTGTATATTGTATCGAGTAACTTCCATATTTACTGAACAGGTTCGGTAGTTCGACAAATGATACTTTTTGCAATCTCATCATCTATGTTCCAGCATCTCTTCCAAGGAAACTATAGTCATACGGTGCTTTCGAGACCGTGTGAGTAATAATCATGCCTATTTTTCTTCAGGGTTTTTGTACATGATCTTGGCGATCCTGCGTGCCCTTAAGTCATCCCAAAACTCAGGCAGTTTGACATCTGTTGTCTTCTTGCTTCTAAGAACATTCTCTCAAGTCTTAATTGCCGTTGACTGTCGACGTACTTGTATATATGTAGCATTGATCGTCTTATGTTGTTTGTTATCAGCTATTCAATATAGGGTGGACCAAAAATTTTCACGCAGCAAGATCTAGTAAATCTTCTTTCAGAAGTGCAAAGCTTTTAATTTTGTTTCTTGAAGCTAAACTATATTGATTTACTGTAAATACTATGTTCCATACAACAACAATGCTGTATGAACCGTCGGTTTTGTACATTATTATCTTGTCGAAAAAATATTTTGAACACACAAAAACAAAAAAAAAAAAAAACAACAACAACACCATTTAGACATTACTGATAACACACAAATTTAATGCTTTAACTCATTCACCCCTGAGCAACATGAAGCTACCAAGCATTTCAATGACCATCCAAACCAAAAATATAAATATATATACAATAAATATATATTACAAATTAATATATATGTGTGTGATGTACGATTAACATATTAGCATATTTAGAAGAAATGTCTACACACACACACACACATACATCCCTTCACAGTTAGTTGTACTCCATAAAAAATCCACAAATCCATCGAGCTCATGCATAATTAATAATGACAGCAGTCAAAATGTTGAATTATTTTGTGGTAATTATTAAGAGAGAAAAAAGCACTACAAGTAATTACGATAAAATTTTAATTAATATTAATAATTGAAAACGAAAAACAAAAAACACTAAAACGGAGAGAGATTACACACAGCAAATAATTAAGCAAAAAAAGTAAAATTAAATAGAATTTATGGAAAAAATCTGTACTTACCATAGTTGAAAAAAATAATAGCAACAACAATTGCAAAACATTACACATAATGAGTATGAATGGAAGTCTAAAATTAAATAAATAATTGTCACATTTAGTAAAGCAAATATAAAGTTTTTTTCTTTGTTGTGAAACAACGCAACTGTTGCTAAATAACTGTAAGTATACATTGTTGACAAGAAAGTAAAAGAAAATTGGAATTAAATTCCCCGGGTTAGTGAAATTTCAAAAAACTGTATTTTGGTAAGTTGGTAAGACTGACCTTGATTACTTTGCCAAATATGAGCGACATCTGTCAACCAGTTTGTTTACAAGACTGCTTAAGTCAGTGTACCTTTTGTCTCAAACTTTATATTTGTAACCAAATTTCGTCTGCGATATCGTTACGAATGCTGGAAAAAGCCTATGGTGATTAAGTTTTAACAAAAACAAAAGCCTACGAGTGCTACAAAGCCTTCAGAGACGGTCAAGAGATCGTTGAAGACATGCCTCGTTCTGGACGATCTTCGGGCTCTGATGAACGACCTCGCGGGCCCGTTCGAATGTTTTTGATGGATAAAGCTGAATTCTTTACAAATAGAGTACGGTAAGCAGGTCCCTTATGATATGCTGGATCGTGCGAATTACGATCTCATATTCATGGGACAAGTCAGCAATAATCGGAATGGAGGAAAAATATATAGCCGAACCAAAAAACACGTCAAAGCTGCTCAAAAATCAAGGTGATTGTTGTTGAGGACTGGTAAAATCGTTACTTCAAAGGCAACAAAATAAATATTGATCAATCTATCTATGTATGTATATCTATCTAAGTATACATATATGTATGTATAAATAAAAATGAATCGCCAAAATGTATGTACGCTCATAACTTTCATACGACTGAACCAAATTTGATAATTCTTTATTTAAAATGTTCGTTGAGGTTCAGAGATGGTTTCTGCGGAGAAAAAAATTCGAATAATTGCCGGAAAACCCCTAAAAACAGCCCTTTTATTTTTCTCATACAAACGAATGAATGTTTGTTTTTTAGTAACGCTAAGAGAACGGCTGATGAAATTTTCAAGAGAATGTTCTGTGTGAATCGGGGAAGGTTTAGAAATAAAAAACCTGTATGTCTTTCATGAGGAAAAGTCGGAAAATTGAAAAATTCCAAAAAGTTAATTTTTTCCATACAATTTTTTCATTCAATTTTTTTGTTTTGTTTTTCAATTATTTAAATCGTTCACATTTGGCGTTTGCTTCAAAAATTTTTGAAAATTATTCAGTGAAAATGTTATGTGTGTTGCAAACAAAGTGATCAATTACAGATTGAAATTTGTTACGATGCCATGAAGAGGTCGCGCTAATATCGGTCAGCGTTCTTTTCAAGCAACAGCTTCGATGGACTTTATCTTGAAGCAACGTACATATACATATATATTTGGTGCTGTTAGATGCTAGATGTACTCTGTTGAGTGGCAAAAGAAAGGTTTGCGTACGCACACATTCTTCTTTGGATTATGGATGGTGGTTGGTAGTTACACCAGATCAAATTGATGAAATCATTCAATCTTGCGGAAATTCCTGATGCAAAGAAAGATCCAGTATTATACGAAGTGATAAAAACTAATAAGGTTCTTGGACCTTGCGGACACCACAATCCCACTTCGATTTGTGTGTAAATGCACGAAACAGTATCCACGTGCTTTTCTTTTGGAAATGATGGATATCCACTGTATCGGCGTCGCTCACCAGACGACAATGGCGTGATTTAGAGGCGTGAATATCGAAGTTGACAACACATGGATCGTACTATATTCACCATCATTGTCTAATTTACATTCAAAACTCATATCAGTGTTTAATATTGCAGTTTGGTGTAATCGATAAAATACGTTTGTATGTACATCACCAAAGGAAGCAACATGGCCAAATAGTGTATTTCAACCCAGAGAATACAATACAGCTGGTGGAAACACCGCCAGCAACAAAATTAACATTGACGAGTTTTTGCTCAACTTTCGTCAGTGATCCGTTTGCGAGAATATTGCTCTATTCGGAAATACCTTGATATTGTACATGAAAAGCATCGTCGAAGAAATACTTACTCAGAAAGCAAGGCCAACCAGTAGATGAACATCCAGGTGTGTTATTAACTAATACATTAGGACGAATTTACACAATCCACCCGAAAAATGACGATTGTTTCTACCTTCGGTTGCTATTGATTAATGTACGTGGTTCCACTTCATTTGAGTCATTGCGTACTGTGAATGATATGGTGTATGCAACTTTTTGAAAAGCAAGCCAGCAATTACAATTGCTGGAAAATGATAATCACTGGAAATGAAGTTCGCACTTTTCGCGATAATCATTTCGACATATCAGCTTCAAATCCGCGTCTATTATGGGATACGAACAAAAATGACATTGCCGGAGACATTTTACATCGTCTTCGCTAAAAATTGGAAAGGGATTAATTTTGGTTGATACTTCCGATGGTTTGATATCAATTCCATCTGCCGTTTATCGATTCACGAAAGATGAACTCATCACGAATGTGTATCCGAATATTGGCCAAATTATCGTAACTGCGATTCCTTAAGTGTATGCGTAATGTTAGCTGCCAAAAATACCGATGTTGTTGACTTAAACTGGAAAATTCAAAAGACGACGCCGTGAATTATCCAGTGGAATTTCTAAATTCTTTGGAGAGGATTGGTATGCCACCACATTATATGTGTCTCAAAGTTGGACCTGTCGTTATTATGTTTCGCAATCTTCATGCGCCGAAACTGTGTAATGGAACCCGACTGATTGTGATGCACCTATCGAATAAAAGGGGCAGAATGCCTGATTCTACGAGTTCCTTTGAGTTCTATTGATTTGCCATTTTAGCTCAAACGGATTCAGTTTCCAGTAAAAATTGCATTTGAGATGACAATCATCATTACACAAGGATAGTCGCTAGAAATGTATGGCATAAATTTGGAACTGCTATGTTTTTTGCACGGCCAAAAATACGTGGCGTGCTCACGAGTTGGAAAACTATCTTCTCTGTACATTTACGCACCGGAACAGAAACCAAAAAATGTTGTTTATCAAGCTGCGTTACATTGAAAAGAAAAAGAATTGATAAATTTAACTTTCTCTTCCTTTCAAAACACGTATGTAATTTCACGCAGGACAACGGCTGCGGGGTCAGCTAGTAATTAAATATTTTGCGTTTTACTTACAACTTGAGGGTACTTTGTCACCATGTATGAATAGTTTAGACAGCACGTGCAAAAAGTTTCAGAATTTGTTAAATAATGTCACTTTGACTCCTATCAATAAATATCCGGTTAAACATTTTTGATCGGTAGTGAAGAGGCATTCTCTTTCAAGGCATCTATCGCCTCGGGCTTAGCTGCGTAGACAATCAAGTTCACATAACCCAGATAATATGGTCTAATGATGTTAAGTCACCAGAGACGAGTATGATCACCAAATTGATTGTTTCTTTGGCGGTGTGACATGTAGCGCCATCTCGTTGGAACCAAAGGCGTCCACATTAACTTCTCACGAAAAAGTTATTAATCATTACTTAATTGGTGGTAGAATGATTACCGTCTTAATTTTTAAAGAAATATGTACCTGTTATTAATTCTGTTCATAAACCATATCAAATAGTGGAGTTTTGATGATTTAAATGACGTCTCCGTAATGGCTTTTGAGTTAACGTGCCTCCAAATGCGACAACTTTTGACTCACTTGTATGCAATTGACATAGATGCTCTTCATCGCTGAACAAAATTATCTTGTAAAACTTGGTATTCATGGGCATCTGGTTTTGGCTCTTTTCACTGAATGTGCGACGTGCTTGATGGTCGTTCGGCTTCAATTCCTGTAGGAGTTCGATTTTGTAAGCCCACAAACCAATATCCTTACGCATAATCTTACATAGAGTGAATGGGCCTGGGTACAATCGTTGCGACCGATGGCGGGTGGACTTATTCGTGTCTAGGTTTCATGCCTTCGGTGCGGACTGTACAGCGGATCTGAAGATGCGTATTATCAACTAGAGTTCTTGTTAACAGAACCATCGTTTTAGTAATAAATATACACGTTATGCAAACCTTGTTTGGGAGTAAGTCGTTTCATAGGAAACCAAATGGTATATAAATCAAGTAACAGCCGTTAAAAATTCAATCACCGAAATAGCATTGCCTCATTCAAAACCAACTATTTATCTAATAAAGATACCCGTTACTTGAATTAGATATTCTCCATTTTTTTATTTTTTTTGGGAAATAAACGTATTTTCTGGAGGGCTTTAAAGTATATATATATCCTAGTTAGTGTTAACCTCTTATTCGACTAAAATCTCTGTTTGGCGAAATTTTGCCGTGGGGACACGTTGTCATGGTGGCAGAGCAGTTTTTTCTTCTTCGAATACGATCGGGTTTTTTCTTGAATCCACACAAAAATTTGCCATAATAGAACCTTGTGACCGTTTTGTCTTTCTCAAGGTAGTCGGCGTAAATCGAGCCAAGCGAATGATTACTTTCCGGCAGATGGGACGGTTAATATGTCTACTGTATTATCTATTATATCTTGCGCACCATGAATCTGAAATCCGTCAGTTCGAGTGTGTCAATTGTTATCACGATATGCTCGTGTGGATCTGTGATTTTTGAATATGGAAAAATAGTCACCGTATACAGTATCCAAGAGCTCTCAGGCTGCAGTGCTTCATTTTTGAAACACATTTTAGAATCGAATCCTGTATTTCTAAAATACGTGAACAAATTCTCTTCCACACGCGATCATAACAAAACTGCCAATCCGATTGTGCTGAAATATGGTACTGATCGTGTCCTGCACGATAGTCAGGTTCTTTTGAGGTACCAAGTAGTAACGTTAAGTTAACTATCGGACCGCCCTCGTAACTATGTCAATCCATCTCGGTACAATCATAATATTTTCACATTTGGGGTTTAACTAGTTGTTGCAATCGTGCCCTGGATTTCACGCATCGAACAATAGCTGTCACTTTGATGTTGTAATCGATATCTTTATTCCTATAATCAATATCGAAAAATTTTCATTCATAACATCGAATCACTACTGAGAGGCTGCTACGAGTTATTTTTCTACGATTTATTTTTCTACAATTCCGAGAAGTTTTTTCGTATTGTTTTAACCAAAGCACTTCAAACCAATATACCTTATTGCCATTTCTGAGCTCCACTAAGGGCTGATTGGGTGTCGACTTCAAGTTTTTAAAAATACCTCATGATTTCTGGCTAGTTATGCCCCGATTCGGTACGTAACTGATACCCAGGCGTCGTCTCTTTTGATTTGAAAAAATTGAGTGGCTCCTACCTACTGAAATATCCTAAATTAGGTTAAGTTAGATAAATAGTTGATATTCGGGAGACTATGACTAATCCCACTTGGACTGCTAGAGAAGTGGATCCATTACGATGCCCGGAACTCCTAAGATCTGCCCCTAGAGCCAGCCAAAAATTTATTGAGCCGGCTAATGTCTACTTCAGCTAATTTGTCGGGTTCGTAGAAAGTATGGTAACCAAGAAGCTAAAACCTTTGTGTGGTGAAAGCTGAAGAAATTATCTAGATGTTGCGTCCTACAAAATTATTAGGCTCCTCGCTAGTACCAAAGGTACCTCGCTGTTAATGCACCTATCATTTGGGCCATGTGAACTTTACTGAGAGGAAATAGGCTAAGTGCTCAGTGACTTTTCTATTGATCATTAAATCATTCTTCATACTAACAAAAAACATGAGATTTCAAAACAAAAAATCGATCATTGCGATCATATACCTCGGAGAAATCCATAAAGCGGTTCCAGCGATAATTAAATAGTCGACACTTGGAATTTTTTCATTTAGCAGTAGTAAAGTAATATCATTGGCCGGAGTCGATGGCCAATGCTGCTCGCACTCCTCCTTATCATTAGGTTTAATAGCCTGTATATTTTTCCTAATAAATGTAATAATAATAATAATATCATTGGCGTACGCCAGCAGCTATACACTGAACGAGGACAAGACGAAATATCTCCTATAATCAAATAAACTGCTGCCTCATCACTGTTGACAATCACAACTTCGAAGTCGAAGATAATTTCGTCTAACTTGGACAGAATAACTCATGCCAACAGGTGCTGCTTCGGACTGAGTAGACAATTGATGAGTAAAGTCCTCTCTTGACGAACAAAAATGAAACTCTACACGTCCTGCTATATGGTGCAGTTGTATGGACGATGACTACATCTAAGGAGTTGGTGTAACACGTTTTTGAGAGAAAGGTTCTGCGGCAGATTTATGTTTGTTTGCGCATCGGCAACGGCGAATACCGCAGTCGGTGGAACGATGAATTGTACAAGTTATGCGACGACACTGACATAGCTCAGCGAATTAAGAAACAGCGGCTACTCCGGCTGGGTTATGGCGTCCAAATGGATGAAAACACTTCAGCCGTGAGAGTATTCGACGCAGTACCCGCCAGGGAAAGCAGAAGAAGGGGAAACCTCCATTCTGTTGGAGATATCAGATGGCCTGATTGCACTTGGTGTCTCTTATTGGCGCTAAACAGCAAAAAGGAAGAACGACCGGCGCGCTGTTGTAAACTCGGCTATAACCACGTAGGTGTTAGAGAACGCGCGTATTCCTCGTGTATTTCTATTCTATAAAAACTATATTTTAGTATCCATGTAAAGTCGTTCGATTTATTAAACTCGCAACTGTAACAGTTCAAATAGCGAAATCCAATGCCTTTGGCTAAAGTGCGGCGTGCGCTCTTCAATCGTGATAAATGTTGTTTAATTTTTAAGCAAATACTGGCACACACTATAAATTGCAGGAATCATTGTACGAAGCGAAAAGCTGGATGCCATGAACATTATGTGTTCTGAGAAAAAGTTTTGTTTACAAAATCAACATTGGGCATTCGAGTGCCGCAGCAGGTTTGTACAAACAGATTGAAATTGAGAGCCCTAAAAAATACAACCAAATGAGGTAAAAAATGCACTGCCGACAATGAGAGTGAAGTGCTGGCTTTGTACAGTAAAAAAAACAACAACAACAATAAAATAAAATACAGGCAAATAGCACTTAAAGCTTTTTTGCACCAACTGCCGCACAGCAGGGGCAATGGGTAAACAACACGACGCTATGCAACAATCGCGTTTACACCAGCCAAACAGCCATCAGCCAATGGAGAGACATGCAATATTAATATTGAATATATGCAAAGGTATACGAAGCTACCTACTTAGGTGTTGCACTGAATGCAAAGTTATTTATATATGTATTTATATGTATATGTACTACTATGTACAATGCTCTGTTGTATAGTAAAAATGAAATTAGTCGTTGAGTGAGGTAAAACTGCATTCGGACGGAACCGGATATTACTTGTATACCTTAACTGTCGCTAACTGAACCTTAAACGTACGGACCTCTGTGTACGCTCGACACAACAGGTGTAGTGTACGAAAATATAATACGAAACTGCATACGAAATCCAAGTTCGCAACCCAAGCAGTCGACGGATTATGGAAGAAAAAATATGGCTTTACAAAAAAAGAGATCCATTGACAGACCACGAAAAGTGTTGATACTGCCAAACTTGCAATAAGTGGCACAAGTTGGAAATGTGTGCTCTGATTACCATGGCTATAAAAAATACAACCAGAAACAGGGACACATATACTCAAAGCTCTGGATGAAACACGCGTCCTTGAGTATCTCATAAATTTTGCAATAGGTATAAACAGAAGGCTGATTTTCGATTCTGACGAAGGCATCAAAAGCTACGATAACTCGAGGGGAATACCATAGCCTCAGGCTTAGTCTTAGGTCCGCTTATGGAACCTCATGTAAGATGGGTGCTGAGAAGGTATCTTACATGAGTATGGAATGGGCTAAGCACAAAACAGAGGTTTTGGTCGTAAGCTCCAGGAAGGTGGAAGAACGAATAGTGTCACCATAGGGAAGTGTGAGATTACTTCACAGCCACAACAAAAGTGTCTAGATGTAATATTAGACTCGAGACTTAAATTCAAGGGGAACCCGTGGGTTTTTAATAGCAAAAAGAATGCATAGCAGGTATATGGATCCAATGTGAAACCAACAAATCCTAGGAAAGTTCAATAACCAGACTGCATCGAATTTCTGCAAGAGGAATAACGGATCATATCAACCGACGCGGCTGAAATATTAGCCAGTTTGCCACCCATTGACATCCAGGCACAAGAACACGAGTTATAATATTATATCAGCCTAAAACAGTATCCGCAAAAACGGAGGTGAGGAAAAGGACCATCAAATTGCGACGGAAGCGGTGTCAAGTCTCATCCAAAGGTCGGTTGACCCACAGACTGAATGGAATCCAATTATGGATAGACAGACGACATGGGGACCTAGCTGCCCATTTGACCCAAATACTAAGTGGACATGGGTGGTAGAAGTTACCTCTACAGATTCCACCATGACATTAGACCGAACTGTCCGACGTGTATAGAATGTAAAGAAGACTCTGAACACGTGTTCTTTTATCGTCCTTGCTTTTTATATTCAACAAAAAACTGACAACTCTACTCGATGGTATTTTTTAGGCCAAAAATTTCCCGAAAATAAGGAAAAAGTCAAAAAGGAAGAGTCGACGCCGAGGAAGACGACGATATGGGTTTCGGTCTTTTAGACTAAACAACTCAACACGAAAGTATGTAAGTCCACTGAGAAATGGGAAGTTATCGACGAAGCGTCAGGTTGTGATAGAGCTGGGTACCCGCAGAGAGTGTGGAACTGTTTCCTTACTCCCTTTTATATTACACCCATTTTAAAGCGTGTTTTCAAAATAGTCAATCTCCGTTATCTTAACTGTAAGTCTATATATACTTTCCTTGGTTATATTTAATAAGTCCTTCAATTTACTTCAAATTATTTCATCAAATTATTATATAGCTCCCTTTTCCTTCACCCTCCATCTCATATTCGTCTAGAGAGGCTCCTGTTTTGGCCAACACGTCTGTTTTTTCATTGTCGAAAGTACATATTCTTATGACCGGGAACCCAGATTATGAACAGGTGGAGTTGACATGCCGGTGAGCTTGAAACCTGACTACTTTTGTTTACTACGCTGGAATTGATCATTGGCGACGACAAGGGTGGAAATGCCGCCTAGCTATATGTGTATGTATATGATACGTTTCTGTAAACTCCCATAGTTATTCGATCGAACTCTATTGACCTACTCTAAACCTCATACTTCTGCTCGTAGAACGCTGGCTGAGTTTGTTAGACGGTTGGAGAGAGATATGAAGATTCTCGGAGCATATCCTCTTCTCTACTCTGCAGCCCATTTTTGGCAAGTCGGTCTAGATTGAGGTAGCATGCTTTTTCCCTACTAAACCTCTTCTCGATTCACTTTTACAGGATTTTCTCACCTGGAAGTCTATATTGAAATCCAACCTTGGGAGGATGTAGTCTGTGTTATCAGTGTAATGATTGGATTTCTTTATTTTCCCCCTCACACGTTATCGCTAAATATTCTGTGCTATTTGTCAATGCACTATGGAGGAAGGCGAGATGGAGTCAACTTATGACTTCCTCCTCTATTGTCCGGCTTTTGGCAGACTGAGTTTGAAATATTTTGTCAGACGCAACTTTTGACGAACCTTGCAAAACGCTTCGTCGATCTATGAGTGTCTGGTGATTCATCTTTAGGATTTTCTGAATAACACAAAGGATGAAAATCTGTTCAAGTGAGATTTATCGATTTTAAATAAGAAAGTTTCCAAAGTCATCCTTAGCCACATAATTTATTATATCCCTGTTCCACATCAATCCAAATAAAAAGTCGCAATGGCGACGTTATGCGCCGTGATTGTGCACCGAAGAGGCATTGCGACCGCCATGAAGTGCAAAATAAATGTAATACTTTAACTCTAGGGAAATGTGTGCGAGGCTACACAAAATAGGATAATAAATTTCAATTCCATCAATACAAGAGTGCCAGCGCAGCCAGCGCGGGGCGACGGCTGAAGGTAACTGGCGAAGGGAAATTGCGAAAAAATTGCAACAGAGCGAAAATGGCATTGATGCAGAGATGCCAGGTGAGTGAAAAAGTGCATTCCCGTTGTAGACAGGATGGTGGCGGCAAATGATGCGCGCCTGATAGAATGGATTATAAAAATGGCGGCCGCTAAAAACAACACAACCACAACAAAAAGAAGACGAGCGAAATAATCGCAAAAGTTGGTGGATTCTCTGTGTGTATGTGTGTGTGTTTGGGTGTGCAAATGGAAATCAGCAACGATAAAGCAAATTCCAGCAGCAGTACAACAGCCAGGTGGGAGTCTTGTCAAAGGACGCTTATGGTCGGTGTGGGGTTGTTGGCTGGCCAAAGCAGCTTTGCGCGGCTGACTGTTGGCCGCAATTTTTTCGTATATCCGGTGGCTGGCTTTTGCTGCTAATGGCAATGGAAACTTTGTAAAGCGGATTAATTGAATTTTAATATTTTGTTATATTTTTGCATTTTATGCTAAGTCCTTCTTGGCGTTTAGTCACGACGGATGATCAGCTGGGTTTGGATTTAGCCAAAAATTGTTAAGATAAGAATGGCTACTTTAATGCTATTTACATGTTCTAAGGATTTGCTAAAGCGGATTTTAGACACATTTAATAATGGAAAAAGAAGGAAAATGTTGAAAATGGTAGAAAACTTTGTATTTATGCGACTTTCACAGCTTCGTAAACGCCTTCATTCCATTGAAACTATGGCGAGTTATCATGAAATTGATGAGGTAGGCTATTGTTGAGGAGACTTCCTCTTTACGCTAGTCGGCTCTGAAGATGTA